>NC_133123.1:30133496-30749746 GCF_033568475.1 Henckelia pumila | reverse complement strand
CGAATTTTTTTTTTTAAATTTTTCACGGTATCGGTATACCGAATTTTTTTATTTTCGGCACGATATCCGGTATAAAATATCTACATACCGAAAATTCGGTATGGTACCGGTATGAATTTTTTCATACCGGTACGATATACGGTATCGTAATTCGGTACGGTATACGAGCGCTCAATTCTGTAATATATACATTTTGATTTTTTGTTCCTTTGTTTTAAAAAAGAATTTTAAAATCGGTGGATAGGTCGATTGATCAATATCCAATTTCATTACTTAAAATTGTCGAAACAATAAGGAGGGGAGCATGTGTGATATTGAATTTTTTCGAGCCCCACAAATGTGGTGGATTTTTTTTTCTCATTTCGAACCTAATTACAAACAAATTAAATCAAATATTATGTTTTATACTTCTAAAATTATAATTTTTGTTTTTTTTAAAAAATCCAATAAGTAATTAACTTTAACGATTTCTTCATCTATATGCAAAAAAAAAAATAAAATAAAATTAAGCTTACTGATTTACGATGCAACATAGAATCTTTATCTTTTGTGCCAAAATTATTGTCATACTGAACAGGTATGGTACATAGCTGAACGGAACTCATCCATTCCCTCTTCTCATTGATGTTCTTTGACTCATTTGCCCCTGAAAACCCTTCCAAGCAATTCTTCAGTGGCATTAATTCCTCCACAACTGGATTCTTTTCGTTTCTCTTCCATCTCAGGATCTCATGCTTCAATATCTCAATTGCTGTGAATCACCAATAAATTAAATAAACAAAAAAATAATAATAACCCAAAAATTTAAAATATATAAAATTATCATTTATTTTGACCTCTAAATTTTTGTAAACTGACCATCTTCTAAGAAGTGAATGGAAAAATGAAGTGAACGATTGGAGGTGCCAAAAATCCGCCTCATTTCTTCCTGCAATGCTTGGATATGAAATTCCAGGATCATTACTTTCCTTGACAAATCGTCGATCGTTGAAACATCTAAGAGGATTTTTGCTATGGTTTTTGGAACATAAATCGATCCCGACTCTTGATGATTTCCTTTGTAAATTTCAGCCATTTTTAATCCAAAGATAATTAAATATATATGTTATACAAATATTTTGTGTGTACTCGATCTCTCTTTCTAATGTTTTTCCCTGTTGTGCTTTGTGTGCATGGAGTGTGGGGTTTCTCCCATTTATATAGATGTGTGGAGCAAGTAGGGTGCAACGTGTGAAATGTAAATAAGGGGCATTAAAGGAAGAAGAATTTGGGATTCATAGAATCAAAATATTAATTCCTTTGGTTTTGTGTCCTATGGACGCGTAAATTGGTGATTTTTTTTATTTGGTTTGGTAGGACTTTTTATTGGGATTTTTAATTATTTATTAATATTAATGCATTGATTTTATTTTGCATTATCAACTTTTCAAATAATATTTTTACTCATATTATATATATAATATATTTATAAAATTGATTTATGTACATCACACGCGGAATAGCATATTATATATCATGGTGAGAAATTTTGAAATTGGCTAGAAAATCTAATTAGACACGCAAGGAATTTTATTTGGTATTTTTGTCTATTTTGCCCCTAGTCACAGGATTAGTGTAATCTTTGTTTGGATTAAAGTTACAAGAATATTCCTTATATTTTGTATGAAATCTACTTCACAAGATGATCATTATAGACCATTTCTAATAGGAAAACTTAATTAGGGATTGCTCACTTTATTGAATGGGATTATAGCATTTATTCTTGGATTTCAACATTTTCATTATTTCATTCTCATTCATGATTGCTGATTCATTACATATTCAGGAAATATATTTAGAAAAAGAATCAAATTCCTTTTTCCCTTCTTTAAAAGTCGTGTTCCTAGAAATAAATTGCAGATACGCTTAAAAAAATAAGGTATATGCTAATAAAACGAAGTTTCAACCAAAAAAACAATTCGTAAAAAGAAATAATAACAATTAATCGAGTTTTTTTTTTTTTTTTTTGAAAAGAACATATGTACTACGTACGTACAATTATTTTGTTATGCTTGTTGAATATTCATTACATGTCACGTGAATATTACAAATTCCGTCAGCCCTTTAATTAGGTTATGGTGTACGTACGTGATGCTGTCATTATTTTCTATATATGAATCAAAAATCACAAAATGCTTACAAGTTTAGTTCTTATTAAAAGAAATTGTACCTTCTATTTGGAGATAAAACATGAAAGTTACCTATAAGTATTCATTTGCATGGTAAGTTGGTAACATATCTATTATTTCTGCATGAAATGTGGGAGCATATATATTTAGCGGGGTATAGCCGAAAGTATTTTTATCTAGTGGACAAAATTTCGTTTGCTGTATGTATAAATATAAAAGATATATATATATATATATATATATATAATATGTATATATATATATATGTATGTATGATATTATATATATTAAAGTAATTTTTGTTTTCACCTTTTATTCATGCATATACTTTTTTGTGGTTTCTTTAGTTACATCTACATACTTTATGATTAGTACACAACACAAATGTCGAGATCTATTGCATTTTTTTTTTGTGTGTGTCGAATGTTGACCATATATATATGAAGTCCTTTTTATAGAGAGTTAACTCAACCGTTGATCAAATTAAGTTGTTTGATAATTGATAACTAATCGAAATCTATAATATATATATATAGATATTTTGTATATATTTCAAATTAATGAACGTCTCTTAATTATTTCAACAATATTAGAGTTAATTAAAGAGTCGTGCTACTATCGCGCAGCCTGAAAATAAAGTTCGTGCGAGTTTCGTGCACCCAACATTAATTATATATGTTGCTACTCTTTCTTGCAGCAGATTTTTAAACCGTGCCGCGGAGGCTGGTATATAATGTCTAGATCTGAATAACTACATTTATATTTAAAAAAAATCTAAAAGAACTCAGTATTTGTACCTTGCAAATGAAGATATTAAATTCCATATTAAAAATAAAATGGCATTTTAAATAAATTAATTACTAAAAAATATTATTTCCGTACAATCTACTCCTCCAAGCTGTTGCAGTGCATCAACAAACTGCTTATGCAACTCCGGAGACCAACAGTGTCTCTGATTCTTCTCATGTAGTAAGATGAAATTTAATTAAACTGGAGCAACCTCTTTAATTAATTTGTTTTTCATGGTGGCAGTCTTAAATGGAGAACACTTACTACTAAGTGCACGTGCGTCGCACATGTAAATTACTTGCTTTATATGGAAACTAACTATGGAAGTTGCACGTGTGTCGCACATGAAAACATGCTTTATATAAATGTTGTAAACGATTCAAGTTTTGAAACCAACTCATCAAAAATTAGATTTTAAAAAAACGATCAACAGAAAATGAAATCTCTCTCGTGAAGGCTAGAAATCATGACAACAAAAAGACAGCAAATCCGTCATGAAGCATTATTCTGTCTTCATGAATACTCAAACGTTAATGCTGCAAAATTCCTAAGTGCGAACCACCTATCGACGTTCCATGATCCTTTCCAAACCGCACCTTCTGGCTAGGATATCCTTGAATTCCTCCTCTTCCTCCACTCTTTAATTACACGCTTGATCCTCCCTCTGCATGCAAATTAGGGATTTGTGAGATGTTGGAGTATGCAACGTCCACGGGCAACAGTACTGCGGCACCACGTTGGTTGTCTCGTGCTAGCCGCGAGTAACTCAATTGGCGTGCCAAATATGGAAGCTTTTGAAGGTGAAGCTTATATTTCTAAAAACAAATAAATGAAGTACATTAATGGCATTCACAGATATATATGACCAGCAAATGAATTGATCTCATAGAATCAAATATATGCACATATATATATATATACATGATACATGTGACCAATTTAGTCAAATTTATCCCCCAAAAAAAAAAACTATGTGTAAATATATATCACTTTTGTGGTAAATCATTCAAATTCCTTCCTAATTCATTCTTTTTTCTTTTTTTTTTTCAAAAGTAACAAATTTTTTTTAATCATCATCAAGCATTCTTTCCGTCATTCTAATAATATCTTTTAGGGTTACCTGTAAATGGCTTTTGACCTCATCATTGGTTAGGCCTTCGACTTTCATCACTTCTCTAATTTGCTTCGGTGTTGCAGCTATAAAATAAATGATTCCAAGTCAATATACCTATTTCTTTTATTTAAAAAAAATGAAAATCTGGTGAAAATAAATTTGAAATTATTAATAGAGTAACTACAATCATATGTAAATATTTTTTAAAAAAATTATAAAGTCCAAAAACCCTTCTGATCATTTATTAAAATAGATGGTTTCCCTTCTCAAAAATAAGTATTCTTAGTTAAAAACTCAATCTGTCCATCTTGAAAATGAACAAAATAACTTTAATATCACCAACAAATATTTTTCTTGAAAGTTTATGGAAAAAATCCAAATTAAATTTCATACTTTAAACGAAATGGCATGATAAATAAATAAATTAGTATATATAAAAGATTAATATTTCCCCATACACTCTACTCCTCCAAGCAGTTGCAGTGCATCAACAAACTGCTTGTGCAACTCCGGTGTCCAGCAACGTCTCTGCTTCTTCGGTAACGGCTGTGGATTCTCCGTTGTTACATTCAAATCAATCGATTCCACATCGGACTGATCAGCAGAAGAGGAAGAAACTGGATCATTAACGACACTTTTGTTTTTCGCGGTGGATTTCTTTAGTAGCATAGATGCCCCTCCCTCGTGCTTAAATTTCCCTCCGCTGCCACTGGCTTGATCTCCTTGACTACTCTGCAGAATCAAAATTGCACATATAACTTGATAGAAACTGTCTAATTAAACAACTATATTCGAAATCATAAAAGATGATCTTATAACGAATATTAATAGTAAAACTTGATGATATGAAATTTTAATTGGATTTGTATATTGTAAATACCCATCGAAACATCACAGCTTGAAAGTTTTACGGTTTAAAAGATTGGAATTTACTATTACAAACTATTTCTCTTTGTAAAGTAACAAGTGCACGATTTATACACTTTTAAGATTTAGTTTATTTTTTTTCTTGAAACAATAAAGTTTAAAGATTTAGTGTGTAGGAGGAATGAAGAGTTATGCTATGCTGCCCACCTTCTGTGCCCATCTTCATGCCCATCTATGAGGTGTCAATCATCCAATAGATGAGATAATCATATACAAATGGTTCATCCAATGGATGAGTGCCACCTCATAAGTGAGCATGGTGGTGGGCACGAAAAGTGGGCAGCATAACAAAACTGAACGAATGAATATCCAATTCTTCGTTACGTACGTAACATTTAATTCATGTGTGTCCATGAAGTGTCATTTCAAATCTAACCAACAGATTTTTGTGCTTTATATTTTAAAAAAATATAATCATCATTTTTTAGTATCACGTCAGCACTTAAGCAAATAAGAATCTTACTGATTCATGGTGCAAAGTGTTGTCTTGGTTTTTGAAGTTTAAGTTGTTGTCATACTGAACAGGAGTGGTCCAGAGTTGAACAGAACTCATCCATTCCCTCTTATCGTCAATATCTTTTGACTCTTTTACCCTTGAAGACTCTTCCAAGCCACTTTTTAGTGGCATGAGATCCTCTACAACTGGGCATTTTTCACTTTTTTTCCACCTCAGGATCTCCTGTTTTATTATCTCAATTGCTGCGAATCATCAAGCAAAAGTTTAATAAATACAAAAATAATAATAATAATAAATCAATTATTTTTTACATTTCTCAAAACCCAATTCATTAAATCATTTAATTTTCAAAGCAACAAAAGAAAACGAGCCTGGATAATATCTCAACTAAACTTTTGTGAACTGACCATCTTCTAATAAGTGCATGCAATGAGGAAGTTGACGCTTGTATGCGTCAATACGCCTCGCTTCTTCCTCCATTGCCTGGACATGAAATTCTAGGATCATTATTTTCCTCGAAACATCTTCAGTCGTTGAAACGTCTATGAGGATTTGTGCTATGGTTTTTGGAACATAAGTCCATCCCAACTCTCCATGAAATTCTTTGTAAATCTCAGCCATTTTTATTTTTAAGAAGAAAAAAATTTGTATATGTTATACAAATCTTTATGTTGTGTATATATATTCTCTCTTTGTAATGGCTTTGCTGGTGCTTTATATGCATGGAGAGTGTGAGGTTTCTCCCATTTATATAGATGTGTGGAGCAAATAGATAGGGTGTAAAGTGTGAAATGTAAATTAGGGGCAAAAGAGGAAAATTTTTTGGATTCTTAGGATCAAAAGATTCCTTAGTTTTTGTGTGAAGTGTTTCACATTCTGGTGGCCGCGCGCATAAATTGGTGAAAATTTTAAAAATTAATTTGCCCTCATCGTAGGATTTTCTTAATTAAATTTGTTATTTTTAACAATAATTTTTTATACTACAAGTTGTAAAATTTTGTTGGAAACACTTTATAAAATAATACAAATTTATATGACCAAATGCCTCTCAATTCAAATTTAACACATATACCCATATCATATATATATGGCATTCTTTAATTTTACGTACATTACACGCGGGGTGAAATATTATCGTGATGAAAAAATTTTGAAATTGTCTTTAAAAATTGTATTCAATAGACGTTCAATTTTATTTGGTGTGTAAATGTCTATTGCCATTGGTTCGTGGGATTAGCATAACCTTTAATTTGTTTGGATTAAAGGGGCCGGTGAGATTCCTTGTAATTTTGAGGTTCAGTTCTAAGTTCTAACCACCTACTAATTTATATGTAATCAATTTCACAAGATAATCTCTAATATTGGCCATTCTAATCGGAAAACTTTAATAGGGATTATGCTAATTTTATCCTCACTTTTTTGAATGGGATTATAGCATTTTTTCTTGGATTTCAACATCTTCATTCTCATTCATGATTTGATGATTCATTAGATATTGAGGAAAATTTTAGAAATATAATCAAATTTATATATTCATTCTAAAGTTTTAAACGAAAATAAGAATTCGGAAAGAGAAATAGTACCAAATTATCAAATACTATACTACAATATTTATTTTGTTATGATGATTGAACATTCATTAACATGTCTTGTAACTCTTATTAAATTCCACGACGCTTTTAGGTTGTATTGTGAGTAATTATGATGTTATTTTTTATGAATAAAAAATCGAGAATCTCAAAATTATTACAAATTAATGCTTATTAAATTGACAATCTCCTGGTTTATCTTTGTAAAGCATATAAAATTAAAATATGCTACGGAGTGATATTCTAAGTAGTTTAAAATCAACATTTATTTTGTTTATGAAAAAAGACGCATTTACTAATCCAGTTGTGAAAATAGATAAAGTAATGCTACCAATATAACAAAATTGTACAAAAAATTTTCATAGAAAAATTTCAGTAAAAAATTTATTTATCAAATATAATGATATATGAATATAAAATCTCACAATATAATTGTTGCAAATATCGTTAGTAAATATATTGGTTATATCTTTAGTATTATTCAAATAAATATTCTACTGGTGAAAAAAAAATCGCAATTCAGGAATATGTTTCAATGTTACACAAATGTAAATGTTGATTTGCATTGTTTTGGACTAAATCGAATTATTGACACAACATAATTCGTCTCATTCTCGTAAGATTATTTTAAAATGGTACTAGATTGTAAATATATATAATCAGGGACGGAACTAAGATTTTTATGTGAGGGTGGCGAACTTAGTATATGTAATTATTGATTATTAAAAAATTTAATATATATATATATATACATAATAAAATAAAATAATTTTAGATTCATATCATTGAGAAAAGTATATGAAAATTTTGAAAAAAAACACTGAATTTCTTATAATGAAATTTAAAATAAAAGTTAAATATGTGGTTTCATATTAAATAATGTAAAAGTTAAAAATAACTATTTCAAAGTTTTTTAATATTTAAATGCTAAAATTAAAACTTTAATCACTGCAAAAAAAATATTTAACATGCATATTAAAAAGGGAAAATAAGTTTTTTGGTCCAGTAACTTTACCCTCTTTGGGTTTTGGTCCATTAACTTTTCTGATGTGGGTTTTGGTACACCAACTTTGTATTTTCAGTGTTTTTTGGTCCAACTGCATACGTGTCAGCTTCTGATTGATCCACGTCATCATTTTGGATCACTCAGAAGTTGACATGTATGCAGTTGGACCAAAAAACACTCAAAAAACAAAGTTATTGTACCAAAACCCACATCGGAAAAGTTAATGGACCAAAACTAAAACATGGACAAGTTAATTGACCAAAAAAATTATTTTCCCTATTAGAAATTAAAATACTATGTAATTTTTTATTTACATGTATATTATATTTAGATAAATTACAATACTCGATTTTTTTATAAAATTTCAAACTAAGTAGTGATTAAATTTATTATGAAATTTTGAACAAAATATGCATAAGTGTAATATTAACGAATAAATGTTAAAACATTAATCTTAATTCCATATTTAATTACAAATTTAACACCTAAAACTCCACACTCTATGAAATTAAAATTGAAATAGTTAAATTTATCTAATTAATATATCTATGACATACTAACATATATATTATTTTTCAGTTTTTTAGAATAGTGATTGTAATTTTAGTAGTTTGATACATTCAAAAATTGATGAGTGTACAAGAAATCAAATTTAAAAATATAAATACTTATCTAAAAGTAACTGTTTTTTATTTGTTAAATCGTCGAATACATTTGTTTCAAAAATTTTGCAATTAAATGTGATTCATATTATATGAATTTTTGTATCAGAGTTTGTTCTTGTGAGATAAAAGAAAAATATATATTTTGATCTCACAAATATAAAAAAGCTTATTTTTAATTGTTTTTTATTTAATTAATTATATAATTATATATATATATACACAAAAAAAATTGGAAAAAATGGGGGGGGGGGGGGGGGGGCCTCTAGCTCCTTCTCTGTATATAATAATTATAACATAAAGCTTTGTGGGATCATCTCATCGGTTGATTATGAGACGACAGAATCTTATTCGATCCGATTTAAGAAAAAAATATTATTTTTTATTCTATATATGAATCGATCTGTCTTACAAAATACCAACCATTACTATAATATATATCTGTAAACTTACACGTGTAATATGCATACATTCATTGTGAAGCCTTAACTGAGTTTTGCCAAATTGCTGATGCAATGCGTAATCCTTAATGTATATATATGTAGCATGTTTGAAATTTCAAATGTTAACTTTGTTTTATGGAAAATGTAATGTCCAAGTGCAATGCGTAATTCAATTTTAAAAAGACTCGTTCTTCGAAATAAAGGGATAATTTGAAATATAACCCTCTGTTACTATTTATTTAGATTTTTGACCTTCTTAATATTTTATTTTGTAAAATAACCTTCTAAATGAGTTTTAATTTAATATATGTCCAAACTACCTTTTATGCTATTTAATTTCAATTAGATTAATCACCCAAAATCCCTAATTTTCCCTCCTCAGATTTGTTTGCTGTCGTGCTATTCATCGTCTTCTTCCTGGCCTTCTTTCTTTCTTTTTTATTTTTAATTATTTTTCTACTCTCAAAATTTTGCTACCTTCCACTTCTCTATACCCAGGACAAAAAAACAACATTCCAAATCATCCACTCGGTGCAACCATTTTACGTATGCTTTTTTATATTTTTGTTCTTTTTACTATTTATTTAATTTTTATTCCTTTGTTTTTATTTGTTAATCGTTAATTTTGGTGGCTAATTTTTTTTTATAATTTTGTGAATACCGACAGCATAATAAAATAAGGAATTTATGATGCAAAGAAATTGTGAAAAAAGTGAAGTGTTTGGCAAATCGGTATAAGGTAGGGGTGTTCACGGTTCGGATAACCGCCCGATCCGAACCGAAACCAAAAATTCGGTTCGAACCGAAAACCGAACCAAAAATTCGGTTCGGTTTTCGGATTTTTGGATTTTCGGTTCGGTTCGATTTTTTTTCGCGGTTAACCGAACCGAACCGAAAAACCGTTTTTTTTTTTGTTTTTTTTTGTTTTTGAATTTGAATTTTTTTACCAATTAATTAATATGTACATCAATATTGTGTGCCCATAAAATTAATTTTATTGAAAAACTGAAAGAACAAAAGTCATCATTCGTTCTTTTTAAAAAAAAAAAACATAATTGGTTTAATTACTTATCTAATTATTCAAACATACTTGAATTGTGGATTCAACTTGAAAAATGTATTGATTTATAGATTTTAAAAAATATTGATTTTTGAAATAGAAATAATTAAAAATTAATGAAGTTATTTTATTATATTATATATACACATATTTGCATTATATATTACATTATTTTTATAAATTCATAAATTATTATTATTGAAATTAAAAACGTTAGCAATTTTTTTGTTCTAAGTGTAGTTATTTTCAAATATATTTTTCGAAGTATTAAATCAAAAATATTTGATTTAACCATTAATTTTTTCCAAAAAATTATTCGAATAACTAAAAATATTTAGTTTTTTTTTTAAAAAAAATTTATTTTAATTTTTTTTCAAAAAACCGATTTTTAGAGAAAAAAAAATTTAAATTTTTTTTTCTATAAAAAAAACCGAAAAACCGAACCGAAAAACCGAAATAATTTCGGTTAAAAACCAAACCGAACCGCCCAATTCGGTTCGGTTTTCGGTTTGGCTTTTCGGAGAACTGAAATTTCGGTTCGGTTCGATCCAAACCGCCCGAATGAACACCCCTAGTATAAGGTAATATGTCATTAAATTAAGAAGGTTACTAAAATAAAATATTTTTCAAATTTTGGGTAGAATGATTTAAGTAATTAAATCTAATATTTTAAATTGTCATGAGAAGTTCAAAAATCTAATACATAGTAATGAGAGTCATGTTTAAAAAGGGCGAAATAGTAAAAATAAAGTAATAAAAAATGAGAGGTTATTTTTCTAAGTGACACTCAACTGGAGGTTAATTACTTAAATAAATCCTCGAAATAAATTGTGGGTAAGTTCAAAAATATAAGGTATATATACACTCATAAAATAAAGTTTTAAAACCAAAACAAGAATTCGGAAAGAGAAATAATAACAAATTATCAAATACTACTACGATATTTATTTTGTTATTTAAAACCAAAACAAGAATTCGGAAAGAGAAATAATAACAAATTATCAAATAATAACAAATACTACTACTACGATATTCATTAACATGTCTTGTAACTCTTTTATTAATTCCATGAGGCTTTTAGGTTGTATTGTGAGTAAGTATGCTGGTACTTTTATGAATCAAATCTAGAATCTCTAAATTAATTATTACAAATTAATACTTATTAAATTGACAATCGCTGGTTTTTCTTTGTAAAAAATATATAATTAAAATATTCTACTAGGGTTATTGGGAGTGATACTCTAACGCAGTGTTTGGTACAAAGGATTAGGTAGGTTTGTGTGTGATTTTTTATTTAATCCGGTAGTAAAAATAGATAAAGTAATGCTACAAGTATAAAGTACAACAATTTTCCACATAAAAATTTTAGTACAAAAAATTTATTTATAAGATATATTGAATATAAAATTCACTATATAATTGTTGTAAATATCGTTGTTAAATATCCTTTAGTATTATTCAAATAGATATTTTACTGGTGACAAAAATCGCAATTCAATAATATGTTTTAATGTTACACAAATGTAACTGTTGGTTTGCATTTTTTTGGACTCAATCGAATTATTGACGCAACATAATTCGTCTCATGATTCTTGTAAGATAATTTTAAAATGGTACTAGATTGTAATGATATATAATAAGTATAACATAAAAGCTTTGTGAGACCATCTCATCGGTTGATTATGAGACGACGGAATCTTATTCAACCCTATTCAAGAAAAAATATTAACTTACACTCTATATATGAATCGATCTGTCTCAAAACACCTACCATTCATATTTTCTAAAACTGACTCATGAGTTGAGCTACAATAGTTGGTTCTTGAAATGTTCAAATATGAACCGAGCACCGAGAAATTGTATTAACTTACACTCTATATATGAATCGATCTGTCTCAAAACACCTACCATTCATATTTTCTAAAATTGACTCATGAGTTGAGCTACAATAGCTGGTTCTTGAAATGTTCAAATATGAACCGAGCACCGAGAAATTGTATCAAGTTTGGTTATAAAACCAAGCAAAAAAACACTCGAAATAATCCCTCTAAAAACTGATTAAGCGCTTGAGAAATCGTTTGAAAAGATTGCAAGATGAGATAGTAAAAATATTTTTGTTGAAACATTTATCAAATACTTTATATGCAACATTTTGGTATTTTATCAAATACGTAAAATGCTTCGACATTGCATATCAGAACAACAATAATAATTAAATGCGATAAAGTAAAGATGCACGAATTTGTTTATGGATGTTCGGAGAATCAACCGCACTTATGTTACTAACCCCTTCTTTCCCGTGGAAGGATACACTTGAAGATTTTCTGTGAGGACTCGGGTACTAATCGCTCAATTAAACCAAGATCAAATAATAATATACATGAAGATCAAACAAGCAAAAACCTAAAAAAAAAAAAAAAAAAAAATTAAAAATTGGTTGTACCGCGCGCGCGAGCGCGAGCAAACAAACCAGCAACCGAGCTGGTTGGCTCGCGCGCGCGCGGGTCTAAAGTCTAGAAAAAAAATAGGCAATTGGCTGCTGTACAGAAAAAAATGCAGCAGTTGGTGTTGCTGTCCAAGCCTTCTCAAGCCATCTAAAACATCTTCCAAGTTATGCCTACGCTAACATAATCATATCCAAAAGAATTAGAACAAGTTCATGCTAACTCCTCTATGATAATATCAAAGTTAATGACATTCATAATACAAGCATCTTCATAACTAAGAGCATATGATGCTACTACAAGATAAGTCTCATTTCTACATATAAACCAACCCAAGTTTACATATAGAATCTATAAAAGTGACTCAACTAATATCAAAATGTAGCAACAACATCTAGATTAAAGTCTAGTCTCAAGCCTTTAATACAAACATCAAAACATGTAAAGTTAAACGAAACCAATGAGTTCAACATATCAACATTGGATTCTAATCTAACATGTTTGACCTTACAAAAGAACATAGACTTCTTCTATCACCCGAGTCTCCACTCTAATCTCTCAATCTCTTGCTTCCTTGTCAAGTCTGACTCGCTTACTCTTCAACCTGATGCAATGCACACATACAAGCAAAACAACAGCCGAATAACTCCGGTGAGAATAAATCTCAGTATAAAAGACATCTATATAAATAAAGTAGATATAACTCAAACAAGTAATCTACTATCACAATCATCGTTTCTTTATACCCTTATCTGTCAAATATTTTTCAAAGAAAATTCATTCAATAACATAAAAACTCACAGACAAGTTGAGGGTTAAAGGATTCAAGTCTCACAGAATCGATATTTTCAAAAATCATCTCGTTGGGATCCCGGGAATATAATAAGGCCAAAAATCAAGCCTCCCACCTACGCTCCCGCTCGAGGTGGTCAATCTCGTATTCCCTGGACTGTGAACACTATACTGAGAACCATGGCAAAAAGAAATCAAGTCAGATCTCTAGCCTCTCATATATAAGTTCACCACGTCCAATATTTTCTTTTCGATTCTGTTTTCAAGGTTTCAAAAGAATTATGGCTCAAGAGGTTTACTCTCAATTCTATAACCAATCTACCATAACTCAACAATTCAGAATAATCTAAACTCATCAATCTCAAATAAATATTCAATCATCAATATCAACAAGTAATCATGTTTAAATCAAACAACTCATATATCAACCAAATCAACTAAGTCAAGTAATTCATTTAGATCATATAAGATTAAGTAAAACAACTAATCATGCATGTATGTGATTTAATAAACTCGAAAACCACCACGTTCTCGAGTTATTCTACCTGTCGAGGTTAATGTCGAATCATACCTTTGTCTCGATTCCATTCTCTGAAACTCTAACAAGTCTTGCTCCAACACAAGCTTCTCAAAATTCTGCTCAGTACTTCAATTCTTGCTCATTCTTCTTTGATAGTCCAACTGTTCTTGGATACAATCTTGATCCAATTTTCGATAACTTAATCCCGTCGACTCGACTCGATTTTCTTCAACTTAAATTCTGAAAATGAAGTATTCATACACCTCAATTCAATAACAACATTCCAATATCATTCAATCTCATTTAGTTACAACAACATCAAAGCTTGTTCAAATAACCGAAAGCCGGCGTCGAACGATTCGAACTTGATAAATCTAAAAGCTGAAACCTCATCTATTCTTCAACGTTAACTCATTTGTAACTTTACATTCTCTGCCTAGTTACAATAATTTCAGTCCATAATTTTCAGAATTCGTCAAACAATAATCGACGGCGTAACGGTTCGAATTCGGTAATTCCAAAGTCATAATCATCAATATTATCACCATCTAAACTCAATATCAACATCAATATATCAGCATAATCTCGAAATCCAGTAGCCTATAATTTCAGAATTTCAAAAATACTTCCAAAAATCAAAAACATGTTCAAACGACGATCTTTTCTCGATCCGTCTTAAATATACTATCGTTGTATAAACTAGAACACGTTTATACAATCAAATCTTAATTCTAACAACATCTTAAAATTCAAACACGGTAGAATTTAGCCAAACTTACGTCAAAGTGTAGTACTCGAAGCCGTGATTGCAAATATACGATCAATTTGAAATTCTACCGGCCGGATCAAGTTTAATCGGAGCTTGAAGGATAAAACAATGGCTAAATCTGATTTTTCTCCTTCTTCTCGACTTATTCTGCTGAATAAGGAAGGAATTACATGCAATTCATATATACAAGGCCACGTGTAGTCCACTTGGCAACAATTGGAATTTTGCACTTTGGTCCTTGAATTTCTTAATAATTTCAATTCGGTCCTTATCCAATTCTTTTGCTTCTAATTCATTATTTTTAATTCCAAACTCACCATTTAAATTCTTAAATCCTACAAATATTCAATTCGAATATTTTTCCTTTTTAATTTAAGAATCCCGAAATTTAATTCTCAAAATCCGTAAATTCTCAAATTAAATATTTTCGGCTCGAAAATGACATCTATAATTTCCATAATTTCCAAATTGAATATTTTCCAACTACGAAATTTAAATCTCTAATTTCGTAATTAATATTCATATTTTCAGGGCCTTACAATTCCTCCCCTCTAAGGAATGATTTCGTCCTCGAAATCGCATTCAATCATACTACTGAATCTCGTAGACTGTAAAGCTGACTGAAGTAATTCTTACTCCAATTCTAAGAGCTTTAGATATCTTTTCTGATATCTTATCTTCTTCTTTATTTCTGATTAAAATCTGTATCGATTATTCATCAAATCATGATGAAATTTCTTTCTAAATCAGATATTTCTTCGGAAGAACATTTCTCACTGAACATTCTGTTCAAGCTTCAAACTCTGACTCTATCTAATCTGCTCTGTTCAAATTTAGTACGAATCAATTTCATATTCTCTGTATTTTATCAAGCCTCATCTGATCTGATCACCGATACTTTAGCAATACCGTATCATCACAAAGAAACTTCTGCTTTTCTTCTCATTTCTTAATCAAAAACACGATTTCTATATCAATCGAATAACTGTTACAGGAATTGCAATAAGCAAGTGGAAAAATCTATCAGTTATTATCGAATCAGATACTATAGTTCTGAGCATTTTCTCAAATCTGGATAGTCACCTCAGACCATCCATCGATCAAAGGGTGACATAATGCAATCAAACACTCAGAATTTCTGAAAATCGATGCCACAATCTACCAACTAAATCTAAAGTCTCTATCTCGACACTAAATTTCAACAATTCCTGTAATTTTATCATATCACCAACTTCTTAACAACTAGCAACTCATATCGATAATACAGCTAATACAACGTATTTTTGAATCTGACGAATCTATTTCAATAAAAATCGCAAACTCATGACGATTTGAGTAATTTCGAACTAAAATCTGTCGAAAAATTATTCTTGTTTCGACTTTAGAGTTGCTAAACTGATTCATAGATCACTCAGTCTCTTCTTTTCTGCTTCTATTACTGTAAACATAGGTATTGGAAACTCAATTCTGTCATATCATCTTCCATTTTCTTTTGTCAATACTGATTTTCAAGGAATTCATACAACATTTCCAAACAACTGAATGGATATATAATCTGTTGTAGTGTGCCTTTTTCAGAATGTGATATCTCATGTCTAGATTATCTGGCACAATCAAACGAATATTCATCTCAAAATCCATTATCTCTGATCTGCTATCTTACTTCATATCTCAATCTAGCATTCTCAATCAACTTCTAATCGCTTGATTTAATCTCAATGTTGCTTTAATCTTTCCAAACTAATCTAACGTAGTTTGGATTGCAACAATCCTGATTATTTGAGTATCTTGTCTAGAAACTTAAGTACAAAACAAAGTCTTTAATCAGTCGATCAAGCATTCTTCTAATTTCTTCTTCCTATTTCTCAAGTTTTGGAAAAATCATACAATCAATCCAAAACTCTTACTGGTACTCTGAATCCAAAGTTCTATCAGTTACGAGCCAAAATCATCAAAATATACTGAATGTATATACCAAATGATCAACGACTCTTGAAATTCATAATCAAAGAAACTCACTCAAGTCAAGGCCATCCAAAGAGCAAATATTCTGAATGACAAAATCTGCTAAGTGAAAACAACTCACTTGCAGCTCGACTTAAAGCGAGTGAATTAAAATCAGAATCTATCAAGGAATAAGAGCCAATCAAAATCAATCAAGGTCGAATACAAAACCTCATAATCGATATCAAGAAATTCAAGAGTCATGATCCTATGATATAATAGATTTAGTAAAATCAAAAAGAAGGCTCAACTGTAACTGATTTTCATATTTATCTTATCAGATCTCTAACTCTTCCCAAAATATTATTCAATACCCAAAATAAAGCGGAACCTGAATTTGGAAACTTATACTATATTTCAAGTAACACAATCAACTTCAATTCAATCTGATTTCTTTCAAACTATAATTCAGCTTTTCAGATTCAATTTGCTGATATCATCTTTTATAGTCGTTCACCCAGGTTATCACATAGCAACTACTTCAGATAAAGGTTCAACATACAGTTAATGTAACATAATAAATTATGCAACTATATCTGTATGCAATGCACCCAGATTCATCAGTATGCAGGCAAATTACTTAAAGCTCAAATGTACCTATAGTGTCATCATCTGGTGCATCTTGCACCGAGGGATCTGTAGATGCTTGTTGCTTAAGAGTTGGATCCTCATTCAGATTTCTCCTCGTTCCCTATGGATTAGGACACACTCTCGAAAAATGTCCCACTTGATAGCAACGATGATATTTTCCTAAAGTTCCTCGGCATTCATTGCTAGCATGCTTTCCTCCACAGTGAGTACAATATTCACCGGAATATTCTGCTTTCTGACCCAGACCAAGCTGCTTCGGTCTGCTAGAGCTAGAAGAGTCACTCCCAAACTTCTTGAACTGTTGCCTCAAATACTGTATCCGCTCTTCACTTCCACTAACACTACCTCATGCCTCATATCTGCTCTGTGATGATAAATGTGACTGAGATTGCGGTTGTTTGAAATACTGAGGCACGATTGAACTTTCTTTCTGTCTCATAAAACCGGCTTCAGCTCTTTTAGCCCTGTCAATAGCATCAGCCAATCTATTCGGTCTCCCCGCATCTATCCAAGCATAAATTTCCGGATTCAGTCCATTGATAAACAAATTCGTTTGGACTTCTTCATCCTGATTCACGTGAGGAACAAATCGGAGCAAGTTGGAGAATTTAGCAACATACCAGTCTATAGTCATATTTCCTTGTTGCAAGTTAACAAATTCTCCTGCTCTATCTTCTCTATAAGATTTCGGAATAAATAGTTGGCAAAATTCAGTCTTAAATACCTGCCAAGAAATTACTATACCTCTATTTTCCAGACAGTGCTTCGTCGCAAACCACCAGCTTCTTACTAAATCTTGCAGTTGGTATACAACCAGCTTGATTCTTCGTTCATCAGAGTATTCTAAAGATTCAAACAATTGATCAAGCTCTTCTAACCAACCTTCACAAGCACTGGTATCTTCTGTACCTTTCAAAGTTGGCGGATTATACGTCTGAAATCGTTCAAATAGCACCTCCATCGGTGTGAGTGTAGCATCCATCGATTCTGATAGTTTACTACAATACTGATCTGTTCATTCGAAGGTACTTACTTCACTTGCGGAGTACTGTTCGATTCAATCTGGGGTGCTTACATCACCCAAAGAACCTGACTTACTTCAAAATAAGATTCATAAGCAACCCAGAGATTATACTATTCAAATAATTAAAAGTACATATAATCTCATGCTTTGCCATATTACACATGCTTACAACTCTTCATGCTATTCAAAGAAACATGCTTACACGGAATTCAAAAATTCATGTGAATTCACATAATCAGGTAAGCACATAAGTATTTAAGCATGTATTCAGATAATTTCTCCAAGTATTAAATCACACTCACATACATTTTATCAATTTTAGTAAAGCATCAATCAAGCCATACTAAAAAAAATGCATGCGACTCGATCTACCCCGCTCAACTTCTAACTCATTCCAAGAACTTACGCTCTGATACCACCTGTTGTGAGGACTCGGGTACTAATCGCTCAATTAAACCAAGATCAAATAATAATATAAATGAAGATCAAACGAGCAAAAACCTAAAAAATAAATTTTTTAAAAAAAAATTGGTTGCACCGCGCGCGCGAGCGCGAGCAAACAAACCAGCAACCGAGCTGGTTGGCTCGCGCGCACGCGAGCTTAATGCTCTCCCCCGCGCGGGCCTAAATTCCAGAAAAAAAAAAAGGCAATTGGCTGCTGTCCAGAAAAAAATGCAGCAGTTGGTGTTGCTGTCCAAGCCTTCTCAAGCCATCTAAAACATCTTCCAAGTTATGCCAATGCTAACATAATCTTATCCAAAAGAATTATAACAAGTTCATGCTAACTCCTCTATGATAATATCAAAGCTAATGACATTCATAATAAAAGCATCTTCATAACTAAGAGCATATGATGCTACTACAAGATAAGTCTCATTTCTACATATAAACCAACCCAAGTTTACATATAGAATCTATAAAAGTGACTCAACTAATATCAAAATGTAGCAACAACATCTAGATTAAAGTCTAGTCTCAAGCCTTTAATACAAACATCAAAACATGAAAAGTTAAACGAAACCAATGAGTTCAACATATCAACATTGGATTCTAATCTAACATGCTTGACCTTACAAAAGAACATAGACTTCTTCTATCACCCGAGTCTCCACTCTAATCTCTCAATCTCTCGCTTCCTTGTCAAGTCTGACTCGCTTACTCTTCAACCTGATGCAATGCACACATACAAGAAAAACAACAGCCGGATAACTCCGGTGAGAATAAATCTCAGTATGAAAGACATCTATATAAATCAAGTAGATATAACTCAAACAAGTAATCTACTATCACAATCATCGTTTCCTTATACCCTTACCTGTCAAATATTTTTCAAAAAAAATTCATTCAATAACATAAAAACTCAAAGACAAGTTGAGGGTTAAAGGATTCAAGTCTCACAGAATCGATATTTTCAAAAATCATCTCGTTGGGATCCCGGGAATATAATAAGGCCAAAAATCAAGCCTCCCACCTACGCTCCCGCTCGAGGTGGTCAATCTCGTATTCCCTGGACTATGAACACTATACTGAGAACCGTGGCAAAAAGAAATCAAGTCAGATCTCTAGCCTCTCATATATAAGTTCACCACGTCCAATATTTTCTTTTCGATTTTGTTTTCAAGGTTTCGAAAGAATTATGGCTCAAGAGGTTTACTCTCAATTCTATAACCAATCTACCATAACTCAACCATTCAGAATAATCTAAACTCATCAATCTCAAATAAATATTCAATCATCAATATCAACAAGTAATCATGTTTAAATCAAACAACTCATATATCAACCAAATCAACTAAGTCATGTAATTCATTTAGATCATATAAGATTAAGTAAAACAACTAATTATGCATGTATGTGATTTAATAAACTCGAAAACCACCACATTCTCGAGTTATTATACCTGTCGAGGTTAATGTCGAATCATACCTTTGTCTCGATTCCATTCTCTGAAACTCTAACAAGTTTTGCTCCAACACAAGCTTCTCAAAATTCTGCTTACTTCAATTCTTTCTCATTATTCTTTGATAGTCCAACTGTTCTTGGATACAATCTTGATCCAATTTTCGATAACTTAATCTCGTCGACTCGACTCGATGTTTTTCAACTTAAATTCTGAAAATGAAGTATTCATACACCTCAATTCAATAACAACATTCCAATATCATTCAATCTCATTTAGTTACAACAACATCAAAGCTTGTTCAAATAACCGAAAGCCGGCGTCGAACGATTCGAACTTGATAAATCTAAAAGCTGAAACCTCATCTATTCTTCAACGTTAACTCATTTTTAACTTTACATTCTCCTCCTAGTTACAATAATTTTAGTCCATAATTTTCAGAATTCGTCAAACAATAATCGACGGCGTAACGGTTCGAATTCGGTAATTCCAAAATCATAATCATCAATATATCACCATCTAAACTCAATATCAACATCAATATATCAGCATAATCTCGAAATCCAGTAGCCTATAATTTCAGAATTTCAAAAATACTTCCAAAAATCGAAAACATGTTCAAACGACGATCTTTTCTCGATCCGTCTTAAATATACTATAGTTGTATAAACTAGAACACGTTTATGCAATCAAATCTTAATTCTAAAAACATTTTAAAATTCAAACACGGTAGAATTTAGCCAAACTTACGTCAAAGTGTAGCACTCGAAGCCGTGATTGCAAATATACGATCAATTTGAAATTCTACCGGCCGGATCAAGTTTAATCGGAGCTTGAAGGATAAAACAATGGCTAAATCTGATTTCTCTCCTTCTTCTCGACTTATTCTGCTGAATAAGGAAGGAATTACATGAAATTCATATATACAAGGCCACGTGTAGTCCACTTGGCAACAATTGGAATTTTGCACTTTGGTCCTTGAATTTCTTAATAATTGCAATTCGGTCCTTATCCAATTCTTTTGCTTCTAATTCATTATTTTTAATTCCAAACTCACCATTTAAATTCTTAAATCCTACAAATATTCAATTCAAATATTTTTCATTTTTAATTTAAGAATCCCGGAATTTAATTCTCAAAATCCGTAAATTCTCAAATTAAATATTTTCGGCTCGGAAATGACATCTCTAATTTCCATAATTTCCAAATTGAATATTTTCCAACTACAAAATTTAAATCTCTAATTTCGTAATTAATATTCATATTTTCAAGGCCTTACATTTTCGCTATTACAACGTTTTGTAATACACTCACTCCAACCTTAGGACTTATCCCACTGCCTAATTCGGAACCCCTAGATTCTCTATCTCTCTCCAATGACATAACACTGAAGATACAAAGTTTACACATCTTTAACGTCTTTTTGCAAAGACTCTCACTCAACTAATCTATACAAATCTTCTAATAAATGTGTGTGAGTGGGTTAAGGTGTGAAGAACTTGAATGTGTAAGCTCAAGAAATCTGTTGTGTTCTTCACACCAAGGGAAATCTCTTGACTAGCTGAATGGATTTGTTTTGACGCTATATTTATGTGAAAAATCTCTAACTAGCTGAATAATCATTTGGTTGTCTACTCTATATTTCTTTTTCTCAATAGATCTTATATTTATAGCCTCCAAAAATTATATAGATGTTAGATACACGAAATATAGCTGTTGTAAAATGTTGTGTATTTTTTCCAATAACACAACGGTCATATTTGTGTTTTTGGACTGTCACTTTGACCGGTTGATTAGATCTAGATCTAGAGCATTCGACTGGCAAAACAGGTGACAGGCTAGGTGAGCGTTCGAGGGAGAGTAGGTGACAGTAACTCGACTAGTTGAGAGACCAAGTGAGAACATCACGACCGTTTGAGTAAATATTGTCTGTTCAGGTGCTTATAAATCTTGATGTGTTGATTTCTTGACAAAGTGGTGAATATAAAAGTTGTTATACGTTGTCTTGGCTTTCCAACGCATCAAGAATCACTCAATATAGAGTTCGTATAAGAATGTTATGCTTGAAATACAGGAGCTACTCATCAACGGTCGAGGAGAGCTTAAGCAGGTGAGTGAATGTTGTTTCTTCAGGTGCTTTTAGTTCTTGCTTCATTGATTTCTGGGCAAAGTGAAGAACGTGAAAGTTGTATCTCTTCATCTTGGTTTTTGACACATTAAGAATCACTCAATTAGAAGTTCATAGGACAAAGTTATGCTCAGAATACAAGATCTTGCTCGTCAACGGTCGAGAACTTCACCGGTCAAGGAGAGCTCGACGGCCGAGGAAGTGTTGAGCGACCGAGTGCTTATAGTTCTGAATGCGTTGATTTCTAGGCAAAATGGTAACCATGAAAGTTATAGCCCTTTGTCTTGGCTTTTCAACGCATCAAGAAGCTCTCCATTTTGATTTTATATTCTTGAAATTCCAGGCCTACTCCAAAAATGTCGATGAAAAAATAGTCAAGCATATGTGGTTTGGTCGAGTGATTATATATCTTGATTCGTCAATTTATGGGCAATGTGATAAAAATGAATATTGTATTCTTATTTCTTAGCATTCCATGGAATCAAGAATCATTCCATTTCAAGTTTTTATGAGAGAAATATTCTCAAAATATCAGACTGTGTGTAGACATGAGTTTTGTTATCAACCTGTACAGAACCAACAACTTACACTCAATATATCAACTTCATAGGCTCTGATTTAGAGTGTGACTTGTGAATATGATTTGTAGATCATCTTCTTATATTTTCAATGTATACTAAATCATTCCATTTGGATGAGCTGAGAGATATATCCATTAAACCAAAGATGTTTTGTCATTCCATTTGTTGTTACACTTCATCCCACTGTATCTTGAGATGATGGTTTGGCCTTTATATAATCCGAATTGGTCCACTTGGCATGAGATATGAATTGTTGAATTTTGCTTTGGTTGTGCGACGATTTTGGCAACTGGTCATTTGAATCATCGAGCATGAGATATGCTTGAAACAAATAGCTCGCCAGAATTGAATCCGATTTCATCATCTCAAAACTTCCAAAATGTGATCCATCAACTACACACTTGATTAAATACGTTAGAAACACAATAACACATTTTGATATCATTAAATCAGGATTGCTTGTATTTTCGGATCCAACGTATCTAATTATGAAAAATAAAGAGTCACATGAGTAATAAAGAATCGATAAAAAATATTAATTATCTAATTATGAAAAATGGTAGACACGTAAATACACAATTCAAATCACATATTTATATAAATAAATAAAATAAATGATTTAATTTAACAGTCAATGGATGAAGAATTGAGGAAAAACACGTTAATTGTCTGATATAATTATTAAAAAAATGATAGGCATATAAATTCACAATTCAATTCACATTGTTATATAGAAAAATAATAAAATAAAATAAATGAGTTAATTGAAAATTCACATGAATAAAGAATTGATAAAAAGAACATTAATCTTCTAATTATGAAAAAGGGTAGGCATTTAAATTCTTAATTTAACTCACATATTAATAATTTTTAGATTAAAATAAATAAATGAGTTAATTAAAAAGTCACGTTACTAAAGAATTGAGAAAAAATATATTATTTATATGTAGTGATCGAACTCGGATCACTTACAACATTAAAACTCGCTAAGCTTGCAATAAGATAACTTAAGCAAAATGGTAAGGTAAACTTACAAAGAAAACTTAAAAGCAGCAAGCCAAAACCAGCATAATACAACCAGCAACTAAACCAAGGGTAACAACTGTTTATACAACCATATCGAATAATGAATCCAAAGTCTGGGAATAAAACAACAACACTCACTGGTTAGGAACTCCACCATTTCTCGATCCACCGACCTCATCCAACTTAAAACATGCCCTGTTGAATGGACTGACCAAGAATAAAACATGAACGTGAGCGAACTATGCTCAGCACTATAAGCACGAGTATATAAGTCTAATACGATGCATGCAAATGACTAGGTTCTGGATATGAACAAGTCTTGCTCAGTTTAGGCGATACTAAATATGAAGCACCATTTAGGGTCAACTCTACTCTGTACATCCCCTTATTCATCAGGATCACCGTAGTGTCGGTCCCCGTCAAAACGGTGTCTCTCGGTGTCCATCGATAACAATGATATAGGGTATTCATCAGGATCACCGTAGCTCCAGTCCCCGTCAAAACGGTGTCTCCCTATGTCCATCGATAACAAGGATATAGGGCAAAGCGACCCTACTACTAAGACTTTCTCGAAAAAAAATCAACTCAATATGAATATGGACATGCAGCATAATATCAAAGTAGTAAACATTGATCATGGCATATATAATGCAACATATAAGCATGCATACTCGCTGGCTATCTCAGTCGGTATTTACGTACCTCACTAAAGCAGTCCTAGTAGTACCAATCTAGGGTCCAAGTCTACAAGCCAATATTTACCATATCATTATTACTAATCTAAAAGTCTTAGCTAAACTAATAGATAATCCTTAATTATATTAGGGAACTAGAGTTATACCTCTGTTGGGGATCGGTTGTGTGTGCACACTTTTAAAATATTTTGAGCTACAATTGCGCGTTCTTGAAATGTTTAAAAATGAACCGAGCACCGATAAATTATATCATTTGGTTACTAAACCAAACGGAAAACACTCGAAATAATCCATCTAAAAACTTATTAAGCGCTTTAAAAATCATTTGAAAAGATTGCAAGTTGAGATAGTAAAAACATTTTGGTTGAAGCATTTTATCAAACACTTTGTATGAAACATTTTGGTACTTTAAAGATCGCAAGTAAAGAGACACCAACTTGTTTATGGATGTTCGGAGCTCAATATCCTACGTCATCCCTTCTGATATGAATCTATATTCATGAAAAGTAAACACAATTCAAATTAATACTAATAAATCATTTTATTCCGAAAAAATGGCCAAAGAAATGCAATCAACTACCACAATCTCAAATGAACATATGTCATAGAAAAAAAAAAAGAAGAAAAGCTAACACTAATTGGCGAGGTCAGTGATTGGTGATGAATGCCAAAGGTTGAACTCGAATGGATGTGGTTGGAGGCTCGACGGTGTGTGATGTGTATGTGGTTTCTTGGTCGATTGTCGAAGACAAAATGTAGCTACAAAATTACATTTTCATATCGAGGGAGGTGAGCAGATAATGAATCCAAATCTAAAAAACGCAAAACACCAACAAAAAAAAGAGAAGAAAGGCAAAATACAACCTCAGTTCTTGTCCCGGCCCGCTTGCTCTCCTCACCTTCGGTGCCATCCGATCAACAAAAGTATGTGTGGCAACCACTTGCTCTCCTCACCTTCAATGCCACCGGATCGACAAGAGTCTGTGAGTCTGCCACACCAAATCGACGAGAGTATGGAGAGTGGAGCTTAGGCTACGCTTGTTTTTTTAGAAATAAGGTTTACATTAGAATCACAAGGCTTAAGGTTATTGATTAGGGAGACAATGGGGCGGGGCGGAGACGGGGACCTCTTCCCATCGCTGTCCTCGAATTCAAACCCGCCCCCATCCCCGCCCCAATCCTCATAATTTCTTATCGGGGATTCCCCATCTTCATCCCTGTGGAGACTAAATCCTCATCTCCGTCCTCATACCCAAAAATATATATATTATTCATTATTAATAAATTTTATTATAATATATATATATGTGTGTGTATAATATTAGTGAATTTTATTAGATAAAAATAAAAATTTAATTATTCAATTTAATGATAAAATATATAAAATATTTTGGTAAAAATTTTGATTATAATATTAACTTTCAAAATCAATCAACATATTTTAAATAAAATACTATATATAAAAAATTTATTAAGAATATATTTTTTTCTAAATTTATCAAAATAAATAACAAAATATACATAGATTAATATTAATAATTTATATGTCTATGTTAAATGAAAAAAATTTGATACATAAAAAAATATATAAATAAAGAATAGTAATACTTTTATTTAAATATTTATAAAAAATATTATTTAATAAAATATTTATACGCATCATCATCATCATCATTATTGGGGCGGGTTTGGGGATGGGGATAGCATCACCATACCCACCCCAATATGTTGCGGGAATTTTTAAAATCCCCGAACCCAAACCCATGCATACCCGAATATTCTTCCCTGAATCCACCCCGTTTCGAGTTTTTCCCACGGGGACTTGAACTCGCAGGAAAAACTGTCATCCCTATTATTGATATTGATGCGTAATGAGTCGGTTACTGTCAACTTTGTGCATGGGCTTTAGGTGTCCACTTCTTGAATTAGTTCCAACTGACGTATTTTAATTAAAAATAAAAGCATAAGAATGATTTTATTAAAATACAATAATTATATAATATATTTCAAGTTTAAAATCTAAAATTGGGCAAATTTTATTTTTTTTTTCCTTTAAAAGCAACGCTATTCTTACAAATATAGTAATAAAAAATGTCCTCATCAATGAAATCTGTTAGTGCAACTTGAAATTATTTCGTTAATTCTTAATCCCTCTACTCAAAACATATTGCACAACGCTTATTTGAGAAATCACAAGATTGATATTGTTCCAGATGCATATGTGAATTTCGAAACATGGCAATACTCAACTCAATTGTTTTCCAATTTTGTTTTATTAAATGATCATTTGGGAAATTTTTGGTTTCATTTCACAGCCAGATGTAATAATTCATAAAATTTACTGTCTAATAAGCAATTAAATTTGTAAATTCATTTCTGCCACACATCAACTGTTTTAAGATCATTTACTTTCAAGGCAGGAAAAAGCCATTCGAAATCATGGATCATGCCTTGTGTCAAGAAAGGAAGTTAATATACTTACATATATAAAATAAATAAGTTCATCATATTCCAATACATCTTCATTTGAAATTTATTTTCGAATTTACAAGATTTATATTTTTTAACAGAATTTATATGTCTATGTTACATGAAAAAAATTTGATACATAAAAAAAATATATAAATAAAGAATAGTAATACTTTTAATTTAAATATTTATAAAAAATATTATTTAATAAAATATTTATACACATCATCATCATCATTATTGGGGCGGGTTCGGGAATGGAGATAGCATCACTATACCCACCCCAATATGTTGCGGGAATTTTTATAATCCCCTAACCCAAACCTATGCATACCCGAATATTCTTCCCTGAATTCACCCCGTTTCGAGTTTTTCCCACGGGGACTTGAATTCGCAGGGAAAACTGTCATCCCTATTATTGATATTGATGCGTAATGGGTCGGTTACTGTCAACTTCGTGCATGGGCTTTAAGTGTCTACTTCCTGAATTAGTTCCAACTGACGTATTTTAATTAAAAATAAAAACATGAGAATGATTTTATTAAAATATAATAATTATATAATATATTTTAAGTTTAAAATCTAAAATTGGGCAAATTTTGATTTTTTTTCCTTTAAAAGCAAAACTATTCTTAAAAATATAGTAATAAAAAATGTCCTCATCAATGAAATCTATTAGTGCAACTTGAAATTATTTCGTTAATTCTTAATCCCTCTACTCAAAACATATTGCACAACGCTTATTTGAGAAATCACAAGATTGATATTGTTCCAGATGCATATGTGAATTTCGAAACATGGCAGTACTCAACTCAATTGTTTTCCAGTTTTGTTTTATTAAATGATCATTTGGGAAATTTTTGGTTTCATTTCACAGCCAGATGTAATAATTCATAAAATTTACTGTCTAATAAGCAATTAAATTTGTAAATTCATTTCTGCCACACATCAACTGTTTTAAGATCATTTACTTCCAAGGTAGGAAAAAGCTCTTCGAAATCATGGATCATGCCTTGTGTCAAGAAAGTAAGTTAATATTCTTACATATATAAAATAAATAAGTTCATCATATTCCAATACATCTTCATTTAAAATTTATTTTCGAATTTACAAGATTTATATTTTTTTAACAGGATTTATTTTATGAATCAGAAGATGTCCGAATACATATCTAAATTCCGCAAATAAGAAATATTTTTTATAACGTAATAATGATAATACCTCCGTAGTGGTCTTTAGTCCAACGGGATCATCACAATTTCGTTGGGGAACCTAGCAAATTGCCAAATATATATATATATATATATATATATATATATATATATATTATAGCATATGAAATTGCTAAACCTAGTTCAATGTTGTACAAATATATAAAAGAAAATTTGTTTGCAAATGACCAGTTAAAACATGTTATTTTCTAAACATGCGACAAGATTGATATACAACTTATAGAATTTATTTTATCAATTGATCCGAATACATGCTTCTTTTTGTGAAAAAGAGTACTCAAATTCTATAAGGTTTACATTAGAATCATAAAACTTAGGGTTATTGATTAGGGAAACAATGGTGCGAACAATGGTGCGGGGCGAGGCTGGACGGGGTGGGGAGGGGACGAGGATGTATTCCCATCCCCGTCCTCGAATTCAATCCCGCCCCCATCCCCGCCCCAATTTTCATAATTTCTTATCGAGGATTCCCCATGCGAAGACTAAATCCCCATCTTCGTCCTCATACCCAAAAATAAATATATTATTAATTATTAATAAATTTTATTATAATATATGTGTGTGTATAATATTAGTGAATTTTATTATCTAAGAATAAAAATATTATTTTTCAATTTTATTATATAAGAATAAAAATATTATTATTCAATTTTATGATAAAATAATAAAATATTTTTGGTAAAAATTTTGATTATAATATTAACTTTCAAAATCAATCAAAATATTTTAAATAAAATACCATATATAAAAAATTTATTAAGAATATATATTTTTTCTAAATTTATCAAAATAAATAACAAAATATACATAGATCAATATTAATAATTTATATGTCTATGTTACATGAAAAAAAAATTATACATAAATAAATATATAAATAAAGAATGATAATACTTTTAATTTAAATATTTATAAAATTTTAGATTTAATAAAATATTTATACACATCATCATCATTATTATCGGGACGGGTTCGGGGATGAGGATATCATCATCATACACACCCCAATATGTTGCGGAAATTTTTAAAATCCCCGAACCCAAACCCATGCATACCCGAATATTCTTCCCTGAATTCACCCCGTTTCGAATTTTTCCCGCGGGGACTTGAAACTCGCAGGGAAAACTGTCATCCCTATTATTTATATTGTAGTGTATTGGGCCGGTTACTGCTCAACTCCATGCATGGGTTTTAGGTGTTCATTTCTTGAATTAATTCCAACTGACGTATTTTAATTACAATTAAAAACATGAGAATGATTTTATTAATATATAATACATTTCGAGTTTAAAATCTAAAATTGGGCAAATTTTAATTTTTTTCTCTAAAAATTTCTAGAAGCAACGCTATTCTTAAAAAAAATAGTAATAAAATAGTCCTCATCAACAAAATTTGTTAGTGCAAGTTGAAATTATTTTGTTAATTTTTAATATCCTACTCAAAAGAGATTGCTGGTCACGATGTTGTAAAATGATATAAAACAAAATTTGTTCGCAAATGACCAATTAACATGGCTTATTTGAGAAATCACAAGACTGATATTGTTCCGGATGCATATGTGAATTTTGAAACACGACAGTACTTAGCTCAATTGTTTTCCAGTTTAGTTTTATTAAATGATCATTTGGGGAAATTTTTTGTTCCATTTCACAGCCAGATGTAATAATTCATAAAATTTACTATCTACTAAGCAATTAAATTTGCAAATTCATTTCTGTCTCCTCAGGGTCTTACTTAGATGTGCAAGTTATTTGGAAGAGATGTCTTGGAATCATAATGCAGCTTGTAATTCCTAAAGGCGTGTGAAACGAACATAAAATTGTTCCAAAATGTGGTTTAAAAAAGACATGTATCTTATTGTTCTCTCATGCTAGGCGCACCTCAGTTAAGAAACAAAAAAATTATTTAACATTGAAATAATATATAAAAAAATAATAATAATAATGAGAAATTAAAAAGGTGACTAGCGGTAATGGTATCTGAAGACACTAAAAAATAAAAGTTATTTTTCAGTCTAAGAGCGAAGAACTCAAATTGAGCTTGCTTCCTTACTTTCTAGCTTGTCTAAGCTTGCTGGATTTTCCTCACCCGCTGAAAGTTTTTGATAGTTACATAAATTTTACCTTATCTCTCTCACTAACAATGTCAAATCTGAAGCTCCAATCCTGCCACAAAAAACGATGCACTTCTGCATATAATTGAAATCTGATGGCAAATTACATTGTGTGTATACATGTATTAAATATTGAAATAATGATATTTAAACATGAAAAAACATTACCTAGCCTCATTTCAAGTCCGAGACACCTAAACACAACATTCACGTCTCTTCGGAACTTTTTACGCGTGCTTTATTTCCAGTGTCGTTCGTTTATTGAATGCCGAAATTAGTCTTCGATACTGATTCTGCTTTCTCCCGAAGATGTAGGTATTAACCTCGTCACCGCTGAAATAGGGTAGGGATGGCAATGGTGTGGGGCGGGGCGGGGACGCATATTCCTTCCTCATCCCCGTTTTCGAATACAAAAATCATCATCATCCCCACTTCATTCCTCGTTATTTTTAATCGGGGATTCCCAATCCCCATACCCGCGAGAATTTAATCCTCATTGTGACGCCTAAAATCCATAAATTAAATTTTATGCCTAAATTTTTTTTTAATGTTTAAATTCTAAAATTCATGGTAAATTTAAATAATTTAAATCTCCTTGGAATTTATTTATATGATATTAAAGATTTAATTGCTTAAATTGCTTGTATTGGTGACTTCTGGCTTCGGCGTGCGGCGAAGGCAAACACAGCGGGAAAATCCTCAATTTTAAATATAGGTGACATAAATTTCATGAGAGGTGCAGAAAATAAAATAAAAATCTTTATTTTAGATTTTTCGTTTAAGAAAAATCGCGTAAGCACATTTTCGAACGTAATTCTTTAAATTCCCTAAATTAGTCTTTTTGAACCCGGACAAGTGAAATTTCATTCTTGGCATTTAAAATTTAAGATTTTAGACTTAGAACTTTAAATTAGAGGCAATCCTACAAGCTAAAATTTTAAAATCAAAACTAACACTTTTATTGGTCAAAAAGCACTTTTTGACTTGTCCTACTCTCACACACTCACACCTATACATACATATACATATTATATCACACACAACTTAAACCCTAGCACTTTAATCCTATTCTAGCCACCTCCCTCCTCCTACTCCTCACTCTCAGACCATTTCACCCCCTCCCTCAAGAAACCATCGGCCACTCCTCCTCCTTCTTTCCCTTGCCGTCGACCGCCCTTCCTCGTTGTCCAGCCACCATGAAGGCCACCTAGGAGGTTTCTCCAGCTCCAGCCGTGTGTGTGTGTGTGCTAGCCACCTCTTCCCTTGTTCCCTTTCAAGATTTAAGGCAAGATTCCATTGTTTCTTCTTTTAAACCCAAGCATAGGCTATATTTTCTTGGTTATCTTGTTGCTTTGGTATTTTTGGACAAACAATTTTGTATATTATGTATGTATGTGTTCGGTTTTGGGGGGATTAAGTGGGCTTGCATTTGGCTTTGTGTATTTTAAATGCTAGCTTGCTTGTTGAGCCATAAAGAATGAGTTTCATGTAATTATATGAAAGTTTGAAGGTGTAATTCAAAAATTCAGAATGTACCCCAATGTAATCAATCCATTTTCACGTGTGTATGATTGGTTTTAAGCCTCATATGTTGTTGGCCAAGTTATTCAATTCATGTGCTTTGAAATGTTGTGAAAAATATTGAGTTGTGGCGTTTGGATTGGATTTTTTTGTAACCAATGGATGAATGGAGTTGAGGGGCTGCCATGGGATGTTCATGGGGTTAAACATGGATATTTGAATGTGTTAGAGTTGGGCTATAGGGCTAGTTATGGGACAATTTGGTTGGATGGTTGTTTAGTAGAGTTTTGGAGGACGTAGGGCTTGTGTTTGGGGCAAAAAGGGAGAAGTAAGGTAGCGTTGGGCTAGATCCTTGTCCAAGGGCCCTAGCTGGTTGTCTAGGCATGTTTACAAGTTGTTCTCATGGATTTTTGAGGTGCAATAGGTAGAGCGTTGAGCTCGGGAGTCCATAGTGTCAAGTGGTCCAAAATAGAATTTTTATCGTCGCGTCAAGTCTTGGGAAATAGGTCTGGTAAGGTCGGTTCTGTGGGTCTGGACAGGGGCTATCTCTGATTTTCTTAAATTATAGGATGTTAGGATCGTGTCGATGTAAATTGGGCCTATTTTGAATAAAAATCGACTAGGTTATGTGCGTTTTAAGTTGAGGTGACGCGAGCAGATTTTTTTATTGTCTACGGGCTGTCCGGGAGTCTAAGTTGTTGAGTTGGTTTGGGCCATTATAAAAGTGTAAATACTGGTTATAAGAGTATTTTAAGGTGTGTTTGAGGTGCCGGTTCGAACGGAAAGTCTTTTGGATTTAAATAGGATGAGTTATGGATTTTATGGGTTAACCGCTCGAGTTAGGCCCTTATGAGCGTAAACTTAAGTGTAAGTAGAAAAGCTTTTAAGCCGAGGGTGCTCCCCTACACTCCAATCATCCATAAAATTTATTTCATGCTATACTTCGAGTTTCATGTCGTTTAAATTATTCAACGCCCATTTATTCGCATGTGTGATTTCAATTTGTTTAAGGTCTAGTCCCGAAGTCTGGTATTAAAGAGAGCTTGTGAAATTAAATGTTGAAATGTGAAAGTTTAAATGAATGAAAAGTTAATGAATGAAGTGAGTTGGTTGTGACTTGTACGTGCAATGTCGGTCGGGGGATGCCCTGGCTCACTTGCCAAAATGAGACGTGTAGTAAGCGGCTGGAAGACATCCCAGCTCCCCTACCAAATGAGACGTGTAGTAAGCGGCCGGGAATTCATCTCGGCTCCCCTACCAAAAGGAATGAAAAAAGGGGCAATGTGGCGACGAGATTGATCTCGGCATCCTTGCCGGCATAGTATACTGCAGCCATTGATCGATCAAAAACCATAGTCACAATCGAGAATCCAAATTCAAAGTAAAGTAAAGGATAATTGATTCATGGATGTGTTTTCATCGCATATTGATATTGTTCTTACTTCGGGCATGTTATGACTTTTCTCCTTTTGTGTGAGATTCATTAGTGTACTGAGTACTATTTTTAGTATTATGCATTATTTTGAATCCTTGCTGTATTATTTAAATCTTGTTGGACTTTTAGGCTCACTACTATGCTTGGTGCAGGTGAGCATGCGGACGAGACTGCGGGGCAGGATTTCCAGGGCCCATAGGTGTTCGGTGGCACGCCCTGACCGTTGCCGCTCTTTTCTTTCCGCATTATGTCTTTGTAATAATTATACCATGTCGTATGTCGTTTCCTTTCCGGTAGCAGGATGTGTCTTTCCCTGCAATTATGTTGACACGTAAACATTAAATATTTTTCCCTTCATCTGGCGTCGAACTAGATATTGTTTTGTATGCCTTGTGAGTTGTTTACCTCGGGTTGAGGTTTATTTTTAAACTGTTGTTTGAGACATGTGGTTTTATTATTCAAACAAATAGGTCATGCCAAAATTTTTAAAATTTTCCGCATTTTCTTTATTTATTTAAATATTAGTAGTTAGGGGCGTTTCAGTTGGTATCAGAGCGCGGTCATTGGGCTTGGGATGTGCTTACCTCCGAACGCAGCTGGGACTCGGGAGATCTCGCCTCAAAGTCTGTAAGATTTAAAATTTCACTATCTTTGACTGTTTAAATGTTGAGAATAAGTGTTTTTAAAGTCCCTTGAGTATAAAAAAAGTTTAAAGAAACCTTTTTCCTTTAGGCATGAAATTTAAGTGTTGGAATTTGAACTTGCGTACAGATAGCCACTCGTCGTGGACGTGCTTTGCAGCCACCACCGCCTCCACCTCCACTAGCCGCGGATGTTGGGACTCAGGTGCTAGTTGGATTAGCCCGTATCCTTGAGCGACATGTGGACGCTCCTAGGGCTGGACTTGGGACTGTTTATGAGCAGTTTAGGAAGATGAATCCGAAGGACTTTGCTGGCACTACTGATCCGCTGGTAGCGGAAGGATGGATTCGTTCGCTGGAGGTGATCTTTCGCTATATGCAGTTGGGAGACCCGGATCGAGTTCGTTGTGCCGTCTTCCATCTCCAGGATGATGCTGCCCTCTGGTGGGAGGGAGTTGAGAAGACGGTGGACACGACTACCCTGCCTTGGGCTGAGTTTAGGATACTTTTCTTCGAGAAGTACTTTACCGCAGATGTGAGGGCCCTTTGAAGACGGAGTTTTTGAGTCTGCGACAGGGAGATTAATCATTGGCTCAGTTTGTGGTGAAGTTTGAGATGGGTTGCCACTGTGTGCCTTTGATCGGAGACGACGAGGAAGAGAAGCTCCAGCACTTAATTGTGGGGCTACGACCCGCCATCCGTCGGGATGTACTTATGGCGGAGCCAGCTGACTATGCTTCTGCCCTTAGGCGAGCCTTGAGGTCTGAGCAGACACTGAGGGATATAAGCGCTGAGGCGCAGAGTAAGAGTCCATTCCCAGCTCATGACCAGCAGCAGCAGCAGCACGACAAGAGGCCGTACCATGGACCACCGCGTCAGCAGGGGCATCAGGCCCAGAGACCTCAGGGGCATCAGGCCCAGAAACCCGCTCCTCCCAAGGCTGGGGAGAAGCCTAATTGTTTAGTTTGCCGCAAGGCCCACTTTGGCAGGTGCCTGTTGGGAGCTGGAGTTTGCTACATGTGGAAGAGGCCAGGACAGGTGTTAGCTGATTGCCCAGAGGCTAGCAGGCCCGCGACTGGGCGAGTCTTTGTGATGCAGGCCGAGGAGGCTGACCCTGATACCACCCTGATCACAGGTAATGCTTTAAGCTTTTAAGTTAAATCGGTACCTTAAATTTATCGGTGGATTTATGTGGTAAACTATTTTAAGTGAGAACTTGGTTGTACTAAGTGCTAGATATTCTTGAGATTTTTTTTTGAGGAACTTGCGTAAGGTTTGTGTGTTATTGCATGATTTTGTTGGTTATTAGCTGCATGCTTAGAATTATGGGAACTGATTGCATTAGGATGAGCATAGATTTAGCTTGTGGTTAGAAAACCCAATGCTACGTCGTAACTGTGATTTTTTGCAGGAAGAATCTTAGTAGCTGGTGTAGCCACCAAAGCATTATTAGACTCGAGGGCTACACATTCTTTTATTTCTGAGTCGTTTGTGCACAAGTGGGGAATTCAGCAAGAGGAGTTGTCGGTGGGATTCTCAGTTATTATCCCATCAGGGGAAGAGCTTACCACCAAGAGCTTAGTCAGGAGTCTTGAGCTTCTCTTGCAGGGTCAGACGGTGGTTGCAGACCTGATAGTGTTGCCCATTCCCGAGTTCAATCTGATTCTTGGGATGGAGTGGATGGTGAAGAATGTTGTGGTTATTGATTTTCAGCAGAGATCAGTGTTGGTTAGACCGGAAGGTGTTGAGCCTTTCTGGTTTGAGGCAGCTAAGAGTCGGAGGAAGGGCAAGGTCATATCTTTTCTTCAGGCGAGACAGTTTATGTTGGAGGGCTGTGAGATATTCTTGGCAAGTTTGACCTTGACAGAAATTCCAGTTAGACCCGTGATTACAGATGTGGATGTTGTCCGAGATTTTGGAGATGTGTTTTCGAAATATGTTTCAGGTCTTCCGCCCGATAGGGAGATTGAGTTCTCTATCGATTTGGTCCCAGGTACCGCGCCAATTTCTAAGGCACCATATAGGTTGGAGCCTACGGAAATGAAGGAGTTAAAAGAGCAGATTCAAGAGTTGCTAGATAAGGGTTTTATACGCCCTAGTTTCTCTCCATGGAGTGCACCGGTTCTCTTTGTGAAGAAGAAGGATGGGAGCCTAAGGTTGTGTATTGATTACAGGGAGTTGAACAGAGTGACTGTGAAGAACAAGTACCCATTGCCCAGGATTGAGGACCTCTTTGATCAGTTACAAGGAGCCTCTATATTTTCGAAGATTGATCTTCGTGCTGGTTATCACCAGTTGAAAGTGAAGGAGTCAAATGTATTCAAGACAGCGTTTAGGACTCGTTACGGCCACTACGAGTTCCTTGTGATGCCGTTTGGATTGACGAACACGCCCATGGTTTTCATGGACCTCATGAACCGCGTCTTTCAGCCATACTTAGACCGGTTTGTTATTGTTTTCATTGATGACATCCTCATCTACTCCAAGGACCAAGCGGAGCATTCCCAACATTTGAGGACAGTTCTTGAGGTGCTTCGAGATCAAAGATTGTTTGCTAAGTTCGACAAGTGTGATTTTTGGTTGGAGAGAGTAGCATTCTTGGGTCATGTAATCTCCAAGAGTGGTGTAGAGGTTGATCCCTCTAAGGTTCAAGCAGTGAAGGAGTGGGCTATACCTAGTAATGCATCGGAGATTCGCAGTTTCCTTGGTTTGGCAGGCTATTATAGGAAGTTCACCAAGGGCTTTTCGTCCATAGCAGTGCCCTTGACCGCATTGACCAAGAAGAACGCTAAGTTTGATTGGAGTCCGGAATGTCAAGAGAGCTTTGACGTATTGAAGACAGCTCTCACGACAGCGTCAGTGTTAGCCATGCCATCGGGGCAAGGTGACTTTGTTGTTTACACGGATGCTTCTAAACTGGGATTAGGAGCAGTTCTTATGCAGCGGGAGAAAGTGATTGTCTATGCTTCCAGACAACTGAAGGGACATGAGAAGAACTATCCTACTCATGATTTGGAGTTGGTTGTCGTAGTCTTCGCACTCAAGACTTGGAGGCACTATCTCTATGGAGAAAAGTGCAAGATCTTTACGGACCACAAGAGCCTCAAGTACTTCTTCACCCAGAAGGAGTTGAACATGAGGCAGCGGAGATGACTAGAGTTGGTGAAGGACTACGACTGCGACATTAGTTACCATCCGGATAAGACTAATGTCGTTGCGGATGCCTTGAGTAGGAAAGCAGCAGTGATTTCCTCCTTATCAAACACTTTGTATGCAACATTTTGGTACTTTAAAGATCGCAAGTAAAGAGACACCAACTTGTTAATGGATGTTCGGAGCTCAATATCCTACGTCATCCCTTTTTATATGAATCTATATTCATGAAAAGTAAACACGATTCAAATTAATACTAATAAATAATTTTATTCCGAAAAAATGGCCAAAGAAATGCAATCAACTACCACAATCTCAAATGAACATATGTCCTAGAAAAAAAATAAGAAAAGATAACACTCATTGGCGAGGTCGGTGATTGGTGATGAATGCCAAAGGTTGAACTCAAATGGATATGGTTGGAGGCTCGGCGGTGTGTGATGTGGATGTGGTTGCCTGGTTGATTGTCGAAGAGAAAATGTAACTACAAAATTACATTTTCATATCAAGGGAGGTGAGCAGATAATGAATCCAAATCTAAAAAACGCAAAACACCAACAAAAAAAAGATAAGAAAGGCAAAATACAACCTCAGTTCTTGTCCCGGCCCGCTTGCTCTCCTCACCTTCGATGCCATCCGATCGACAAAAGTATGTGTGACAGCCGCTTGCTCTCCTCACCTTCAATGCCACCGGATCGACAAGAGTCTGTGAGTCTTCCACACCAAATCGACGAGAGTACGAAGAGTGGAGCTTAGGCAACGCTTGTTTTTTTAGAAATGAGGTATACATTAGAATCATAAGGCTTAGGGTTATTGATTAGGGAGACAATGGGGCGGGGCGGAGACGGAGATGTCTTCCCATCGCCATCCTCGAATTCAAACCCGCCCCCATCCCCGCCCCAATCCTCATAATTTCTTATCGGGATTCCCCATCTTCATCCCTGTGTAGACTAAATCCTCATCTCCGTCTTCATACCCAAAAATATACATTATTAATTATTAATAAATTTTATTATAATATATATATATGTGTGTGTATAATATTAGTGAATTTTATAAGATAAAAATAAAAATATTATTATTCAATTTAATGATAAAATATATAAAATATTTTGGTAAAAATTTTGATTATAATATTAACTTTCAAAATCAATCAACATATTTTAAATAAAATACTATATATAAAAAATTTATTAAGAATATATTTTTTTCTAAATTTATCAAAATAAATAACAAAATATACATAGATTAATATTAATAATTTATACGTCTATCTTACAAGAAAAAAATTTGATACATAAAAAAAAATATATAAATAAAGAATAGTAATACTTTTAATTTAAATATTTATAAAAAATATTATTTAATTAAATATTTATACACATCATCATCATCATCATTATTGGGCGGGTTCGGGGATGAGGATAGCATCACCATACCCACCCCAATATGTTGCGAGAATTTTTAAAATCCCCGAACCCAAACCCAGGCATACCCGAATATTCTTCCCTGAATCCACCCCGTTTCGAGTTTTTTCCGTGGGGACTTGAACTCGCAGGGAAAACTGACATCCCTATTATTGATATTGATGCATAATGGGTTGGCTACTGTCAACTTCGTGGCTTTAGGTGTCCACTTCCTGAATTAGTTCCAACTGACATATTTTAATTAAAAATAAAAACATGAGAATGATTTTATTAAAATATAATAATTATATAATATATTTCAAGTTTAAAATCCAAAATTTGGCAAATTTTAATTTTTTTTTTCCTTTAAAAGCAACTCTATTCTTAAAAATATAGTAATAAAAAATGTCCTCATCAATGAAATCTGTTAGTGCAACTTGAAATTATTTCGTTAATTCTTAATCCCTCTACTCAAAACATATTGCACAACGCTTATTTGAGAAATCACAAGATTGATATTGTTCCAGATGCATATGTGAATTTCGAAACATGGCAGTACTCAACTCAATTGTTTTCCAGTTTTGTTTTATTAAATTATCATTTGGGAAATTTTTGGTTTCATTTCACAGCCAGATGTAATAATTCATAAAATTTAATGTCTAATAAGCAATTAAATTTGTAAATTCATTTCTGCAACACATCAACTGTTTTAAGATCATTTACTTCCAAGGCAGGAAAAAGTCCTTCGAAATCATGGATCATGCCTTATGTCAAGAAAGGAAGTTAATATACTTACATATATAAAATAAATAAGTTCATCATATTCCAATACATCTTCATTTGAAATTTATTTTTGAATTTACAAGATTTATATTTTTTAACATAATTTATTTTATGAATCAGAAGATGTCCAAATACATATCTAAATTCCGCAAATAAGAAATATTTTTTATAACGTATTAATGATAATACCTCTGTAGTGGTCTTTAGTCCAACGAGATCATCACAATTTCGTTGGGGAACCTAGCAAATTGCCAAATATATATATACATATATATATATATATATATATATATATATATTAGCATATGAAATTGCTAAACCTAGTTCAATGTTGTACAAATATATAGCATATGAAATTGCTAAACCTAGTTCAATGTTGTACAAATATATAAAAGAAAAGTTGTTTGCAAATGACCAGTTAAAACATGTTATTTTTAAACATGCGACAAGATTGATATACAACTTACAAAATTTATTTTATCAATTGATCCGAATACATGCTTCTTTTTGTGAAAAAGCGTGCTCAAATTCTATAAGGTTTACATTAGAATCATAAAACTTAGGGTTATTGATTAGGAAGACAATGGTGCGGACAATGGTGCGGGGCGAGGCTGGACGGGGCGGGGAGGGGACGAGGATGTCTTCCCATCCTCGTCCTCGAATTCAATCCCGCCCCCATCCCCGCCCCAATCTTCATAATTTCTTATCGAGGATTCCCCATCCGAAGACTAAATCCCCATCTTCGTCCTCATACCCAAAAATATATATATTATTAATTATTAATAAATTTTATTATAATATATGTGTGTGTATAATATTAGTGAATTTTATTATCTAAGAATAAAAATATTATTATTCAATTTTATGATAAAATACATAAAATATTTTTGGTAAAAATTATGATTATAATATTAACTTTCAAAATCAATCAAAATATTTTAAATAAAATACCATATATAAAAAATTTATTAATAATATATTTTTTTTCTAAATTTATCAAAATAAATAACAAAATATACATAGATCAATATTAATAATTTATATGTCTACGTTACATGAAAAAATATTTATACATAAATAAATATATAAATAAAGAATGGTAATACTTTTAATTTAAATATTTATAAAATTTTAGATTTAATAGAATATTTATACACATCATCATCATCATTATCGGGGCGGGTTCGGGGATGAGGATAGCATCATCATACACACCCCAATATGTTGCGAGAATTTTTAAAATTCCCGAACACAAACCCATGCATACCCGAATATACTTCCCTGAATCCACCCCGTTTCGAGTTTTTCCAGCGGGGACTTGAACTCGCAGGAAAAACTGTCATCCCTATTATTGATATTGTAGCGTAATGGGCCGGTTACTGCTCAACTCCGTGCATGGGCTTTAGGTGTTCATTTCTTGAATTAATTCCAACTGACGTATTTTAATTACAATTAAAAACATGAGAATGATTTTATTAAAATATAATAATTATATAATACATTTCGAGTTTAAAATCTAAAATTGGGCAAATTTTAATTTTTTTTTTGTAAAAATTTCTAGAAGTAACGCTATTCTTAAAAAAAATAGTAATAAGTCAACAAAATCTGTTAGTGCAACTTGAAATTATTTTGTTAATTCTTAATCTCCTACACAAAAGAGATTGATGGTCCTGATGTTGTAAAATGATATAAAACAAAATTTGTTCGCAAATGACCAATTAGCATGGCTTATTTGAGAAATCACAAGACTGATATTGTTCCAGATGCATATGTGAATTTTGAAACACGACAGTACTTAGCTCAATTGTTTTCCAGTTTAGTTTTATTAAATGATCATTTGGGAAAATTTTTTGTTTCATTTCACAGCCAGATGTAATAATTCATAAAATTTACTATCTACTAAGCAATTAAATTTGCAAATTCATTTCTGTCTCCTCGGGGTCTTACTTAGATGTGCAAGTTATATGGAAGAGATGTCTTGGAATCATAATGTAGCTTGTAATTCATAAAGGCGTGTAAAACTGGTTAAAAAAGACATGTATCTTATTGTTCTCTCATGCTAGGCGCACCTCAGTTAAGAAACAAAACAATTATTTAACATTGAAATAATTTATAGGGAAAAAATAATAATAATGAGAAATTAAAAAGGTGACTAGCAGTAATGGTATCTGAAGACACTAAAAAATAAAAGTTATTTTTCAGTCTAAGAGCGAAGAACTCAAATTGAGCTTGCTTCCTTACTTTCTAGCTTGTCTAAGCTTGCTGGATTTTCCTCACCCGCTGAAAGTTTTTGATAGTTACATAAATTTTACCTCATCTCTCTCACTAACAATGTCAAATCTGAAGCTCCAATCCTGCCACTAAAAACGATGCACTTCTGCATATAATTGAAATCTGATGGAAAATTACACTGTGTGTATACATGTATTAAATATTGAAATAATGATATTTAAACATGAAAAACATTAGCTAGGCTCATTTCAAGTCCGAGACACCTAAACACAACATTCATGTCTCTTTGGAACTTTTTACGCGTGTTTTATTTCCAGTGTCGTTCGTTTATTGAATGCCAAAATTAGTCTTCGATACCGATTTTGCTTCCTCCCGGAGATGTAGGTATTAACCTCGTCATCGCTGGGTAGGGATGGCAATGGTATGGGGCGGGGCGGGGACGCAGATTCCTTCCCCATCCCCGTTTTTTAATACAAAACTCATCCTCATCCCCACTTCATTCCTCGTTATTTTTAATCGGGGATTCCCCATCCCCATACCCGCGAGAATTTAATCCTCATTGTGATCCCTAAAATCCATAAATTAAATTCCATGCCTAAATTTTTTTTAATGTTTAAATTCTAAAATTCATGGTAAATTTAAATGATTTAAATCTCCTTGGAATTTATTTATATGATATTAAAGATTTAATTGCTTAAATTGCTTGTATTGGTGACTTCCGGCTTCGGCGCGTGGCGAAGGCAAACACGGCGGGAAAATACTCCATTTTAAATATAGGTGACCTAAATTTCATGAGAGATGCAGAAAATAAAATAAAATCTTTATTTTAGATTTTTCGTTTAAGAAAAATCACGTAAGTGCATTTTCGCGCGTAATTCTTTAAATTCCCCAAATTAGTCTTTTTGGACCCGAACAAGTGAAATTCCATTTTTGACATTTAAAATTTAAGATTTTAGACTTAGAACTTTAAATTAAAGGAAATCCTACAAGCTAAAATTTTAAAATCAAAACTAGCATTTTTATTGGTCAAAAAGCACTTTTTGACTTGTCCTACTCTCACACACTCACACCTATACATACATATACATATTATATCACACACTACTTAAACCCTAGCACTTTAGTCCTATTCTAGCCGCCTCCCTCCTCCTACTCCTCACTCTCACGTCATTTCACCCCCCTCCCTCAAGAAACCATCGGCCACTCCTCCTCCCTCTTTCCCTTGTCGTCGGCCGCCCTTCCTCGCCGTCCAGCCGCCGTGAAGGCCACCTAGGAGGCTTGTCCAGCTCCAGCCATGTGTGTGTGTGCGCGCGCTATCCACCTCTTCCCTTGTTCCCTTTCAAGATTTAATGCAAGATTCCATTGTTTCTTGTTTTAAACCCAAGCATAGGCTATATTTTCTTGGTTATCTTGTTGCTTTGGTATTTTTGGACAAACAATTTTGTATATTATGTATGTATGTGTTCGGTTTTGGGGGGATTAAGTGGGCTTGGGGTTGGCTTTGTGTATTTTAAATGCTAGCTTGCTTGTTGAGCCTTAAAAAATGAGTTTCATGTAATTATATGAAAGTTTGAAGGTGTAATTCAAAAATTCAGAATGTATCCCAATGTAATCAATCCATTTTCATGTGTGTATGATTGGTTTTAAGCCTCATATGTTGTTGGCCAAGTTATTCAATTCATGTGCTTTGAAATGTTGTGAAAAATATTGAGTTGTGGCGTTTGGATTGGATTTTTTTGTAACCAATGGATGAATGGAGTTGAGGGGCTGCCATGAGATGTTCATGGGGTTAAACATGGATATTTGAATGTTTTAGATTTGGGCTATAGGGCTGGTCATGGGACAATTTGGTTGGATGGTTGTTTAGTAGAGTTTTGGAGGACGTAGGGCTTGTGTTATTGGCAAAAAGGGAGAAGTAAGGTAGCATTGGGCTAGAGCCTTGTCCAAGGGCCCTAGCTGCTAAACTGTCAAAATGTGAGTTTTGGCTGAAACAGGTTGTTTTTCTTGGACATATTATATCCGGAAATGGTATAGCTGTTGATCCAAGTAAAGTCGAGGCAGTGATCAATTAGTCGAGACCAACATCTGTTCCTGAGATACGTAGTTTCATGGGTCTGGCTGGGTATTATCGTCGATTCATCAAAGATTTTTCCAGTATTGCGAAGCCGATTACTCAGTTGACTCAGAAAAATGCTCCTTTTCTCTGGTCTGAAGCTTGTGAATCTAGTTTTCTTGAATTGAAGAAGCGACTGACCAGTGCACCAGTCTTGACGATTCCTTCAGGTACTGGTGGTTTCACTGTTTACTATGATGCATCTCATCGAGGTTTGGGGTGTGTTTTGATGCAACGAAGGCATGTGATTGCTTATGCCTCGAGACAGTTGAAGCCTCACGAGACCATATATCCGATTCATGATCTTGAATTGGCCGCCATTGTATTTGCTTTGAAGATTTGGCGACATTATCTGTACGGGGAACAGTTTGAGATCTATTCTGATCACAAGAGTCTGAAATATTTGTTTTCACAGTCAGAATTGAATATGAGACAACGGAGATGGCTTGATTTGCTGTAAGACTTTGATTGTGAGATTAAGTACTATCCGAGAAAATCAAATGCAGCAGCTGATGCATTGAGTCGAAAGGTATGTTCCTTGTCCTTATCGACGATTGGTGTATCAAATTTGATTGAAAACTGTTGTCTTTCTGGATTGGTATTTGATACGAATTATCAGCCTCTGCGACTTTATCAAATTCAAGTTGAACTAGAGTTACTTTTGAGAATCAGAGAAGCTCAGAAACTTGATCAAAGTGTGCAGAATTCAATTGAGATAGTCCGGTCAGGGCATGTGTCTGAATATCAGGTTCGAGATGATCTTTTTTATGTTCACAATCACCTTGTAGTGCCTGATATTTTTGATGTGCGACAGCAACTACTGAAAGAGGCGCATTGTAGTCGATATAGCATTCATCCTGGAGGAAGGAAGATGTTCAATGATCTGAAGACTCGATATTGGTGAAAATCAATGAAGTCTGATATTACCGATTTTGTGTCTCGATGTCTTAATTGCCAACTGGTGAAGGCTGAGAGGAAGAAATCATTTGGTTTGTTACAGAGTTTATCAGTGCCAGAATGGAAATGGGATCATATTTCCATGGACTTCATGACGAGATTACCTCGATCTTCCAGAGGTTGCGATGCTATCTGGGTGATTATAGACAGATTAACGAATTCAGCATGTTTTATTCCTTATCGTATGACATATCGACATGATCAGATGGCAGAGCTTTATGTCCGAGAAGTTGTCAGATTACATGGAGTGCCGAAGTCTATTGTATCAGATCGTTATCCTCGATTTACATCTCATTTTTGGTACAGCTTACAGAATGCTTTAGGTACTCAGCTACACTTGAGTACAGCGTATCATCCATAGACAGACGGACAGTCTGAGCATACCATTCAGACATTGGAGGACATGTTGAGAGCTGTAGTGCTTGATTTTGGCACTAGTTGGCAAGAATCACTACCACTTTGTGAATTCTCGTACAACAACAGCTATAAATCGAGTATTGAGATGGCTCCGTTTGAAGCTCTGTATGGTAGAAAATGTCGATCTCCTCTTTATTGGGATGATATCTCTGAAGTACCTGACATTGGGACTGATATGATTCGAGATATGACAGAACAGGTGAAGCTTATTCAGAAAAGAATGAACACAGCTCAGGACAGACAAGCGAAGTATGCCAATATTCGACGTCGACCTTTGTCTTTTGAACAGGGGGATCGTGTATTTCTGAAGATTTCTCCGTTCAGAGGCACCGTACGATTTGGAAAGCGAGGGAAGTTGTCTCCACGCTACATTGGTCCGTATAAAATTCTGGAGAAAATAGGCAATCTTGCCTATCGATTAGCTCTTCCTCCGGCTTTATCTGGAATACATGATGTCTTTCATGTATCGATGCTTCGAAAATATCTTGCTGATGAATCTCATGTGCTTCAATCTGATGAGGCTGAACTTGACGAGACTTTGAGTTATTTCGAAAAGCCAATTCAGATTCTTGATCGAAAAGAGAAGCAACTTCGAACGAAGACTATTCCGCTTGTGAAAGTTCAGTGGAGTCGTCATGGTATTGAAGAAGCAACTTGGGAGACTGAATCAGATATGATGCAACGATTTTCAGAGATGTTTCAATGATGTGAGTCTCCTTTAGTTTTCTGCTATCTGATATCTGTTATTTAATCTGTTGATACTACTTGAGATTTCGAGGACGAAATCGTGTCTTAGTGGGGGAGAATTGTAACGCCCGGAATTATTTAATTTTGATCCGAGAATATTTAATTTGGGAATATTTGGAGTTTTGATTTAAATTCTAATATTCTTAAATTATTTAGGATTGAAATTGAGTGAAATGAGAAATTGAGGACTGAATTGCAATTTTTGAATAATTGAGGGGCTAAAGTGCAATTATGAATAAACTTATCAGAATTTTGGAATAACCCATCAGCATGCACGTGTAATATCAGGATTTTTATCAGATTTATCAGAATTGGAAAAGGAAGAAACCATGAGGCAAGAACAGAGACATATCCAAGCTTTTTCTTCTTCTTCAATTTAAGATATCTTGAGCTACGGGTATCCGATTTTGATTCCGAAAGATGTTCTGAAATCCTTGCAACGAAACCTTTGAATTGATGTAAGTTTTATCTTAGTTAATCAAGGTTTGAGAATTCGAAATGGACAGATATCAGATTTGTGTATGAAGTGTTGTTGTTGAGCTTCTATCTTTTGTAATATTGAAGTTGGGTTGAGGATTAATTGTTGTATCATGTTCTTATGATTTTTCGGCTATGATTCGACTTTTATACCTGCTGATATGTTGGGTTTGAGTTGATATACAACTGATATGCTTGTTAGGAATGTTATAGATGTGTTCGGAATCGCCGAGTTATACCGATATGTCGTCGAACTCTTGATTTGAAGCAATTTGCTATTGTTCTTGAACTTAGATGTTGCTGGATTATTAGCTGATGTTTCCTTGGGTTGTGCTATGTTTTCAGCGCATAAACAGGGCATGTAAACTTGAGAACGTTGACTCCGAAACCAATAGAAGATAGAACAAGATTTTGACAAGTTAGAAGACATCATTCACATCACATTTGAAAGGTAAAAGTGGACTACTACTTGAATGGGATTAAAACTCGAGATGGTTTGTATCGAGTTCCCTAAATCACATACTTATTTGATTACTTGCTCTTATGTGACTTATTGAATGAGTCTATGATGTTAATGGATGCTATATTGATGTTATATGTTGCATTCATCTTGTGAGACGTGTTCTTTGATTTTGAAATGAACGGAAACGTTCGAATAGACGATTTGAAGGATTATATATGTATGGTCTGGGTGGTTGACTTAGCCTAGCATGTGATTTATATATATAATAGCTTCAAAGTCTAGAAAAGCAAGATAAGTAGCCTCACCTCGATCGGGAGGGTCGGTGGTTAGTTATGATATCTTCTTCTCGGGATCCCAAACGATGAACTAGAGAACCTTGTTTTAAAATATGCATTGTAGTTACTTTTATATCATGAATTTGATATATGCTTTGTTATGCATGTTTAGTTGCTTTTACTGGGAAATATATTTCTCACCGGAGTTATCCGGCTATTGTTGTGTTGTATGTGTCATGGTAATAGGCGGGAGTGGAACAGGACAAAAGCGAGCTTGAAGAACAAGGGAATGAGGGATTAGTGTGATGACTCGGTATAGATGTGAAGTTGCTGTCATGTTATGTTCGTTTCAACGAGTATGATTATATAATAACTTAGACTTGAGCTTTAGTCTAAATGATTGCTTGTTGAACTTATGTTTAAAGTTAGAGTTGTATAGATGATAGACTTAAACTTGTAATCACATTTGATCTTTATGTGTTTACTTGAATCTGAGTTTATGTCTATGATGTTTGATAATTGATTATGGATTCATCTTGATCTTGTTAATACATTCACTTACCTTGCCTCATGCTTGTTGGAACTTGTATAGTATTTCTTGCATTTGTTGAAGCTGATATATTGAAGCTAGGAAAGCATTTGGACAGCAGCAGTGTGCAGCAAAATTTTCTGGCCGATTGGCCTGCGCACGGGCGAGCCCTTGCTCGCGCGCGCGCAGGCCAAGCCATGGGGTCGCTGCCCCCATTGAGCTGCGCACGCGCGCGCGCAGGCCCTTTCTTTAAAAAAAAAATTTTTTTTCTTTTCTTTTGGTTTTGGCTTTGATGCTTGGCTTTAAATTATGTTTCTTAGATTATTATATGATTTGAGAGATTTAAAATCGGGTCGTCACACTTCCCATCCCCGTCCTCGAATTCAAGCTCGCCCTCATTCCCGCCCCAATCTTAATTTCTTATCGGCGATTCCCTATCCGAACACTAAATCCACATCTCTGTCCTCATACCCAAAAATATATATATTATTAATTTTTAATAAATTTTATTATAATATATATGTGTATATAATATTAGTGAATTTTATCATATAAGAATAAAATATTATTTTCAATTTTATGATAAAATACATAAAATATTTTTTATTATAATATTAACTTTCAAAATCTATCAAAATATTTTAAATAAAATACCATATATAAAAATTTTATTAAGAAATTTTTTTTTCTAAATTTATCAAAATAAATAACAAAATATACATAGATTAATATTAATAATTTATATGTCTACGTTACATGAAAAAAAATTTATACATAAATAAATATATAAATAAAGAATGGTAAAACTTTTAATTTAAATATTTATAAAATTTTAGATTTAATAAAATATTTATACACATCATCATTATCGGGGCGGGTTCATGGATGAGGATAGCATCACCATACCCACCTCAATATGTTGCGGGGAATTTTTAAAATCCCCGAACCCAAACACATGCATACCCGAATATTCTCCCCTATATTCACCCCGTTTCGAGTTTTCCCCGCGGGGGCTTGAACTCGCAGGGAAAACTGTCATACCTATTATATATATTGTTGCGTAATGGGCCGATTACTGCTCAACTCTGTCATGGGCTTTAAGTGTTCATTTCTTGAATTAATTCCAACTGACATATTTTAATTAAAAATAAAAACATGAGAATAATTTTATTAAAATATAATAATTATATAATATATTTCGAGTTTAAAATCCAAAATTGGGAAATTTTTAATTTTTTTTTCTCTAAAAATTTCTAGAAGCAACGCTATTCTTAAAAAAATAGTAATAAAAATGTCCTCATCAACAAAATCTGTTAGTGTAACAAAATCTGTTACCAATTTGCTTCATTTGAAAAAAAAAATGCAAATTCGAATTTATTTTCAAAAATATTTATGTCAATCCTAATTTATGGCAGTGATCGAGTTGCATCGTTTGAAAAAACCAGAACTGCTTCTAAGGGGATGTCCAAGTTGGTGGAGTATGTGAACTCTTGGCCTGAGGACAGGAGTTCGATTCCCCCTACCAACACCTTCTTGGACTAGCCTGTCACACAAGGCTTGTCTAGTACGGTTTACCTGACTAATGTAATTTGCAGGCTATTACGTTAGTCCGGGGTTTACCTAGTGCGTACCAAAAGTAGCAATTGCGGGTTCCCACATCAAAAAAAAAAAAAAAACCCCCACAACTTCGAAGTCAATCCTAATAATATGTTAGTTTTTAAGGTCAATATATATTTGAAAATTTTCATATAATATATATATAGCAATGTACCAATATCAATTCTTAGTTCAAAATTTGATTTTTTGTCAACACTTTGTTTAATTATAATAATTTTGAAGGACAATATATATTTGAAAATTTTCATTTAATATAATATATATATATATATATATATATATCTCTTTCTATTTAATTAAGCCTCAGCCTATCTTACTAACTGTTGGTCCGTTGGTGTGGCAAATTCTTTTCTTTTCTTTTGGTATAACCACCTTCTCAAAACAGAACTTCTATAAAAAAAAACGTGGGCAAAATGAGGCAGTTTGAACAGTTTTTTTCAACCACGACTTTCATAATTTGCACTTCACATCTTCATCTTCCCACCCACATCATCGCATGCTCCAATTCCATCAAAGCTTTTCAGGTTTCATTTTCTCCCGTTGTTTATTACTTTATTATGTGATTTTGTTACTTTTTATTATTTTCCTATTTATTAATCTTGCAAAGTAGTTTTCAATATCACTACTGGACTGATCTTCGACGTCCAGCTTCAAATATTTCACGGTTTTCTTTATCTTATCGTCCTTTTTGTAACTTTTATTTAATTTGTTTTTAAATTTTCTTATCTTTTGTTTTGGTTCATATTTAATGTTGGTTAATTGGTTTTATTGGTTTTATCTCTATGTTCCTTTATTTGTTTTCTAAAGAATTAATCCTCTGTCAAATTTTGTTTGGGTTTTCATTTGTTTGTTTAGGAATTCATTAATTTTCTCTCTTTGTCACTATTTCAAAAGCTACAGACAAATTAGGCCGAAAAAGGTTTATGGCATCCCTTTCGTTCTTATGTGCATTTGTGTCATCTAATTTGGTTTATCATTTGGACACAGTACAAAAGGATTCAAATTTTAAATGTATGAAATACTTATGATTCGTTCCTATCTGATTCTAAAACTCCCACGTTCACGGATCAAAAGGGAGTTACAAACACCTTTCAAATACATTTTCTGATTCGATCTCTTTGCATCGTTGCTCTTTCAAACACATGGAGAGAAAATAAATTCTTAATACATCAAGCGTTTTAGGTCTATAAATTTTCTCAAAAATATTGGTGTTTCTTCATATTTTTGTGTTACTTTATGTTTATACTTTGTTTATGTATAAACATGTAGTGAAGGGAAATGTTTATAATTAAATGTAAAGATTGGCGTGCAACCCAATATCCCATTGTCATTCAATGTCGGTTTGTAGTTAATTAACGATTCTTTTAATTGTTCTTTTATTATTATTTATATATATATAATTATGAGAAAAGTAGTGATCTCTCTGTGTATTCAACAAATGAGATATTAGAACAATGCAGTTCTAGAAATGCAGGTGTTGTGTACATGCTAATGGATATAACCATCGGACTCATATATCGATTTACACTTAGGTTGGAGGAGTTGGTTTTTAAGAAGAGACATGAGTATCCAGCGTGAAACTGCTCTACTCATTGAAGAGTATGCATGATGATTTTATTTTTGGTTTTTGGTGTATATACTATGTATGATTATAAACGTTAAATTTATATCACATTTATAAAATATGCATGCAAGATTGTAATTTTGTGTTGTCTTACCTTATACAACCTATTATTATTGTTGTTAGGAAAAGGAGATCGATTTGTTATCCTTTAAGTTAGAAGAATATTATATGATGTCTGTGTAATTTTTCTTTCAGTAAAAAAAAATTTCTTTGGGTTGGAACTCTATGATAAATTGGACTTAGTGCTCACTTATAAGAATATTTTCTAGCTCCGATTATCATGAAGTCAACTTTAGAATATATCTTTATTCAAATTGTTTATTACGTTTTATTTTATTAATCGAAATTGTACATAAATTTACATCCAATGCTTAGACATAAATTGTTATTTATCCTTTATATTTACTATTTATTACACACGCAATGCGTGTGCTTCAATTGCTAGTATATATATAATATTAGTGAATTTTATTATATAAAAATAAAATATTATAATTAAATTTCATGATAAAATACATAAAATATTTTTTATTATAATATTAACTTTCAAAATCAATCAAAATATTTTAAATAAAATACCATATATAAAAAATTTATTAAGATTTTTTTTTTCTTCTAAATTTATCAAAATAAATAACAAAATATACATAGATTAATATTAATAATTTATATGTCTACGTTATATGAAAAAAAATTTATACATGAATAAATATATAAATAAAGAATGGTAATAATTTTAATTTAAATATTTATAAAATTTAAGATTTAATAAAATATTTATACACATCATCATCATTATTATCGGGGCGGGTTCAGGGATGAGGATAGCATCACCATACCCACCCCAATATGTTGCGGGGATTTTTTAAAATCTCCGAACCCAAACCCATGCATACCCGAATATTCTCCCCTGAACCCACCCCGTTTTGAGTTTTCCCCGCGGGGAATTACTGCTCAACTCTGTCTCAACTCCGTGCATGAGCTTTAGGTGTTCATTTTTTGAATTAATTCCAACTGACGTATTTTAATTAAAAATAAAAAAAAATGAGATTGATTTTATTAAAATATAATAATAATATAATATATTTCGAGTTTAAAATCCAAAATTGGGCAAATTTTAATTTTTTTTCTCTAAAAATTTCTAGAAGCAACGCTATTCTTAAAAAAATAGTAATAAAAAAGTCCACATCAACAAAATCTGTTAGTGCAACAAAATCTGTTACCAATTTGCTTCATTTGAAAAAAATGCAAATTCGAATTTATTTTCAAAAATATTTATGTCAATCCTAATTTATGTCAGTGATCGATTTGCTTCGTTTGAAAAAACCACAACTGCTCTTAAGGGGGTGTCCAAGTTGGTGTTGTAGATGAACTCTTGGCCTGAGGTCAGGAGTTCGATTCCCCCTACCAACACCTTCTTGGATTAGCCTGTTACACAGGGCTTGCCTAGTGCGGTTTACTTGACTAACGTAGTTTGCAGGCTATTGCGTTAGTTCGAGGGTTTACCTAGTGCGCACCGAAGGTAGCGACTGCAGATTCTCACATAAAAAAACAACAACAACTTCGAATTCAATCCTAATAATATATTAGTTTTTAAGGTCAATATATATTTGAAAATTTTCATATAATATATATACCAATATCAATTCTTAGTTCAAAATTTGATTTTTTGTCAACACTTTGTTTAATTATAATAATTTTTAAAGTCAATACATGTTTGAAAATTTTCATATAATATATATAAATTTTAAGGTCAACACTTAGCATGAGCGGACGCTGCAAAATATTGCGGCGTCCTCTCTCAACCACAGCGGATTGCAGTATTTTTGTAATTCGCTGTGACATGTATTATATTTGATAATCTTTTAGTTTTTTAAATTAAAAATAAAAAAAAAAAACTATTTCATGATGTCGACATATGTAGTTTTTTAATTATTGATTTTTATTTGTAAGTACACGAGTATATTTTTTATTTTTTTTATTTTTTAAGATTTACATATACATGCAACATTTAACGATGTCATTTTTGACAAAGTGAAATCATTTTTCAGAGAAGGTCATCTTTTTTTTTAATTAAAAACGTAATTGTTGTAAAAAAATATAATGAAATATAAAGCAAAAATTAATAAATACAAAATCATTTTATAGACTAAACAAAGTATACGAGATTTTTTATGACACTTTTTCCGTAAAATTTTTTGAATTTAACAGTTTTCAAAATTTGAAAAGTGCGAATGTCAACAATAAAACATAACTTTTTGATATTTTTTTCGCCTTTTATAGATAATTTATATTTTATATCATTTTTTGCTCACTTATAAATTTTTAAAATAAATAACATTTGTTTTTTACTTAATTTGTATGTTTTGTAATTGTGCGTTCTATAATTCATTTAGCTCATTGTATTTAATTAGTTGTATAAAATAACCCACGCAACGCACGGTTGATATACTAGTGTGTGTGGATATATATATATATATATATATATATATATATATATATATATATATATATATATATATATATATGAGTTCTTTTATGGTGCTTAACAACTATGCCCAACTCCATGCCCACCATGTATAAGTTAACTCACCAATTGTACTGGTCAACTCACCTATTGTACATAATGGGCACGGAGTTGGGCATAATTGTTGGGCACCATAAAAGAACTCTATATATATATATATATATATATATATATATATATATATATATATATATATATATATATATTCAAGTTTAAAGTAGCAGCATCATTCCCGTAATTCTAGACTAGACGTCCAAAATTTGTGTTCTGATCCTATATGCAGGATAAGTACATGATCTGAAACTAAAGAAAATAGAAAAGATTGCCACTAATGGAACATAACTAATTCATTATGACAGATTCTATCTTAAATGTCGTATTTTTATTTTGTATTTATATTTTTTGGTGTTTGAATCAGCCATAGCTCCATAAATTTTCAACCAAATGAACATAATGTTATTGATTCATTAACAAGTACAATTCACGAATATCGTTCGATAAAGAATCATAAACCATCTTTCAAGAACCAAATTCACCTTCTGCAGAAACGAAGCCTTACCAATCATATTGTGATACCTCTTCTGCTATGCAAAATGGATAATTAGTTCTTCTATGTTAAAATACGCCACAAATATCCATGTCACATGCATATATATGCAGGCGAACTATAAAGTTGCATTCTGATTGGAGGATTTGGATTTTTGTAAAAAAAAAAAAGAAAAAAAAAATTGAAATGATTTCATATGGAGAATGTTTGAAATCCACTCCAAAATAGCTACTGGAGGATTTAAAATCCATTGTCAAATGGATTTATTCAGACAAACCAATGGATTTGAAATATGTAAATCGATCAATCCAAATGCAATCTGAAATGATTTCATTTGAAATATGTAAATCGATCAATCCAAATGCAATCTGAAATGATTTCATCTACCAATACGATAGATTGCAGCGGCGGTACTAAAAATAAAGGGACAAATTAAGGACTGACTAATTCTCTCCATTGTGCTCGGAACAAAAAGAAGATTTGATATACTTCGCTTGAAGTAAATGTACAGATCCTGAAAGACAATATTACATGAAAATGTAAAGCAAAAGTCATATATCCTATCAAAGTATGACTAGTGACTACAACTCAGCAACTGCAACTGTCTTGATCGTTTTCTATGATATTCAAGTCTTTTTTAATTCCAGAAGAAACATGGAATGACAGTTAGGATAGTTCGATCTACCTTGGTTACACATTTCTCATTAGCTTGGTGAATAGTCAGGAGTTGAAGAAATGAATAAATTTCCTTTTCCTGGTAGAAATCCAATATGCTATCAAAGGAATATGATGGCAACCAAAGACGGTGTATGCTGGTGTATACCATACTAAACTTTGTGATTTACCAAGGGTTCATGAAACGCTACTTATGAGCAGCTCACGTTCCTGGTTTGATGAAATGTGCTGTAAGTAACTTTGCAACAGAAAATCCTCGGAAGGTGTCAACATCAAACAGTTCTTTCAACTTTTCGTCACATATTATTTGCCTTCTGTCCGAGGGATCCTTCAGAAAAAAGAAAATGGTACGAGTAACATTTGAGAAAAATTTAAGTGAAACAATGCGTACAAAATGAAAATTGTGGGATGTCATTTTTTAAAACTTGTCAGTAGCTCTGCTTAATGAATGCTTCAGCATGTGCTTGAAGAAACATTGTGAACTCATATTTACTAGCAACTTGGGGAAAAACTAACAAAATACTCCACTTTTGTAAGTGGAAATAATTAGTAATCTCAGTTTCCACAGATAACGAGGTATGAAGAGAAGTGAAAAAAATTAGAAAATCAAAAGACAAGGACTCCAAGTGATATAAATCCATTTATAAAAGGTTAAAAGAAACATGGAAAATAAGTCAATTTGTTGCAATTAATGACATATTTTCATATACCAGAATAGCTTCTACATTATAAATGATACAGATCCAAAAGACAAGAAAATTAGAAGTGTAAGGTTCTGCTGAATCTCTTACCTGTAAGTTGTTTAGCTTGATATAATCCCAAATCCTCTTAATGACATCAGAACGGGGTAGTTCACCTTCTCCAGTGCCAAGGAACTTCACTAAAGCATCAGAAAGTTTCAGAGGAGCCAGAAAAGCAGAATTTCCACCCCTCTGCCGCTTTTCTTTTCTCCGTGGTTCATCTTGATCTAAAATAGACAATATAACATAAAAGTAATTTTCAGAGCTCAAAACATTAGGAAAAGGAGTTATCGCAAAAGAATACCGAGCCACAACTGGTCATTTTCCTGTTTGAATGAGCAAAACAACCCTCTTTATAGAACCTATTTCAACATTAGATCACCAATTCAAGCAGGCAAAAAGATATAGACTACCACCGCGGGAGAAAATAAATAATTCAGCTGTTAAAGAATAACATAGCATTATAAGATCGGTACAGATTCCCAACCTTTATCTTTCTCTTGCTTCCGAGGTTTATCCTTCGGAGCAGAAATAACTGCAGCTGCCAGATTGTAAAGACGCAAAATTAAGTGGATCGAATGAAAATAGCCCACATCATTAGCTCGTCTACAGTCAGCATATCTTGTCAACATAAAACGCAATGCCACAACATAAGAACCCAAAAGGTCAATAAAACCATCACGACGCATTAGAATGAATCCTCTCCTGCTATCACAAACTACAGACAGATTTTGTATGTGGTTCAACAAAAATTGCCACGAACACGCCCATCATTGCCTAAAGTATCGCTGAGGACATTTAGGCATTTTATGAAGTTTGCCACGCTAATCTAATTTCAAATTGTTCTCTGCATTGACCCATAAATCTTGCAGTTCTGAATCCACAGGGGCATTTCCAGGCATGATTTTTACATCCTCACAGCATTATACGATCTGATTATGCACAAATCTTGCCAATGGTTCCTTTTTCTTCAATGGACTAGGCAGTAGTGTTGGCATCCTTAGTCAAATGCTGAACAGAAATTTTATTTTCTCTCATAAACTAGTTCATTACAAATATTTGAAACATAATACATGCAATTCCAATAATCAGCTTATAAGATCATTCACGCCATTTTTTTTTTTCATTTCCTGCTTTTTCCTCACTTGACAAGAAATTTTTCAAATAAGAAATACCAGTTTCCCTTTTTATGGTTCTCACAGATGAATTAACTGTTTCTCCGAGAGAATTTGCAAATTCGAACAAAGGAATAGGTTGGCAGAACTACTATTCAGGAGTTAATATTGAGAAAGTAAGGATAAAAAATGTACCACCGCTAGCATCTATTTGCCATATGTGCTTTGTCAGTGCCTTGTTCATTTGGAACATATCTATGGAATCTACACCAAAAAGGTTGTGCAGTGTATCATCGCATATGATATTCCGCCGATTGGATGGATCTTGCAAATTTTTTTCTCTAATATAGAACCACAATTGTTTCACAACCTGGTTATTAAAAAAAGGCATTTTGATCAATATATCAAATTGATTAGAACAGACCATACTAATAAATCATGAAATATGGATGAGAAACCTCAGTCCGAGCCAATTCAGGTACTCCAGTAAATTTCTCCAGTTCTGGTGAAAGCTTGCATAATTTGGCAAACCCGCCACCTCTTTTCTTCACCTCCTTCTTTCTATATCAACCAAGAAGTAAATAAAGTCATTTCAAACGAGAAACCATTTGCTACCTTTTACATGACAGATATACAATGATGTGTATATGAAGACTTGATAAATAAAATTTTAAGCCAATGAACTGCCACTAAAAAACGAACTTCAGTTTAGCTGATTTGAACATCATACTCCAGAGGTAGCCACTTATCTAAATTAATTTGGAACTCAATCACAAGTATATATTATTATATTATGAATTGAAAATTTCAACTTCTTAGCTAATTGCTAACTTGCCCCGACATTGCTGCACCAGCCAACAAAGTGAGCCTACCAAGCACCAACCAATGGTATAAGAAATAGCGTCTAATTAATTTTTTTTACTAATCAACCGCTTTTCCCAACTCGCAAGAACACAAAAAAAAATCCCACATTTATATGTGTAATCATAAAATTTAACGAATTAATCCCAATCCTCAGCCTAATAATAATAAATCATCAAAAGCACAAATTTCGAAGCATACATTTGACTTAGATAATCAACCTCCAGAGAAACGAAATTTTAATTGACTTCCTAATTTATCCGAGTGTTTAAACGATAAAATTTGAACTTGAGTGTAACCGCACCCCAAGTATTTGCAGGAATAACATTATCACTATCAGAAAAGGAAAAACAGCAGAAAACAAAGGAAAAACAGCATTAACCCAAGCTAACAGCTTTGCAATAAACTGCATAAATTAAACGTGCAGAAAAATTTACCCTTTGTTGCGAAGAGTTTAGGGGAAGCGAGGAAAGTGAATTTAACTCTATTGCTCTAGTTAACCTATTCGGGCATGGGCTGACCACAGGAGTCTCACTCAGAAAAATTCAGAAAATAAACAACTGATACTCACCGTTTTTTGCTTGAAGATTTTCCTGGTGCGGCTGCATTTGATGGTTCTTCTTCATCATCTACCTCCTCTTCCTCATCCTCTTCCACATCCCCTTGTTCTTCCGTAACCACTTCCACACATTCATCGATATCTCCTTTGCCGTTACTTTCATTATCAGCGGCATTTTCGAATTGTTTTTGAAGGTAGATATCGACCTGTTCTCTTATAAACGCCTTTCTATCAGACAAATCGATGCCGAAATCCTCCTCGAGTCGCCGGCGCACTATGGCTGTGGTCGTCGTGTCGAGGTCCGACGTGCTAAGGAACTCTTGCAGCCGGTCAATCAGCTCCGAATCCGATACCATTCTCCTCCGACGATTACGTGCAGTATTTTTAGGTTTGGATTCGAATATGGAAGGTTTGCTGGAACAAAATTCACGAGTTTGGGAAATACAGAGGAGTTAAAGTTAAAGGGTCTGGGGACAATTGAAATTTATTCTTGCTCTGTTTAATTTTTCTTTTCTTTTCTATTTTTATTATTGTTTTACCCTGTTTGTAATTTTTAGAACCGATTTTATTTTGACGTGGATTTGAATACACGTTTATCTCCTATTGAAAAAAGAAGTTTATGAGACTATGCTGAATGATTATTAGCAAAATTTTGTTTTTTGATTTTATTATTGTTTTATCCTAATCGGAAAATTTATTTTTTTTAATTACAATTCAGTCGGGTTTTGTTTCGCCGTGAATTTGAATATGTGTTTATCACCTATTGGAAAAAAAAAGTTTATGAAACTAAGCTAAATGATTATTAGCGAAATCTCATTTTTTTTATTTTATTAATGTTTTACCCTAATCGGAAATTTCATTTTTTTTTAAATTACAGTTCAAGCGAGTTTTGTTTCGACGCGGATTTGAATACGTGTGTATCACCTATTGGAAGAAGAAGTTTATGAAACTACGTTGATTATTAGCAAAATTTTGATTTTATTATTGTTTTACCCTAATTTGAAATTTCATTTTTTTTAATTACAGTTCAGTCGAGTTTGTTTCGACGTGGATTTGACTACGTATTTATCACCTATTGGAAGAAGAAGTTTATGAGACTACGCTAAAGGGCGTATTCAATCCAGAGTTTTAATGACTTTCAGTGACTTTTTAAAATGACAGGCTTTTGTGGAGTTGATGGATTTTTATTGACTTTTATAGAATCTCACGAATTTACAAACAGATGTCCGTGGATTTTTTGTAGACTTTTGCAGGACTTTTATATAGATTTGTAAACTTTTCATACAATTACATGAATTTGTATCTTTAATATATTTTATTTTTTTTCCTTGAAATAATAATTATTTGACATAAATAATAAATTTATTTGAAATATTTTTTTAATTTATTGATGAAATGGATTTCATTTATTTTTAATGTATATATATATATATATTAATGTAACAAAATTATAAACTAAAAACTTTGCGATTGTGTAAAGTTATTTTTTAAAAAAAACATATGATAACTATAAATTATTTTATCAATTATATCATAAAATTTTATTTGTTAATTTTAATTTTTTATCATGTATGTTATCCGCTATTCAAATATTTGAATTAAATCATATTGAAAGAAGAAGTTTATGAGACTACGCTAAATGATTATTAGCAAAATTTCGATTTTATTATTGTTTTACCCTAATTGGAAATTTCATTTTTTTTAATTACAGTTCAGTCGAGTTTTGTTTCGACGTGGATTTGACTACGTATTTATCACCTATTGGAAGAAGAAGTTTATGAGACTACGCTAAAGGGGCATATTCAATCCAGAGTTTCAATAATTTTCAGTGACTTTTTAAAATGATAGACTTTTGTGGAGTTGATAGATTTTTATTGACTTTTATAGAATCTCACGAATTTACAAACAGATTTCCGTGGATTTTTTGTAGACTTTTGCAGGACTTTTATATAGATTTGTAAACTTTTCATACAATTACATGAATTTGTATCTTTAATATATTTTATTTTTTTATTTTTTTTCTTTGAAATAATAATTATTTGACATAAATAATAAATTTATTTGAAATATTTTTTTAATTTATTGATGAAATGGATTTCATTTATTTTTAATGTATATATATATATTAATGTAACAAAATTATAAACTAAAAACTTTGCGATTGTGTAAAGTTATTTTTTAAAAAAAAAACATATGATAACTTATAAATTATTTTATCAATTATATCATAAAAATTTATTTGTCAATTTTAATTTTTTATCATGTCTGTTATCCGCTATTCAAATATTTGAATTAAATCATATTATAATTTTTTGAATCATATATTATTATCATTAAATATTAAAATTATTGGTATAAATCATAAATTATAAAGAACAAAATATTTCGAAAATTTCAAATTTTTAAATAATATTTTTTATTTTGGTTTTAGGAAAATAACGTGTGTGTATATATATATATATATATATATATATATATATATATATATTAATTCATTTTGAATATGAGAAAAAGTGAGATAGAGAGGAGTGAGAAGTGAGGAAATATGAGAAAAAGATGGAAATTATAAGTTTAAAAATCCATCCCAATCTTTGGGTTAGACCAAAGACTAATTTTTTACAAAATATAGTTGTACCTTAAGCATTAATGTTTGTATGTCCATGATTTTCATGGAGTTATTAAAAGTTCATTGACATTTTGAATAACATTAGACTTTTGTAGAGTTTTTAAAAGTCAATGTTGAATACCACTTGACTTTTAAAACTCTAAAAAAGTCTATTTTGAATACCACTAGACTTTTATAGATTATATAAAAGTCATGATTGAATACCACTATACTTCTAAAATCCACAAAAGTCATTAATTTTTCAGATTGAATACACCATGATTATTAGCAAAATTTTGTTTTTTATTTTATTATTGTTTTACCCTTATCGAAAATTTCATTTTTTTAATTACAATTCAGTCGGGTTTTGTTTCGACGTGGATTTGAATACATGTTTATCACATATTGGAATAAGAAATTTATGAAACTACGCTAAATGATTATTAACGAAATTTTGTTTTTGATTTTATTATTGTTTTACCCTAATCGGAAATTTCATATATTTTTTTAATTATAGTTCAGTCGGGTTTTGTTTTGACGTGGATTTGAATATATGTTTATCACCTATATATTGGAAGATGAAGTTTATGAAACTATGCTAGCGCTAAATGATTTTTAGCTTGTTTTAACCTAATCGGAAATTTCATTTTTTTTAATTACAGTTCAGTCGGGTTTTGTTTTGACATGGATTTGAACACATGTTTATCACCTATTGGAAGAAGAAGTTTATGAAACTACGCTAAATTATTATTAGCGAAATTTTGTTTTTAATTTTATTATTGTTTTGTCCTATTGAAAATTTCATATTTTTAATTATAATTCGGTCGGATTTTGTTTCGACGTGGATTTAAATACGTGTTTATCTTCTATTGGAAGAAGAAATTTTTGAAACTACGCTAAATTATTGAAAAGAAAATTAAAACCTACTATACAGTATACGGGTGTAAATTCTAGCACGGGTGCGTGATTCCAACACGATCAATAAGAGTTTTTTTTTTTAAATTTCGGTTATGATGCATTTTACATATGAGGTCAATGATAGAGTAAACAAAATCATACATAGTACCTTGTGTAAATTTTTTTTTTTAAATTCAAAAATACCAGTTGTAGCTGGGATGTAACCAAATCAAGCCGAATTGAACTCTTGAATGCTTGAATTTGGCTCGTTTATAATCGAGCCGAGCTCGAACTTTATTTAACGAATACATTCATTGTAGTGACCCTTACCCGGATCACCTACTAAACAGAACTTAGGCATGCAATTAACTTAATAAAACAGATATCAGAATAAAACTGCGGAATCCAATAACATTATACAATCCCAAGTAAAGGAATCTGTAATTTATCCAATAATATACAACCAAATCGAATAGCTGTATAAACCCAAACAACAGTAATAAAACCTAGACGAAGCTCCAGCTGGCCAACCACTGACTAGCCCCTCCTGGATCCACCCTCCTCGTCCAATCGCAAACCTGCCCCATGGAATAGGGTGTCCAGAAAATACAGAGTACGAGACGTGAGCATAAAACGCTCAGTGCGAGAGTATGAGTATACATGCATGCAAAGTGAACTCCCTATAGACTCGAGGTCAAGGATCAGATAACAGAGACAGACCGGGCCCTGGTATGTAGCACGCTGTGCCGTCGCTTCAGGAGGTGGCTCCCATACCGAGATAACCGTGGATACGCCGGACCCAAATCGATGGAAGTCCATCCACTAACAGGATAGGGTACAACCCTACTAACAGACATCTCGAAGGAGATACAGCAAGATGCAAATGAATGCAGCATAATATCATGGCATATAAATCATGCAGTCATATAATACATGCATACTCAGTCAGGATATCTCGAACAGTACTTTCGTACCTCAATACAGTGAAAGCTCTACCAACTCTAGGTCCACGCCTATAGTCTGCTCTACACTGCCAAATGATACTACTATCATTAAAGTGCTCTAAAAGCCTTAACTAAGCTATTGCATACTCCTAAATATTTATAGGAAGCAAAAGCTATACCTTCGTCCGTCGTTAGCCCTTTGATGTCGATGCCTCCAGAACTTGGGCACAACTCCGCTACGACTACCGAACGCCTCTCCGACCTCCGGACCAAGCCTAAGAAGACCAGAACAGCTCCAAAAGGACTAGAAAGGAAAGGAGAACTCGGAATTGGCAAATGGAAGTGAAGTCTCGGCCTTCTATTTATAGACAACGATCGGAACTTCCGATCCTTGATCGGAACGTCCGAACCTCGATCGAAACGTCCGATTCTGTCATCGGAGCTTCCGAAGATCCTGATCTGCCACGTGTCAAAATATCACTTGATGACTCCGGATAGGGGTGATCGGAGCTTCCGGTCCTGATCGGAGCTTCCGATCCAACCACACGTCATGCCTGACGTAATAACATCGGTGCCTCCGATCGCTCATCGGAGCTTTCGATCCTGTTCGGAGCTTCCGATCGTGCCTTCGGAGCTTCCGATCCGTCCGATACCTAATTCAATTAATTAGCATTAATCCTTTAATTACTCAATTAGGGCACGGGCTACTAAATTCTCCCCCACTTAAGATATTTCGTCCTCGAAATCAGATCTTAAGTACCGAATGCAAATACAGAAGTCAGAAACATTCTTTATTCAAATCAAACGTTTACAGAGTTTGCAACTGAATACAACTTAAAGAATGAAATCAAAACAACTCAGGATGGTCTTTACGCATCCTGTCCTCAAGCTCCCAAGTAGCTTCCTCAGTGCCTCGGCGCTGCCACTGAACTAAAACCAAAGGAATGACTTTGTTCCGTAAAACCTTATCCTTATAATCAAGGATGCGAAGAGGTTTCTCAACATAAGTCAAATCCTTGTCTACCTGAACCTTAGATCGCTGCAGAATATGAGATTCATCCGCCACATACCGTCGCAATAGAGATATGTGGAACACGTCGTGAATGCTGGATAGATGCGGTGGCAATGCTAGTCGATAAGCCAAATCGCCAATACTCTCCAAGATCTCAAACGGACCGATAAATCTGGGAGACAACTTGCCCTTAAGGCCAAATCTGAGAATCTTGCGGAAAGGTGACACTCTCAGAAACACTTTCTCCCCGACCTCGAACTGCAAAGGCCTACGCTTGATATTAGCATAACTGGCCTGACGATCCTGGGCAGTCTTAATCCGTTTCTTGATCTGATCAACAATGTCTATCGCCTGCTGGATAAACTCCGGTCCTTCAGCCTGTCTCTCCCCCACTTCTTCCCAGAAGAGTGGAGTACGACAACGTCGCCCATACAACGCTTCAAAAGGTGTCATCCCAATACTAGTGTGATAGCTGTTGTTGTAAGCGAACTCGATCAACGGCAAATGATCCTGCCAGGCTGAACCAAAATCCATGACGCACGCTCTAAGCATATCCTCTAACGTACGGATAGTGCGCTCTGACTGACCATCAGTCTCTGGATGATAGGCTGTACTCAAACTGAGAGTAGTACCCATCGCACGCTGAACACTCTCCCAGAATCTAGAAGTAAACCTGGGGTCCCGATCGCTGACAATGCTCACAGGCACTCCATGAAGTCGAACGATCTCCTGAATGTACATCCGTGCCATGCGATCCACAGAGTACTCTCGGCTATAGGCAATGAAATGCGCTGACTTGGTGAGTCGGTCCACCACAACCCAGATAGCATCACAGTTCCTCGGGGATACCGGCAAATGGGTCACAAAGTCCATAGTGATAAACTCCCATTTCCATTCAGGAATAGGCAGACTGTGAAGCAATCCTCCAGGTCGTCGGTGCTCTGCCTTGACCTGTTGACACACCAAACATCTCAAAACAAACTGATAAACACTGCGTTTCATTCCCTTCCACCAGAAACGAGTACGTAGATCCTTGTACATCTTGTTGCTCCCAGGATGAATACTCAACTTAGTGTGATGTGCCTGAGATAAAATCTCCTCTCGCAACTCTTCATCCTGTGGAATCACAAGCCTACCAGACAAACACAGAAAGCCATCTGACTGATAATGAAATCCAGACGAGCTACCCTCGTTAGCTAGACGAGCTAAACGCTGGGTCTTTGAATCAAACATTTGAGCATCTCGGATCCGCGAGTACAAGGCTGGCTCAGATAATATCGCAAACATCTGGATACTCTGCATACCTTTCTTATGCTTGAAGGTAAAACCTGAAGTACAACAGTCACAGATCGCACTAGACATCGAACAAGTCTGAAGTGCGGATAGTCGCACCTTGCGACTCAAAGCATCAGCGGTGAGATTAGCAGCTCCCGGATGGTACTTAATCTCGCAATCATAGTCCTTAAGCAAGTCCATCCAACGTCTCTGTCTCATGTTCAATTCTGCCTGAGTGAACAAATACTTGAGACTCTTATGGTCGGTGAAGATCTCAAATTTCTCGCCATAAAGATAATGACGCCAGATCTTCAAAGCGAACACAATGGCTGCTAACTCCAAATCATGGACTGGGTAGTTGTCCTCGTGAAGCTTCAGCTGTCTAGAAGCGTATGCGATCACATGCCCATTCTGAGTCAGGACACAACCTAACCCTTGAAGAGAAGCATCCGTGTAAACTACATACCCTCCAGATCCTGACGGTAATGCTAACACCGGCGCAGAAGTCAACCGCCGTCGAAGCTCACGGAAATTCTCCTCACACTCGGAGGACCACTCAAAATCCACACCCTTGCGGGTAAGCTGCGTCAACGGTCGAGCTAACTGAGAGAAATTCAGAATGAAGCGACGATAATACCCTGCTAGACCCAGAAAACTACGGATCTCAGCAACTGTCGTCGGACGCGACCAATTAAGTACCGCTTCAATCTTGCTTGGATCAACAGAAATCCTCTCCCTGGATATGATATGGCCAAGAAAAACCACTCTATCCATCCAGAACTCACACTTGCTCAGCTTGGCGTACAACTGCTCATCTCGAAGAGTCTGTAGTACCAACCGCAAGTGAGAAACATGCTCTTCCGTATTACGCGAATACACCAAGATGTCGTCAATAAAGACCACGACAAACTTGTCCAAATACTTCCTGAAGACACGGTTCATCAAATCCATGAATATAGCCGGCGCATTAGTCAAACCAAATGGCATCACTAGGAACTCGTAATGCCCATAGCGAGTACGGAATGCAGTCTTGGCTACTTCCTGATCACGGACTCTCAACTGATGATACCCAGATCTCAAGTCAATCTTGGAGTAAATTGATGTGCCCTGCAGCTGGTCAAACAAGTCATCAACACGAGGCAACGGATACTTGTTCTTCACAGTCACTCGATTCAGCTGCCGGTAGTCAATGCACAGCCGCATCGACCCATCCTTCTTCTTCACGAAGAGAACAGGAGCTCCCCAAGGAGATACACTAGGACGAATGTACCCCTTGTCCAAAAGATCTTGTAGCTGATTCTTTAACTCACGCATCTCTGACGGAGCCAGACGATACGGTGCTCTAGAAATAGGCGAAGTACCCGGCATCAACTCTATGCCAAACTCGACTTCCCTAGCAGGAGGAAAACCCGGAATCTTATCAGGAAACACATCTGGAAATTCATCCACAAAAGGAATGCTCTTTATCCCAATACTCTCAACGGACAAATCAACTGCATAGATAAGGTAGCCTTTCCCGCCAGACTCTAGAGCTCGACAGGCTCTCAAAGCTGATACCAAAGGCATCGGGGGTCGCGCTCCCTCACCATAGAAAAACCAACTCTCACTCCCTTCCGGATGAAAGCGTACTAATCTCTGATAGTAGTCCACTGAAGCTCGATAGGTAGTCAGCACATCTATTCCCAGAATGCAATCAAAGTCGTCCATCGCCAGGACCATGAGATTCGCTAACAGAATGTTCCCTTCGAACTCTAAAGGGCAACCCATCACTAGACGCTTAGCCAAAGCAGATTGGCCCGTCGGAGTAGAAACAGACATCACTACGTCTAGTGCAATGCATGGTAACTTATGCCTCTTAACAAAACGTGCAGAAATGAAGGAATGAGATGCACCAGTGTCAATAAGTACAAGAGCAGGTATACCATAAAGCATAAATGTACCTGCGATGACTTTCTCATTCTCCTCCACAGCCTGATCATGTCTCAGGGCAAACACCTGGCCAGAAGCTCGTGGCCTCAAATGAGAACTCCCAGCAGACTGTCCCTGCGACCTCTGCTGAACGGTGGCCTGAGAACCCGATCCTGAACCAGATCCAGAACCGCCTCCCCCAGACTGTGGACAATCCCTCCGGATATGACCAGTCTCTCCACAACGGAAACAAGCTCCAGAAGCTCTGTGGCACTTGTTGGATGGATGGTTCTTCCCACAGTGATCACACTTGTCCTTCTTACCATAACGGACAATACCTCCAGAACCAGAGGAAGAAGAAGATCCAGACTTCTTGAAAGTTTGGGCACGGGGACCCAAAGAACTAGCAGGCCTCGACTGAGGGAAAGATCTGTTCCGCCGAATGCTGTCCTCTGCCTGATGACAACGGCTCACCAAACCCTCGTAGGACATGTCGTCGCCAACCGCCACACGGTCATGGATCTCAGGGTTAAGGCCCTGAAGGAACAGATTATACTTCATCTCTGAGCTATCAGCAATCTCGGGGAAATAGGATAGCAGATCAAAGAACCTCTGCTGATACTCATCGATAGACATGGTTCCCTGTCGCAGACTCAGTAGCTCGCCTGCCTTCGACTGTCGGAGTGCAGGAGGAAAATACCGCTTTTGAAAAGCTGTGCGAAACTCGGCCCAGGTGGCCACTCCTCTCGCCGCAACAAAAGGTGCAGAAGTAAACCTCCACCACCTGCGCGCACGCCCATCCAGAAGATAGCCAAGGGTCTCCACCTTCTGCTCATCGGTGCATTGGAAAGTCTGAAAAGTCGTCTCCATGCGGTCTAACCAGTTCTCCTCATCCTCCGGAGACTCACCTCCAACTAAGGGCTTGGGACCCATAGCTAAAAATCGACGCACAGTGAAACGCTCGTCGTCATGGTGACGATGACGCCGTTCTCGACGAGGCTCCCGGTCGGCATCACCCCAACGCCCACCCACACTGCCATGAGAACTCTGGTCGTCACGATTTGACATCTACAAAAATACCTCAAGATGAGACTAAATCCCAAGAAATCTTTTGCATGCTCTGATACCATAAATGTAGTGACCCTTACCCGGATCACCTACTAAACAGAACTTAGGCATGCAATTAACTTAATAAAACAGATATCAGAATAAAACTGCGGAATCCAATAACATTATACAATCCCAAGTAAAGGAATCTGTAATTTATCCAATAATATACAACCAAATCGAATAGCTGTATAAACCCAAACAACAGTAATAAAACCTAGACGAAGCTCCAGCTGGCCAACCACTGACTAGCCCCTCCTGGATCCACCCTCCTCGTCCAATCGCAAACCTGCCCCATGGAATAGGGTATCCAGAAAATACAGAGTACGAGACGTGAGCATAAAACGCTCAGTGCGAGAGTATGAGTATACATGCATGCAAAGTGAACTCCCTATAGACTCGAGGTCAAGGATCAGATAACAGAGACAGACCGGGCCCTGGTATGTAGCACGCTGTGCCGTCGCTTCAGGAGGTGGCTCCCATACCGAGATAACCATGGATACGCCGGACCCAAATCGATGGAAGTCCATCCACTAAAAGGATAGGGTACAACCCTACTAACAGACATCTCGAAGGAGATACAGCAAGATGCAAATGAATGCAGCATAATATCATGGCATATAAATCATGCAGTCATATAATACATGCATACTCAGTCAGGATATCTCGAACAGTACTTTCGTACCTCAATACAGTGAAAGCTCTACCAACTCTAGGTCCACGCCTATAGTCTGCTCTACACTGCCAAATGATACTACTATCATTAAAGTGCTCTAAAAGCCTTAACTAAGCTATTGCATACTCCTAAATATTTATATGAAGCAAAAGCTATACCTTCATCCGTCGTTAGCCCTTTGATGTCGATGCCTCCAGAACTTGGGCACAACTCCGCTACGACTACCGAACGCCGCTCCGACCTCCGGACCAAGCCTAAGAAGACCAGAACAGCTCCAAAAGGACTAGAAAGGAAAGGAGAACTCGGAATTGGCAAATGAAAGTGAAGTCTCGGCCTTCTATTTATAGACAACGATCGGAACTTCCGATCCTTGATCGGAACGTCCGAACCTCGATCGGAACGTCCAATCCTGTCATCGGAGCTTCCGAAGATCCTGATCTGCCACGTGTCAAAATATCACTTGATGACTCCGGATAGGGGTGATCGGAGCTTCCGGTCCTGATCGGAGCTTCCGATCCAACCACACGTCATGCCTGACGTAATAACATCGGTGCCTCCGATCGCTCATCGGAGCTTCCGATCCTGTTCGGAGCTTCCGATCGTGCCTTCGGAGCTTTCGATCCGTCCGATACCTAATTCAATTAATTAGCATTAATCCTTTAATTACTCAATTAGGGCACGGGCTACTACATTCATGGCTTGCAGGCTTATTCAAACTTTTATCGAGCCTGAATGAGTTTAATAAATATAAATTATAAATTTAATTGTTCATTATATTCATTAAAAACTAAATTTTATATTTACAAAAAATAATAGTTTATTAAAATGTCGTAGTTTTTATTCTAATAAAAAATTTAATTGATTTTATATATTTGTCACGAGTAAAAGTGTAAAATCAATAAATCAGATATTAAAAAAATTATGTTACATCTAAGAGCTGGCTTACGATCCAACTAACGAGTATGTTCACGAGCTAAAGAGTCGAATATTGTAAAGTTTGAATTCGGTTCATTTACCTTAATGAATCTCGATAAACAAGCTCAAATGAGTTTTTATCGGATCCAGCTTCGAATAGCTCATGAGCGTCTTGGATCATTTAAATCTCTACCGTGTAATTAAGAATAATAATAGATATTTTGGTTTTCAAATCATTTTATTCGATATATTGATTATATCTTTGACGCAAATAATAATAATAAAACAATGTATTTTATATTCAAGTAGATATACTTTTTTCTTTGCTACTAAAATTAATTTGTTACTTCTTCGTGACTTGAATCTTGATAACTTTAAAATATATTATATGAAAACAACACAATTTCGTACAACTCACACAATCCAACAAACCATGATAAAACCGTTAGGGATAATTAATTCCTTAGCTTACCCAAATTCAGACAGTACCAAAAAAAAAAAAAAAACTCTACAAAAGCCAACAAATAGGGGCCAAAACAGTTATGGATAACTTTTTCACCAACTTATATAGTACCAAAATGCATGAGAAAAATCCACAGAAGTGGTGTGGCAAAGCAGTTCCACGCAAATTGTCCGAGACATGAGTTTGGCACTCACAGTGAGAATATCATAAAGTGCATGTTGTAAAACGATATTTATTATAATTTTCTTGGAATACTTCTATTCTATGGCTTTCATGTTTTCAAAGACCACTCATTAAGTCAAAATTTCCATGGTTACTTTGTTGATTTTGATGAGCCATGACGAAATAATAATTTGATTTCATTATGTATACTTTACAAAGGAATCACAGTGTCGTACTAAAATATCAGTGTTTTAATGTTTGGACATCACGTAACGTATGTCACTTCTACATGTCTATTGACACAGTACTTTGCGTATAAAATCCCAATCTCATTTCCTACTAATTTTTTTTTCATATCGCATACTCTTAAATCCAATAGGTTTGAATTGAAAATGTTCTTGGTTCAAAAGTTTTTGGTCACAAGATCGATAGCGCATCCTTATAGTTCTACTATACGTCATCAAAATTCTTTGGAAATGAGCTATCTGTTTCAGGGGAAAGTCTATGCCACCCGGCCAAGGGCATTGGGGTGGCGTGACAGAGTATGATTGGTTAAAATCAGTGGGTCTCACTGATTTTTTAACCAATCATACTCTGCCACGCCAGGGTGGGCTGCATAAAAGTTGAGTTATGTCCAGCTAGAGGCTAGAGCATTGAGAAACGATGTATGAGGCAAATATTTAGACTAAATTCAGGTTGAAGAGATTCAAGTTGGATTATGATATATATATATATATATATATATCAAACTTATTGCAGTGATCCAATCTAAATTATGGTTAATTAAGCTAACATCTCTTGAAGTTTATCACTATTATTAAGAAATCCAAAGCTGATGACGTTTAGCTGATCTGACACCAAGATTCCAAGTGTGGGATGAGGTCTCGAGTTCGAGACTCAATAGTGACAACAATCCTCGCCCCCAACTCAAAAAAAAAAATTCAAATATATTTAATTTAAAATAATAAAAAATTCAAGTGTGGGATGAGGTCTCGAGTTCGAGACTCAATAGTGACAACAATCCTCGCCCCCAACTCAAAAAAAAAAATTCAAATATATTTAATTTAAAATAATAAAATCACACTTCACATCATTTCGTATTCAATTTTTAAAACCAAAAAAATTTAAGTTAGTGTTACTTATGCAGTTACGCTGACCTCTCTTTAAGTTTATCATAATTACAAATAAATATAAATAAATTTAAAAATAAAAAATACACATTGTTAATTATTTTACATATTTTTTACTAAAAAAATTATCATCCAAGAAATTTACATTTTTTCTAATTTTAGATATTAAAATGTGAATTTTCAAGAAGGGTTTATAATTATGTTTTTGAATTAAATAAAAATTAGATTTTTTTTTTTGAAAACAAATTAGATTATATTTTATATTCATGACAACTTAACAAGGAAAACAATGTTTATACAATTGGGGCAAGAAACATAATTGATTATCATAATCATACGCATATTTATAATATGATGCAATACGTTTGGACTGTTAGTATAAAAAATAATATTTTTTTATAAGGGATCCAAGTAGAATATTTATTTTCTAAAATTGACTCGTGATATTATCTCACATGGATTTAAAAAATGAATCAAAACCGTCAACTTGATACGAGTCGACCCAAAAAATATCGGGTTAAAGTTGGGGGTTTTTGGGTTTGGATCGAATCAGATTGACCGGAAAGCTAACCCGAAAAAATTAATCAGATTCGGGTCAAACCCAGTTGACTCAAGATGACTCGAATTTTTTTAAATTTATTTTTGTATAAAATTAAGAAATATTTGCTATATTTTTATATGTTGTATGTTTGAAAAAAATTATTGTACATTGATATAATAGATTTTCGTCATTTAATGTTTGTTTCATACAATTTGATTTTTTAAAATATATATTTTTATGGTAAGTAGATTTTAAATTTTGTACAACTAAATTTTCAAATTTAAATTATATATAAGATTAGATTTGTGTGTTTCAATTTTTATTTAATTATTTTTTAAAAAATGAAAAATAAAATCGGTTGGCTTGGGTTGATCGGGTTAGTTGGATTAGCCGGGTTTGAGTTCAGGTTGATCATTTTCGGGTTGATTCGGGTTCAGGTTGAGAAAATTTGTATTAATATTTTCTCCAACCCGATCCGAACCCACCCAAATTGATACGTCTATATCTCACATGAACTTTTGTATAATTATCAATAACCAGTATTTCGCTGCACGTGTTGCGTTATCGTACATTTTGTTTTTTTAACGAAAAACATAAATAATAAATTGTAAAATTAAAAAATAATAAAAATATAACTTTTCATAAACAAATATTCACAAAAAATATATATATATCTTATAAAGTGAGTATCATTTTTGTAAATAAAATAATATCAAAGGGCACAAAGTGAGCTTTTAATGGTTAGAAAATAGGAAACCGTATAAAATGACTATTTTGCCCAATAATTTTGGTTTTGTTGAAAATATGCTAGGAGATAAAGATAATTTCAAATCAAGTTTCACCAATTAATTAAAAGTTTGTTAATTAGAGGGTTTATACTTTAATAAGATAGTAAGATGATAAGACAGGGAAACATATCGACTCGACATATATATATATATATATATATATATATATATATATATATATATATATATATATATATATATATAGAGTTTCTTTCAAGTGCCCACTTATCATGCCCACTACCATGCCCACCAATGATGTGACATTATTCTATTGGACCACATCTTTATCACATCCAATAGAATAGTGTCACATCATTTGTGGACATGGTAGTGGGCATGATAGGTGGACACTTGAAAGAAACTATATATATATATATATATATATATCTATATTATAATAGCTTCATGACTTAGAATAATTGTTTGGTCTTTTATGTGTTAGGACTGAATTACCCCTAAACCACTTTCACCCATTTTCTCCCCTCAATCCCCCCACTACACGTTATATTTGCTTCTTAATTTTTAAACTTTTATGTCTCATTTATTTTATATGTATATATATATTTTAAAATTTCAAATATTTGAAAATAAAATTTAAAGATACGTGTGTTATACACGCAAAGCGTGTGCCAGATGGCTAGTATATATAATGAAACTAACAATTATAATATAAAAAATAATATTTTTCTAAATTTTGAAATCGAATAATAATTTCGTATCACAGAATTGTCCTAGAAGATTTGTGGCAAGAGTTTCTACTCCAATTGATTTTGAGAGTTTTCGCGAAGTTGCTAAATCCTACTTAATTTTGAAAAAACGAACCCCACATGCACATTGAGAGTCACGCCAAAACTCTATCCAAACAAAGGAAGGGCATTTTGGTAATTCCATGTCAAATAAGAACAAAAATCCCCCATTAACAAAACAGAACGTAGAAGGAGAATATTCATTCACAACGAGCCAAAAACAGTCTTCTGCCCGATCAGCACTTGCTCTAAACGTCGTCGTATCCAGCGTAGCACCCCCCGGATCTCGCGAGACGACGCCGTTTCGTCGGCCCTGCTTCACTTTCTTCCACGCTTCGCTGGAACAACAAAAATATATATATATTATTATAGATATTAATCCTATCCCTTTGGCCGACCACGGGAACAGGACAGCGGGAGAGTGAAATTACGGAAACACCCCTCCAGCCACACCTTATAAGGGGACCTGCCATTGGGGCATAACAGACTTTATCACCCCCCCGATTGGGTCAACTGTTCCCGCAACCGTCGCCGGCGTACGGTACGCTGTCCTTTTTGCGGCTCGAGTAATGCGAGTGAATCCAGCTGCTGGATCCTAGGTTGAGTGCTGAGTGAGTTCGCGGCGGAGATGGATCGGGCGGCGGTTACGCTCGGGCCGGGCATGGACATGCCGATCATGCATGACAGTGATCGCTACGACCTGGTCCGGGACATCGGGTCGGGTAACTTCGGCGTGGCACGGTTGATGAGAGACAAGCAGACCAAGGAGTTGGTTGCGGTTAAATACATTGAACGAGGGGATAAGGTTAGTTTCGTGCTTTTTGTAATCTGTTTTCCTATTGGGTCTCCGGGTTCCGGTTTTGGTAAGTACTGCTGCGCTTTAGTTCGGGTCCGATGTTTCTGTTGCCGCAATTATGGAATGTCTATTTTTGGAAATTTTGTTGGTATGGTTGGGAGTTAGGGCTCCCAAAATCGATTTTGACACTGGAAAGTGAGGAAAAATTTGCTTTTACCGAGACCGGATTGATGTTTTTTTCATTTTTTTTCCTCTCTATTTTACTGCTGAAGCTGGATATTGTCGTCATATGATTAGTTAATATCAGGCAGTTGAGATTCCGCTGCTCTGCATGGTAATCATCTATTCGGAGCCAGTTGCTAGTATAATCTTGTTAATTTGTTAGTTTGAAGTTTATATGTTGTTGTGATGAATGTTCATGGATGGACTACTGATGGGATTGTGTGGAAGGTTTCTAGTTTCAGTGTGGAGGGATTGAGATTTTTTTTTGGGAATAATTTTGTTAAATTGTTGTGTTGCTGGTACTTGCATATGTTCATCTGTCCTAGGGGAAATCTCCCTCTCTGGTTTGATCTGTGTTGGTTAAAGAACGACTCTTCTATTATCGTTTTACTCCACAGCCTTCCCCCATAATGAAATTACTTTGAGATATTCTATATTTGTTTGTACTTAAGGTAGTATGATTTCTAGTTTTCAGATCTTGGAATTGTGAACTTCACTCGATCTTGTCATCCGTGTTCTGAGTAACATTTCTTGACTTGGCCACTAATTCTGTAACGGTGAATGCTAAGGTGGTAATGTCTGAATTGTGTTCCCTAAATTCTTTAGTTTGTGATCTCCTATCTTCCAACGTACTGTCGTGTGCTTCATTATGGTTTATTGGTTTATAGAGGCTTGGCAAGATCATCTTAGAGTCCAACTTCAGACTGATATAGCAGATACCATGGCTCATGAGAAATTTGTTACTGGAGCTAGATTTGCATATCAGAAATTCCTAATTATAATTGACCTTTATTGATTGTGAACATGTTTTCAGATTTTGGAAATACCCGCTGTAAGCCTGTAACATACTGATTTTACTATATTGGTTGATAGGAAAGTCAGAGAGGATAAGCTGAAAAGGTAGGTTACTCGTGTATCACATTTATAACTTGTAGGAACAAGGCGGTCTTTTGCGATCCCATAATGTTTTAGTAGTATTCTCTCCATATCTTAGCATTATTAGATTATGTGGGTCCCTTAATTTTTAGTTAAACTAAAATTTTCCTTTACTATATCATACACAGCATAGAAAAGTCTCGTTTTACATTAAGCATGCCGGTACTTTTAAGGAACCAATTTTCCCAGAATATGCATGTTACTTTACCTAAATAACGATAATTAATATTCATTTAAGAACAGTTAACAAGGTCTTTTCTGTTGACTGCCGGCGATTTGGAGGTTTATTTATGAGGGACACGGTTGCAATTAAATCACGCGTTGAAAACACTTTAAAAAAAGTGAAGATAGAAATGACGCTTTTTTCATTGTAGGATGGGAAAATGGTCATATCTACCACCGTTTAATTGGCACTAGACGACAATGTATTAGTCAGCACCACTTATGTCTCCACCATCCTCCTGTTTCATACTGCATCAAAATGCAGGGAAAAGTACCCCCTTTCTCTATTGAAAATCGAAAAGTAAACGTCATCTATGGAATCAATTAATGTAGTCTTTGAAAACCATGGCAAATTTTATCTCTAATTTCTTTTTCTTTTCATCATTTGTCAAGGATTGCCTTTAAATGACGAGGGTGTACTGATTTCTATTACTTCTAGGGGTCTTAACAAGATTTCATTCGGGCATATGGAGCCCCGAAACAAAAAGAATTATTCTCCTAGTGATGTGCCCATCTTGCACGACGGTGATCGATTTGAATTCATTAAAAATATCGGATCTGGTAATTTTGGGATAGCCCGGCTCATGAGGGATAAGCATGTTGATGAGCTGGTTGCGATTAAGTATATTGAGCGAGGCAGCCGGGTCAGATTTGCATATTTTGCAAAACATGCCTATTTTCTGTCTTTATTTTTCCATCGAAACTAACAACATTTGCGTTCTTATTTTTTTCTAGGAAATGTTAGGGTGCTAATTTGGCAAGTAAAAAATACTGGTGGCAAATTAATTCATTTTCTTTCAATGATATCATTTTGGAGTACAATGAGGGTTTTAAATAATTTTTCTTTCAGTAATAAGGCAAGACTGTCATGCTATTTTCCTGGATGTAGTTATTTTTCTCTCTTTTGAGGGATGGACCAATTTGAAATTTCAAGGATGTAGATATCTCAGTGCTTATTCTATACGTGCACTTTGATGTGTGTTTTGAATTCAATTTTTTATTCTATACGTGTACTTTGATGTGTGTTTTGAACTCAATTTTTTAAGTATGAAATGGCATTGTTGCACTAAAATACGTTTCAACTGGAGATGTGTTTACATTGAGAAAAAGCTATTTGCTCCATTTTCGAATAGATTGTTTTGTGATTTTTCGAGGGCGTGGAATTTAAATTCTGCATTGGTTTCTATTTCTGCATCAATTTATATTTTGTTGGTACCTTCTTGCCGTTTGTCCTTGTGTCCTTTGCCTTGCCCACTGTGTTTTTACTCACATTTTATCAGCTAAGATCTAAACTTCATTATATCCGGCATATTTGTTTGATTTTTTTTTTTGGCTGGAGACCGGGGTTGGGATTTTATAAAGCAACGCGCCAGCTATGACGATTACATTCTGGTTTCATTGCAGATAGATGAAAATGTTCAGAGAGAAATCATCAATCACAGGTCTCTGAGGCATCCTAATATTGTTAGATTTAAAGAGGTTAGTGACTTCTCATTGTCATTTTCAAATTTTCCTGACTTTTCATACCAGTTGAGTTTTAATTTTATACTTATTTTCAGGTGATTTTAACACCAACTCATCTGGCCATAGTGATGGAGTATGCATCTGGGGGAGAGTTATTTGAGCGGATATGCAATGCAGGACGCTTCAGCGAGGACGAGGTTCTTAATTTGTGCATATATGTTTGTTTTATGCCATGTGCGAAATTGTGACCAGAGTTACTCATTGTGGATGTTTCTCATGCAGGCTAGATTCTTTTTTCAACAGCTTATATCTGGTGTTAGCTACTGCCATTCTATGGTAGCAAAACCTTCTTTTATGTAGGAAGTTATTTTTATGTGCTGCCGCTGCAGAATAGAAATCTGATTGATTTCTCATTTTTCTTGTTGAAGCAAATATGCCATAGAGATCTGAAGCTGGAAAACACTTTATTGGATGGGAGCCCAGCTCCTCGGTTGAAGATATGTGATTTTGGTTATTCAAAGGTTATATACACCCCCCTCCCCCCTAACCACACGCACACCATCTGGATCGAGCAGAAGATATATTTCAGCCATATCTATATCGTTTTAGAGATATTTTAAAAGCCACTTTGAAACATAGTCATCTACTATCTACTAATCATTATTTGTGCTTTTCAGTCTTCTTTGCTCCATTCTCAACCAAAATCTACAGTGGGGACCCCTGCATACATTGCTCCTGAAGTGCTACTTAGGAAAGAATATGATGGAAAGGTATAACGATCCGGTGCCTTCTTAAAACAAAATTCACTGACTGAAACTGTAATCTGCTCTTTCTTTGCGTGCGTGTAGTTTCATTTCAGAAATAAATTCACTGACTGAAACTGTAATCTGCTCTTTTCTTTGCGTGCGTGTAGTTTCATTTGAAGAATTTCTGAATATAAACAAAATTTACTGACTAAAACTGTAATCTGCTCTTTTCTTCGCGTGGATGTGGTTTCATTTGAAGACTTTCTGTATATTTTCTTCCAAGACAATTTGACATGCGTTTTGGATGATGTATAAATGTTGGCTATGTATTATTTGTATTAGTTATACTGTGAAAATATGCTGAAATGGCAATGTGCTTGGTTATTACCCAATTCCTTTTTTTTTCATCAAATTGTTCTCCATCCTTTTTGTCCTCCATCTTTTGTTCATTGTTGGGGGCTTTGTTCAAAAAATGATGGATGCAAAAAATTTTGCATTCCTGGCTAATTTTTTAATTTTGCGTTTTACATTTGCATATCATAGGAATAAGTAGTGCATTCTCATGTGAGTAATGCCACTGTTAAAATGCGCTCGTGTTCATTTATATCAAATTTAGTGTTGAATTTCATGGAAGACCTGTTGCCAGATTTTTGCAGTTCTTGCTGTCGTACTGTAGTTCTATTATGTGCATATGAGGTTGATACTGGGTTTTAACCCTCTAATCATAGCTCTACAGTAAACTGATTATCTATTTTCAGACACGGCTTGATAACAATTGTGAATCTAGTGGGAGAGATTGATTATTGATTTTTTTAATATTCCTTGGCATGTTATGATTAAGGAAATATGAATGTGGTTTTAAGCCCTTGTTAATTGGATAGTTTGGATCTACTATTACAGAGGACGCCTTACGTCCTTGTTGGTAGGAAATCTTCACATGTTTCATAATAACCCCTTCCTGCATAACGTACAAACAAATGTTGTTTACCAGTTGAACAACGCGATGTATTGTCATTCCTTCTACTCATGAATGATATTTGAATAGTGGTCATGAATCTTGACAATGCCTTTGTTTCAGATTGCGGATGTGTGGTCCTGCGGAGTCACACTATATGTTATGATGGTTGGTGCCTATCCCTTCGAAGATCCTGAAGAACCCAAGGACTTCCGAAAGACAATTCAAAGAATCTTAAGTGTTCAATATTCAATTCCAGAAAATATCAATATATCTGAGGATTGTCGGCATCTAATCTCAAGGATATTTGTTGCAGACCCTGCACAGGTGAGTCATTATAGCTTTTTATTTGATTATTTGATTTAGCAACTGATCTGCATCATCAACTCTTTTTAAGCAAGGGGAATTATTAATCTCAATCAATCCCCTTCCCAAGAATTGTGACATCTTCCAACTTGTGGGACCAAACTCAATTGGCCTTACCCATAATATTAGTTGTAGGGTGGAGAATATGATGCTTTATCAAATGTTATGACTAGTGGTAGCGATGCAAATCAAGTCTTTTGAACCTAGGGATGGCAATGGGTGGATTTGCTTGCACCCAAGGCTTGACCAAGATTATGAGGGGTCCCATATATGACGCAAGTCGATTATATTTTTTATGCCAGTATCTTCTTCATCATCAAACATTCTTTACCAAATAGGTTGGGTTCTATAAAACTCATTAGCAAATTCAAACTCGTCTGGTGGAAAAATCACTACCCGTTATCCGTCACACACCCATTTAATGTAACCAGACATGCCCCAAATGGGTCGGGTTTACCATTGTACCCGGAATCTTTGCCATCCCTGTTTAAACCGTACAGTGGCTCAATTACTATGTTCCAATCACGCTTCCCTCGTCCTAATTATAATCCAAGCATTATTACAGAACTTTTATGTGACTCAGTTGCTACTGTTAGAGCAATGCTCAACTCTTTTTAGTCTATATATAATGTAAGACATGATGAAAATGTTATTAATAAGTCGGTTTCATAATAAAAATTGTAATTTAAAGAGGCGTAAGCAGATAGATAACTGTAATGTGAGGCCTGAGAAGTGTAATTATTATCAAATCCATCTACACATGACAAAAGGTAATTTGAATACTGGAGAAGAAGAAATGGTCGCTACACAAGTATTTGTTTTTCAAACCATTCTCAAATTTTCCCCTCTGAAGGGTTTATATTTGGTCCGGAACACTGACCTAAAACTCAGTTCCCAAGTGTATTGTTACCATATGGGTTGGTCTTTGTTTATTTTATTTTTTAAAATTTAATTAAGCAATGTATTCGTCATCCGGGAAATTGTTTTAATTTTTGTTTTACTTTTGCCCAATACTTGGACAGCGAATTACGATGCCCCAAATCACGAATCACCCATGGTTTCTGAAGAACCTTCCTACAGATTTGATGGATGAAAGGACAATGAGTAACCAGTTTGAAGAGCCGGACCAGCCTATGCAGAGCCTGGAAGTCATTATGCAGATAGTTTCAGAAGCCACCATACCTCCTGCTGGTTTGTATAATCTGGACATGATGGATGATGACATGGAAGACCTGGATTCTGATCCCGATCTCGACATTGACAGCAGTGGAGAAATAATTTATGCAATGTGATTGGCTCCTAACGGTTTCCGGGGTCATGGCAATTATAAAATCTGAAACTTTTTATGGCCTGTGAGGAGAATGCCAACCAAAATCGTACTAGGAGTCGTACCTTATCTTACTCTGCTAATGGTATGAAAACTATCATCTGTGTACCTCTATTCTTCTGTCAAATTGGAGTGATGACATAGAAGAAGAGGCATTAGTAATGGTTATGTATCTTCTCGTGGTGTAACCGTATACTGTGTTGAATTGTACCATTGTCTGTTTTCCAGTTTGACTATGGTGTTGTGTAATTGCTCATGTGGTTCATGCTGTTTTGTGTGTTGTCTTAAACTTGATCACATGACTTCTGTAAAAAAGAAGGAAAAACTTGAGCATGTAATGTGGGTGGTCATGTTATGAATGTGTATTATTGTAGTTTCAGATACTTGATGAATGCCTTGTCAAAATGTTGAAGCTGCCTCTAATTCTAGCTTGAGCTCGAATTATTTCAGCCTCCTCAAATTTGAACTACTTAGGACTAGATTTCAGCTTGACTTAGGTACTTTTTTGAGATTGTTTCTTGGAAGATTTCAAAATCTTCAAAAACCCTTCTTAAAAGCAATCTCAGATATTACCTTGGTGATTGAATTTGAGATGGATTCATATGGATTGATTTTATTTATCTATCTTTATTATACTGCTAAGGCTTCACTCTTGACTTTTTTCTACTCTACATTTTGATATTTTTTAATCTTATTTTTCAACTTTTTCAGTTGCTATGTTTTAATAATAATAATTTATTTTATTTTAGTTTTTCAGCTTTTTAAGGTGTTGGTTTTTATTTCATTTTAATATCAGACTTACCTTGTCATTGAGATTAATCGTATATAAAAATATTTGATTACTGATATGTATTTAAAAGAGAGAGATTAGATTTTCGGTATTTACATAGTTATTGACGAGCTTGAAGTTAGGAAGAAAGTTTTTTTTTTTTATAAACTTGATTGTTGTGAGATGGGTTAACTATTGAAAACTTCTGTTTATGTTAAAAAAAAGAAGAAGAAAAAAAAGAACTTCTGTTTCACGCTTTGTTGATCTAATTGTTGTTTTTTTTCACTAAATTAATATTGCGTTTTATAATTATCTTTTTGTTAGAATATATATGCATTATATTGGTTATTATTTGGCTCGTACGTATCATTTACCATATCATATTTATAATATTTTTTTTCTAATTAATTCAAAGAATTATTTTTCTTCCCCTAATTTATTTATCTGCTTTCATCCCAATTCAGAGCGGTTGCCATATGATAAGGTAATTGACTTATCTAGGAAAATAATTTTTTTTTTTACCACTAACTTATTTAATTTTAAGTGTTATCCATTAAGCTTGCACTATTTTTAGTTATATTGGACTTATGATTGATGTGACATCGGATAAGAGAATATTTAATTTCATGTTAATATTTTTTGATTTCATGTCATTTTTTTTCGATTTTCGATCGATTTTTTGAGTGTTCGAGTTTATTTATCACAAGAAACAACTCAGTATGGGTCTGGTTAGTCGTCAAATTCAAAGTTACTATACTACCCAAATTTTGAAAATTTAGTGTACGAAAGCGCAAAATAAGAAAAATTTGTTAAACAAAAGATTAATTTCCCCTTGAAACGATTAATCTTTGTATATTAAATGTCTCACGGGCACCGCCAAGATGGGTCCATGAATTGACAATTATGGAGTATCTTTGCTATCTAAGATGTCAAAACCACCCAAATAAATAAATAAATAAATAATTACACTTTTTATATTGAATTCGAGCCTTGACGTCTAAGCCAAGCGTATTATGTACTTTAAGAAACATTTTACATTATTATTGCAACACTGGTAAATAGTAATATCACACCTCAACACAGACAGCAAACAGATTTGGATTTATAATTAGGTGGTGTTTGGAAGAGTTTTTAGGAAGCAGTTCTCAGTTTTTTCTTCACAAAATCTCAAAATTTTATGAAAAAAAACTGAAAAATGCTTTCTAAAAACTTTTCCAAACACTACATTAGTATCTAACCCAACCGTGTAATTAATATGCTCAGCTTTTGTCACTCGTGAAATAAGATAATTAAAGATATAATATTAATGAAACTCTATAATTTGTTTTTGATTTAATCGCATCAAATAAACACAACCCCGGTCAATCAATAGCCATGGATTTGTGATTGGTTAATGGGGTGATAATCTCCTCCACTTTCCTTGCTGCATTCTGATTTGTTTTCGTTTTCGTTTTTTTAACATGTTCCTTAATTCCATGCAAATCAATCAAAATTTATACAATATAATTCAAGTTCGTTTAAGAGTTTATATATATATATATATATATATATATATAAGAGATTACTCTTATATTAATTAGATCGTTGATCTGGTTTATATATATATTCCACGAGTCTGACACATAAATTTATCTTGAAAAAATGATTGTCATGGTTCTATGAATTTTTATATTTGCTAGTTGTGATGAGATATCTCACTTTGCTAAGTATACGTGATTAGGTATATGTTAACCAAATAGTAATCCTGGTCTGAAAATCTATGAACTTGAGTTAATTTTCTCTTTTATAAGAAGTTTAGTTAATTTGGGCATAATGATAATTTACCATTCAAATATGAAAATTATGTGATAATTCAGTTAACTAAAAGCCTAAACTTTTATGTATAAATTATTAGTAACGGATCATGGCAGAGATGTGCACGTTCTAAAAAAAAATAAAGAATATATACAATAATTTTTTTTTATAACGTTCATTACATAGAAAATCTTGAAGTGAATACATTTCCGAACAATAATTTTATAATAAACAAAACAAATCTCATTGCCGCTTTGCTTAAAAAATAAAAACCTTTGTTTCAAAAAAAATAAAAAAATAAAAACCTTAATCCAAACATATTGTTAACTGAACCATGTGAATGCTTTAACTAGCGATGCGATGCATGTGTTATACGTTTATGTAATCCTTTTTTGTGGTATTTTTCTGTGGATGAAAAATTAGTTTTTTTTTTTTCAAGTTGTTCGAACAGTTATCTCTAAAACTATTAATTTAATCAGAAAATATATTTTCTAATTTTGTAGTGCTTCTTAATATTTTCTAAATTGAAGTTATATGACAGAGATGGAGCTAAGAAAATAAGTTAAGGGGACGAAACTGATTTTTGTTAGACGAGGCGCACGATATCGATAAATCATTTAGAAAATGAACTGCATGAAAGAAAAAAATTAAGAGGTGACGTGTGCAACCACGGACCTCCCCGCCCCCGGCCCTCCCGTTGGCTTCGTCTCTTTTTACACCAATTAATACGATATGAAAATTATAATGTAATCACGTAGCCATAATTTATCAAAATAATCATGTAGCCATAATTTATCAAAATTAATATATATATATATATATATATATATATATATATATATCATCACAAGATTAACATTGACTAATATTGTGAATTATGTAATCTCCCAATTTTCGTTGTGAATTGTTTCTGTAATTTAAATTACCGATAAATTGTTTTTTAATACACACATAAATGTATATATGCGCATTAAATATATAATTATATATATATATATATATATATATATATATATATATATATATATATATATATTGAACAAACATATAAATATATATATAGAAATAATGAAATTGTGCGGAATCCTCGTCCGTGAGGCGTGAAGTTGTGCAAGTTGCATGATTTTTTTATTTATTTATTTATTTATTTATTTATTTATTTATTTATTATTATTATTATTATTATTATTATTATTATTTGTGAATAACGCAAGTTGCATGAATTTGGTTACTTTACTTTTGCACGCATCATCCATGTGATAATCTATCAGAAAGTTTTCAATAAAATATTTTATAATTATTATTTTAATAATATTACCTAGATACTTTAGATCATAAAAATTTTCCGCCATAAAAAATTTGCAAATATTACTTTTCTGAATAATTTTTTTGTAATAGTACTCAAATATTAAATTACTAAATCTAAATAGTATTTATTGTACTCTTGTCGTATGTTAAATTTTAAAAATCACGTATCTGATATTCGTGTTACAAACAAGATTCAAAATCAAGAATGTGCTTGTCTATTAGTACTTGAATTGACGGGATTCTACTTTTATAGATTATAAATATATAATATTGTTAATATATTTGTGTAAGATAGTGAAATAATGTTGAATAAATAATAATATCATGTTTGGATTCAGTGATTAAATCGGATAAATAATAAATTACAATTTTGTTCTTTTACAATAGTTAATTAATATAAATATATAAAGACTAATATTACAATTTTAATTCAGTGATTTAATTAATGTGAGGTAAAAAAATTATTATACGAAAGTGCAACCAAATGTTGGTGTGTTAATTTGTGTTCCACACCAATTGGGTAAATAACCTAAGAGTTTCTTATATAAACAAGAACAATATTCATCTCTTGAGCTAATTTTGAGGTGAGTTAGGTTCAAGTCAATTTTTAACATGATATCAGAGCCTGGTTCCACCGTTATGTGTTAGACTGTCCATAATTCATAATTGGGTCCATCTATCCCATAGTTGAGCCGGCCACCCGTAAAATGTCTCCACGTAGGACAATCCTATAGTTGGGTCGGTCACCCGTAAAATGTCTCCACATAGGGCAATCCTCACCTCTTGAGCTAGTTTTTGAGTTTCGAGAAGAGTTAGACCCAAGTCAATTTCTAACACCGAACATTTTATTAAAATGAATTGAATTATTGTGCCTAGCGACCGTAACCGTAAAATATAGAATGCTATCTATATATCACTCGAAACATTAGGTAATATATATATATATATATATATATATATATATATATATATAGATATAGATAGATCTCATCAATTGATTTTGTTTTTTAATTCATGTGAAGGCTGCCAGTCTCAGTCAGTCCCACGATATTAATAACATTTGACTAATTTTCCACCAAACCTCTGCACAAAACATTAACGCTCCGTTTGGTAGAGCTTAGATTAGGTAAGATAATACCTTTTAAAATGGGACAATCTCTCGTTTGGTTGCAAAGTAAACAAACCTTCCTAATATACTCTACATAGGATTGAGGTATATTAAAGTGAGTTAAATAAACTCACGTCTCACCCAGGTATTATCAATCTCTTTTTTTTATCCTTCTTTCCCTTTTCATGAATACCCCCAACAGGTGACTTTTTTTACCGTCTCTGTGATGTTGCAGACAAAGATTTTTTTTAATTAGGGTTAATTTATCGATCACGTTTGCCTCGAAACTATCTGCAAATAAATCCGATGCATTCACAAACTTTCGAAGCCTTGTAAACAACCAAATTCCCGTGAAAAATTGGGGTTCCCAGAAATACAATTTATAATCAAGTTTAGATAACTCAGAACAACACATCTAGCAATAGATCCTGGAACTTGCCCTTCAAGAAAATTTCCAGGTAAAGATTAAAATCGAAGAGTGGTACAATCTTCAAAAATGCTATCAAAAACATTTTTACAAATAAAAATTTCTGTGAAATTAACAGAATCGACCGTAACTTTCAATTATAATAATTGTTCGAAAACCATAATCCTCGTAATAAATCAAGCAACTCTAATTGACAGCTATCAAAATTAATAAGCTTTTCAACCAGAACCTCTATTGCGATGCGTTCATCGGCCTTTAACAAGATTTTGAATTTACTTGAAGATCGTTCATCGCACTCTACAAATTACATACGGCTCCACGTCGAAGATGCAAGAAGTAAGCAAGATATGAGACTGATTCCACTTTCAATCTGCGAGGAATGCGTTGGCTAGGTCTCCATCGACGGGCCTCAATCAGTTTCTTCATTTACGTGGCCCTTTTTCAATTTAAAAACAAAGGTAAATAAGCTGGGCTATAAGGGGTATAACAGGTATTACAGTATAATATATATATATATATATCCCTTTCACTTATCAAATACAACAAACACCATATACACTAACATATGTTAATAATCATTCACACCAAACACATCATTATATAAATATTATTTAAGTTATCCCTTCCCATATCAATCAAATTATCAATCTTCGCTTATCCTATCACTCCAACTAAACGCACCCTAATGTTTGTCGAAATGACCACATTGGATTATTTAATTAAATTAAATACTTTATTAAAATTTTAAAAACTAATTATAAAATATTAATAATTTTAAGATCGTTTTTATTAATTTATTCAGCTAGCATATGCACCTTTCATTTGTGCATTATAGAGCTAAGCTGGAAATATTTTAAAACAATGTCCTTATTTTTTAAAAAAATGATAATAAATATTGCTATAAATTTGATTAGTTCATTTTAGAGGTAAGCTTAAGATATTTTAATGTAATATCTTATACTATATATTATATTTACATTTAATAAAAACAAACAAGTTAGTGCCATTATACGTATTTTTATTCAATACCAGATTTAATTTTATAACTATTTGATAATATAAATCAAACTAATTAGGTACAAAGTATTTATTAAACTTTCAAAAAAATTTTATACAAATATACAACGTGTCCGTTGCGATTATAACTTATAATCAGAATTAAAAAAACAAATCATTTAAAAGGATAAATGTTCCTTGTCTCGTGATTTAAATTAATAGTTAATAAGTGAAGCTGGGTGACCTCCCAGCAATCAAAGCTCTCCGCAGAATCAGATCTGTCCAAATTAAAATAAAATATTTGAGTGAATCCAATTGTCCCAACAAAGGTCAATTTTACAGTTATAAAATTTTTAAAAATATATTAGTTTTTTTTAAAAAAAAGCATATATTTTACTCTCTCTACTTTACCATAATTAATTCAAATTTAGATATGTCCGGACTCGCTTCAATAAAATTGATGAAAAAAATGCTTAAATTAAAGTTCTCAAATAATGGTGGGAACAAATCAATCTGATTTAGTTTATTTTGATGCATTCAATCGAATTATTAAATTTCATATGATATTTAAGCAAGTCTCGAGTTTCAGCATTTTTTTTAAAGAAGAAGTTTCAACCTGAACCAACTCAAAATTAGCTTCACGAAACAAATCAATTCTGATTTAGTTGATTTGAACGCATGCATTAAATATAAGCAAAGTCTGGTCTTTTTTAAAAAAAATGGAACAAAGTTTGGAGTTTGAGTAGCATAAATGGAGAAAAAAAAATAAACGAGAAGAGAGGTTATTCCACAAAACTTCGACCTAACCTGACCTGATCCGACCCGATCCCATCTAACTGATATATATATATATATATATATATATATATATATATATATATATATATATATATATACTATTTTACAAAATTTGAGCCATCTTTAAATATCATTTTGGTACGCTAAAGTATATTTATCATTCAACCTTTGGTAGTTAATTAAAATTTTATATATTTACATTGAGAAAAGAGTAAAAATAGGTGAAAAACAAAAATAAAAAAAAACTACTTACATTTTGAGAACTGCATTCTATCATATTATTAATAACTACACCCACTTCTCTTATATTAAAAAAAATTACAATCAATTTGATTTATGTCATATTAACCACGTACGTAAAGCGCGTCTGCATCTTTTGCTAATATATATTTGCTACTTCTCAGTTTGATAATGGATACTGAAAGGGTAAAAGATGAAGGTTAAAAAAAAAAAAAAAGAAAATGCAATAAACCAACAAGGGAACAAGTTGACACCAATAAAGACACGATTAAGCATCTGCCATACTGCTGGCATTTAACTACGACCGCCCCTTTTTCCCATGCAGAAAAAGGAGTAAATTTAGGCAGTGATAATGGTGATTATCAGTAAGTTTCTGGATAAAAATGGGGCCTTTTATTCATTATGTAGCGTAGAAATGATAACGCGGAAACGCGTGAACTGCACCGAAACGTGAATCGAGAGCTGGCAATTATGGACAGAGGTCATACTCAGTGAAGATGCCATTTCTTCCTTATTCAAATCTCTGTCAGTATCATTACTTTATCTATTTATGTACATAATATTTATAGTATCCATGAGTCGCTAAAAATCTTTGTATTGTTGTGGTTTTCTTGCAACTTTATTCAAATTCAACCTGGTATGTTTCAAATCTTTCTGCATTGTATCTGATTTTACTTTATTTTTTTCCGGATGAAATCCCACTTCAGATCTGCTAGATTCTTGTCAGCATTTCATGTTTCGGTCTAGATTCGGCGTACTCGTTGCTATTAGTACTGAGAACCCATTTGTTAAAATGCGCATAATGATGGATATGAGCTGTGAATTAAGATTTCTTGGCGGGTGGTTAAGATATAAGAATGTTTGACGAATTTGAGGTGGATGTTTGCAGATACATTGGTTTTTGCGCAAATGAGAAAAGCAATATTGGTGCTGTTTTCTCTAGCAATCTTGGCCTTTTGGGGTGTTTCTGATGTGAAAGCAGAGGATGCTTACAAGTACTACACTTGGATTGTTACTTATGGAACTGCCTCACCTCTTGGCCAGCCTCAAGAGGTCAGTATTGTGGAGTACTAGAGCCATCCCAAGATTTTGGAAAATTAGTGTGGGATTTTTGAGATGTTGATGTTGAGTTTTGCAGGTTATCCTCATCAATGGTCAATTTCCAGGTCCTAGGCTTGATACTGTCACCAATGACAACATTATCCTTAACCTTATCAATAAGCTGGACCAGCCCTTTCTTTTGACATGGTGAGTCACATAAAACAACCACGTATAGCAAATCAAGAAACTGACAGCAGTAATCTTGGAAACTGTGCCTTCCCATGTATTTTTTTTTTTTTACTGATTGTGTTGATTTCTTGGGAGATTGGATGTATGAAAGTTGAACTCTGTCATTTGAATCACCTGCACTGTATGAATTAGGAATGGGATCAAACAAAGGAAGAATTCTTGGCAAGATGGTGTGGTGGGGACTAATTGTGCAGTCCCACCAAACTCGAACTACACATACAAGTTCCAAACTAAGGATCAAATCGGAAGCTACACCTACTTCCCATCGACTCTGATGCACAGAGCTGCCGGAGGATTTGGTGCGCTGAATGTGTATGCGAGATCGGTTATTCCGGTCCCCTACGCCCCGCCTGCCGGAGATTTCAGCTTGCTTATTGGTGATTGGTACAAAACCAGTCATAAGGTGTGAGTTCAGTAATTGTCGTGGATAATGCACCATAATACTCATTTCCCGAGACTTAACTTAAGCTACCTCGTTGGTGAAAACAATGAGAAAATGGTTGAAAATTGTGGTGTTATTTTCATTTTTACAGGGGTTGCAGCAGACTCTTGATTCTGGGAACTCTTTGCCTTTCCCCGACGGCTTACTTATAAACTGTCAGGGTCGGACTACCTTCAGTGGTGATCAAGGTGATTTTCGGGGCCGAAATCTTGAATTCATGCACTCTTTTATGAAATTTCGAAGCTGCCCTTTTGTTGGACTATGAAATGCAAATCAGAATAATCAGTTCCATATCAAGAGCTGTGTATTCCAACTGTTTCTTGAACTGAATTTTCAGGTAAAACCTACATGTTCAGAGTGTCGAACGTAGGCCTATCCACCTCCTTCAATTTCAGGATCCAGGGGCATAAATTGAAGCTAGTTGAGGTTGAGGGGTCGAATGTGGTTCAGAACGTGTATGATTCTCTTGACGCACACCCTGGTCAATCCATGACGATTTTAGTCATCTTGGATCAGCCTCCAAAAGACTATTATATCGTCGCAACTACAAGATTCACGACGACAGTTCTTACCGCAATCGCCGTTTTACACTACACGAACTCTCAGGCCCCTGTTTCCGGACCCTTGCCACCCGGCCCTCCTCCCGAAATCGAGTGGTCCATCGAGCAAGCTAGAACTTTCCGGTAACGGACTTGAGAAACCAACAGCCAAAAGTTTGTTTGTATGTTCATTTGGTTGCGAAAAGCTCATGTCCCCGTCTCATTTGCAGGTGGAACTTGACATCCAATGCAGCGAGGCCGAACCCTCAGGGCTCGTTCCATTATGGGAACATTACAATATCAAGGACTTTTGTTTTGGCTAATTCGGCCCCCATCATAAACGGGAAGCAGAGATATGCGGTCAACGGTGTTTCTTACATCAATGCTGACACCCCTCTAAAGCTTGCGGATCATTTCAACATTCCTGGTGTTTTCAGTCTAAATTCGATCCCAAGTTCTCCATCCAGCAGCGGTGCTTATTTATCCACATCTGTGATCGGAACTTCTCTGCACGAATTCATAGAAGTCGTCTTCCAAAACAACGAGAACACCATGCAATCTTGGCATCTTGATGGCTATGATTTTTGGGTCGTTGGGTATGTTACAAATTACAATGTTTAGCCACCTTGAAAAAAAAAATCTTAATTCGGGGATTGAATTCTAAGTTCTAACCATATTCCTATTGCTTTTGAAACAGATTCGGGGCGGGACAGTGGACACAAAGCAGCAGGAAAGGATACAATCTTGTTGATGCCTTCACCAGACATACCACACAGGTAACTTCAAAACTCATCAGCATCATATGCTATTACATTTCTGCCATCATCGTTTTCGGTTCGCCACATTTTCTTACTGGTTTTTTTTTCTTTTCTGGTACATTTTTCAGGTATACCCAAATTCTTGGACAGCTATTCTAGTATCATTGGACAACCAAGGAATGTGGAATTTGAGGTCTACAATGTGGGGAAGGCAATATCTTGGGCAACAATTATATCTGAGAGTTTACAATCCAATTCCCAGCTTGGCCAATGAATATGATATACCTACAAATGTTCTATTCTGCGGCAAAGCTGTGGGCCTAACCAAGATTCATGGCTAGCTAGTTCGAGGATTTTAATGAAAATCATCGAGTAATTTTTCTACTGTTTTCCAGTCATGAGAGGTTGACTGCTAGGCTAGTAATATATTGAGGAAGAATCTTTGGCTATTTTTGCCCTTTGGTTTATTTTATGTTGTTTTATGTGATGACAATATATCTATTTAATATATTTTAAGAATGTCTATTTTTTTTTTACCAGACCAGTACAAAATCTTTACATACAACATTTCTCAAAGACATGACAATTCACTCCTTATATACCATGTTGTGTTTTAAATTTTTTTTGTCAAACATCTAAATAGAATTCCAAATCCATGGATATAAAATCCTGTTGTAAATATTATGTTAGTCTGATTAAGTTAATCCGTCTGTAGCGAAAAAATGAGCCACATAGTTAGCTTCGCGAGGGCGAAAGTTGCTAGAGGCATCCGTGGAGTTAGAAACTGTATTCCGAATTGTAGAAACAAGATGAGCATCAAATGACAACACAGAGGGTCCTTGACTTGAATAACTTGAAAGGTTGTTTCGCATGGGTTTCGATCGTCCTTATGCGATGAAGGAAAGATTGAGCTACCATATTCCTCTCCGCATATGATTATGGACGGATCTAGCATAGATCAGTTCTAGGTTGTAGCTCTCACAAATCTTTACAATTTTTTTGTATATACTATATAATTAATTATATTAAGTTCAAGTTCATTTCAACTCTAATATTTGAATCCGTATCAACTCGCCTACAATTCAACAATGTAGGACGAAAACCAGCCTTGAAAAAAGGGAAGGAAAGCAAGAACTGCTTGTATTCTTTGTACCACAAACATATAAAAATAGTAACTCCATTGAAATGTTTACAATGTTATGTATTGGTTGACAAAGGGAATACCGAATTAATTTTATTTATGTAACTTCTGTGAACCAAATTTAATAATAATAATAATAATAATAAAACATACAACCACGCATACATACGAACAAGTGTGAAATTTGAAGGATGCGTAATTGTAGGTCTTGCGCCGTTCTTGCGAACCTAAGAAAAATAATCTATTGTGTGTGTTACGTATAGATAGAGCCGTCAATTTGCGTTAGATCCGTCGGGTTGGCTCGGCCCGCCACATAATTTAAGTGGGTTGGGTTAAAAATTTTTCAATCCAACAAAAGGTGGGCCTAGATGGGCCAACCCGCCTAGGCTCGTGACCCGCGCGGGTTGGCCCGCCGCGGGCCTGAAAAATTAATAATTTATTTTTATTTTTATTGTAATATATGTATTTTTTAATAAAAGTTGTGAATTTTTTTTGTATTAATTATTTTATATAAAATTTATACATGAAATTAATAATTAAAATTTTTATTAATATGTTTCTATTAATATTTATTTATGAAATGATATTTATAATTAATTATAATATTTATTTATTTATTTTTATTTGTCATGAGCCAACCTGCGGGCCGGCCCGCCTAACCCGCAACCCACCTTGAGTTGGATTGAGTTGAGGATTTCTAGCCCGCCAGGATGGTGGATCGGCCCGCCATCAACGCGCAAAAAAGTGGGTTTTTGATGGGCCGACCCACCCCTCCATGGGTTGACCCGTTTGACAGCTCTACGTATAGACCCGGTTAATAGCACTACCTAGAAATCAAATCAAATCAAGGAAAGTTGAAATGACAAACTAAAAAAATGATGTATTTATAGATCTATTGATGAATTTGAAATGGTAGAGCTCTTGCATCTAACCTAGTTGAAATAAATTATAATTCCTATATACTACCATAAATATAATCCTAAAATATAATGATCTGATTGGATGAAATACTGCCTAATAATTGTGCAGATAAAATAGTTCACCTGTACCAAAAGCGTGTTACTGGAACCCTTTCCCCCATCAGGCCCAAAGTCGCATTATATTATGTGCAAATCCACTTCTCTCTCCGAGTCTTCCAACCTCATAACTTGAACCGATTACGCCACCACTAATAGCACCGTCGCCGGCGGTCTCTCCGCTTGATTTCCTATCTATTTTTCCAGATTCGAACATCTGTTATCTTGCTCTTCCTTTCCAGTAATCTCGATGAATTGCGAAGTTTGCCAGCTCAAAGAACTCGTAAGTATCCTTTTTTTCCACTCTTATCCCTTCGATAGTATATTTTTATACGCCTGCGGTTAACGACTGACTTTTCACGCAATATATTAGGAAGTTGAGCATTTCGAGATACGTGAAGTTCTCCGGTGTAAGTTGCTTTCTCTTTGCTTCGTTTTTAAAAATATATAAAAATTGGTTTACTACGTATTCTTTGGTGATGAACTGATGATTCGACTTTCTTATGGCTATGTTGATCGTTTATAGTTAGGTTTTTCCATGTTTACTTGTGTAGCTGAATTTTGATTCTTTTTGCGGTGATTTTTATGATGAAAGTTTGAAATTTGAGATTGATGTATGATCTAGAATCATGAATTTTATATGATCACTCTTTATCTTTTTGTTTGGGAACCATGGGTGATTACTTCGTTGAACAAGTTAAGATTTTGCGAACATCTAATATGCAGTTGTTTATATGCGATGGCATTTGTGCTTACAATCACTGATGGGTGAAAGTTTTATGTGCAGGCATTCTACACACTGTGTTGTTCCATCGAGCTTTAGGCCTAGTGCGCCCTAAAGATGTTGATTTGGAGCTTTTTGAGATTACATATGTAAGCAATTTCCTATTTCTCAGAGATTGGTGGATATGATCTTCCTTGATTCCATTTTTTTATTGATTATTCTGTTTCTCGCTGCTAGTGAATTAATCCTGCTTAGAACTTTTTCATAGTATGCAAGTTTTGCATTGTCTTTGATGTAATGTGTCGATTCTTTTGATTGGGGCTTTTAATGTATAAGAGATTAGGGAAATTACCTACACAGTCTTGTAACTTGAACGTTGTTTATTTTTGTTTTGTTAACAACCCATTCACACATTTTGTACACTAATTTGCACTTGTTTAGTTTAGTTTCTTTTCACCAGAGTGTTGACTTAACATCGACTATGTTAGCAATGTCCAACGTCACATCATCAATTTTCGATGACATGTTATCATTTTCGGATACCGCATCAGCAGTCCGATGAAATGGCTAGATTTTGGGAAAAAAGTTACAATTAGTGTATTAAAACTGTAATTTCCCAAACATGCAAATTACATAACCAAAAATGTAACTTCCCTAAGGTTGGATTTAATTTGGGGAAGAAAATGTCTTGGGAGTATTTGAAATGAGAGTGGATTTAAAATTCACTTCAATTTTCTTCATTCAAACAAGTCAAGGAAATCCATGCAGAGTCTTAAGAGATTTTGTCCCTATTTCCAGTTCTTTGAAGGAAAAAGGGTTTCCTTTGACATATGTCCCCTCATGCATAAGGGATGAATTGACTGCTATCTTTGGTGCTTTAGTTGTATGTATTACGTAATTTAAATATTCAAGCTTTGCTCTTCATCTAAGCTTTCTTTGAATTAGTGGACTTACACAAGGCTTCTAGCTTGACTGAGTTTGTAAATAAGCATCATGGCACTTCTGCATCCATAAGCAATTTAACAATTATGAGTTGAAACAGAATTTTTTAAGATACAACACTAGTATACTTCTCATTGTTTTCATAGAATCTTAATATGGTTGTCAAGGTGGTGCTGGATGTATGCTTTGATATAATACAATGCATTATTATTTAAATTTCAGTTTTTCTCTCATGTGTGGCCTTTGGGTAGGTATTCCTAAAATCACCATTAAAAAAATGTTTCCTTTTTGGATGGAATGTCAACATATGCGAACAAATCTCTTAGGTTCCATTTGGATGGAAGTATTTTGAAAGATTTGGATTTGAAGTCCGTGCTACAAATCCACTCAAATTATTTAGTTAATTGCCAAAATCCATTATCTTTGATTTGAAGGCAATTTTTTTTTTTTTTAAAATAAAACCAAGGCATTTCAAATCCCATTATTGGAGTAGTTCCAAATCCATTGTTAGAATGAAACCTCCAATCCAAATGGAGCCTTAGTTTTCCTGAAGTTCAATGCCCCGGTCATGGGTAATTTGAGACTAGATTTTATTTATTTATTTATTTGTCTTGTACCTGTTCTTCAACATTTTTTTTATATTCAAATTCAATATGCAGGTGCAATGTGGTGATATAGAGGTTGAGAGAAAAATTGATGAGAAGATCGACCAGTTCATTGATAGGGTGGAGAAGCACCCAAACAAGAAAAATCAGGTCCATGGACTGCAATAATCTGGACCTGTACAAAATCTGTGGTTCATAGTTACACTTGTGGTTAATCTATTTTTATTTTTTTAAGTGTGTGGAACCAATGAACACTGGGAGGTTTCATTGCCATTAATTATGTCAAGACTGTCCATTAGTCTCCATCCACCTCTACTTTTAACTTACCCTTTGTTAAATTCATTTTTTTGTCATGCTAAATAATTTTCATAGAATTCGGATACGCACCTCCTTGCTGCATAATTCCATCCTAGCTGACGTATTTTGCTGTTAATATTTTTTTCTCTGAGTTCTTGGGCAAGATGATGTAGCTTTCTCTTTGTTAGGTACTTAGATTAGTTTCCTATAGCAATAGATGATGCAGCATGTATTCTCTTTTCAATGCGAAGGCTTATGAGGATCCAATCTGTGGTGCATTTGTGTGTTTTGAGTGCTTCCAACTATTAAACGTTTTTTTCTTTAATGTAAGTAGTAAACGTTTTGAAGGCTGGTCAATTTCTGAATTTAATACATCATGTTTTATTCTACATGACAATGCTAATCCACTCTTCTTGTGCTGATTCAATATTTTTTTCAGTGATGCATGTAGTAGTGTGAGAAGGAAATGGTAGATTTTATTATTAACGAATTGGATTCTGCCATGAATGTCTCTTTTCTGAATTCATTATGACATCTCTTGATGTTGTTTATTCTGTATATTACTGGGACCCAGATATGTTTGTCCTTCTATGAAGTCAAAAACAAACAGGCCACATGGTTCACTAACAAAGTTGAACGCCTCTACTGGGAACAGTGGTACATAAACTTGAATGTTGCACAACACCCTAAAGGAAATTCTGGCAAGTCTCATTATTCAAAAATAGTGGTTGATCCTGTAGGTAAAATTTTAATCTGGTTAGAGGTTCAAGATTTCACTCTTTATTTCGGCGGGCATGTAGCTGTCACACTAATTTTCTGTCATTGCCCACAGAATCTGCGGCAGAGGCAAGGAGTGCTCGGCGCACTGTACTGGAAGCTTCTCTTCGTGATGTTCTGTTTCAGATAATTAGGTTTGTCAATGATAAGAAGGATCATGTTCCTCCAATACCAAACCTTGAAGGTGTTTCATTTCCCTACGAAATTACCATCTCAAGGTACTCTCCATACCTTCATTTAGATTATTTTATCATGCCTTCGCTGGTAGCTTGTAGGTTTTGGTATATTGTTCTTATACTGCCTTATATACTGTTTTATTCAATATCATGGTTATAAAAGTGAAACCTTTTCGATTGTTTGTGGTACTTGTGGTATCTTGTATTTAAATGGACTCAGCTATAATCTCTCTCTATATAATATATATACATAGGGAACAGTGGAAGTTTTAAATTCTTCTATAACTAGGGCATAAATTCTAATTTCGTTCACCTCAGATTATGCAAAATAAAAGTCTGGTATATGGATGAATCATTTTGCACTCACTTCTTTCCAAGGTCATATCACATCTTTTTACCATGTTACCTAATTGCTTTTAAGTGATATAATGTTTATTTATTTTATTTTGATGTATTTAGTATGTTTTCTATGAAACCAGAGAGCATTCTTGCATTAGTTATCAAGTCCTTTGAGTTGAAAGTTAGGGTTGTCTTTTCAAGATGAAAAATATTTCTTCATAACGATATTCACTTGATGTTCGTCAACTTATTGGCCAAGCTGAGGCCAGCATATGTGATATGTGCAGTTGATTATTTTCGTTCGCTTCTCATTGCTTGATCCACTACATATTCTGTGGTTTTTCATTTTTCTCAATGAAATTTTCTTGGAGCTTCTCTCTGATATGCTAGAATGTCTCCTTAGCATTACCTAGGTGGTTTGTAAAATTTTTACTAGGAGTGCAGACCAACCTGCATTAGATTTAACTAGTTATTTCATCCAGAGGAGAACAAAGTCCTAGCTTTGAATTTGTTGGGAAAAGGTATACAAAAGGTGATTTTCTTACTGAACATACCGGTATTTGGCATTTTCTTTTCTTTTCTTTCTGAAAAACAAATCTTAACGAACATCGCCATAAGAGATGGTTCTTGATACCACTTATGTCTATCTGTCTGGCTTTGTAGCGCAACAGACTAAGAGAATGCCATTAATACAGTTGGCCGCATTTAGATAAATTGATAATCCTCCGGTTTTGCGATTCAACACATTATCACCATCTCTTTCAATGTTGCTATTGTTATTTTTGTCTTCCTAGAGGTACCTGAAGCCAAGTATAAAGCTGCTTAGTTATGTACTGCCTTCTCTTAGTTCATCAGATTCTGCATTTGGGATGGACATGTTCAAGAGGATGCTCCAAACTGGGCATCCTACAATGCTCAGTTGACTTGCAACGACCCTGAGCCGTCCCATTTCTTTTATTACGAGTGTTTGTCCAGGAACCCAAGTAGCCTGCTTCACCTGTGAATATTATTTATGGGCTAAAGTCTGTGAATTGCAGCTGTAAGCTACACGTGACTCATTTGATTGAAGAAACTGTGGATATGTACATATCAACATTATAACTGCTTTCCCTGAGTTTCATTTTGTTTTATGTTTGTGTTCCGGTCACTTTGAGACATTTTGAGTTTCAAATTTTTTGGGAAACCATTTGAAATCAAAATCACACCGTTTAAAAATACTGGTTTCATATTTCCCTAAGAAAGTAGAATCGGAACGGGTGATTCTGAAACCGAAACCACCACCCGGGGATGATTGGGTTTCTAGTTCTCAACAAGTAGAAGCAGAACCACTGTTTTAGAGCCAAACTGTGATTGAGGCTAGTTGACTGCTGTTCACATAATTTGGTGTCTGGCCTGTTCCAAGTTGGTGTATTTTTCACTTGGTTTGGGGCCTTTAGGCGTCTTTTCAAGAAAGAGATGTCCATATGTTAAATGTTGATAATGGCTTCGCTCGAGTGAAAGGCTGTAAGTGAGCTTCTCTAGGAATTTTTCCCCCCTTTAAATAATCATTAGACTAATTTTAATTTCAAAGATTTATAATGGACATGTTCAAGAGGATGCTCCCCTAGTTCATGAATATTATTATATTATTAAAACTCGAGGGATTTTCCAAAATGACCTACCACATTAAACTACGTACTATAATCAATTTTGTCCTTCAAGTAAGTTAATTTATAAAAATAATATTTGATTCCAAAAATAACATTTAAAATATGTTTTTATTAGCATTCTTTTGAACCTTTTCTACATAAACACAAAAAACATAATTATTAAATTGCAAAAGTACAAGTTCATAATTAAAATCTGAAAGTTTATATATAAAAGAAACAACTAAAAATATAGCAATAAATTTTCACCAAAATTAATAACAGATAAAATTTCATTTAAAAAAAATCAATTAATCAATTGATAAAAAACAATTCTTATTTTATATGCAGAGATTTTTTTTAAGCACAGAGTGCAGAGTTAAAATTTTAAAAAATTAGATATCTTATAAATTTTTATATACTTTATATATTAAAAAATGAAGTTATTTTGCACGCTCATTACCCACTCCATACCCGTTACCTACTTCAGACCCACAATTTTGATTCATTGTCTTAGACTTAAGGGTGTTTACTCTTTGGTTAACCGTTTGAATTGAGTTGAAATCGAAAATTCGATTTGAACTGAAAATTTGGTTTGGTTTTTTTAGCTCGGTTTATCGAATCGAATCGGACCGAACCGAAAACCGTTTTTTTTTATATTTTAAAAATATTTTAATTCATTTTTTATTTGTTTTTATTAATAAATAAATATATTAATTAAATAAATAGAATTTCGGTTAAACCGAAAATCGAACTGAAAAACCGAAAATATTTCTGTTTTCAACCGAACCGAACCGTGAAATTCGGTTCGGATTTTCGGTAAAATTCAGTTCGGTTTGGTCCGAATGAACATCTCTACTCAGACCCGCACCTCCGGTCCCTGTAACCTATTTGACCGATTTAAACTTGACTCATTGTCATCTCTGAAATAAATTCATCTATAATAATTTTTGTAAATATTTCCCAAGCACGGAAGAGAAGTAAAATTTCTTAAGATTGCATTGAGATTGATGGATTCATCTATAATAAAAAATTTTAAAATCATTATAATGGATTTCAAATCCATCGTAGCATGGTAGGCATTCCACATTTCAAATCTTTCTTTTAAATATTTTCTCATTATTTGGTTCAAATGCAACTAGAAAGGGTTTGGTATGCCTAGTGATTAATTAGGTTTAGCGCGAGGTTTAAATATAACTCTCTATAGTATACATGTTAATTTAAAACAAATTATATAGTGGAGGTAAATGTACAACATTATAAGAATTCGAAAAACAAATGCATAACCTAGTAACATGATTTATCAAGTAAGAGGATTATATGTATAAGTAACTATATATCTATATTGTATCTCAATAATCACACTTTATATTTACTTTTTTTTATGATATTAGCGTCAATATTATCTTATCCAAATATATTAATTTATCATCATTGTATTATGCATCTTTCATCATTTCTTCCATGATTCGGTGTGATTGTTATTATCACGTACATTATCGGGTCTTGATCTACATCGGGAGTGTTTTTTCTCATATTTCAATATCATTAGATCACGTGAGACCCTTATATTTTTATAGAAATTAACATGTGTGTTGATGATCTAATAATTGACATTTGACCACATCATGAGAGAAAAATACTCCAGTTGTAGCATAGAATAATCCGTTTATATACAAACTAAAAGCACTCAATTAAACACACACCTTTAATCATAGACAAGAAGTACTGTAATCTTTTTAACCCATATATATTCCAATTTAGGTCTTCGGTTATTAGCTTATATGAATCCGAGCATTGACATAGTGTCATCTTACTATATACTATATAATTAAAGTTGGGACTCTTGTATTGACTAACTTCTATTTATCATTTGGTAACATGTTATTTAAGATTGCAATTATGTAAGTTATTGATGTAATTTTTTTCCCTAAAAAATAATCCTTGGTTTTTTTTTTTAAAAAAATATCGCAATCATATCTTTATTTATAATTTTAAATTTACTCTTATCTTTATTTATATTTTTAAAAATTAAGAAAAAAATTTATTAATTTTGGAAATAACAAAAAATTTCTCGTTCATAAATATTCCAATTGTCAACAAAGCACACGTGCAAAGGGACGTTAATATCCTATATTTATGTAACAAATGAAATATTTTTCCATAAAACACATATTTTGCTCTAGGTATGTAAAACCTCAAAATATTATGCATGACAATTTATTTGACAAAACACACATAGAACATCCACTTATATATAATGAATTCTCAATTATGATGCACAAGCTAGCTAGGCTCTAGGTTCTATGAGCAACTAATTATTCAGGTATGTAGATGTCCATAATAAAATACAACGATAGCATTGCACAAATATCTATCTCTAGATGACACCATAAAAAAGAAACAAATTTGGATACCACCACGTACAATTCCACTAAATGTATTTAGTGTTCATTCCTATAGTTCACAACCATATTATATATTGTCTATATATTGCAATCTCTTTAATATAATTAAATTAAGATGAGTTGACACAATGTTTAAACTTTTCCAGTGTCTCTTGGAGATAGTGGAAAAGTATACTTAATTACTGTAAGGGAATAGAGGTTGCACATAAACAGTTTGAGGTGTTGTCACAAGGTGTTGACAATACCTACAATAACACCTTGAGTAATTTGCAGCGGAATATAATTAAAACGTAAATAAAATAAACAAGCAACCAAATAAATAGACTCAAATGATTTAAGCAAGAGTATAAGATACTCTTGCAGCGCCTCAGAGTAAAACTTCACTAGAAAACTTTCAAAGAGTTTACAAACCCTAAAACTAGTGATTATTGTAAAAATCAATTTCTCAAAACAAGTGAGAAAACAAAGAGTAAAAGTTCTCCTAAAACTTCTATGTGAAATAGAATAACGAAAACACAGTAAGGAGAAAAACAATGTTGAAGTCAAAATCGGACGAACAACACACTTCTTGATCTCCAATCTTCAAGCGTTCTAAACGGCTTCAAGTTGGCACAACTTCAACTAAGCTTCAGAGAGATCTTCAGCTTTTTCACAATATACGTACTTAGGTTCTCACGTATTTTTCTCTCTATCAATCTCTCTTTCTTGTGTACGCCTATCTCAAATAAATAGATCAAGAATTCTTCTTCAATATGTTTCTTTGTAGGCGTAGGATTCCTTTTATTTGATCATATCAAATCTACACAAATAAAGAAAGATAAATATTAGATATGATATGATAAATATTCTAATCAGCTTATCAATATCGCAAATAGGAAATAAATCACTTAAATAAAGATTACTTCATGTCCAAAAAAGGAAAAAAATGTTAAATAAAATTCTTTTCAAAATAGGATGATTTTAAGGAATAAAATATTTCTTTTAATCTTTCCTTTTTTGCCTTTCTGGACAAAACATATTTAATCCACAAACAGATCAACTAAACTCCCCCTTAATCAAAACTTCCCCTGAATAGATTCTCCCCCTAAGTATATCGAGAGGTGTTGTCGCGAGATGTTGGGAACATCTAGCTATGACACGTTAAATCAGAAACCATAAGAGCTAGGAGAAATACAAACAAAAAATCATACCAGAGTTAACACCACATAAAAACAGTTTTGATTAGGATCAGGGAAAAAAAACTAAACAATAAAAAAAACTAGAAAAACCAAAAATAAAACTAAAAAGAAAATTAAAATTGATTGCTCTCGGATTCCGCTTCTTCTGCTTCACTTCCTTCTCCCCCTTTTTGTTCAGAAGGGCCAGCTCCACTTAGTAGTGAGTCATAGTGAGCCTTTAATCATTCGTAATAGGCTAGGTCAGCCTTCGCTTGTGCAATCTTCTGCTCAGCATGCACCAATTGAGGTTGTATGAATGCATGATCAACATCTTGAGCAGCAGGGGGGGTACAAAAATAGCAGTGACAGAGGAGGTGTTGGCAGCACCTGCCACAACACCTGCGGCATTAGCTGACTCAGACCATGGAAGGTCTATCTTCCTATTTCCTTTGACAAATACAGGTGCGATCTTTAGCAACTCCCCAGGCTCAATAAGTACTTCATCATCATCCTTCTCAATCTCTTGAGACAGCAACATAGAATAGATGAGGGATGGATAAGGCAGCTTCAATGTTGGTTGTGCACAGTCTGCAAAGGCCATGACTGTATCAAACACAAGTCGACCATAGTTGAAATTGCTTCCTGTGCCAATGACGTACAAGACTGGAGCCTGATGCTTGGTAACAACATTGGAATTCCCAGATGGAGTCCATGTCTTAACAGCGGTCTTGTGTAAAACAGAGTAGAAGGAGGTGAGCTTGGCAGCCTGCAACTTCTTAGGGTGTGAGGGAAAAACAATGACTTGACCACCTGTAATGACAGAGGTCATCTCATCCATAGAAGGTAGTGCAGCATCATCACATGTAAGAGTATGGAGGAATCCATTTATCCAAGCAGGACTGAAGGCAAAAATCTGTCCTCGCACATACACCTTCCCATACTTAACATATCGCAGATCCTTCACAGCTTCAGTCAAATTACAGTAGAATTCTCGAACAATTTCCCTGCAATACGGACCAGCAGTAGAGACGGTGGCCAGCAGATTTCTCACCTCAAAGAATCTGACCAAATTTTGAGCTCCATAGCTCTTCACATCAATATTACGTTCCTCAAGGAACTCACGATCAGAATACTTATCCCAACAGTCAGCAATTTCCTTGGAATAAAAAGTAGATGTGAAACGACCCTAACTCTATAATTAATAAATAAATATGCGGAATTTTTTTTTTTTTACTTACTAAATAAAATATGTACATATATGCCCATACATATATGCACAGAATAAAAAGATTTAAAAATAAATAAATAAATAAATAACTTAAATAAAAATGCATTCTTTAATAAAATAAATATCTGAGTCTACATTTAATTAAAATACTGTCATGAGAAAATAATTAAAAACTGCATGCACTAAAAATATTTAAAAATAACATTCCAAAACCCAACCACTGAAAAATACTTAAAAATGTAACATACTAAAAATATTCAAAACATGCATAACGACTCAGACATCTATCACGGTCACGGGGTCACTGCATGTTCGCTCATATGTCCTCGCCGCCGGTAGGAGCTACATCCTCCTCTACGTACTCACCTGTACCATACCAGTGTAGTGAGCCTAGAGGCCCAACATGCTAACATAACAAGGGTTTAAAATAATTTAAATCAATTTAATACTAATACATAACATATACATGAATGAGCATGCTTCAAAATATCATACCATAACTTAACTTAAATTACTCAAATATCATAATACATAACTATTGTTGAGCAAAATAATTTTCTAACATCGCATGGTTGTATCCGTAGTGTAACCTTAAATCATACATTAAATACTGATCAGCGTGGAAACCAACGTACGTGGCGGTGATGAATCACCTCTTAAATTGGCAGTAAACTGCCCTTCAATAGTTCACATATGGGGACGAATCCCCCTCAAATCTCAAATTGTCACACTACTTCAACTTCCAACATAAAATATTTTCTTATTGCTCAACCTTAAACATTTAATCGTACATAAAATTATTTCATGAATGCATGTACTTAATTAAAATGTGTGTCCTTCATATATATTTAATTTAATTTCATACTAACATATAAATATTAAAATAACTCCCATGCATAAAATAATTAAATATATATTCAGGACACATGCAAATTTCTCATGGATTGTACTGGACTGCTGGCCCTAACACCCAAGCTCATTTACTTAAATCTGGCCCATTAACACTGAGACTGGCCCAATAACATACTTAAGCCCAATAAAAATTATTTTAAGCCCAATTAAATAATTAAAGCCCATTAAAACATTCTAGGCCCAAAAACAACTTAATCTGGCCCAATGGGCCCGAAAGCCCAAAGACTGGCCCAATGACTTCCATGGGCCCTAAAGCCCATAAAAATTAGTGGGCTCACTTAATTAAATTAATTAGGCCCAAATACTTAAATTTAACCCAAATTAATTAAATGGAACCCAAAACATTTTATTTCAAATTAAATGGCCCAAAAACCAATTAAATCATAAAATACTTTAAAATTAAAAAGACTCGAGCCCGGCCCACCAACCCAGACCCGGACCAACTTAACCCGACCCACTACCCTACTGACCCGATCCGGACCACTCAGACCCGGCCCAGACCCGAAACTAGCCCAAAACCTCCTCTCCCTACCCCTTTCTCGGCCAACAATTTGAGCAGTTCCACGAGATTCGTTCGTGCCATCTGCTCCAGAAACATTTGGCCGTGAAACCACCTCACAAACGTAGTGCACTCAAAGACGTTTCCAAAAAGCTAAAAACCAGCCAAAATGATGGCATAACGAAGGAGAACAGACCTCTGCAAGTTAGCCTATCCTATACTTGCGCGCAGACCTGAGCAGCGCCGGGACTTTCGATCGTTCTTCCTACTCCGGCCATATTTTTCCGTGAAACCACTTCTCAATCCTAATCAACATCTAGATGGTTCAAACCCTTTAGGCCTCACCCAAAATAGTGGCCTGGAGAAGGAGAACGAAGTCTTTTCCTCAGAACCCTGAACTTGCGCACCCTTGGACCCAAAACTAATGCAGCTCGACTCCAACCCTGTTCCAGCCTTAACCATCCAACCAAACCCAGCCTAGGGACCCTAAGACCCCCTCTGAACCGTGGACCAGCAGCCATGCATGCCCATAACCATAAAAACGTGAGTATGTTAATGAAATCAAAGAACCATGTGCATACCTCCAGAAATCCGATTTGTTTTACTGAAAATTTCAATGAAAAGTTTGATGCCTACACACACACACACACGCATAATAACTGATATGGCATGAAAAATAGAGAAAGAATCATGCCTTGCACCGTAGTTTGAAGAGAAAGGAGTGCGTAGAACGATTCCGGGACGACGGGGCGATGACAACCGACTTGGAAGCTTCAAAATCGAGCTATGGTGTTCTTAGTGTAGGCTGCTAGCCGAAGAAGATGATGAATATGGGGTGGGGTGGCGGCTGATGGAATTAACGTGGGGGTAGGGATAGGTTTTGGGTAGAATTTAGGGTTATAACTTAATTAAAAATAGGTTTTAGGGTATTAAAACTTTAATAATGATTTTAATAATAAAATATATAACTTAAAAGCTCCAACTAATACTTAAAAATCTGATAAATAAATTAAAATCCCGAAATATTAAATTAAGGGAATTTTAAAAATAATTAAAAGTCATTAAAATGGCTAAATTTGGATAAAAATGGACTCCTAAAATTATATAAAATTAAATACTAAAAATATTGAGGAAATAAAACTCAAAATAATATTTTTGGGCTCTAAAAGACTCATAAAATAATTTGGATAGAAAGTTGTCATCTCGTCCGTCCACGGTTCCGTCAACGCGATAAAACAATTCAAATACTAAAAATCATAAAAATCACTAATTATGGGTTAAATGCTTAAAAATCACTTAAATCATGCACAAATAATTCACATAATTATTTAACCCATAAATCAAAAATTTAAATAATTAAATTCCCTAATTATGCATGCAAATTTACGTATTTAAAATACCGGGTGTTACAAGATGAGTAGGATGAGTTTACCCGATATTCTTCACCTAAGGTGTTGTCGAGGGTGTCGGCAACACCTTCCTCAGCACCTTCCTCTTCTTCTTCAGAGTCATAAAAATCGGACTCTTCTTCCAACTCCTTCTCAGCATCTGAATCTTCACTTGAATCAGAGCTGGAACTATCAGAAGGTTGAGGGTGGTTGTCAGCAAATTCTGCGAGCATCTCCTCGTCTGGTTCATCCTCGGATTCTGGAACAGAAGCTATAGCAGTGAATGAAGGCTTCTTACCTTTAGACTTCTTCATTTTAGCCATGAACTGGGCTATTGACATCTCTTCTTCATCGGACATAACAAGAGGAACAGTAGATGATGGTTCCTCTCGAACAGGAATGGATGCAGAAGCATCTTTATGAAGAACAGCAGCAGCAGCATCTGATTCAGTGGATTCATCATCAGAAGATGAACTCCCCTTTGATTTTTCCTCAGATTCAAACGGAACGGGGATGGTTGGGACAGAGGGTTCCATGGCACTCGTCTTTCCCCTTTTTCGATGTACCAACTTAAAGTCTTCATCGGAGCTTTCATCCCCAGAGGTAAATTCAGTGTCCACCAGAGATGGTCTTGATGATTGACCCTTCCCACGGACTCTTTTTGAAGCAGTGTAATCTGGGTTGTATCCAGCTTGTCTCTTGGATCGGCGAGTTAAGGGTTTCGTGGGAAACACCTTATTCAGCATGCTCATATCTGGTAAATTCTCTACATCGATGACATTGCCAGGCTCTCCTGGAGCGATGGAGTCCAGAGGCACAGGTTCCTCGGCAACAGGAATGATTGCTTGCTCAACCATGGGGTGTGGTGATGTAGGTGCTGTGACACCTTCCGCAGCATCTTCCGTATATCCCATCTCAGAACGAATATCATGTGAATCAAAACCCTTTCCTGCCATTATAATATGAAAGAGTGAACAGAGGAGAATTTTTGAGCAATTTGAAGACAGTGAGTATACAAAGGTGCGAGACAAGGTAAGGAGATAATATCTTTCCTTAAACAGATAAGAACACAGATATATAAGGCACCAAATCTTTTCCTATTCTAGCTCGGATTCTGAGTAGGCCCCAACGGTAACAAAATCCTCAACGGTAACTATTTGGAAAACGGTAACAAATCCGATTTAATTAGGCAACTAATCTTTTTGATTTCCACCGATAATCTAGGCCCAAATATTTCACCAAATATTTCCAATTTTAACTCCTCATCAGAATATAACACCACTGTAACAAAATCCAATCACATTCAAATTCAAAAAATTCAGAGGATAGGGCAAAAATCAAAATTTTTATTTGATCAGAATTTGTAACCTTTCGGCCAAATATATTCACAAATATGTATGCCCTAATTTTGTCTAAAAATAGAGTGTGACATAAAAATAAAATGCAATTTTATGCACAAATAAATGTTGACAAGTGAGGTGTTATCCACGATATAACATCTTCCAGCAACACTTCAGGATTCAGAAAAAATTATTATATCCAATTCATTATTTTTGCAAAAGTGGTAGCCTGCACACTAAAGGAACGATCTTCAAATGGACCCCTTTAGGTAGCTTTTTCCATTTGCTTCTGATTATCAATCAAATTTGATGATTGATTCAATTCAAGCTTAATCATTTTTTGTTCTTTTGTTATTCTGAATTTGCCAAGTCACTTTTCATTTGGGACAAGATCATGGAATACACGAACGTCCCTCCACTACTTCATGACTCAGTCAGAATTCTTCTTTAATTTATCCGAAATAAACTGTAAAAAATATTTTGCAAAGAATCCTGAGTGAAAATTAGTCAATGGTTACAAAGTATCAAACACATCACAAAACAGAATGAATGCATGAATGTAGTATGCCTAAGATCCTAAAAATGCACATGCATGAAAATGTGTTGTCACAGGGTGTTGGCAACACTCCTGACAACATCTCGGTTCTGTCTATAATGCACACATACTGAGAGACTTCCTTAGACTGGAAAATCTCTCGAAATCCAAAACTTTTGTGAATATATCAGCTAATTGGTTATTAGTTCCAACAAACTCAATTAAGATCATGTTTTTCTCGACCAAGTCTCGAATGAAGTGATGTCTAATGTCAATGTGTTTAGTTCGAGAGTGTTGTACTGGATTTTTGGATATATCTATGTCACTAGAATTATCACAGTACACAATAAGAGTATCACTCTTAACACCATAATCATTTAGCATTTGATTCATTCAAAGGAGTTGTAAGCAACAACTACCAACAACAACATACTCAGACTCGGCAGTAGACAGTGAGACACAATTTTGTTTCTTACTATACCATGATACTAAGTTATTCCTCAAGTAGAAACATCCTCCTGAAGTGCTCTTTCTCTCATCTAAATTCCCAGCCCAATCAACATCACTAAACCCTACCAAGTTAGAATTGGTTTCTTTAGTGTACCACAAACCCAAATTCAAAGTTCCAGCCACATATTTCAGTATACGTTTTACGGCCTTTAAGTGAGTAACTTTTGGGTTAGACTGGTATCTAGCACACAAACAAACACTATACATGATATCAGGTCTAGTAGCACTTAAATACAAAAGACTACCAATCATGCTTCTGTAGAGGGTGTTGTCAACACCTTCGGCAATATCCTCCCTAGACAATTTTTCATTAGACCCCATAGGTGTGCGCATGTGTTTAGTGTTGTCATTCAAAAACTTCTTCACAAGATTTTTAGCATACTTGCTTTGACACAAAAATATACCATCATGCATTTGTTTCACTTGCAAACCCAAGAAATATGTTAACTCACCAACCATGCTCATCTCAAATGTAAAAGACATGCACTTTACAAAATCATCAACAAGTTTATCATTTGAAGCACAAAAAATTATATCATCCACATAAATTTGGCAAATTAAGATATTACCTTGAGACTTTTGCACAAATAAAGTCTTATCAACTTCACCTCTTTTGAAGCCAATATTGAGCAAGTACTCGGTAAGTCTCCCATACCATGCATGTGGTGCTTGCTTCAATCCATACAATGCCTTTTTCAACTTATAGACATAGTCAAGACGATTTGGATCCTCAAAACCCTTAGGTTGTTTCACAAAGACTTCTTCATTTAGGATCACATTCAAAAAGGCACTCTTTACATCCATTTGAAAAAGTTTCATTCCCATGTTACATGAAATAGCAATCAAAAGTTGGACAGACTCAATGCGGGCTACAAGAGCAAAGTTTTCATCAAAATCCACCCCTTCAACCTGTGTGTACCCTTGAGCTACCAACCTAGCTTTATTTCTAATGATGTTTCTCGACTCATCAGTTTTATTTTTAAAAATCCATTTAGTTCCTATGATATTACCATGAGCAGCACACGGTACCAAGTACCAAACATCATTCCTAACAAATTGTTCTAACTCTTATGCATAGCATTGACCCAAAATTCATCTTTTAAAGCCTCTTCAACCTTTTTGGGTTCAATGTTTGACATAAAACAAGAAAATCTTACCTGAGAGTACGTAGAACTCATGCACAACAAACCTGCCATCTTTCGATAGTCCACTTTCTCTTTCTTTCGAGTTTGCAAGTTTCCATGCACGTCTCCAATGACCTATGAGGTAGGGTGATTCTTCTGAATTTTGCTTGAAACATTCTTTCCAGCTTCGTTTACCTCACTGTTCTCATCAATATTCTTATCAGTAGGCTTTTCAACTTTTGATTCTGGATTTTCTGTAGGAGGTGTTGTCGGAGGTGTTGGCAATACTCCTTTGACAACATCTAAATTTTCAGAATTATCCAGCAGATCATTAACTTCATCCTCAGCTGTTTTCTTCTTTAGATCTGCAAAGTCATCAAAAACAACATTAATTGACTCAAAAATAGTCCTTGTTCTTAAGTTATACATCCTATAGGCTCGGCTATTTGATGAATATCCCAAGAACATACACTTATCACTTTTTGCATCAAATTTAGCAAGATGATCCCTATCATTCAAAACGTGACATACACATCCAAAAACATAAAAATATTTAAGGTTTGGCCTCTTTCCCATGAGAATTTCATAGGATGTCATAGTAGTATCATTCCTCAAATAAACTCTATTTGAAATATGACATGCAGTATTCAATGCTTCAGCCCAAAAACATTTTGAAATATTTTTCGAACTCAACATCACTCTTGCCATTTCTTGCAAAGTCCTATTTTTTCTTTTAGCAATTCCATTTTGTTGTGAAGTTTTAGGAGCAAAAAATTCATGAGAAATATCTTTTTTATCACACAAACTGGCAAAAAAAGAGTTTTTGAACTCCTTACCATGGTCAGTACGAATTCTGATTACCTTCAGATTGTATAGGTTCGAAATCTTACTGAGCAGTTTCTTGAATGCATCAAATGTGTCTGATTTTTCTCTCAGAAAATTTACCCAAGTATATCGTGAGAAATCATCCACACAGACAAAAGAATTTCTTACCACCAAAGCTTTCAACACCCATTGGACCCATCAAGTCCATATGTATAAGCTCAAGGCAGCGTGTTGTCACAGATAATAGCAACATCTCGTGTGACACCCTAGTCTGCTTCCCTTTCTGACACGCTTCACAAACAAATGAAATACCAGATTTTAAGTTAGGCATACCTCTTACAACATCTAACTTACTTAAGTTTTTTAGAGTCTTGAAATTTGCATGACCCAATTTTTGATGCCATAGATCAAACTCATTAACTTTTGTGTGTCTACAAGCCATCTCTTCTCCGAGTTGATAGCGGTTGTCGGATGACCTTGTACCTGTCATAACACAGAGATTTGAATCATCAAAAACTTTGCATAATTTTTTATCAAATTGCACATGCAAATTATCATCATAAAGTTGGCTTATGCTTATTAGATTTGCAGTTAATCCTTCAACATGAAGCACATTGTGAAGCTTGGGCAGACCAGCAACATTCAGAGTTTCCTTTCCAACAATGTTTTCCTTTGAACCTCCACCATAGGTTACTTTTTCACTTTTCTGTTCAACATAGTCAGTGAGAAACTTTTTGGAACCTGTCATGTGACGAGAGCTACCGCTATCAAAGTACCATGCACCTGAAACATTAGTTCTCAAAGCAGTATAAATCATATGACATTGAATATCAGCTTTTGGTACCCAAATCTTTCTTACATAAGATCTGTTTCTAGGGATGTTGTGGGGAGGTGCTGGCAACACCTTAGACAACACATTCGATGCAGATCTATACTTGTAGTCATCCTGCAGCTTAAAAAAGTACGGTTTAATGTGACCAGGTCTATGACAGTAGCGACAAATGTACTTACGTTTCCTTCTAGACTTTGAAGGAGCATCAGGCTGTGGCTTTGGTTTTGGAGGATCAATTTGTAAGGCCTTTTTGCTTGAGCTTTCTGTACTGCTATTTTTTTTGACAAACACAGGGCCTTTCAAACTTTCACCAACCTCAAATATGCTGTTTTCAAAACCTAAACCAGTCGTACCATCTCTTCCCATCATGAGTAACGAATCAAGCTTGGAAGTTCTTGAATTAAACTTGGCCAAGGTAGCGTTTGCTTTTCCGAGTTCTTTCTTCACTTGACTTAATTCCATGTTTTTCTTACTCAACATGACTTCCAGTCTTGACACATCAACCTTTAGATCAGAATTTTCCTTTGAAAGAATAGTATTCATCTTATTCCTTTCAACCCAATCAGTATGAAGTTCTTAAAACATCATCCGAGCTTCTTCCATGGACATTATCTCTTCACCTGTATCATTATCACACATGTTATCAGTAATGGAGGAATTCAAACACACTGACCTTTGGGAGATGTTGCGGCCAGGTGTGGCAACACCTGCGGCAACACCTAAAGGATTGACTTGAAACTTTTTCTTGCTCTTCAGTAGTGCAGATAAGGCAGTATGGCTTTCTACATCTTCCCGTTCTTCTTCTTTGGACTCTTCATCACTCAAAGACGTGTTTATCCCTTTCCTAAGCATGTTGGCACACTCATTTGCATAGTGTCCAAAACCTTGACAAACATGACATTGAACAGTGTCCAGCTTCTTTGAGACAAACTTCTTCTTTCCTTCCATCATCAGTCGAGGCTTAAGAGTATCAGTAGGTTTCCTTGGTGATTGTTCTGGTCCAGTAATCCTTAAAGGCTTGTTAGAGAACATTGGAGCCTTGAGTTTTTGATCCGTCTTTCTTGACTCTTTTATCTTTTTCAAATAATCATTGAATTTCCTAGTCATGAGAGAGATCGAATCATTTTCTAAATCAGATTGATGAACTTCTTGATGAAATTGAACATACTCCTCGTATGAGGGTTTCAAGGCTTGAAGGGCTATTGATTTCCTTTATCCTTCTCTTGTTCTGTATTGTTCATCTCAAAAACTTGAAGGATGTTAATCAGTTCAGTCATCTTCATCTTTGAAGTGTCTTTTATTTAATCAAGTGCCCAAATCTTTCCATTGAATCTTTTAGGCAAAGATCGAAGAACCTTGTTCACCATCGTTTCACTCGCAATAGATCCTCCAAGAGCATGCGCCTCTGTAGCTATCTCCCTAAGTTTCTTATCATAATCAGCAATAGATTCATTCTCATCCATCCTGATATTCTCAAATCTTGCGTTTAACAATCTCAATCTTGTTCTTCTCACGCTATCAGTTCCTTCACAGTGTTCTTGAAGAGCATCTCATGTATCCTTAGCAACAGTGCAGTCAGCTATGATTCCATACATCCTCATATCAACAGTTGCAAAGATTTCATTGAGTGATTTAGCATAGTAGCTTGAACTTTGTGTTTTCTCGGCAGTCCAAGTTTCTTCTTGCTTGATGATATAGTCTTCGTCTTCATCTAGCATCTTTGGAGGAGTCCAACCAGTCAGAATACTTTGCCAAGCACGAACATCCATAGCTTTAATAGTATATCGCATCCTATTCTTCCATAGCACGTAATTCGTGCCATCAAGAACCGGAGGTTTCAAAAACGAGTTCGCAACAGACGATGAGTCCATCTTATTCCCTGTAATAAAATAAACAAACCAAGATCAGTTCTTAGTGTATCAAGAAGATGACTCTGATGCCACTTGTAAGGGAATAGGGGTTGCACATAAACAGTTTGAGATGTTGTCACAAGGTGTTGACAACACCTACAATAACACCTTGAGTAATTTGCAGCGGAATATAATTAAAGCGTAAATAAAATAAACATGCAACCAAATAAATAGACTCAAATGATTTAAGCAAGAGTATAAGATACTCTTGCAGCGCCTCAGGGCAAAACTTCACTAGAAAACTTTCAAAGAGTTTTACAAACCCTAAAACTAGTGATTATTGTAAAAATCAATTTTTCAAAACAAGTGAGAAAATAAAGAGTAAAAGTTCTCCTAAAACTTCTATGTGAAATAGAATAACGAAAACACAGTAAGGAGAAAAACAATGTTGAAGCCAAAATCGGACGAGCAACACACTTCTTGATCTCCAATCTTCAAGTGTTCTACACGGCTTCAAGTTGGCACAGCTTCAACTAAGCTTCAGAGAGATCTTCAGCTTTTTCACAATATACGTACTTAGGTTATCACGTATTTTTCTCTCTATCAATCTCTCTTCCTTGTGTACGCCTATCTCAAATAAATAGACCAATAATCCTTCTTCAATATGTTTTTTTGTAGGCGTAGGATTCCTTTTATTTGATCATATCAAATCTACACAAATAAAAAAAGATAAATATTAGATATGATATGATAAATATTCCAATCAGCTTATCAATATCACAAATAGGAAATAAACCACTTAAATAAAGATTACTTCATGTCCAAGAAAGGCAAAAAATATTAAATAATTTTTTTTTCAAAATAGGATGATTTTAAGGAATAAAATATTCCTTTCAATTACTTTCTAAAAATATATGTGGTTTGGTTTTGATTATGTTTATTGTTGCCCTTGTGCTTTATATATGCTTTGTGGGCTTGAAAGCTTCAAATAATGTTGATGAAACACATAAAAGATGCATCATATATATTGACTAAGAACTGTTAGTTGTCCAAGAAATTATACAGTATATAATAAATTTACCAACTATTTGTGCATCTTAATGAATTAGAGCAATTTCAATATAATTATCTAGCTATAGGCTAGTTGATCTTTTTCAATACCTTTACGAGGAATGATCAGTTCTGAAAATAATTCGTGAATTTACACCGTTTGGTTACTTGTATTATTAATCTATGCATAATTTATCACGTTCAATTCTACGTTCTTCTTGTCATATTATTTATCCATCTATTAATATATTATTTATCTTACATCAATCAAATCATTAATTATTTTGCTTACATCATTCAAATCATTTAATTTAAATTACTATATTATTCTTTATAAATAATATTATTCACATTTCATTAATTTGTTAAAAGGACGAAATGGTTATTTTATTATTTTATATAAAATTTAATCAATTAAATCAAACAAATTATAATTTATCAATCAAATCAAATCAAATCAAACATTATACTAACTCTCATTTCTTATTTATTTTTTTATCACATTATATTCGATACATCAGAATTATAAAATCAAGGATATGTACAAGGGGCATAAATGCAAAAAATCTGGTAAATACTAACACTAAGAGGTAAATCACTTGGGGAGGGGCCTGAAGGAATCTTCTCAACGAAAGAGATGTCGTGTTTTACTCTCCAGCTCTATGAAATTTCTTGGGTGAGTCTCTTATAAAATGTGTCATGATATGTATGACGAGTTAATTTTATACATAATTGTTATATATGATAAGTAATATTTTCGTGAAATTTTAGATTGTTTAAAAATATTATGTATTTTTAAATTTTTATATAATATTTTGATATATCGGTATATCGGTATATATAGAAATTTTTAAATTTCATATCGTTACCGTATCGAAAAAGTCGGTACCGTTACCGTACCGTATCGAAAAAAATAGTATACCGAAAATCTAGTAAATTTGATATTTTTTAGGTATTGTAATTTTGTTATACCGAAAATTCGATATTTTTCCCCACCTTTAGTCAAAGGTCGACACACGCACTCACATGCAAAAGAACTCCTATAAGACCGTATCACGACTTAATTATAATGAGAGGAATCTTAAATTCGATTTGACTCATGATTTTTATTAATTATAAATATATATTAGATTGACTTATCTTATAAATATAAATCCATATACCTTTATGAAAGAATTTTTTTTTTACAGTACAGCTTGTAATATTATTAAGAAGAATTTAAATCTTCTAATACAGATCTACTAATCAACTGAATAACACTTAAATAAATTGTTTTTATTTTACAGGTGTTCGAATAACAATCATGGAATACTAAAAGCTAGCTAGACGCCAAATCCAGTTCAGTTCCCACTCTTATACGTGTTAGTTTTGGTCTATATATCGTATATATCGTTATTAGTCATACTCATAATTTTGTTCATGAATTATTCCCATCTTTATATGTCAGTAATTTAATATATTTTTGGTTTGTCTTGTGATGCATGAATCTTTATCATGGCCGTAAACAGTAATTTCATATGATAATTTGTGGCATTCCATGTAACGTGCGTTGATTGCTAAGTTATGTACTTAACAAATTGATAACGTAACGTAGATTTAGTGATGAAAACAAAAATATTTTGAACTGTTATTATTCCAGTTTTATTTTCCTTGTTTTTAGAATTTATTAATATAATACCAAAAATTTTAACATCGATTAAAAACGACCGATTTTTTAAAATTCTCCAATAGTTGTAAACATTGGAAAAATAAGTAGTTTGAAATTTATATATATTAAGCAGTATTCTAAAAAAAACTGTAAGATGATGGTCACCCACTAGCCACCCACTGCAAAGGAGCTTAGGGGACAACTTAGGTGAGGTCCAGATGATTTTTTTTGTTAACAAAAATATTTATTTTTCTTCTTCATCTTAATATTTTTCCTATAACTCTTCCATATCGAATTCAAAAAATAATTTTGTTTTTTAAACAAAAACAATCTCCCTAATTTTTTTTTTTTTTTAAAAATTGTGCATTACTCTATCATTTAAGGGCTCAAGGCAAGGGGTACATTTTGTTCTAGTCCGCGCATGCCACGGTGCTTGGTGTTGGTACAAACTCAAGCTCCTACTGCTCGAGGCCGCAGGCCATCACGTCACCGCCCTAGTCCCGTCGGCCTCTAACACTATAATGTTGATGAAACCAATAAAAGATGCATCGTATTTACTAAGAAATATGTTAGTTTTCCAAGATATATAGACTATAGTATATAATTTACCAACTATTGGCAATTCTTATTTTACATTAATTAGAGCAATTTCAATATCATTATCTGTTGGCTCGTCTTTTTCAGTAAATTTCCGAGGTTATTTTAGCTATCTTCTATGTTAGTCGAGTGGGGTAGGCAATTCCTCTGTATTTATTTCATATGCCATTTACTTGTTTGTCCTCCATTTTTCTTATGTGTTGTGTATGTTTTGTTCGATGTGAGGTCATTAAAAGTCATTTTGTTCAAGTGTTTTGACTAAGGCCGTTAATTATTTTTATTTTTATTTTTTGATACGAGGGAGAGAGACATCCAAATAACTACTATTAATTTATGTGAATTCTTTTATGTCTATTGTTGGTGTATTAACATCGGTTGACTAAATAATCTGTGAGCTCTTTATATAGACAAAGACAACTCTCTCACCTCTTGAGCTAGCTTTTGAAGTGAGTTAGGTCTAAGTCAATTTCTAACATGATATCAAAGCTCGGGTTCCACCGTTATGTGTTGGACGGCCCATAGTTGGCCTCACCCGTCTCATAGTTGGCCACCCGTTAATATCTACACGCTCCAGTCGTTTTATTCTTGGGCGTGAGAGGGGTGTGTTGGTGTATTAATTTGTGTTCCACATCGGTTGGCTAAATAACCTGTGAGCCCTTTATATAGACAAAGACAACTCTCGTCTCTTGAGCAAACTTTTGAGGTGAGTTAGGTCCAAGTCAATTTCTAGCATGATATCAAAGCTCGGGTTCCACCGTTATGTGTTGGACGGCCCATAGTTGGTCTCACTCGTCCCATAGTTGGCCACCCGTTAATATCTACACGCTCCAGTCGTTTAATTTTTGGGCGTGAGAGGGGTGTGTTGGTGTATTAATTTGTGTCCCACATCGGTTGGCTAAATAACCTGTGAGCCCGTTATATAGACAAAGGCAACTCTCACCTCTTGAGCTAGCTTTTGAGGTGAGTTAGGTCCAAGTCAATTTCTTAACACAATATCAGCTTTGTCTTCCTCTAAAATCTTCATCAGTTTTCTTGGGGCTCTCAGTACAGTGAACACTCCACTTGCATACTTGAGAGCTTCTGTGGCCATAAAATTTGCTGCTCGATTTTGTTCGCTATATATTTGTTTGATGTTAACTTTACAATCTTTGGCAATGATGGTTCTGTAGTTGAAAACTAGATTAGCCAACAATGAGGATGGTAATTCATCAGTTTTAAGCCTTTTAACTTCTCCATTGAGTCAACTTCGAGTATAATCTTTTTTAAATCTTTTCTCCAAAGCTAACTCCAAACCCTGTCGAACATCCCAAAACTCTGCTTACTCTATTGAACAATGCCTAATATTATGCATGAAACTCTTAATCCATTCCCCTAAAACGATCCTTTAAAGACCACCTTCTCCAGCCATTTGGTATTTTTTTTACACCTCCCATCCACATTAAGTGTACTCTAATATTCGATTGGTGGTATCAACTTCAATAGCCTATTCTCATATCTCTTATTGGTCGACATAATCCTCTTGAAGTTAAATACATATTTAATTTCCTGAAATTGAGACATGATCCACTTCCTCTTGAACTCCTGGTTCACCTTTTGAGCTTTGAATAAAAATTCATTTCTTCAATGTCAAGTCCACCATATCACTACATCAAAAAGGGTATATTATAATCGGTGTACATTGTGACAAGCAACTTTTGAGTGAGGTTCAATCTAAACCTATCCTCCCACACTTCCTTCGCATTCTTACAATCACGAAATATGTGTTCCAAATCCTCAATCGAGTGATATGAGATAGCACAATTAGCATCCATTGTGAACCCCCTTTAGCTAAATCTGTCATCAATGCAATCCCTTTTTATACAATGCAAACAGCCTTTGTGCCTATCACTATCAGTAAGGAGATCGAGAAAATTACACGAAGCTTCCTTTGGTGCAGTAATTGCATGTGGACAAAATAAATGTCACTTGGTAAGTTGGACCAAGTTGGAATGTGGGAAGAAGAAAGGGGGATTGGGATTAAAAATACTTTATCCCATTAATTTAGCCTTCATGACTAAACTTGGACGAAGACTAACAAAGGAACTGATAGTCTTTGGGATAGGGTCATTATTTTTTTTAATCTATGTTTAAGAATTGCATTGATTACATATTTAATATATCTTAATGAATTATTAGTTGATGTGGAAAAATTTCACCCTATCTTAATAGTACATCTAAAGGTGAATATTATCAATATATGTGGTGTCCACTCAAAAAATAATGGACCCGTCATATATTAATAAATATCCAAATTTAGATTTTTTTGATGTAGTGCATATACATGCAGGATCTAATTTAATTCGTAAATTTATTTGGATTGTGTTTTTAGAGAATTAACCTCAAGTACTCTGTACAAAGCAAGGATAAATGCAAAAATTATGCCAATACAATGAAAGAAAATATGACTTATCTTGCAAGACATATATTTCTTGATATTATTTTCTTTTTTTGATAAGCTTGTATTTATGTGTTTTGTTTTTATAGATTTATTGATTAGCTTACTTGCTTTCCTTATTTTATAAGAATCTATTAAAAGAATAATATCAAGGCTAGAAGACTCATCTATATATATCAAACAGACTATACATCAATCAACATGGAGAAAAGAGTGCAGAATATATTAAGAAATTGATTGAAGATTTTTCTGAACAATTTCTTGAAACTGATTCCTGCTACTTTAGTTGTGTTGTCGTGACATGTTGGAGACATCGAAGACAACACCGTGAAAAGTGTATTTGAAATTTTTTTTTTGCTCCGAATGTCGGCACCTAGGATTTGAATCTTATGATTTGTGTTATGAGATTTTAGGATGCAATTTTTGTTCTCAACTTGTTTTGCAATTTGTATTCTCAACTTGTTGAAAAAATTTGTTTTGCATAGAAAATCACTGGTATTGGTTTTGTAAATCGATTACTTTTTTTGGTTATTATTTTGCCCTGAGACATCGCACAAGTATTTATGTTCATGCACAATTATCTCTGTTTTTTATTATTTTTATTTATTTATTCGTGTTTTTTTAATTTCACAGCATGTTGTCGTTGGTCTTGATAACACCACGCACAATACTAAAATCACACACAACACTAACTCACACAAAAATTTTAAAGATAGATCTGCCAAGACTATATTTCTTTCATAAAAATTCACTAAGAGGTGAATTACTTGGGACAAGGGCGTACCGCGGATAGAAATCCTCTCAACAAAATACCTGAAGTGTTTTACTCATCAATTATGATTTTTTTCCCGATGACTTATAACCCATTGAGTAAAAATATTCCAAATTTGAGACTAGCTGATATGATGTTTTAAAATTAATTATGATAAATATCTCCCTCAAACCCAAAAAAAAAAAATCATTTTCTCATATTATACGAGAGCAATAAAAGCTCTTTTCCGCGTGGTTTTATTTAATATTAGAATATGTTTATTTCAAATTTAAGATTGATTACAAATTTTCAAATTTAAATTGGAAAGAACCTAATAAAAATAATTTTTTTATTTCTTTTATTTATTTTTTGCAGTGTTCTTGCAAATCGCAAAACATGAGTAAAACGCTAGGATTTGATGAGAAGCAGGAAAAAACAGTCTACCGTAATTTAATTTAGGTAGTGTTTGCAATTACTAAAAAAAGTGATTATTAGATTTTGACTTTAAAAAATTATTTTTGTGTGTTTCTTAAACCCAAATTATGTGTTAGCTTATGCTTAAATTAATTGAAATCCAAAAGCTAGTCATATGGTAATTATGATTATCCAAAAGTGATTCTAATAGAAAGGTCAATGTTAAAATCACTCTAATCACTTATTTATCAAACACTACCCAAGTTTGATTTTTAGATTTTCACATTTGTTTCCAAACACTACCAACTTTTGATTTTTCTTAACTTTTTTATAATCTATAAATTAATTACTTCTACAAAAGCATAATCTTTTGCAAACACTCCCTTATTATCGTTAAGTGTGCTTAATCGTAGTTAAGCGTGCTTTTTAACTTCAGATTCGGAACTGAATTTCAACTATTAATTAATTGGTTATTGAGATCCTATAATATAGGTATTACCTAAATCATGTATTCGATGGTCAATATATCTACACATGAGCATAATTAATGGGATATTGTTGATGTAACAAATCATGTGACATTGGATTAATGATTATGATAAAATCATTGAGGTAAAGTTAAACTCTACCTAATTAACAATACAAAACCTTTTTAAAGTGAGCATTAGAGTTTATTTCCCAAACCCCAGGGTGCGGGGATCAAAGTATATATATACCTCGGGAGGGGATTAGCTCAACTCATCGGTGACCCTAAGCTCGAAGGCTCTCACTATCAATCTAGGATCGGCCCAAGAGCTCGGTCCTGGGAGCTTGGTAGCCGTCCAAGCTCCCTCACCATATGTATCAAATCAGCTCGGGAGCTCGGCCAAGCTCTCTCACCATATATATCAGGTCGGCTCGGGAGCTCGGCCAAGCTCCATCACCATATGTGTCAGGTCAGCTAGGGAGCTCGGCAAAGCTCCCTCACCGTCGATTTCAGGGCGGTCAATTGTGTGATCGTTGGGGTGATGTGTAAGCTCGGGAGCTCAGCAAGGCTCCCTCACTCTTGTTTTAGCAGGAAGCTAGCTTAGCAGGTTGGCTCAGCAACCTCAGTAAGTTAGCTAGGATGTTAGGATCAGTTGTTTATTGTGGGCTCAGTAGTTCAGCAACAGCTCACTCACCATTCCCTCTTGGGAGCTCGGCTCGGCAGATATTGGGCTCAGGAGTTCAGCAACAGCTCATTCACCACTCTCCTTATTACTCCCTAGAGGGCGGCAGTATATAGTGTCCTGGTGATGATAGTTTAGATCAGATAAAACGTATCAATATTTATTTTGTCGGACAAGATTTGGGCGAGATCTCAGCTTAGATATTCGGGATTATGATCCCGGGATTCTTGAGTTTTTGATAAGGAAGGTAGGCGCCAAATCCGGAGCCCTCTCCTATAAATACCAGGTTCACTTTCATTATTTGGATTCCAATTTTTCACTCGAGTGCACACACCATTCACTATATTTCGTTATCCTAGCATCTGACTTGAGCGTCAGAGGGGATATGCCAGAACACTTTCCGGCCCACCTTTAACACTCTTGCTCGGGGTTTCAGGTTAGTAGCAGCTCATCATAGGTTGGAGGAGTTTTGTTAGCTCGACTAGTTAGCTCATCCAAGGAGATCACTGTAGCGCAAAATTCTTTATTTCTTGAAATTAAGAAATATAAAATGGATACAAGGTGAATTTGAAAAATTAAATAAAGATTATTGGATGCAATCTCTAAATAATCCCTTGATTTTCCTCTTTAATGACAATTTCTTGATGAATTTTAATTTCTTGAGTATTTGATCTTCTTGGAAGATGATTTGATGTCTTAAAATTTGATTTGATGTTTTGATAAAGTTAATTCGATGGGTTAACACCTTGATAACAAATTAAACTTCAAAATTTTGGAAGAACGCGATGAACTCTTTGAATCGCGCCTTGAAATTTGTTATCTTGAATTTTAGTAAGAACACGATTTTTTTTGATTTATTTGACGAAGAACACGAACTTCTTGAATTTGATGAAGAACATGATCGTCTTGAATTTGATTTATTTGATGAAAAACACGATCTTCTTGAATTTGATTTATTTGATGAAGAACGAGAACTTTTTGAATTTGATGAAGAACATTATCTTCTTGAATTTGATAAAGAACACGATCTTCTTGAATTTGATTTGTTTGATGAAGAACACGGACTTCTTGAATTTGATGAAGAACACGATTTTCTTGAATTTGATTTGTTTGATGACACGAACTTCTTGAATTTGATGAAGAACACGCTCTTATTGAATTTGATGGACTTGAAGAAGAACGTCTTGAACTTCTCTTGATTTCTTTGAATTTCTTGAATTTGACTTGAGAGAAATGTCTTGAATTCTTCTATTCATCTGCTTCTTTGTCTTCTGTGTTGTATTTTCTTCTTGGTCATCTGCCCCTTAATTTTAGCTGAAGGATGCAGATTCCTACCATTTTTATTTGATGAGGTGTCGCAATTTGATTGGCTCCTCCTGATTTATTTGGTGATTATTTTCCATTAATCATAAGATTTGATTTTAAATACTAAAAATATTAGTATTTCTTTCAATTTGGTTTAAGATTTGATTTTAAATACTAAAAATGTCAGTATTTTCTTTCATTTGATACAAGAATCAATCTTGATTTTAAAATCTTGATTTGATCACAAAATATATTAAAATATCAATTAATTAACTATTTATTTTTTTAGGAATTTAATCTCCCAAAAAATAGTTAATTGTTTTATTGATATTTAATTATTTTGTACTTGTCATATTTAAAGGTTACAAATTTAATTGTCTACAATCACAATTCAGTCCATGGTACTGGGTTTTTCTTTAACCTATTATGTAAAGGTTTTGCTATTTTATTAATATTTGGGCAAAAGTCTAGAACATAATTCAAACTTCCTAAGAATCTTTGTAATTGAGTTTTATCTAATATTTTATCAGGAAATTTGTTTGCAAAAAATTAAAGATCTTTCAATAGGAGTTATAGTTCCTTAAGATATATAATGTCCTAAAAATCTTATTTTTGTTTGAAAAAGGCTTATTTTTGTTTTTGATAAAACCAAACCATTTTTCTTGGAAACATAAAAAAATGTTTTTAGATGTTTAAAATGTTCATCTAGGTTATTAGAGAATATTAAGACATCATCTATGTAAACTATGCAGAATTTTGAATAATTATTAAAAATATCATTCATGATTCTTTGGAATTCAGAATGAGCATTTTTTAATCCAAAGGGCATTACATTTCATTCGTATTGATCGAAAGGAACTGTGAAAGCAGTTTTATATCTATCTTTTTGAGAGATTTGAATTTGCCAAAATCCAGATTTCATATCAAATTTAGAAAATATATTCGCTTTATATAGTTTTTGTAATAAATCTTTTTTGTTTGGGATGGGATATCTAATCCATTTTAATGCTTTATTTAAAGGTTTATAATTTATTATTAATCTTGGAGTTCCTCTTTCTATTTCAGAATTTTTATTGACATAAAAAGCAGCACAACTCCACGGAGATCTAGATTTGGAAATCAATCCTTTATTTTCTAAATCTTGTATTTCTTTTTTGCAATGTTCTTCTAATTCAAAATTCATTTGTATAGGTCTGACTTTTGTGGGTATTTGTTTATCATCAAAATCTATTTCATAGGGAAGATCTACGATATGTTGCTTTCTATTCCAGAAAGCATTAGGAATATCAGAACAAATTTCTGGTTCTATTAAATTTTGAAATTTTATTTTGAAATTCATGATTTTTTAATTGTTCTTGAATTCTTTTTAAATAAATGTATTTTTTAATATTGTCTAATTGAGAATTATTCTTTTGTATTTCAATATTAATATTATTTTCATAGATTGAACAAGCTTGAATTAAATTAAGATTTCTAGTTTTAGGTTGTTCTAAAAACTTAAATTTTAATTTTTTATTATTAATTTTAAAATGTATAGAATCATTTTTTACTTTATAAGGTGTAATGAGGGTAATAAAAGGTGTTCCTAAAATTATAGCATGATGAATGTTATTAATAAGAATAAAAGTAGTTTTAAGAGTAACACCATTATTTTCAATTAACGCTTCTGTTTTAAAATTAACGTTTAGTTCAGAGTTTTTAGCAGCAAATAATTTTTCTTTAGTTTCTTGTTGAAATTTAGTAGGTACAATGTTGGATTTTATACAATTTAAATCTGCGCCCGTATCAAAAAGTGCAACGCTGTCAATTTTATAGTCTTCTGAAAATATAATTTTTATTTTAAAAAGGTATTTTCTAGAGGTTATTTCTTTTAAAACAAAAAAAAATCTTTTGGAATATTTTCAATATTTTGAATATTTTGTTTTTCTTCTTTACTAATATTTTTAAAGATTAATCTTATTGTTTTAGTATTTTGAATTTGATTTTCTTTTATACCTTTTATTTCTAATTTTATTTGTTTTATATTCTTTTGTAAGTCTTGAATGGTTATATTTTTATTTTTTATTTTCTTATCTAATATATCAAAAGTATTATTAGATGTGTTTGGTAAAATTTTATTTTCTTCTTTTAAAGAGTTTAAGATTTTTAAATAGTATTTTTGTATATTAGCATCAGATCTTTTGAAAGCATATTGATTTGTTTTTCCGATTCTTCATTGTTTGAGATTAGAGATTTATGAGGATTTTTAAAATCTGTTTTTTCATAAAAATCAGAAGAATCTATTAAAAGATTAGAATTTTTGTTTAAATTTTTTTTATTTAATTTTAAAACATTTAGTTTACAATTATTTGTAGTATGACTCGTTTTATGGTATTTAAAACATTCAATATTTTTAAAGTAATTTTTAAGACTTTGTTTGGAATTTTTGGGTTTTTTGAAAAGTTTTTTGTGACTTATTTCATAAGACTTTTCATAATAATATTCTTTTGGTTTATTAAAACTCTTTAGATTTTTCTCAAAAAATTTTCTTTTTGAAAAATTATAGGTTTCTAGGCAATTTTCTAGGTATTTTGAAGAAGGAGATTTATTAGTTTTTATCTCAAATTGTTTACAAAAAGTTCTTAATTTTTGTTTTGTTCTTTTTATTTCTCTTTTTAAGTGATTTTGTAATTTTAATTCTTGGCAGAATTTTATACCTCCTAATTGAATTAGATTTATTAATTGACCAAAAGAAAATTCAATCTAAGATATTATATGGTAATTATTATTTCTAATCACCTTTTCTCCAAAGAGAGTAGGTAGACTTGCAAGGAATTTTTTTTTAATATTAGATTAAAGTCTTTTCTTAACATTATTAAAAAAGTACAATGAAAATTACTAAATTTTTTACATTTTATTTTTGATAATGAATCGGAATTTTTATCTTTTAAATATGTAAGATTAATAAAATATAAAAAATTTGTTAAGATTAAAGTTGCTAAAATATCTTGTTGTATGAGAAAATTCCAAGATATTATATTAACTTTGGTAGGATTTTGGATTCTCCTAAACCTATAGTATCTGAGGTAGAAGAATTTTCAGATTTATCACTAATATTTTTTCTTTCAAATGAAATTTTAACTTTTCCATCTAAATATTGAGATATTTCTTTTAGTTGGATATTTAGTTCTAGATCTTCTATTGGTTCAGGTTTAGTAACTCATTCTAAGTCTCATTCTTCTGGTAGATTTTTATCACTCCATTGGATTGGTTTAGAAATTACAGTATTAGATCTATTTAAATCTGTTTGTAATAAAAGGGTTTTAATTGGGGTATTAAGGGCTACAAGATCTATTGTTTTACTAGAGCTGTTATTATTATTATCAGTCAATCTTCTTAACTGATTTTGAACAGTTTTTCCAAATTCAGACTTATTATCATGATCATTTTTAATACTAGGTTTTGATATTTGAAACGTTTTAAAAACTGGATTTTTTATATCTATTTGTATAAAATGTTTTTTAGAAAAAGGATATTCTAAGGAATTTTGAGTAGCATATATTTCAAACCAATCAAAAAATAGAAAATGTTTTTTATTAGTATTAATGTAATCATAAAATTTGTTTTGTATTTGTTTTCTAGAATCTAAAAATCTTTTAAAAAAACCATAACCTCTTCTTTAAATTATGTTTAGCATAAAAATCATCATGTAAATATTTTTTATTTACTTCAAAATTTTCTATAAAAATTTTTTCAGTATTAATTATCCTTTTAGTTTCTCCTGAGTGTTTTTGCCCAAGAGGGTTGGGTCGTAAGTCCTCGAGTGAAGGCTGTAAATCCTACGAAGTGCTTTGGATTGTAGGGAGAAAATAGGTTTCAAAAACAAAATTTTTTTATAAATATGGATTCAAGTTTCAGCAGATCTACTTCTTTAAACTCTGCTACTACGAGCTCATATGATTCTAAAAGGATAATTAATACTGAAGAAATTATTATAGAAAATTTTGAAAAATCTATAGATAATTGGGAAATCCCTAGAGTTAATAAAGATCAAATTTATAAGCATTCAAGATTTCAACTTTTTAAAACCAACTTTTCTATTAAAACTGAAGAAAGAGATATACAACTTACAAAATCTTTTGAAACAATTAAGTTATTATCTCAAAATTCCTTACAAAAATATAAAGATAAAAATTATAAATATATTCATATTGGATTAGTCCAAGTAGGAATAAAATCTTTAACTAAAGAAGGATTGAATACTTCGATCCTTGCTATTTTAAGAGATGTCAGATTTACAAATTTTGAAGATTTTTTACTAAGTTCAGTTGAATCTAGTCTATGTACTGGACCAATCTCTTTTGATTGTTATCCTAATTTTTCAGTTTCTTTAAGCGACACAAATATTTTAAAATCTTTAGTTTTACAAATAAAAATTCACAATTATAACATGCTTAAAGGATCAATTCCAGTGGCAATAATTTTTAGAATCCATTTCAAAGTTATGATTTCTGCTTTTGCTACAAAAGTAAAAAATCATAGTAAAAAAGGTGAAACCCTTTTATTACAAACAGATTTAACTAGATCTAATACTGTAATCCCCAAACCAATTCAATGGAGTGATATAAATTTACCAGAAGAATGGGTCTTAGAAGGAGTTGCTAAACCTGAACCAATAGAAGATCCAGAACCAAATACCCAACTAAAAGAAATAACTCAATATCTAGATGGAAAAGTTAAAATTTCTTTTGAAAGAAAAAATAGTAGTGACAAATCTGAAAATTCTTCTACCCCAGATACTATAGATTTAGGTAGAGTTTCTCAAATCCCTTCAGTAGTAAACACTCCTTGTAAAACTAAACATAGACATTCCACTTCAGATATACCAAATTCAATTATAAGAAATGTTGATTATACTTCAGAAATTCCTAGATCAGTCTATAACAGCAGTAGAATAAAAACTTATTCTACTCAAAATAATAATCAAGATCTAGAGCCTACTAGCCCTACATTTTCTTCTATCACAGAAAATTTTAATGAATTAAATGTTATAGAAAAAGAGTTTGAAATAAATAAAAACTTCCTACATAATTATTTTTATGCAAAATATAATTTAAAAAGGAGATTATGTTTTTTTGGAAATTTCCTAGAGTCTAGAAAAATTATACAAAAACAGTATTATGAATTTGTTAATTCAAATAAAATACACATACTTTTCTTTGATTGGTTTGAAATATATGCTTCAAAAAATTTCCTAGATTATCCCTTTTCAAAAAAATATAAATCCTCTTACTAAAGAAACAGAATGGGAAACTATTTCTGATTCTCGAAAAATTCAATCAAATCATCCTCCTTTACAAGGAATAAAAATAAATATTCAAAATCAACAAATTGAAGCTATTCCAATAAAAACTCCAGGAGATAGCGATAAAAATAATATTAAAAATATCATAAAAAAAGTAATTTTATAAATACAAATTTAAATACCATAGGAAAACAATTAAATAGAATAGAAAAATATCTACAGAAACAACCTATAGCTAGTATTGAAAATCTTAAAAAGATGGATATTAAAAATCCATTTTTTAAACCATTTCAAATTTCAAAAACCAGTGTTAAAAATATTCAAGATAATAAATCTGAATTTATAAAAACCGTTCAAGATCAGTTGAGTAGAATGACCGCTACAACTAGTAGCTCCAATGAACCAACAGATCTTGTAGCCCCTGATACCCCAATATCTAATATAAGAGTAAATGTTTTAAATAATGAATCTGATATTAGTGAAGCTTTAGAACAATTCCAAAATCCTACAAATGTTAATAAAATAACTTGGAATTTACCCATACAACAACCATTGCAAATAATCCCTGCTCCAGATCTTGGAATAGTTAAACCTTTAGCACAATATCGCTTCAATGCCTCTTCTGTCTATGATTGGAACATAGATGGAATGACCGAGTATAATATCCTTAGTCTTTTACAACAAATGACTATGGCTGCAAATGCTTATAAAACCCAGATTGGGACTCATGATAAAACCATTGCAGAACTCCTCATAGCAGGATTCTTTGGTCAAATAAAAGGATGGTGGGATTATTATCTCACAAACCAACAACAAGAAGAAATTTTAAATTTTATAAAAACAGATGAAGAAGGAATACCAGTTCTTGATGAAAATGGTAATCCTCAACAAGATGCTGTAGCAACTTTAATCTTAACAATTTCTTTACATTTTATTGGTGATCCTACAAATTTAAAAGATAAAAACTCAGAATTATTATCAAATTTAAAATGTAAAAAATTAAGTGATTTTCATTGGTATAAAAATACTTTCTTAACAAGAATAATGTTAAGAGAAGACTCTAATCAACCTTTTTGGAAAGAAAAATTTCTTGCAGGATTACCCACTCTCTAAGGAGAAAAGGTAAGAAATAAAATTAGAGAAACTAACAATAACCATATAATATCTTATGAAGATTTTACTTATGGACAATTAATAAGTTTAACTCAACAAGAAGGATTAAAAATCTGTCAAGATTTAAAATTACAAAAACATTTAAAATGGGAAATGAAAAGAACAAAACAAGAGTTAGAAACTTTTTGTAAACAATTCGATATAAATACCAATAAACCCTCTTCTTCAAAATGCATAGGAGATTGCCAAGAAACCTTTAAAAACTCAAATAAAAAACCTTTTAAGAAAACCCAAAAGAATTTTGATAAACCAAAAGAAGAATATTATAAAAAACCATATAAAAGAATTTACAGAAAACCTTTCAAAAAACCAGACAATTCTAAACAAAAAACATCCTTTAAAGATATTGAATGCTATAGATGTCATAGAACAGGTCATACAGCAAATTATTGTAGATTAAACAAAAAACTAAATGAATTAAAATTAAGTGAAGAAATTTTAGATAAAATCTCTAATCTTTTAATAGATTCCTCTGATAAAGATACAGAATTTGAAAATTCTAACCATGATGAATGTTTACAAATTGATGATTTAATCACAACTAGTGAAGAATCTGAAAATCAAATTAATATGCTTTCAAAAGATCAAGTACTTCTTCTAGATGTTTTAAAAAATATTGATGATCCAAATATTCAAAAAGACTATTTAGAAAAAATTCTAAAAACATTAAAAGATAAAGAAGAAAATAAAATTTTACCAAGTACTACTAAGAAAGCTTACGACTTAACTAATATTTTAGATAAGAAAATAAAAAATAAAAATGTGTCCATTCAAGATATACAAAGAGAGATAAAAGAAATTAAATTAGAAATAAAAGAATTAAAAGAAAATCAAGTTCAAAATACTGGTGCAATAAAATTAATTCTTCAAAATATTAATATCGACAATATTTCTGAAACTGAAGAAGAAACACAAGATATTCAAAACATTGAAAAAGTTCCAGAGGATTTTCTTTTTGTATTAAGAGAAATAACTTATAAAAAATATTTCTTAAAAATAAAAATCGTTTTCTCAGAAAAATTTGAAATTGATACTATAGCTTTTTTTGATACTGGTGCAGATTTAAATTGCATAAAATCAGAAATTGTGCCTAAAAAATTCCATAAAAAAACTCATGAAAAATTATCTACTGCTAATAATTCAAGATTAAATGTAAATTCTAAAACAGAAGCTTCGATAGTAAAAAATGGTGTTAATATAAAAACTGATTTCATTCTTGTTAATGATATCCACCACACTGTAATCTTAGGAATACCTTTTATTAATTTAATTATCCCGTATATAGTAAATAATGATTCCATAACTTTTGAAATTAATCATAAAAAATTAAATTTTGATTTCTTAGAAAAACCTAAACTTAGAAATTTAAATCTAATTAAAGCTTGTTCAATTTATAAAAATAGTATTAATGTAATTAGAAATAACAAAAATATTGAAACCAGCAATGATCATTTGAAAAATGATTTACAGATGAAAGACCAGCACAACAATCCAAAAAATTGGATTCCTTCAAAAAAGCAAAAACTTTACATAGCTCCTTTCCAAGGAATTATGATATCATTGGAAACTGCCGAACCTTACCAACCAGGTAGAAGAGGTAATTTCATTCAATTTTGCGATATTAGATTACCTATTTTTCAGCAAAATAAATTTAATTTACGTCTTGGACAACACGTAAATCATTTTTAGCAAAATATTGGATAATATTTGAAATTTGGATAACCAAAGAACAGCAAAACTCCAAGTTTGTAATGCTTTGACAAATTATTTTATGATTGGAGAAAATTGTGGAATTAGTAACAATCCTCCAAGAATAAATTTCATCCATTATGTGATTTTTTCTGGAAATATTCTAGGAATGTTTCATGAATGGAAAGCAATAGCCAAAAATATAAAAAATTATCCTAATCCTTTATATAAAGGATACTATTCTTACAGCGAAGCATTAGCTGCTTGCAGAAAAACCATTGGTTTAAATTTTTATATCCAGCCAGGATGCAAAGAAAAAATTTGTGAAAATCCTTTAGCCAGCACAGATTGTGCATCCACATCGCACACTCAAGATACTTCCCAAAAGGTATCGACTCTTGAAAAAGAGATTGAATCATTGAGTGAAGAACTTGAAATTTTGAACCAAAAATATTCTGAACTCAATGAAAAGAACCAATACTTAAAATCCCAAAATAATTCCCTTTTTGCCCAAGAAAGTTATGAAAAACAAATCATTCCTGAAAAACATCTAAAAACCATATTGATATTAAAAACCCAAGATACCCTAAACCCACTTTTTTCTTTCGAACCTGAATTAAAAACTGTTATACAATATAAACTTGTTGATAGCTTCTTTTCAGATATAATTGAAATCCAAGATTTCATAGCCTCAGCAGCCACAAGTCCTATTCCCGAACTTTCCATTTGGCAAGATATCAATGAATATTATTTTGAAAATAGTGAGAAAATTGAGACTATGAGACTATTAACAGTCGAGCTTGATTTATCTATTTATGACCATTCAAAAATGACTATTGGTCGTCTTATGAACTTCGAAGTAGTCCGTAGTTTTAGATTTAGTAATATCTCTCAACTAGAATCATTGGGAGATAGAACTAAATTGGTTTTAAATGAATATCACAAAGCAACATATTTAAAAAATCAAAAAACTCAACTTTTCCAAGTGTTTTCTACAGTTCCTAAAATAAAAGGGTTTGTAATAAAACCAGCGAGACACAGAATATTTATGAATAGTGCTGTTGGAGGAAGATACAAATTCCCAATAGAAGATCTGAGATACAATCATATTGAATGCCATGAATTTTATGAAATGCTCGGAGCACGCCCATACAATTACCTAGTCAACTGGTCAGATTACAGATTAATCTCGGAAACATACCTAACCCAAATTTTTGGGCCAAACAAATTCAAGATCTTGATACCACACGTACAAGATAAAGAAGATGTCTGTTATGAGGCAAATCCCTATAACAGTGATGAACATGAAGAGGTGGATTCCGATTTAGAAGAATTCATACAAGAAATGCTTGATCGATGACCAAGGCGGAGACAGTGAAAAATAAATTTTGCTTTATGAATTGTATATTTTTATTTCTTGTATTTTTATTAGAAGTTGTAAATATTGTAATTTTGAAAAAAAAAAGGAAAATAATATAAAATAAAATAACATAATATAATATATTATATTATTTCACCTCCTTACTTTGCCTATAAATAACCACTCATCACCCCATTCTAAACCACTTGAAAAAATTGGAGACACTTGAAAACACTCCAACACTTCTAAATTCCTCTCAAACCTCTCTTCCAAATTCCCTCAACCTTTCTTCAAAACCTTTTCCTTTCTTCTCTTTCTTTCTTCATCCTTGCTCTTCATAAAACCTTTTTGATCCCTTCAACCTTCTAAATACCTTTAAAAATTTGTTTATATTATGCATCAAGTTCTTCAAGGATCTTGAAGATAGTTGTAAATATTTGAAGATTCCAAGAGTTGTACAAATTCCAAGGTTTGTAATGAAGTTTTAATTATTATTATTCTTGTGTTATTTATATTATTTATTTAAATACCTATATAAATATATTACATGGACGGTTCTACCGCCTAAGCACTATATAAATATATTATATATATATATATATATATATATATTTATGTATACTTATATATATAAATATTATATGGTCGGTTATACCGCCTAATCGAGTTCATTAATATTCGTGGTGTTCTTTGCAAAAGCATGCTCTGCATATAATCTTTGATTATATGTATCAGAAACTGGAGAACCACAATATTATCTGAGACGTTTAAATTTCAGCTTTTAATTTCTGTAATTTAAATTCCAGCAATATATACATATATGTATATATCAGTGGTCTTATAAAACCCACTATATTTAAATTCCAGAATTTAAATTCCGCACTATATTATATATATATATATATATATATATATTATCATTGGATTCCTTTCATTAGGAACCATTTTAAGCTTTAATATATATATTACTAGCTTTGTGGTGTCCTTTCAAAGGAACCATCATATTATTTTATGATATATATATATATTATCATTGGATTCCTTTCATTAGGAACCATTTTAAGTTTTAATATATATTACTAGCTTTGTGGTGTCCTTTCAAAGGAACCATCATATTATTTTATGTTTCTTTGTTGATACATTATTTGTTTACTTTTTAAAGTTCTTTATAATTATTTCTTTATGTTCCTTATCCCCTTAGTATCCTGTTGTGTCTTCATGGGATTTTCAATACTAGCTATATGTTGTTTCTGTAGATATTTTTCTATTCTATCTAATTGTTTTCTTATGGTATTTAAATTTGTATTTGATATATATATATATATATATATATATATATATATATAATCATCTAGAAAAAGGGTATATTTAATGCGTGTTTGAATAAAAGTACTAAAGTTAGGTAGACTCGTTCAATTTGGCAATTCCATGTTACGTCTGTTATTGGTCTATTTATCGTTAAACTCCACATTTTGTTCTTTTCCCACTCATTGCGTTGGTAATTTAATTTATTTTCGGTTTGTCTTCTGATACGAGGCTCCATTTAGATAACTACTTATAAAAAGATTTTATAAAAATGTTTTTTTTTTTACAAAATTCTTATAAAATATTTTATAGTTGTTTTAAAAATATATATGTTCTTGAACAACTATTTTATAAAATGTCTTTAGAGTTATCAGAGACGGAGGGAAGGGGGGCAGTGGGGGCAGCCGCCCCCTCAATTTTTAAGTTGAACAAAGGGATATGGGGAAGAGGGGGGCGAGTGGCTTGGACGCTCAATTCTCCCTAAAGATTTTAGTGATCTGTCATTTTTCTTGGGCATAAATGTTAAGAGATTCTTTGATTCTTCTTTATTTCTTTCTTAGACTAAATATGCTCAGGAGCATCTTCATAAAACAAAGATGTTTGAAGCAAATTCTCTGCCAACACATATGTCTACGGGTGCCAAACCCCAGCCAATTTAATTAAACGTGTTTGAAGCACATTCCTTGAACGGGAACGGCAGCTGCCGCAACAAAGTTACGGGTGAAAACGGTTGATTAATATAACGTTGTTTTTCTTTAAAATATCGGCGATTTTGCGGACGTCGCGGAATGAAACGGCGATTTCACGGATTTCGCGGCCGTCGCGTAACGTTTTAGTTAATTTTTTCAATTAAAATTTTAGCAAATTATACCGCAACTGTTCCGAGAAATGTTTGGAGGTGAAATGTTTGGTTATTTTAAAAACATAAAAAAATATATCTCTCAATTGTTATTTAAAACCTATTCTTTGGGAATTTTTTTTTAAAAAAATTGAAAAAAGTTTTACAAAAATCTTATCCAAACAAATAATTTAAGTTTTTTTTTTCACTCATAAAATACTAAAAGTTTTAGTAACACTCCAGTGAGACAGTATCATCCGTGAAACGGGTCAACCCTACCCATATTTATAATATCAGTAATACTTTTGACATAAAATATAATACTTTTTAATAGATAGTCCATATAAGAAACCCGTCTAAAAAAAATTACCCTTGAGACCGTCTCGTAGGAGTTTTTGTCTATTTTTAAAGTGCTTGTCCAAATAAAGTTTGAATATTTACCATGAACATAACAGTAATTTCATACGATAATTAGTGGCATTCCATGTTACGTATGAAGATTTCTAATTAACTTACGTACCTAACAAAATGATTAGGTAGATTAAATAAGATATCATGAATTATTGGATTCAGAGGAATAACATGTGATGAACTTTCATGTCAAGATAAATTGGAATTGGGTCGGTCTATATACGTTTTTTTAACAAACCTAATTTTCCAGTAGTAGTAAACATAGCAAAAACAAGTAATCTGAATGTTACAGAGGTAGTGTTTGGAAATGTTTTTAAAAAAATGAAAATTTTAATAATTTTTTTTACCATAGCCAAACACTACCTAGATCTTTTATATTTACGTCTAAAATCCCAAAGAAAATGAATCGAGCATATAATTTACTTCATTCATCTCATTGATATAGACAAGTGTGTATTTTCACACATAATAAGAAATTTTTTGAGAAAATAAAATTTTAGAAAGCAATTTCTCGTTTTACCCTTATTTAATAAAATTTTTAATAGAATAAAATAATTGTATAAAGTTAATCATATTAATTTAATGGGTGATGCTACATATACACAGAGTGTTACACGTTGGCTTGCACATTGCACTTGAAATTACATGATTAACCTTCATGCATTTTTGAAATATTATTTCCAAATAAAGTGCAAGGATAATAATGTAATTTCAAGTGCAATGTGTAAACCAACGTGTAACACTCTATGTACATGTAGCATTACCCTTAATTTAATAGATAAATTGGTAAAATAATAGGACATATAACATTAAATATGAAAACTAAACTATATATTTGGAATGGATGAAAAAAAAAAAAATAACCTAAATGAGAGTAAGAGTGAGGGAATATATTATTTGATGTGCCCAACTTTTGAAGTTGGACTCAAGCCCAAAAAAAATCTCAAGTACAAATATGATTGAACATAAAGTCACACTCACATATGTCCATTTCCATCCGTGTAGCCTCTATATAAAGACATGCATCGATCGCCTCATATTCCCAATCAAACAAACACACTATAATTTCATAACTCAAAACAAATATAATTAATGGAAGTCCCAATGCAAGGGGCACATTTTGTTCTAGTCCACGGCGCATGTCACGGTGCTTGGTGTTGGTACAAACTCAAGCCCCTGCTCGAGGCGGCCGGCCACCGTGTCAGGGCCCTAGACCTGTCGGCCTCTGGCATCGATCCGGGAAGCCTGATGGACGACGTCCGAATGTTCGACGACTACACGAAGCCGTTGCTAGAAGTCATGGCTTCGATTCCGCCGGACGAGAAGGTGGTTTTGGTCGGACATAGCCTCGGCGGATTGAACATCGCCACCGCAATGGACAAGTACCCCGAGAAGATCGGCGTGGCCGTTTTCTTGGCTGCCTTCATGCCTGATGCTAAACATGAGCCATCATATGTGCTGGACCAGGTTTATTTAATTTTTCTAATTATTTTCTATGTCTATTTGCATTTTTATTTCAATAAAAAAAACTCAACAAGCTATATATATATATATGTAATATAATCTTCACCCTCACATTACGAATGTATCTATATGTACTATTCCTGATTATTTATAGTATTATGGATTCAATAATATATATAATTCAAATATGTTGTGACACAAAATTATAATTTGAAGTACTCTGAACGAACTCCGGCGGAAGAATGGTTAGACACAGAATTCACTCCGATTGGTACCCCTCAAGAGCCTCTCACTTCAATGCTGTTCGGCCCCAAATTTATAAGTTTCAAACTCTATCAACTCTCTTCCCCACAGGTTAATTCTCTCTTAATTTCCCTATTCTCGTCTCGTGAAATGTTATAATCATCTTCTTATCATGTCATTTAACGCTTCTAAGATATATAAAAAAAATCTAAAAATAATTAAACTGATGTCCCACACTAATGTACAGTATAACAAAACTTTATATATACTAGCTATCAATGCACGTACACGTGATGCATGTGTGACATATATATAGTAAAAATAATTACGTGAAAAATTTGAGGAAGGTTAGAAAAAAAAATATGTAAGATGAAAAAAAGTTGATAAGTGGTTTTTTTAAATTTTAAATTGGAGATCATAATGAATTTTATGAGATAATAGAACTAGTGTAATTTTGATATCTATCATTTTATCGTTTATCAATATGAGTGAAAAAATATTTTTTTAGGCTAGCTGGATATGTAATTTGATATTTGTGTCATATTAATGGACCAAGTCGGTTAGTATAGATGTCTCAAGCTTTATATATGATATAGATATAGATATATCGATGATAATGGAGTTTTATCGGAACTGAAAATTGCATTTTAATTTCATAAACTTCTTCATTAGAAAAAAACATAGAGAGTATATATTGTTGTTATTAAAATACAACAAAATTTTTCATGCAAGATACGACGTAATAATATGCCCCTTAGCCTCTTCTCATAAATCATTTTGAAAAGACTTGCGTATTTTGAACTTATCATCGCATTACAACTTGTTAATTTAATTGTCTCAATTTTATTAATAGAGTGTAGATATTTAAATTTTTATTTTTATTTAAAATAATAAATATGGAACATAAATTGGGTTAAAACTAAACCCAAATCAAGGGGCGTACCGTTAAGGGGTTAGGGGTCCGTGGGTCGATTTCGTTATTGAGCCCAACTCTTTAATTTGTTTTATATTATACAATTCATTTCGATTTTAGTAAATTTTACTCTTCAACTAAAAGCAGGTACTTCTGAATTTTCGGCTTGTTTTCAGTAAATATTGTGATTAATTTCCATCATTTTATTAAATTTGCTAGTTTTGATGAAATTAATTGAAGGTATTTAATTTTTATGTGATTTTTATTTTAAGCCGATTATTTTATTACTTTTATCATTTATGTGATAGATTATTTCTTTAAAATAAATATATTTGATACATGAATTGCATTACTCTGCTGTTAATGAAGATCTATTTTTATCATATTAAAATGTGTATCAGAGCTTAAGTTTTTGTTTAATTTTTAAGACTGATATTTTGATTGATTAATTTTTGTAAATAAAAATTTAAAAAAATTGGGTTATTTTATCTAACAATACAAAGTTTTTTTTATGGTTTGGTAACCCGCAGCCGCAACTTTTCGATTTATCATGTATCTTGGCAGGATGTGGCGTTGGCAAATATGTTGGTCAGGCCAAGCTCTCTATTTCTTGAAGATTTGTCAAAGAAGAGGCCTTTCTCAGCTAAAGGGTTTGGATCTGTGAAGAGGGTTTATATTGTTGCCTCTGAGGACAAGGCCATTCCGGTAAATTTCAGCCGTTGGCAAATTGAAAATTTTGGAGTGGATGAAGTAAAACAAATTGATCGTGCAGATCACATGGCGATGATCTCCGAGCCTCAACGACTTTACGATTCTCTCTTGGAAATAGCCAAAAAATATATCTAATTTTCCAGAAACGTAACATTGTTCACGATTTTACCCTTTGCATTATGCTCCTGGGATATTATTGCTTCAAATATAGCTATACAATATAATAATTCTTTAAGAGGGTCACATAATAACTATTTTTTTGTCATTTTGATAATTGTCTTAATGTTTTTTTTTCCACTAAAACTAGCAATACATGAATGGTAAAACTAATATTATCTAAAGATAATTACATCACTCTCTCGACATTTTCATCATATTTTTTTTTAACCATTCATTTTGCTTTACTGGAAATCAAATAATATTAATAAAAAATATATTATATATATTAATACAAAATATTTTTGTATTGTATCACATGTGTCACGTGTTTTACTGCTAGTTATAAATAATCTTTATGTTTAGGATGCGGAGATCCACGTGTACTCGTGTGCAAAACAACTTCGATTGTCTTGAAATTTTTATGATAGGGTCGTCTCAAAAATGCGAATCCAACAATATATCATATGATACAAATTTTATTTTCGGTGATCGAAAATGTGAAGATAGCCGAAAATTACATATTTCACCTAATTTTTGCTAGGCGCGCGCGAGCGGCCAGAAAATTTGTTCGCTCGAGCGCGGATTTTCTGTCCGCGAGAGGCGTGGGTGGTGGTGACTGGTGCAACTAATAAAATAATAATTAACATTATTTTAATTAAATTTTATCCAAAAATAATAATAAGATCAGAAGACCCCACCCTCAAGCCGAGCCGAACGGCCGTGCGCGTGTGTTTATTGCATCGATTAGCGTCTTGCACCTTTACAAAACATCTGATGTTTTAAGGTCCAATCCCATAATTCAAAGTTGCACTAATTAAGGAATGCAACACATTAGAATTCTTCCAAGGCAGGACAAACACTTTCTCTATATCATTTAATCATCATTCACATTTTTCTCACATAAATAATACTGGAACCAAATAGTAACTTAAAGGATAACATCGTTTCGATCGGTTTGTCTAACATATACGATCTCTATCACCTAGATTTTCAATTTAGATACGTATACACATCAATCTCACCTAGCAATTAGCATACTTTCATAACAAATAATGAGAACTCGAAGACAATAATAGGATAGCAATGTCGATTAATGGTCGTGGGAAGAAACTACGTGTTACTGAATGCTTCTTCCACTGTACAATTCCAATTTCCAAGTTGGCGGCTTCTTCCAATGAACGTTGATTCAATAAACACAGATTTTTTGAAAGTCGAACCAAGTAATAATTCTTGACTCTAACTCAAAAAATATTAGATTCGATTGAATTGGATTTTTTTTTACTTGAGCACAAGCTAAATTTTCATCGTTGGATGGTTGTTTATTGATGTAATATAATTACATATTTAATAAAATATGTTTCGAGATTCGAATTCGAGCCGAAGTTTAATGTGTTTGAATTTTTTTTCACCTCAAGCTCAAATTATTATTTTGTCCAATAATTTGCTTATTATTGTACTATATATAATTATATTTAATAAAATATATTTCAAATATTTATTTTCGACCATCTCGAATAATTCGACATGTTAAAATATTTCGAACTCAAATCAAATCTTGATTCGGTCCGAAATTAAGCAAAGAATATTAAATTTTTATATATTCAAGTGACCAAATCGTACTCAAATTTGAATATATCTTTGAGCTTTAAAATTTGTCTTATTCGATTAGTTCAAATCTCTATTTAATCGAAACTTAAGCGCAAATCATATATCTATTTTTAAAATATAACTTTAACTCTTAAAGGAACCATAGTTAAAATGATGGGGATAGCAATTTTGTTTTTTGTACGTACGTTATCGATCCATTCACAAATATTTCAGTTCAATAGTTTGTATATTTGTTCAATTTTGATACTTTTTCACTTGAATGCTGGCATTGCATTATCTACATCAGTAATTTTCGATAATATGTCACTATTTTTACATTTAAATAAACTGAAAATTTAAAATAAATTAGACGAAAACTAAGAATTGGCTGATAACATAACAAAAAATGAAAATATGTAAGTTATCGAACAAGAATGCTGTTTTTCCTAAAATAACGATAAATGAAATACATTTAATGCCAAACATATAACTTTTTCATTGGGAAAAAAATACTTGAGTTCAACCTACTTTACGGGTATTAGTTTAATTTTCAATCTAATAGTTCAATGATTCGTCACGTCACCTCTTCAACATTAATTATACTTATGCGTTAAAATATAGATCATTTGATTCATGATTTGAGTAAACATGCAATGGATGAGATTGAATTCATGATTTGTCACGTCACCTCTTCAACATTAATTATAAAGCATGGTTATATGTTTACATGGCTTAATATATAACAATATGGTGACCATGTTAATTCAATCTCATCCATTGCATGTTTACTTACAAAAAATCAATTCTACTCAAATATCAAGGCCCGTCATTCAACCTGTAGTGACCCTGCATGGAATCACCTACTAACTGACAACTAATAACATGCATTAAACTTAATACAGCAAAATAATTAACAGAGTAAAAACGTGCGGAAACTTAACCATAATTTACATATCAGCTTAGTAACATAATCCAAGCTTAAATCTGTAGTGATACCACCATATCAAAAACTTAAAAGTAAACACTATACAGCTATATCGAATCCTGCTGTATAATAAACTCCTCAAGGCTTCTGCTCTCTAGTTCTGCCTTGAACTACCAGCTCCGTCCATCCTGCGACCTGCCCCATGAAATAGGGTGTCCAAGATAACAACTAGGACGTGAGCGCTAACGCCCAGTACATAAACATGAGTAAACATATGTATATAATGCATGCAACATGATGACTGGTAAAAGGGTCATCTGAAAAATCATACTCAGTACCGGTGCCACATGAGTGCTGCCACCGCACGGATCAACCTATGGGTGCAACCACACTCGTTTAGTACACCAGAGTAGACAGACATAAATGCCCCCGCCGTCGCGGTACTCTCAGTGACAGACTATCGAGTATAGAGCTGAGCGGCTCTATAGTCAGGTATAACAAGGTATAGGCTCAACGTGTATATGCACATGACTTATGAATATAGAAAGCGATAAATCATATATTATGCCATATAATAATGCCAAATAAATGCAACATATAAACATGTATACTCGCTGGCAATCTCAGTCAATGTGTACGTACCTCTAGGCTAGTTCAAGTATAGTAGGATCCTAGGTTTCAAGCCTATATTCAAAAGTTCACCGTATCACTACATAAATTTTATAAGCCTTAACTAAGTTAATAAGTACTCCCAAAACTTAAATAGATTCTCAAACCATACCTTCGTCCGTAGATAGCCCTTTGGAGTCGCTAGTCCCGGATGACTATAACCACTCCTTGGTTATTCCAGAACCTTTATTATAACCGATAGGGCCCTTAAGTGTATATCTCACACTATATAACTGAAGAAGGAACCTCGAGAATTCGTATTCCAAAATAAAATCGAATGAGCCCTATTTATAGGAAAAATTTCGGACGAGTTCGGGCCCTCCGAACCTGAGTTCGGATCGTACGAACCAACTCACTGTCTGCATGCGAGACACGTCGAGTTCGGATCGTCCGATCTCTACTTCGGGTCGTCCGAAGTGCTCTAAGTCCGACACTTGTCAAAATTCATTGCTGAGTAATCCTGCCTTCTTGGCACAAACAAGTTCGGGCCGTCTGAACTTGAGTTCGGATCGTCCGAACCAGCCTTAACTCCGAAGTCAACAAGCTCACCTTCGGAGCCCCCGGTGGTCAATTTCGGGCCGTCCGAAGTCCTCTTCAGATCGTCCGAACTGGCTCAGATAATGAAATTTCATTCTTGCTTCTGAAGTCCGATTAAATCCCGAAATTGGTTAATTACCAACCCTTAATCATGTTTAGCATATTATTATCTTAAAATAAGGTCTGGGTTACTACATTCTCCCCACCTTTAGATATTTCGTCCTTGAAATAACATCTAAAGACAAATTAAGATAACAATATAAAATATCAAACCACGTTTTATTACAACAACTGTAATTACAACTACATGGTAATAAAAAATACAAAGCAAACAACTCAGGATATTCTGCTTGCATACGACTCTCAGTTTCCCAAGTTGCTTCTTCAATGCCTCGGCGCTGCCACTGTACCATCACAAGTGGTATAGTCTTGTTCCGAAGAACTTTCTCCTTTCTGTCTAAGATACGGATTGGTCGTTCAACAAAATACAGATCTGGCTCTAGCTGAATATCAGTAGACTGAATCACATGAGATTCATCAGCTATATACTGTCGAAGTAACGACACATGAAAAACATTATGTATACTGGAAAGATTTGGCGGTAACGCCAAACGATATGCAACATCTTCGATCTTTTCCAGTATCTGGAAAGGTCCAATAAAACGAGGAGACAACTTGCCTTTCACGTCGAATCTCATCACCTTCCTGAAAGGTGATACTCGTAGAAACACATATTCACCAGGCTCAAACTGAAGTGGCCTGCGACGAATATTAGCATAACTGGCTTGTCTATCTTGAGCAACTTTGATCCTATGCTTGATCAAATCTACCTTGTCTACAATCTGTTGCACCAATTCAGGACCCTCGACTTGTCGTTCCCCGACTTCATCCCAGAATAATGGAGTACGATACCGTCGACCGTACAATGCCTCGAAAGGTGCCATATCAATACTACGATGATAACTGTTATTGTAGGCAAATTCGATCAAAGGTAACTGATCCTGCCAAGATAAGCCAAAATCCATGACAGAAGAACGTAGCATATCCTCCAAAGTACGAATCGTCTGCTCTGACTGCCCGTCAGTCTCCGGATGATATGCAGTGCTCAAACTCAGAGTGGTACCCAACGCCTCCTGAAAACTACCCCAAAAACGTGAGGTAAATTGCGGGTCTCTATCATTGACTATTCTTACTGGAATTCCATGTAATCGCACTATCTCTTGGACATATAAGCTGAAAGAATGGGTGCCCGGTTAGCCAACTTGTGGCTAAAGGCTTTTATGACTCTATGTAAAATAATCTTTTGTTTAATATAATTTACACTTTTATAATGGTATTGACTTTATCTTTCTTCATATTGTTATATTATGATATAATATTGTTGTTTTGATAAAGACCGTGAATATACTATAGTTTATGTACGATGTGGTAGCACATGGGGATGGCTATCATGAAACACATCTTATAGTCACTGTATATTCTAAACTGTTCCTAGTCAATTGAGCCGTCCGAAAAAAAGGGATAAAGATCGCTCGAGATTGAGACTAGCATTTGCGATGCCGAGTACCACGTTTCATTGGTATGGAACATAGAGATGTTCAAAGCATGCAAATGGATATTCATATGATGAATGATCGAACTACCCTATTCGGACTTTCCAAGTGGTTATCACTTATCGAGTGGATAAAGTCCGCGGTTTTGGTTGTACACCATTAGTCCTTATTACTTGAAACATCATTGAGACTCTATATGATAGTACTGTACTTTGACTCATTTACCGACTCTATTGGGGTCATCAGGTGTCGGGATTGGGTACAGTTACGACACATATAGGAGTCGATGCTTTGTTGTCAAGGATTCACCACATACTTGCGAGTGTGGATATCCTATGCGATCTGAGGAGATATTAGTGTGACGAATCTCTGGCCAGAGTACATGATGTGTTTTAGGTTAATGGGTTATCCTAGTAACACATGCGATGTCACTATTTGATCTCCAAGATGTAATGCATAGTTATCGAATCTCGAACGACTTTCGATATACCAATGGTTGTTGATTCGATCGGGATATATGGATGAAGGGATCGTACTGTACGCTAACCAAAATCTACTGGTTCTTGCAGGCACTATCAGTAATACCTAAGAAATCATGGGGCGATGTTGCTAGGCGCTCTTACCATGATTCGATGGGTAAGTCGAAAATTGTTGTTCCGAGTCACAAGGAGTTGTGAGCCCACGGCTAGCTGTATTCCTGAACCATTGAGGGTTACACAAGTAATGGATTACTAAAACCCCGTAGAGATAGTTAAATTTAAAGAGTTAAATTTAATGAAAGAGAAGTTGAACTTCTTAACTAAAGGGAGTGAGATTTCCTAAAATGACATAGGGATGGGCATTTTTGGAAATCACTGAATTCGGATTCAGAAAAATTATCTTGACTTTAAAAGATGCAGAAATGGTTTCTGTGCACATTGGTAAAATCAGTTTATCAATCGGAGTCACGATGAATTTATATTAATTTTTAGAACAACGGGCTTGGCTTGTTGGGCTTAAGTTATGGATTGTGGGCTTTAAGGAGTTAGAGTCCTAACACAATTATAACTTAACCTAGTCTAGAAATTATCTATAAATACATGTAGTGGGTTCGAAAATTACGGGTGATTCAGTCTTCAAATTTTCGAACACTGCATAATTATTTCAAGAGGATTTTCGAAAATTCCTCTGTCCCTTTCGGAGAAAATTTGGCTTGTGATTTTTATGAAAAATTACAATCTGAATTAACAGATCATATCTGTTTATTCTCTACGCAAACTTCTGATTGATTTCTAGTGTAGTCAATCAGAGGGTTTTGTTTTCTATTCGTGGACCTGATTGAAGAAACGTTAGTTCATCAGTTTCGGGGATATACAACAAGAGTAGATTAAATTCTGTTGGTGTCCATAATCTCGCTTCGAGATTTTAAGGTAAAATATTTAATTGTGATTATTTATTTTACTTACACAATTTAATCGTAAAAGTTTTGATACCCAGATATGGAATCGTTTCATATTAATAAAATAAATTTTTAAACTTCCGCTGCATCGGGTATCAATTCTAATTGATCTGAACACAGTTTTTCAACAGTGGTATCAGAGTCAGGTTGCTCAGATCAAACGATTAAATTAATCGATTGTACAAAATTTTTAAGCCTCGTTTTTGAAACAAAACAAATTTTAAAAAAAAAATCAAAATTTTGACGGGCAAAACACGGGCAGCGACGGGCTGCCCAGCCCTAGCCCCGGTCGGGGCACGGGCTGCCCGGGATTGTCCCGAGCAGCCCGGAAAATTAAAATTTTAATTTTTTAAAAATTTTGAATTTTTGAAATTCTTGTGTTTGATCCGATCGAAAATTGTTTTTGATTAGATCACGAGGCATCGGATCGAATTGTTCGAGTCCGAAATTTTTAAAATTGATTTTTGGATAAATTTGAATTTTTGAAAAATTTATAAATTTTATCCGTTAAATTAAATTTTATAAAATTAATTATTTTGGTACAATTGATGATAAGATATGATCTTATGGATGGATAAGATAAAATATGATTTTATCTTTTAAATTATGATTCCATTGCATGTTTATCCAATTATTTAATTATTGAATTAATTAATGGATAAAGGATGATCGATTGCCATGACCAATGTTTTAGGTGTATGTTAGGTGATTTACATTTGTCTTATTGTTGTTGGTGTTTATTAATGGGCTTGGTTTATAGCCTAATATGATTGTCATAAGTAATAAAAGTGGGCCTGGTTTATGGCCCGTTCCCACCCCTAAAAATATATCCCATATTTGTCATCGAAATTTATTGTAAATTTATTAGACTTAGTGGGAGACAAAGATTTGAAGAAATGGTGGGCCCAGCAGACAATGAAGACCGAATAAATGTAAATTGGAAGCACAATGTAATAGGATTGCATTGCATACTTGCATAACACCTAGGATTGGACTTAGACTCGTGATTGGCAACCACGGGTCGAATAGTTAATGGGATCGATCATCCTTTAATAATATATGATATTATTGATGTATGCATGTTTAGACTAAATTGTATGAATCCCGCAAGCATACATATATTTGCATGATGAGACAAATTTTCAAAAATAAAATCCCTCATTTTAAATAGGATTTAAAATTGATATCAAGATAAACAAAAGGAAATTTTAAATATTGTTTAAATATTCCTACCTTCCATCAACGATCAATGTATGTGATGCTACCCGCGGATATGGTCCGGCTCATATTATTGGGGGGGCCCGTTCGTCGGAAAGCTGTACATTGGATCGACACATGTTGTAAGTTGGGTGGAACTCCCATGGGATTGACTCATATTATTGGGGATCCACATGGCGACCGTCCATCACAACTTAATATTGATGGGTCATCTTGACATGTCACAATAAACGACGTCATATTATTGGGCCCTTATTGGACATGAGATAAAAACATGGAGGTTGCTTTGGAAGCAATTGGGCTCTACCTTTTGAAAATTATGGTTGGCTGATATTATTCGGGACCATAGTTTGTCAATTGGACTCCATGTTCCCACTAAAGAAAATGTTTCTCGTTTTCACTAGAGGGTAGTGAAATCGTCAAAATAGTGGGAGTGTAATTCATAAAATGAAATTCGCCATATTTTATGTCTTAGTAAATTAATTAAACAAATCACTGATTATTGTCTGTTTCCTTTTCAGTATTTCATTACTATGAATTCGCGTAATCCACTACTCTCAATTCTCGATCAAAACAAGTTGACTGGCGCCAACTATACGGAATGGTTCCGTAAGTTAAAAATCATTCTAAATTCGGAGAAGGCTTTCTACGTGTTAGAGAAGCGTCCTCCGAAGGAAGCCCCGGCTAACACTAGTCCGGAAGATTTGAAAAAGCTTGACGATTGGTGGGACCATGATGTCAAGGCAAAGAGTTATATGCTAGCATCAATGTCTGATGAACTCCAGAGGCGATTTGAGGATGCGGTGAATGCTGCTCACATTCACAGCGCACTCAAGGAACTTTTTGGAGCTCAGTCAAGGGCCGAGAAATTTGCGACTGTCAAAGAGCTCATGACATGCCGCATGTGAGATGAGACTTCGGTCCGTGAGCATGGGGTACACATGATTGGGCTCATTGAAAAGTTGGTAAAACTCGAACTGACATTAGAGCATGAACTCAATGCGGACTTGTTGCTTCTTTCACTTCCTTCGTCGTTTGATGGCTTTGTGATGAACTTCAATATGAACAAGATAGAGGTCACCCTTGAAGAGATGGTCAATATGCTTGTGACTTATGAAGCCACACTAAAGAAGGATAAACCGGTACTCTTGGTTGGCTCCTCTTCTAACTCTAAGAAAGGACCAAGTGGAAAGGGTAAGAAACGTTCTGCCCCGCCCAAGAAGATTGTACCAAATAAGAAGGGAAAGACTAAGGCTTCAATTGGAATAAAAGATGAAAACGTTTGTCATTACTGCAAGAAACCCGGTCATTGGAAACGTAACTGCAAGGAATACCTCGAACAGTTGCGAACTGCAAAGGGTATGTTTTACATTGAAATAAATGTTTCGCTTAATACTTCTTCTTGGGTATTGGATACCGGATGTGGATCTCACATTTGCAATGATTTGCAGGTGATGACAAGAAGTCGTAAGCTAAGGATGGGTGAGACCCAGCTAAGGCTCGGGAATCGTTCTAGAGTCGAAGCCAAAGCTATAGGAGACATTTATTTAGTTTTGCAAAACAATTTTAAGTTATTTTTGAGAGATGTTTTATATGTTCCGGATTTGGTCAAAAACATTATATCTATTTCTATGCTTGATAGAGATGGTTTTTCTTGCAATTTTGTAAATGGGATTTGCAATATTTACAAGAATGAATGTTTGATTGGAAATGGACAACTTGAAAACGATCTATATAGCTTAAAATTAAAAGGCGTTCCAATTAATTATGTTGATAAACCGGTAACAACAATTAAAAGGAAGGACGATATTCAAAACCCGGCAAACCTTTGGCATGCTAGGCTAGGTCATATTTCCTCAAGGAGGATGAACAAGCTAGTGGGAGAGGGCATGTTTGATATGTCTGATATTAACTCTCTACCTTCTTGTGAGTCCTGCCTAAAGGGAAAAATGACTAAATCTCCTTTCAAAGGAAAACCTGAGCGTAGTCAAAATCTGTTGGATTTGATCCATACAGATGTTTGCGGTCCATTTAAGATTGATACTAAATGTGGCAACACCTACTTCATTACCTTTACTGATGATCATTCTAGGTATGTGTATTTATATTTAATGAAATATAAGTCTGAAGCATTTGAAAAGTTCAAAGAATTCAAGGCTGAAGTAGAAAACAAACTAGGTAAAAGTATTAAGGCACTTCGATCGGATCGAGGTGGAGAATACTTAAGTACCGAGTTTTTGGACTATCTAAAAGAGAATGGGATTCTCTCTCAGTGGACTCCTCCTATGACACCTCAGCTTAATGGTGATTCGGAGCGTCGCAATCGAACTTTGTTGGACATGGTTCGATCCATGATGAGCTTCACTGAGCTCCCACCTTCGTTTTGGGGCTATGCGCTTGAAACGGAGGTATTGTTGTTAAACAACGTCCACACTAAAGCAGTAAATAAAACACCATACGAGTTATGTAATGGCAAAGCTCCTAAGTATTCGTACTTGAGGATTTGGGGATGTCCTGCTTACGTGAAGCAGACAGTGGGAGATAAGTTGGATAGTCGATCCTCCTTATGTTATTTTGTGGGGTATCCAAAGAATTCAATCGGATATTATTTCTATCATCCTAATGAAACAAAAGTGTTTGTTTCAAGGAATGCCACCTTCTTGGAGAAGGAGTTCTTATTGGATAAGAAAGGCAAGATGATGGAACTCGAAGAAATTCGAGAAGAACCCGAGATACAAAATAGCGATCCTACACCTCAAGAATCATCACAAGACACGCCTACTACTAGGAGATCCGAGAGGACTTCTAGGCCTCCTATTAGATATGGTCTTCTTCTTGAAGGGGATCAAAGTGAACCCGAAATTGGATGTGATCCAAGAAACTTCAAGGAAGCAATTTCTGATGCGGATTCAAATTTATGGCTTGAAGCTATGCAATCGGAAATAGATTCGATGCATTCTAACCAAGTTTGGTCTTTAGTAGATCCTCCCGATGGAATTGTTCCAATTGGGTGCAAATGGATCTACAAGAGAAAGCTTGGGCCTGATGGAAAGGTATTGACCTACAAGGCACGATTGGTGGCAAAAGGTTATACTCAAAGACAAGGAGTTGACTATGATGAAACCTTTTCACCAGTCGCAATGTTCAAGTCCATAAGAATTCTTATTGCCATAGCAGCATGGTATGACTATGAGATATGACAAATGGATGTAAAGACTGCATTTTTTAATGGAAACATTAAGGAAGAGATCTATATGACGCAGCCTGAGGGATACACATCCATGGGAAGCGAGCATAAGGTATGCAAGCTTCAGAGATCAATCTATGGTCTCAAACAAGCATCAAGAAGTTGGAACCAGAAATTTGATGAAACAATAAAGGATTTTGGTTTCATCAAAAACCCGGAGGAACCATGCGTGTACAAGAAAGTAGTTAAGGATGCGGTAACATTCTTAGTACTTTATGTTGATGACATTCTACTCATGGGGAATGACGTAGGGATGTTGCAGTCAACAAAGATGTGGTTATCAAGTAGATTCTCGATGAAGGATTTGGGTGAGGCCTCCTATATTCTTGGGATACAGATCTATAGAGATAGATCTAAGAGAATGATAGGACTTACTCAATCAACCTACATCGAAACCATATTGAAAAGTTTTTCAATGGATGGGTCCAAGAGAGGACATCTACCTATGTGTCATGGAGTTTCTTTATCCAAGTCTATGTGTCCCAAGACTGACGAAGAGATAGAGAAGATGACACACATACCATATGCGTCAGCCATTGGTAGTATCATGTATGGGATGATATCTACCAGACCGGATGTGGCCTATGCTCTGAGCGTCACGAGCAGATATCAAGCCAATCCCGGTCAAATGCATTGGAAAGCCGTGAAGGATATTCTTAAGTACTTGCGAAGGACTAAGAATGTGTTCATGATTTATGGAGGAAGAGAATTGAAGTTGGAAGGCTACACCGACTCTAGCTTCCAATGTGACGTGGATAACTCGAAATCAACCTCTGGATTTGTATTTGTGCTCAATGGTAGTGCTGTCTCTTGGAAGAGTTCCAAGCAAGACACCACAGCGGATTCCACCACTGAGGCAGAATACATTGCAGCATCAGCTGCTGCTAAAGAGGCGGTTTGGATAAGGAAATTCATTCAAGAGTTGGGTGTAATTCCTGAAGCTGTTGGTCCAGTCCCGGTGTACTGTGACAACACGGGTGCCGTTGCTCAGGCAAAGGAGCCAAGGTCTCATCAGAAGTCCAAACACGTACTGAGGAAATACCACATCATCCAGGAGATTGTGGAAAGAGGAGACATCAGTGTCGAGAGAGTGGCCTCTACAGACAATATCGCTGATCCGCTTACTAAGCCCTTGCCAGGACCATTGTTTGACAAACATCGCGAAGCAATGGGATTACGTAGTATGACTAGTTGGCTTTAGGGCAAGTGGGAGATTGAAAGAGTGGGTGCCCGGTTACCCAACTTGTGGCTAAGGGCTTTTATGACTCTATGTAAAACAATCTTTTGTTTAATATAATTTACACTTTTATAATGGTATTGACTTTATCTTTCTTCATATTGTTATATTATGATATAATATTGTTGTTTTGATAAAGACCTTGAATATACTATAGTGTATGTACGATGTGGTAGCACATGAGGATGGCTATCATGAAACACATCTTATAGTCACTGTATATTCTAAACTGTTCCTAGTCAATTGAGACGTCCGAAAAAAAAGGGATAAGGATCGCTCGAGATTGAGACTAGCATTTGCGATGCCGAGTACCACGTTTCATTGGTATGGAACATAGAGATGTTCAAAGCATGCAAATGGATATTTATATGATGAATGATCGAACTACCCTATTCGGACTTTCCAAGTGGTTATCACTTATCGAGTGGATAAAGTCCGCGATTTTGGTTGTACACCATTAGTCCTTATTACTTGAAACATCATTGAGACTCTATATTCTAGTACTGTACTTTGACTCGTTTACCGACTCTATTGGGGTCATCATGTGTCGGGATTGGGTACAGTTACGACACATATAGGAGTCGATGCTTTGTTGTCAAGGATTCACCACATACTTGCGAGTGTGGATATCCTATGCGATCTGAGGAGATATTAGTGTGACGAATCTCTGGCCAGAGTACATGATGTGTTTTAGGTTAATGGGTTATCCTAGTAACACATGCGATGTCACTATTTGATCTCCAAGATGTAATGCATAGTTATCGAATCTCGAACGACTCTCAATATACCAATGGTTGTTGATTCGATCGGGATATATGGATGAAGGGACCGTACTGTACGCTAACCAAAATCTACTGGTTCTTGCAGGCACTATCAGTAATACCTAGGGAATCATGGGGCGATGTTGCTAGGCGCTCTTACCATGATTCGATGGGTAAGTCGGAAATTGTTGTTCCGAGTCATAAGAATTTGTGAGCCCACGGCTAGCTGTATTCCTGAACCATTGAGGGTTACACAAGTAATGGATTACTAAAACCCCGTAGAGATAGTTAAATTTAAAGAGTTAAATTTAATGAAAGAGAAGTTGGACTTCTTAACTAAAGGGAGTGAGATTTTCTAAAATGACATAGGGATGGGCATTTTTGGAAATCACTGAATTCGGATTCAGAAAACTTATCTTGACTTTAAAAGATGCAGAAATGGTTTCTGTGCACATTGGTAAAATCAGTTTATCAATCGGAGTCACAATGAATTTTATATTAATTTTTAGAACAACGGGCTTGGCTTGTTGAGCTTAAGTTATGGATTGTGGGCTTTAAGGAGTTAGAGTCCTAACACAATTATAACTTAACCTAGTCTAGAAATTATCTATAAATACATGTAGTGAGTTCAAAAATTACGGGTGATTCAGTCTTCAAATTTTCGAACACTGCATAATTATTTCAAGAGGATTTTCGAAAATTCCTCTGTCCCTTTCGGAGAAAATTCGGCTTGTGATTTTTATGAAAAATTACAATCTGAATTAACAGATCATATCTGTTTATTCTCTACGCAAACTTCTGATTGATTTCTAGTGCAGTCAATCAGAGGGTTTTGTTTTCTATTCGTGGACCTGATTGAAGAAACGTTCGTTCATCAGTTCCGGGGATATACAACAAGAGCAGATTAAATTCTGTTGGTGTCCATAATCTCGCTTCGAGATTTTAAGGTAAAATATTTAATTGTGATTATTTATTTTACTTACACAATTTAATCATAAAAGTTTTGATACCCAGATATGGAATCGTTTCATATTAATAAAATAAATTTTTAAACTTCCGCTGCACCGGGTATCAATTCTAATTGATCTGAACACAGTTTTCCAACATAAGCGTGCCATGCGATCATAAGAATACTCTCGGTTGTAAGGAATAAAGTGTGCTGATTTCGTCAAACGGTCAACAACGACCCAGATAGCATCACACTGACGTGAAGTCATAGGTAAGTGGGTAACAAAATCCATAGTCACGTGCTCCCACTTCCATTCGGGAATCTCAAGATTCTGCAATAATTCACCTGGTCGTCGATGTTCAGCCTTGACCTGTTGACAAACCAAACATCTTGAAACAAATTAATACACACTCCTCTTCATTCCTTTCCACCAGAATCTAGTTCGCAAGTCCTTATACATTTTCATGCTTCCAGGATGAACTGATAATCAACTCATGTGAGCTTGAGATAGAATATCGTTCCTGAGCTCCGCAACATTAGGTACAACCACTCGATTAGATAAGCACAATAAACCATCTGCCTGAAAATGAAATCCAGATGTATTAACTCCATTGGCTAAGCGTGCCAAACGTTGAGTCTTAACATCAGATATCTGAGCATCTCTGATCCGAGAATACAATGCTGGCTCAGACAAAATAGTATACAACTGAATCCCATTTCTCCCTTTCTTGTGCTTGAGCGTAAAACTCAATGAACATCACTCTTGAATCATATGAGATACTTCACTAGTCTGAAGTGCAGAAAGTCTCACCTGCCGACTCAAGGCATCAGCAGTAAGATTAACAGAACCTGGATGATATTTGATTTCACAATCATAATCCTTCAAAAGATCCATCCAGCGTCTCTGTCGCATATTCAACTCCGCTTGAGTGAAGAAATACTTCAAACTCTTGTGATCCGTGAATATCTCAAATTTCTCGCCATAAAGATAATGCCTCCAGATCTTGAGTGCAAATACAATGGCGGCTAACTCGAGATCATGTACTGGATAATTACTCTCATGCGTCTTCAACTGTCGAGAAGCATAGGCAATAACATGTCCATGCTGTGTCAGAACACATCCTAACCCCTGACCAGAGGCATCAGTATAGACAACAAAACCTCCTGATCCAGAAGGTAGAGCTAGCACAGGTGCAGTAGTAAGACGTCCACGCAGCTCGTGAAATGACTCCTCACAATCCGAGGACCATATGAAGGCAACATCTTTTCGTGTAAGCTGTGTCAAAGGTCTGGCCAACTGTGCAAAATTCTCGATGAACCGACGGTAATATCCAGCTAGACCCAAGAAACTACGAATCTCACCAACCATCGTCGGACGAGACCAGTTTAGCACTGCCTCTATCTTACTAGGATCAACAGATATCTCTTCATTAGAAATCACATAACCGAGAAACACTATCCGATCAAGCCAGAATTCGCACTTGCTCAATTTCGCATATAGCTGCTTATCTCGTAACGTCTGTAAAACAATTCTCAAATACTGTGCATGCTCATTCTTGTCATGAGAACAGACAAGAATATCATCAATGAAGATGATGACAAATCTATCCAGATATTCTTGAAATACCTGATTCATCAGATTCATAAAGACTGCCGGTGCATTCGTCAAACCGAATGGCATCACCAGAAATTCATAATGTCCGTATCTGGTCCTAAAAGCAGTCGTAGATATATCTGAGTCTCGTACCCGCATCTGGTGGTATCCAGATCTCAAGTCTATCTTGGAGTAAACAGAAGTACCCTGTAGTTGATCGAATAGATCATCAACCCGCGACAAAGGATACTTATTCTTGATGGTGACACGATTCAACTGCCTGTAATCAATACACAATCGCATCGATCCATCTTTTTTTTTTTGACGAACAAAACAGGTGCTCCCCACGGAGAAAAACTCGGACGAATATATCCCTTATCAAGTAGATCCTGTAACTGCTGTTTCAATTCCCTCATCTCTGATGGTGCTAGACGATAAGGCGCTCGAGATATAGGAGTAGTTCCTGGTACTAAATCAATACCAAATTCAACCTCTCGCACCGGAGGAAAACCAGGAATCTCATCACGGAATACATCAGGAAACTCACTATCTACCGGTAACTGATCAATACCCGTACTACTCATGGACATATCAACTGTATAGATAACGTAACCCTTCCCACCTGACTCCAAGACATGACATGCCTTCAGAGCCGAAACAAGTGGCATCGGAGGTCGCGCACCCTCACCATAAAAATACCAGCTATCAACTTCAGCAGGATGAAACTGTACCAGACGCTGATAACAATCCACAGTAGCGTGATACAAAGTCAGTATATCTATTCCCAAAATACAGTCAAAATCTGTCATCGCTAACATCATCAAATTAGCCGATAACGTATTACCCTCAAACTCTAGAAGGCAACCCATCACTAGACACTTAGTTACTATCTCCTGCTTCAGCGGAGTAGATACAACTAAATCCATATCTAATGATACATAAGGTAATCTATGTCTCTTAACAAAGCGACTAGAAATAAAAGAATGTGATGCTCCAGTATCAATTAAAACAAGTGCAGGAATACCACATAACAAAAAGGTACCTGCCAACATGCGATTGCTTCCCTCAGTAGCCTGTTCTTGAGACAGGGCAAATACCTGCCCTTGAGTCTGGGGACGGTAACCAGAAGAACTCTGTGGTGCTGGCTGCTGTCGTGGAAAAGTAGAAGCCTGAGATCCAACCTGTGATCCCGATCCACTAGCAGAACCCATGCGCTGAGGACAATCTCTCCGCAGATGTCCCTGCTGACCGCAAATATAACAAGCACCAGTAGCTCTCCGACATGAAGCTGCAGGATGCTTCCCTCCACAGTGACTACAAAACTCCTCCTTCTTCTTCTTTTTACCAAAACGGAACATACCTCGTGAACCACGAGATCCAGATGAAGTAGTAGGAGTAGAAGAAGACGTAGGTCCAGATTGCACAACAGATTGAGCTCGAGGCTCAAAAGATCCACTAGGCTGTGCTAGCATCATCAACTGTGCCCGCCTGTTGCTGGTCTCCACAAGACGGCAACGGTTCACCAAAGTCTCATAAGATACTGGGTCATCACAGACAACAACCTGTGAGTAGATATCTTGGTTCAGGCCTTGTAGAAAGAGATCATACTTCGATGCATCACTCTCATTAATATGAGGACTGAAAGGTAGCAGATCAAGAAATCGTTGCTGATATTGATCAATAGTCATTGATCCTTGCCTCAGAGTAAGCAACTCCATCGATCGTGCTTGGCGAACAGCTGGAGGAAAATACAGTTTCTGGAACTACTCACAGAAATCTCCCCAAGTCACCTGTCCTCTTTCAGTACATGCCTGAGCAGCTTTGGCATCCCACCAAAAATGTGCTCGATCCTCTAGAACAAATTCTAGAACTTCCAATTTCTGATCCTCAGTACAATCGAAAGCACGAAAAGTACTCTCGAGTTTAGACATCCAACTTCTTGCTTGTTCAGGATTCTCGCCTCCCACCAAAGGTTTCGGTCCTACTTACATGAATTTATTGATAGAGTAGCGACGTCTACCCTCATGATGACGATGTTGATCATCATGATGGCGGTGATGACGATGATGATGACCACTTCCCTGGCCAACACTACCGTGACTCTCGTCAGCCATATCCTGAAAAGAATTGCACATTAAAATCCCAAATGCGCAAGAATTACTCAAAACTAATTCTAAATCCCAAGTACTAATCCCAAAATCTAAGCATGCTCTGATACCAAAAATGTTGTGACCCTTCATGGAATCACCTACTAACTGGCAACTAATAGCATGCATTAAACTTAATACAGCAAAATACTTAACAAAGTAAAAACGTGCGGAAACTTAACCATAATTTACATATCAGCTTAGTAACATAATCCAGGCTTAAATCTGTAGTGATACAACCATATCGAAAACTTAAAAGTAAACATTATACAGCTATATCGAATCCTGCTGTATAATAAACTCCTCAAGGCTCCTGCTCTCTAGTCCTGCCTTGAACTACCAGCTCCGTCCATCCTGCGACCTGCCCCATGAAATAGGGTGTCCAAGATAACAACTAGGACATGAGCGCTAACGCCCAGTACATAAACATAAGTAAACATATGTATATAATGCATGCAACATGATGACTGGTAAAGGGTCATCTGAAAAGTCATGCTCAGTACCGACGCCACATTAGTGCTGCCACCGCACGGATCAACCTCTGGGTGCAACCACACTCGTCTAGTACACCAAAGTAGACAGACATAAATGCCCCCGCCTTCGCGGTACTCTTAGTGACAGACTATCGAGTATAGAGCTGAGCGACTCTATAGTCAGGTATAACAAGGTATAGGCTCAACGTGTATATGCACATGACATATGAATAAAGAAAGCGGTAAATCATATATCATGCCATATAATAATGCCAAATAAATGCAACATATAAACATGTATACTCGCTGGCAATCTCAGTCAATGTGTACGTACCTCTAGGCTAGTTCAAGTATAGTAGGATCCTAGGTTTCAAGCCTATATTCAAAAGTTCACCGTATCACTACATAAATTCTATAAGCCTTAACTAAGCTAATAAGTACTCCCAAAACTTAAATAGATTCCCGAACCATACCTTCGTCCGTAGATAGCCCTTTGGAGTCGCTAGTCCCGGATGACTATAACCACTCCTTGGTTATTCAGAACCTTTATTATAACTGATAGGGCCCTCAAGTGTATATCTCACACTATATAACTGAGGAAGGAACCTCGGGAATTCGTATTCCAAAATGAAATCGAATGAGCCCTATTTATAGGAAAAATTTCGAACGAGTTCGGGCCCTCCGAACCTGAGTTCGGATCGTCCGAACCAACTCACTGTCTGCATGCGAGACACGTCGAGTTCGGATCGTCCGATCTCTACTTCGGGTCGTCCGAAGTGCTCTAAGTCCGACACTTGTCAAAATTCATTGCTGAGTAATCCTGCCTTCTTGGCACAAACAAGTTCGGGCCGTCCAAACTTGAGTTCGGATTGTTCGAACCAGCCTTAACTCCGAAGTCAACAAGCTCACCTTCGGAGCCCCCGGTGGTCAAGTTCAGGTCGTCCGAAGTCCTCTTCGGATCGTCCGAACTGGCTCAGACAATGAAATTTCATTTCTTGCTTCTGAAGTCCGATTAAATCCCGGAATTGGTTAATTACCAACCCTTAATCATGTTTAACATATTATTATCTTAAAATGAGGTCTGGGTTACTACACAACCCTTATTTCATGAGATATCTTATCCTTAATTAAATAACATATAATATATCCTGAACAATATTTATGGAAAAAATTCCACATAAATCATAATCTACCTCACTTTAATTCCTTTGTTTCTATCCCAATTTCTCACTCTCTCTTTAACCCATTTTATGAATTTATCTATTTTAAAACAATACATATTTTTATATTCAATAATTTTGATACGTGAAAATGGCTCACATTTGAATGAACAATAATTTACAATATTAAAAAAATAATCCAATTCAAATTATATGAATACAAATTAAAAAATAAGATTATTTAACATAGTTGAATGGTAAAACTGTAATTCATCCATCAATCATTATTTCAATCCCAAAATTAACAACTCAAAGTAAACATGTTATTGTTTATCCATCATTATTACACATTCTTTAAAATCATTTTAATAGTTCTAATATGATTTATCCACATGTAATCTCGTCTCACTAAGTAAACACAACCTAAAGGTAGGATCTCATTAACTGGGAAAAAATAAACAGATACAAGTTTTTTTTATTTATCAATTTTCCAAAAAAGACCACTTAATTATCCATTTTTTTAAAAAAATTAATATAATGTCAAAAAAAAATTATCGCTATTAATTATCAATGGCCAATATAAATCACGTTGTTAATTTGTGTAATTGTGTTGACCTTCTATTCCTATTGCAATCGTTTTAGACATCGTCACTCTAACCTGTGAACCGTGGAGTAGAAGGATTATTCAACTGTACATTTGGAGTATTTATCTCTTCATGATGTGGTTAAATTACGAGTATTGGATCGTCAACGCATATGTCAATTTTCATAAAAACATAAAGGTCTCACGTGATCTAATGGTATTGAAATATGGAGAAAAATACTTTCAATATAGCATAGACTAATTCGGAATAGAATTATCACATTAAAAGATATTGATGGTATAACTGGTTTTTTGTTGGTAGTAATTATTAGAGTTCATTTATTTTTTATATATAAAACTATGAATAATTATATTAAAATATATTTGTGATTATTTTGTTATAATTAATAATTTATTTGGATAGATTATAATTCTTATAAATATAATGATGTGATTATATCTTACTATATTATAGTAAATAGTCTTTAATTAATCAAATTTTAATTAATTGATAAATTTTGAGATGAAATTATAATTATATCCTAAATTAACTAATAATTAATTTGGCTTGTCTTTTTCAATAAATTTTCGAGGTTATTTTAGCTATCTTCTATGTTAGTCGAGTTGGGTAGGTAATTCCTCTGTATTTATTTCATATGTCATTTACTTGTTTGTCCTCTATTTTTCTTATGTGTTGTGTATGTTTTGTTCGATGTAAGGTCATTCAAAGTCATTTTGTTCAAGTGTTTTGACTAAGATCGTTAATTATTATTATTTTTATTTTTTGATATAAGGAAAAGGGACATCTAAATATAACTATTATTAATTTACGTGTTTTCTTCTATGTCTATCCATATCAGCTTTGTCTTCCTCTAAAATCTTCATAAGCTTTCTTGGGGCTCTCAGTACAGTGAACACTCCACTTGCATACTTGAGAATTTCTGTGGCCATAAAATCTGATGCCCGATTTTGTTCATTATATATATGTTTGATGTTTACTTCACAATCTCTGGCAATGATGGTTCTGTAGTTGGAAACTAGATTAGCCAACAATGCAGATGGTAATTTGTGGGGCCTCGGGTTGCTAATCTCAAATCTTAAGGGCAATTAATGAATAAGCAATCACCAAGCATCCGAAGCTGTAACAAACAAAATTTTTTTTTTTTTTAAAATAGGCTGCGCTCGAGCGACTGAAAAGCGCCGCTCGGGCGCGCCCTGCCCATTTCGAAGCAGAACTTTCTGCCCCGGGCTGCGCTCGGGCTGCTGTTTTCTGCAGCTCGAGCACGGCCCTGGGCAGATTCTTGCCCACATTTGACAGCTCCAAAACTTGGTAATTGACAGCTCCAAAACTTGTTTCCTTTAATGTAAACACAAATTTATACATCTAACAAAGTCTCAAGCAAGTATACATGCATTTTATTACATCAACCAAGTCGCTAAAGAAACGATAACGATAACGACACAAACTATCTCAAGTTTTATACATGTATTCCAAAACCAACAAGTTCTAAAGTTCCTTGCTTCTAACATTCAAAACATCATCTACAACCCGAGTCCTCACGTGCTAGACTCTCTCCCATCTATCAATGACGTCGATGATCAGCTCCTGCCCTCTCTGTTGTCATGCACACATACAAAACAAGACAACAGTCGGATAAACTCCGGTAAGATACAAATCTCAGTATAACCAACATATCGAAAGCGTTAAATAAATCATATTAACTCTATTTAAAACTCGACTCAACAAATAGAGTACTCAAACGCTTTAAATACGAATTGATTCATATAACTTCGAAGCCATCAAGATTCATAAATGATCTTGACATGGATATCCATCTAACGAATTCGTAAACGACTCGCAAATAAGGTTAACCGCAACCTTGGCTTAGAATCAATTCGATATAACATCATATCAACTCAAATTTAAAGATCCACTACCTGAGATGTATCGACAATACCACAATCAAATCAAAACATAAACAAGTATGTGATTTTTGCGGGCCAACTCAAAGATAATCGTTCTTGAGTTTCAAAGTCCCTATTTCGCGATGTCGTCATTATACCTTCGTTTATCGAGGTTCTGAACTCTTCAAATCTATCAAACTTCATACCAATCTATCATTTCAGAAACGAGTCAAAACCATCAAGAATTCATCAATCAATCGCATTTCAAACCTCAACTCTTTCTTCGTTCGTTCAAGTCGACGTCTCGTGTTGTTGGCCTTCCAAACTTGACTGAAACTGAACAATAAAAATACTATAACATTGATAACATCTCAATAACAACTTCAACTCAGAATTCGGCTATCAAAACAGTTCCAAAACTCGATTAAACGACGTAGCGATTCCAAATCGGTAACCGACGTAATCCCGACTTCGAAATCATTTCTCTTTTCAATATCATTCAAACTTATAGATATATTTCACAAACCAGCTGATATAACTCATTCAAATCTTCATTGAAATAGCTATAATCTACAATCATAAGCTGGAGATCATATTTGGACACAATAACATAAGCTCATCAATTTCGGTGTTGCATATTCAAACGATAGAACACCAAGCACAATTCCAAAATTTCAGAATCTGATCTTTGCCACATATCAATTTCGAAATCCATAAAACATAACATAAAACTTACACGAGATCTAAGCCCTCGTCGTAAGGATTCCAGAACACTTTTCGGAATCGAAATCGGACAACCGGAACAAAAGTTATGGCAATTCGAAAATCAAACTTTCTAAAGAAAAGAGGAAGAAAGATGGGCTCTGCTTCAAAAACTTTTGAATTCTCAATATCATGCACGTGTACATGCTGAATCAACAAAAAAAATCTGATAACTTTCAATAGAAATTGCAATTTAGTCCCTAGATTCTTCAATAATTGCAATTTGGTCCTCGGCCCTTATTTTAATTCAATTTCAATCCTAAATAATTTAAGAATATTAGAATTTAAATCAAAACTCTAAATATTCCCAAATTAAATATACTCGGATTAAAATTAAATAAATTCGGATTAATTTCTAATTAATCCCGGGCCTTACATTTCTCCCCCACTAAGACATGAGTTCGTCCTCGAATTCATAAACAGTATAGATATGCAGTTCGCATGCTCATAAGAATAAAAATAACTGAAAACTGAATAAGAACTAACATCAATGAAATAAGTAAGGAAATCGTTGCTTCATATCTTCTTCGACTTCCCAAGTCGCTTCTTCAACTCCGTGTCGACTCCATTGAATCCTCACCAATGGAATGGTTTTCGTTCGGAGTTGCTTCGTCTTTCTATCAAGAATCTGAATAGGTTGCTCGAAATAACTAAGAGTGTCATCCAATTCAGCTTCATCGGAGTGAATCACATGAGATGCATCAGATATGTACTTTCTCAACATCGATACATGAAAGACATCATGTATTCCAGATAAAGATATAAGAAGAGCGAGTCGATAAGCTAGATTGTCTATCTTCTCGAGAATCTCATACGGCTCAATATACCTCGGAGATAATTTCCCTCGTTTACCAAATCGAACGGTGCCTCTGAACGGTGAAATCTTCAGAAACACTCTATCTCCCTGATCAAAAGATAACGGCCGTCGTCGTACATTTTCATATCTGGTCTGTCTGTGATGTGCTGTTCTCATTCTCTGCTATATCAGTTTCATCTTCTCAGTCATCTGTCTGATCATATCAGGTCCTAACTCAGGTACCTCAGAAATATCATCCCAATACAGCGGCGATCGACACTTTTTCCCATATAATGCTTCGAATGGTGCCATCTCTATACTCGTCTGATAACTGTTGTTATAAGAAATTTCCACGAGTGGTATAGAATTTTGCCATGTAACACCAAAATCAAGTACTACAGCTCTAAGCATATCCTCAAGCGTCTGAATTGTTCGTTCAGATTGACCGTCGGTTTGAGGATGGTAAGCAGTACTCAAATGTAAATGTGTACCTAGAGCTTCCTGTAGACTATGCCAAAAGTGCGAAGTAAACCTCGGATCTCGGTCAGATACAATCGACTTTGGTACACCATGAAGTCTTACCAATTCTCGAATATAAAGATCCGCCATTTGATCATGACGATAAGTCATTCGATAAGGAATAAAGCACGCAGATTTCGTCAACCTGTCGATGATCACCCAAACAGCATCGCATCCTCGAGATGATCGCGGTAACTTCGTTACAAAGTCCATGGAAATGTGATCTCATTTCCATTCAGGAATTGATAAACTCTGTAATAAGCCACCCGGTTTCTTTCTTTCAGCTTTCACCTGTTGGCAATTCAAACATTTAGATACAAATTCAGTCACATCAGACTTCATTTGCTTCCACCAGTACTGACTCTTCAAGTCGTTGTACATCTTTCTGCCTCCAGGGTGAACACTAAAGCAACTACAATGGGCTTCTTTCAGAATATTCTGTCTCAAGTCTGCAATATTGGGAACAACTATTCGGTTATTCACATACAAGATATCATCGTCACTAACTTTGTATTCAGACTGATGTCCTGATCTGATCATTTCAATCGATTTCTGTACATTCTGATCAGCTTTCTGTGCTTCTTTGATACGAATCAACAACTCTGGCTCAGCACTGATTGCATAAACTCTCATAGGCCTTCTATCTGTCTCAAATACATATCCAGAAACACAACAATTCTCAATCAAATTAGATACACCTATAGTAGATAAAGATAGAGCACATACTTTTCTACTCAGGGCATCTGCTGCTGCGTTAGATTTTCCCGGATAGTATTTGATTTCACAATCAAAATCCTTCAATAAATCAAGCCATCGTCGTTGTCTCATGTTCAATTCAGATTGTGAGAATAGATACTTCAGACTTTTATGATCAGAAAAGATTGCAAACTTCTCGCCGTATAAATAATGTCTCAAAATCTTCAATGCAAAAACGATAGCAGCCAATTCAAGATCATGAATCGGATACCTAATCTCATGTGGTTTTAGTTGTCGAGAAGCATAAGCAACAACATGTCCTTTCTACATTAAAATACATCCCAAACCCTGGTGAGAAGCATCACAATAAACAACAAAATCACCAGTACCTTTAGGGATTGTCAACACCGGCGCAGTAGTCAATCTCTTTTTCAGTTCAACAAAACTCCTTTCACATGCCTCAGACCAAATAAATGGTGCATTTTTCTGTGTAAGCTGTGTAATAGGCTTCGCTATAGATGAAAAATCTCGAATGAATCGACGATAATAACCAGCTAAGCCCATAAAACTTCGAATTTTTGGCACAGATGTCGGTCTTTGACAACTGATCACAGCTTCTACTTTGCTTGGATCCACTGATATACCATCTCCTGATATTATATGGCCAAGAAACACGACTCGCTGCAACCAAAACTCACATTTGGATAACTTGGCATATAATTTTTCTTCCCGTAACGTTCTCAATACAATTCGGAGATGATCAGCATGTTCACACATATTCTTAGAATAAATCAAGATATCATCGATAAATATGATCATGAAATCATCTAGATATCTTTGAAATACCCTATTCATCAATCCCATAAAAACTGCTGGTGCATTCGTTAGACCAAAAGGCATGACTATGAATTCATAATGGCCATACCTGGTTCTAAATGCAGTCTTAGGAATATCTTCGTCTCTAACCCTCAGTTGATGATATCCGGATCGCAAATCAATCTTCGAATATACTGACGATCCCTGCAATTGATCAAATAAATCATCGATACGAGGTAAAGGATAGCGATTCTTTACCGTTGCTTTGTTCAATGGCCGGTAGTCAATACATAGTCTCATCGATCCGTCCTTCTTTCTAGCAAACAATACCGGAGCACCCCAAGGAGAGACGCTCGGTCTGATATAACCCTTGGCCAATAAATCTTCAAGTTGGTCTTTCAGTTCTTTCAATTCAATCGGTGCCATACAGTAAGGTGCTTTTGATATCGGCTGTGTACCTGGCATCAATTCAATACCGAAATCTACCTCTCTGTATGGTGGCAGTCCTGGAATCTCGTCAGGGAATACATCTGCAAACTCACTCACCACCGGTATATCAGTCAGTGTCGGACTAGTCTTCAATACATCAACAGCATAGATCAGAAATCCCTCTGCTCCTTTCTGTAACAACTCAGTCATAGCAAGAACAGATATCAATGGAATTTTAGATCTTGATCCCTTACCATAAAATTTCCATTCATCAGCCATATCAGGTCTGAACTTCACAATCTTCTGAAAACAGTCTACTGTAGCTCTGTACTTGGTTAGCATATCAATACCGATTATGCAATCAAAATCAGACAAACCGAGTACAATACAATCAAGCTCAATCTCATGCCCCTCACACTGTAATATACAATTTCGTACAGACTTCACTGATACAATACCTCGACCCAGAGGTGATGAAATAGATACAACAGTAGCTAAGGGCTCAACAGGTAATGAATGCAATGCAACAAACTGCTCAGATATAAAAGTACGCGATGCACCAGTATCAAATAAGACATAAGCAGGATAACCATAAAGAGAACAGTTACCTGCAATCACATCATCTGGTGCCGCTTGTGCTTGCTCCTCAGTCAATGCAAACACCCTTGCTTGTTGCCTTGGAGGTTGATTCACCGTCTGACCTCCTCCTCTACTCGGTGCTGCAGGCTGTGGTTGAAAAGAGTGAACTGAAGATGTAGATTGACCCACCGGTCTCGATGCTCCTGCACCCTGTGCACCTTCAGATCCTCGTTGTGGACACACTCTTGCAAAGTGTCTCATCTTGTTGCAAATGTGGCAGCTTCCAAACACACCTCGGCATTGTTCATCAATATGGCGACCTCCACATTTGGTGCAATATACATCAGACTTCTGTCCAGCTCTAGACTGTCGGGATCCACTAGAACTAGAAGAGCTACCACCACCTGATCTCTTGAACTGTTTGCTCTTACCCTTAAAGAAATTTTTCTTTCCACTGCTGCTACCTCCAGCTTCAAATCGAGGTGGCTGTGGAATCTGTGGCTGTTCTTGTGGTTGTCTCACTGGCTGTGGCACAAACTGTGCTTCTCGTTGTTTTAGTATCCCTGCTTCAGCACCCTTTGCTCGATTCAGAGCATCAGCAAAGGTATTCGGTCTTCCCGAATTGACCAGTGTAAACACCTCAGGATTCAAGCCATTGATGAATTGATCGGCTTGAGCTTCGTCATTAACAGCGATATGTGGTGCAAACTTCAACAGGCTAGTGAATTTGGCAACATATTCTTCAATATTCAATTGTCCCTGTTGCAAACTTGCAAACTCTGCTCCTTTGTCCTTGCGGTAAGACACAGGAAAGAAACGCTGATAGAAAGCATTTCGAAATACAGACCAGGTAATAACAGTACTTTGGTTTTCCAGTGCTCTCTTCGTCGCTATCCACCAACTCTTGGCAAGGCCATGCAGTTGATGAATTATCAGTCTCACACGACGATCATCTGTATAGTCAATAGACTCAAATAACTGCTCAATATCTTCCAGCCAGTTCTCACACTCTATAGCATTCTCTGTTCCTTGCAACTTTGGTGGTTTGAATGACTAGAATCGTTTCAAAAGTTTCTCCATCGGATTACCATCACTGAACTCATCAGTAGACGTACTACCCTGTCCATGTTCAGACACTGTCACTGGGACCTGTGCAGCATTTGTTTGTTCAGGCTGATTCGTAGCCAATGTCTGCCTAACTCTCGGTGCTTGTCGGGAAGGCATATCTGATAATCAAACACATTAGTGTACAGTTCATCATATCATAACACATTTCTATTTCAGTTCCTCAATGCCTTCTCAAAATATCGAATCTGATTCAGTCCTATTATTACATGCTTCAAATAATATCAGATAACGGATAGCATGAAATTCTTAAAGCTGTAAATCAAGTCAGATAATAAACATTCTTCAAGAATACTTAAATCAGAATAAAAGACTCGATCTACCCCACTCATCTATTCTTAGTCCGAGAAACTTAACGCTTTGATACCACCTGTTGTGGGGCCTCGGGTTGCTAATCTCAAATCTTAAGGGCAATTAATGAATAAGCAATCACCAAGCATCCGAAGCTGTAACAAACAAATTTTTTTTTTTTTTTAAAATAGGCTGCGCTCGAGCGGCTTGAAAGCGCCGCTCGGGCGCGCCCTGCCCATTTCGAAGCAGAACTTTCTGCACCGGGCTGCGCTCGGGCTACTGTTTTCTGCAGCTCGAGCACGGCCCTGGGCAGATTCTTGCCCACATTTGACAGCTCCAAAACTTGGTAATTGACAGCTCCAAAACTTGTTTCCTTTAATGTAAACACAAATTTATACATCTAACAAAGTCTCAAGCAAGTATACATGCATTTTATTACATCAACCAAGTCGCTAAAGAAACGATAACGATAACGACACAAAATATCTCAAGTTTTATACATGTATTCCAAAACCAACAAGTTCTAAAGTTCCTTGCTTCTAACATTCAAAACATCATCTACAACCTGAGTCCTCACGTGCTAGACTCTCTCCCATCTATCAATGACGTCGATGATCAGCTCCTGCCCTCTCTGTTGTCATGCACACATACAAAACAAGACAACAGCCGGATAAACTCCGGTGAGATACAAATCTCAGTATAACCAACATATCGAAAGCGTTAAATAAATCATATTAACTCTATTTAAAACTCGACTCAACAAATAGAGTACTCAAACGCTTTAAATATGAATTGATTCATATAACTTCGAAGCCATCAAGATTCATAAATGATCTTGACATGGATATCCATCTAACGAATTCGTAAACGACTCGCAAATAAGGTTAACCGCAACCTTGGCTTAGAATCAATTCGATATAACATCATAGCAACTCAAATTTAAAGATCCACTACCTGAGATGGATCGACAACACCACAATCAAATCAAAACATAAACAAGTATGTGATTTTTGCGGGCCAACTCAAAGATAATCGTTCTTGAGTTTCAAAGTCCCTATTTCGCGATGTCGTCATTATACCTTCGTTTATCGAGGTTCTGAACTCTTCAAATCTGCAGATATAATCAAAATACATATATCAAACTTCATACCAATCTATCATTTCAGAAACGAGTCAAAACCATCAAGAATTCATCAATCAATCGCATTTCAAACCTCAACTCTTTCTTCGTTCGTTCAAGTCGGCGTCTCGTGTTGTTGGCCTTCCAAACTTGACTGAAACTGAACAATAAAAATACTATAACATTGATAACATCTCAATAACAACTTCAACTCAGAATTCGGCTATCAAAACAGTTCCAAAACTCGATTAAACGACGTAGCGATTCCAAATCGGTAACCGACGTAATCCCGACTTCGAAATCATTTCTCTTTTCAATATCATTCAAACTTATAGATATATTTCACAAACCAGCTGATATAACTCATTCAAATCTTCATTGAAATAGCTATAATCTACAATCATAAGCTGGAGATCATATTTGGACACAATAACATAAGCTCATCAATTCCGGTGTTGCATATTCAAACGATAGAACACCAAGCACAATTCCAAAATTTCAGAATCTGATCTTTGCCACATATCAATTTCGAAATCCATAAAACATAACATAAAACTTACACGAGATCGAAGCCCTCGTCGTAAGGATTCCAGAACACTTTTCGGAATCGAAATCGGACAACCGGAACAAAAGTTATGGCAATTCGAAAATCAAACTTTCTAAAGAAAAGAGGAAGAAAGACGGGCTCTGCTTCAAAAACTTCTGAATTCTCAATATCATGCACGTGTACATGCTGAATCACCAAAAAAATCTGATAACTTTCAATAGAAATTGCAATTTAGTCCCTAGATTCTTCAATAATTGCAATTTGATCTTCGGCCCTTATTTTAATTCAATTTCAATCCTAAATAATTTAAGAATATTAGAATTTAAATTAAAACTCTAAATATTTCCAAATTAAATTTACTCGGATTAAAATTAAATAAATTCGAATTAATTTCTAATTAATCCCGGGCCTTACATAATTAATCAGTTTTAAGCCATTTAAATACTTCCATTGAGTCAACCTCGAGTATAATCTTTAAAAAAAAAAAAAAAAAAATTCTCCCAAGCTAACTCCAAAGTCCAAACCCTGTCGAACAGGCCAAAACTATGCTTCCTCTATTGAACAATGCCTAATATTATGCATGAAACTCCTAATCCATTCCCTTAAAACGTTCCTTAAAAGACCACCTCCTCCAGCCATTTGGTCATTTTTTTTACACCAGCTCCCATCCACATTAAGTGTACTCCAATCTTCGGGTGGTGGTATCAAATACAGTAGTAGCCTATTCTCATATCTCATATTGGTCTACTCTTGGAGTTAAATACAGATTTAATATTTTCCATGAACATAACAGTAATTTCATACGATAATTTTTGGCATTCCATGTTATGAAGATTGCTAACTTATGTACCTAACAAAATGATTTGGTAGATTTAAATAAGATATCATGAATTATTGAATTCAGAGGAATAACATATGATGAACTTCATGTTAAGATAAATTGGGTCGGTCTATATATGTATTTTTAACAAACCTAAATTTCCAGTAGTTGTAAACATATTAAAAACAAGTAGTCTGAATGTTACATATATTCAGGTAGTGTTTGGAAATGTTTTGAAAAAATGAAAATTTTAATCATTTTTTTAGCATAGTCAAACACTACCTAGATCTTTTATATTTAAGTCTAAGATCCAAAGAAAATAAATCGAGCATATCATTTACTCTCATACATCCCATTTATATAGACAAGTGTGTGTTTTCACATATTCTAAGAAAGTGTTTGTGAAAGTAAATTTTAGAAAGCAATTTCTTATTTTACCCTTATTTAATGAAGTTTTAATAAAATAAAATAATTTTTTAAGAGTTAATTAGATTAATTTAATATATAAATTGATAAAAGAATAGAACATATTACATTAAATATGAAAACTAAACTATATATAATTTGGTACGGGTGAAAAAAAAAGCCTAAATAAGATCGTAAGAGTGAGGAAATATATATTATTTGATGGTTCCAATTTTGAAGTTCGACTAAGTCCAAAAAAATCTGAAGTACAAATTTGAATATTTGATTGAACATAAAGTCACATATGTTCATTTCCATCCGCGTAGCGTCTATATAAAGACATGCATCACCTCATATTCCCCAATCAAACAAAAAAACAATATATAACTTGATAACTCAAAACAAATATAATTAACGGAAGTCCCAATGCAAGGTGCACATTTTGTTCTAGTCCACGGCGCATGCCACGGTGCTTGGTGTTGGTACAAACTCAAGCCCATGCTCGAGGCGGCCGGCCACCGCGTCACGGCCCTAGACATGTCGGCCTCTGGCATCGATCCGGGAAGCCTGATGGTTGACGTCCGAACGTTCGACGACTACACGAAGCCGTTGTTGGAATTCATGGCTTCGATTCCGCCGGACGAGAAGGTGGTTTTGGTAGGACATAGCGTCGGCGGATTGAACATCGCCGCCGCGATGGACATGTACCCCGAGAAGATCGGCGTGGCCGTTTTCTTGGCTGCCTATATGCCTGATGCTAAACATGAGCCATCATATGTGCTGGATCAGGTTTATCTAATTTTTCTAATTATTTTCTATGGATAATAAGTTTTTTGGTCCAGTAATTTTATCTCTTTTGGGTTTTGCTCCATTAACTTTTTCGATATGGATTTTGGTACATTAACTTTGCGTTTTTAGTGTTTTTTGGTCCAACTGCATACGTGTCAGCTTCTGATTGGTTCATATCATCATTTTGGACTAATCAAAAGTTGACGTATGAAATTGGACCAAAAAACACTGAAAATGCAAAGTTAGTGTACCAAAACCAACATTGGAAAATTTAATGAACCAAAACCAAAATATAAATAAGTTAATGGACCAAAAAACTTATTTTTCCTATTTTGTTTGTCTATTTGCATTTTTATTTTTAAAAAAAAAAAAAAAAAAACTCAACAAGCTATATATATAATCTACCTTCACCTTCATAGTACGTACTAATGTATATATGTATCTAGACTATTCTTGATTATTTATAGTATTATGCATGGATTCAATAATTCAAATATGTTGTGGATCAACTTTTGGTGTCAATTAGATTACAAAAAATTTATTCAAAATGAAGGGAAACGAAAGGATTATATATTTTCTAACTTTTGTTTCAAAATTAATTTGAAGTACTCTGAACGAACTCCGGCGGAAGAATCGTTAGACACAGAATTCACTCCGATTGGTACCCCTCAAGAGCCTCTCACTTCATTTATGTTCGGCCCCAAATATATAAGCTTCAAACTCTATCAACTCTCTTCCCCACAGGTTAATTCTCTCTTAATTTAATTTCCCTATTCTCGTCTCGTGAAATCATGTTATAATCATCTTCTTATCATATCATTTAACGCTCCAAAGACGTGAAATCATGTTATGTCCGACACTAATGTACAAGGTAATACAATTTTATATATACCAGCTATCTATAATGCGCATGTATATATATAATAAAAATATTATGTGAAAATTTTGAGGAAGCTAGGTTAGAAATAAAGAAATATGTAAGGTGGATTTAGAAGTTATCTTTGTAATTTTTCTGCATGAGATAAGCACGTCTCATGTCTATGCTCTAGTCTCGTCTATAGTACGGTCGTGCGGGCAACTACTTTATGGTTGTAATTATTTCAATCAAGATTGTATTGTATTCTCAAAAAATAAAAATATAAAATTTTAATTAAATTGGAGGAGATAATAATGGATCCTATCAAATATGTAATTTGACATTGGTATCATATTGACGGACCAAGTTGATTAGTATAGATGTCAACTCTTTATATATATAGTAAGTATAGATAGATAGGTATGGAGTTTTATCGAAACTGAAAATTGCATTTTAATTAATTTGATAAACTTCTTCATTAGCAAAAAACAAAGAGAGTCTATATTTGTTGTTAGTGAAATACAACAAAGTTTTTCATGCCAGATACGACGTAATAATGCCCCCTTTAGCTTCTTCTCATATACCATTTTGAAAAGACTTGCATACTTTGAAATTATCATCACAATATTACAAATATTTAATTTCGTTCTCTCAATTTTAACAATTAACAATATAGTATAGATATTTATAATAATTTTTTTATTTATCAAGAATAATAAATATGAAAAATAAATTGGGTTAAAACTGAACTCGAATCTTGGGGGCGTACCCGTTAAGGTGTTGGACTGGGTCCGGGGGTCGATTTCGTTATTGAGCCCAACTCTTTAATTTGTTATATATTATGCAATCCATTTCGATTTTAGTAAATTTTACTCTTTAACTAAAAGCAGGTACTTTTGAGATGTGAATTTTCGGTTTTTAGTGAATATTGAAATTAATTTTTATCATTTTATTAATTTTTCTAGATTTGGTGAAATTAATTGAAGGTATTTAATTTTTATGTGATTTTTATTTAATCCGGTTATTTTATTAATTTTATCACATTTATGTGATAGATTATTTATTTAAAATAAATATATTTGCTAGCTAGCTACATGAATTGCATTACTCTGCTGTTAATGAAGATCTATTTTTATCATATTAAAATGCGTATTAGTGCTTAAGTTTTTGTTTAATTTTTAAGACTGATGTTTTGATTGATTAGTTTTGAAAATAAAATTTTTAAAAATTTGGGTTATCGCATTTAAAAATATATAATTTTTTTATGACTTGGGAACTTGTAATCGCTACATACTCCTGACTACGGCTCTGCCCAAAATGGAATCAATTGACACCATGTTGGCAGGATGTGGCGTTGGCAAATATGTTGGCGAGGCCAAGCTCTCTATTTCGTGAAGATTTGTCAAAGAAGAGGCCTTTCTCAGCTAAAGGGTTTGGATCTGTGAAGAGGGTTTATATTGTTGCCTCTGAGGACAAGGCCATTCCAGTAAATTTCAGCCGTTGGCAAATTGAAAATTTTGGAGTGGATGAAGTAAAACAAATTGATCGTGCAGATCACATGGCGATGATCTCCGAGCCTCAACGACTTTACGAGTCTCTCTTGGAAATAGCCGAAAAATATATCTAATTTTCCAGGAACACAACATGGTTCACGATTTTACCCTTTGCGATTATGCTCGTGGGATATTATTGCTTCAAATATATCTATACAATATAATAATTCTTTAAGAAGGTCACATAATAACTATTTTTTGTCATTTTGATAATTGTCTTCATGCTTTTTTTTCACTAAAACTAGCAATACATGAATGATAAAACTAATATTATCTAAAGATAATTACATCACTCTCTCGACATTTTCATCATGTTTTTTTAACCATCCATTTTGCTTTACTGGAGAGCAAATAATATTAATAAAAAATATATATATATAAATACAAAATATTTGTGTACATGTATCAAATGTGTTACGTGTTTTATTGTCAAAAAAATAAATGTGTTACGTGTTTTACTGCTAGTTATAAATATATAATCTTTATGTTGTGGTAATTATTTTATTTTGTCCACCACGTCACCAACTGTTGTTTGTATATTTTTTTTCCCTCCATCTTTTTGGCATTTATGCTAGTTTTTAAATAGTTGACTTTTAATGAGAGTCTAGACTATAGACTAACATATGGTACAATAGAATTTTTTTCTTCGAGATGATAGAATGGTTATAATTGAGTCGCAAAACTGAAATATCATCCTAAATTTAATATTATAACTGTGAAAACAAATTAAATTTATGATATGCTCATATAGAATCCAAGTCCATATGAAGCTCTGCGAAAATTTACAAATAAGTCATGTTCACACATTTTCGAGGTATATATGCACTAATTAAAGTGCTCTACTTCTTTGGAAAATTTAAATTTGGCAACTAGTGAGTTGAGCGTTGGAATATATTGACACCTAGCTATGATCACTTTGTTTTGAAAAATTCATAATGACTCACGAAGTTTATGTTCGTGATCATTAATCAAATTAATGTTAACTGGTGGCTATCCAGATTTTTTTTAGCTTTGGATAATATTATTATTTTTTGACGGCATCATAAGCCACTAAGTGGTACCGTTTGATTCGAGTAATATGATAAATAATACATAGATAAGTAGTATAATATAATAAATAATAATGGTTAAAATAATATTTGATTTGATTGATAGATTATAGTTTATTTGATTTGACAGATTAAATTTTATATAAAAATGATATCATTTTGTCCTTTTAACAATAAATAAAATATGAATAATATTATTTATAGAAAGATAATATACTAATTTAAATTTAATGATTTGATTGGTGTAAGAAAAATAATTAATAATTTGATTGTTGTAAAATTAATAATTAATAGATGGATAAATAATATGACGAAAAAAACGCAAAATTGGGCAAGATATATTATAATTTGGATCGGTTTGTCTAACATACACGAATTCTATCGCCTGGATTTTCAATTTAATACGTACACATCAATCTCACCTAGCAATTAGCATACTTTCATGACAATTAATGAAAACTCAAAGACAATTCTTAGATAGTGTTTGCAACCTCTAAAAATAAGTGATTATGGATATTCTCTTCATTAATTTGTGAAGAAAATCTTCATAATCATTTATTTTTAGAGGTTGTAAATACTACCTTAATAGGATAGTAATATCGATTAATGGCCGTGGGAAGAAATTACGTGTTAGTGAATGCTTTTTCCACTGTACAATTCCAATTTCCAAGTTGGCGGCTTCTTCCCATGGACGGCGATCAATCCATTACATAGATTTTTTTAAAGTCGCACCAAGTAATATTAGATTCCACCAAGTAATATTAGATTCGGATTGAATTGGAATTCAAACATGTTTGAATTTTTTTTTACTTTAGCACAAGCTCAAATTTCATCGTTGGATGGTTTTTTATTGATGTAATATAATTGCATATTTAATAAAATATATTTCGAGATTTGAATTCGAGCCGAAGTTTAATGTGTTTGAAATTTTTTTGAGCTCAAGCTCTAACTAAAATTATTATTTTATCCAATAATTTAATTTGCTTATTACTGTACTATATATAATTATATTTAATAAAATATATTTCAAATATTTATTTTCGACCATCTCGAATATTATTCATGTTAAAATATTTTGAATCGAACTCAAGGCAAATCTTGATTCGGCCCGAAATTAAGCAAAGAATATTAAAATTTTTGATATTCAAGTGACCAAATCGTACTCAAATTTGAATATATCTTTGAGCTTTAAAATTTTTGTCTTATTCGATTAGTTCAAATCTCTATTTAATCGAAACTTAAGCGCAAAATCATATATCTATTTTTTTAAATATAACTTTAACTCTTAAAGAAACCGTAGTTAAAATGATGGGGACAGAAATTTTTTTTTTTTTTTTTTACTTTAACGATCAATTCACAATTTCAGTTCAATAGTTTGCATATTTGTTCAATTTTGATACTTTTTCACTTGAATTCTGGTGTTGCTTAGACGAAAACTAAGAATTAACAAATAACATGACAAAAAATAAAAATATATAAATTACCGAAAAAAGAATGTTGTTTTTCTTAAAATAACGATAAATGCAATACATTTAAGACCAAACATATAACTTTTTCATTGGGGAAAAAATAGTTGAGTTCAACCTACTTTACGAGTATTATTTTAATTGTCAATATAATAAATCAATGATTTGTCACGTCACCTTTCCAACATTAGTTACGCTTATGTGTTAAAATATAGATCATTTGATCCATTATTTGAAAAATACCCTAAGGTTATATGTTTACATGGCTTAATAACAATATGATGATCATGTTAATTCAATATCATTCATTGTTTACTTACAAAAAAACTCAAATATTAAGGCCCGTCATTCATGAAAGAGTGGGTGCCCGTTGAGCCAACTTGTGGCTTAAGGGCTTTGATGACTCTATGTATAAACAATCTTTTGTTTAATATAATTTACACTTTTATAATGGCATTTACTTTATCTTTTATCATATTATTATGTTGTGACATACTATAAGATGTTTAGATGAAGACCTTGAATATACTATAGTGTATGTAAGATGTGGTAGCACATGGGGAAGGCTATCATGAAACACATCTTATAGTCACTGTATATTCTAAACAGTTCCTAGTCGATTGAGCCGTCCGTTAATAAGGATAAGGATCGCTCGAGATTAAGACTAGCATTTGCGATGCCGAGTACCACGTTTCATTGGTATGGAACATAGAGATGTTCAAAGCATGCAAATGGATATTCATACGATGAATGATCGAACTACCCTATCCGGACTTTCCAAGTGGTTATCACTTATCGAGTGGATAAAGTCCGCGGTTTTGGTTGTAGACCATTAGTCCTTACTACTTGAAACATCATTGAGACTCTATATGCTAGTACTGTACTTTGACTCGTTTACCGACTCCATTGGGGTTATCAGGTGTCGGGATTGGGTACAGTTACGACACATATAGGAGTCGATGCTTTGTTGTCAAGGATTCACCACATACTTGCTAGTGTGGATATCCTATGCAATCTGAGGAGATATTAGTGTGACGAATCTCTGGCCAGAGTACATGATGTGTTTTAAGAAATGGTTTCTTAGTAACACATGCGATGTCACTATTTGATCTTCAAGATGTATTGCATAGTTATCGAATCTCGAACGACTCTCGATTTACCAATGGTTGTTGATTCGATCGGGATATATGGATGAAGGGACCGTACTGTACGCTAACCAAAATCTATTGGTTCTTGCAGGCACTATCAGTGATACCTAGGGAATCATGGGGCGATGTTGCTAGGCGCTCTTACCATGATTCGATGGGCAAGTCGGAAATTGTTGTTCCGAGTCACAAGGAGTTGTGAGCCCACGGCTAGCTGTATCCCTTAACCATTGAGGGTCACACAAGTAATGGATTTTTAATCCCCGTTGAGATAGTTAAATTTAAAGTGTTAAATTTAATGAACAAAGAAGTGGGACTTCTTATTTAAGAGTAGAGGAGTAAGATTTCCTAAAATGACATAGGGATGGGCATTTTTGGAAATCACTGAATTCGGATTCAGAAAATTTATCTTGACTCTAAAAGATGCAGAAATGGTTTCTGTGCACATTGGTGAAATTGGTTTATCAATCTGAGTCACGATAAATTTTATATTAATTTCTGAACATGCGGGCTTTGCTTGTCAGGCTTGAACTTATGACTAATGGGCCCTAAGCTGTTAGCATCCCACATTATAAATAAGTTATTGCAGTACAGAAATTATATAACAGAGGTCACAAAATATTTTCGAAAACCCTAGTTTTTCCCTACTGTGGCCGCCGCCCCCTCCCTATCTGCTCGGAAAAATCCAGCTTGTGAATTTTGAATTTGCAGTCTGGTTTAACGGATCAAATTCGTTAATTCTCTTCGTAGAAACTTCTGATAGATTTTCTAGTGCAATCTATCAGAGGGATTAAACTTCTGTTCGTGGACCTGATTGAAGAATTGTTCGTCCATCAGTTCCTGGGATATACAACAAGAGCAGAGCAATCTGTTGGTGTCCATAATCTCGTTTTGAGATTTCAAGGTAAAAATTTAATTGTTATTTAATTTTTACACGCACAATTTAATCGTAAAGTTTTGACACCCCTGATATGGAATCGTTCCATATAAAAATTTTAAACTTCCGTTGCACCGGGTATCAATTCTGATTGATCTGATCACCGTTCTCCAACAATTCAACCATGATTTCATGTGACATCGCACCTTTAATTACATTAGATATAACATATCCTGAACAATATTTGTGAAAAAAATTCCACAGAAATAATAATCTACCCTCCTTTAATTCCTTTGTTTCTATCTCAATTTCTCACTCTCTCTTTAACTCACTTTATTGTCAGAGTTGAACATTCAAAGTCATGCTCATTTAATAAGCTGTTGGAAGTTGGAAAGTTGGCATTTCATTGGTGAGAATAATAGCACGCGGTTTCATGCGTTCAGACGAGAGTCTGCACCTATAAATAGGTGCCTCTTCCTTCAGAAGAGATTATCCCATCTCAAGTTTCTTTCTTCTGATCTTGAGTTCTTCATCTCCCTTATTTATTTCTATATATATTTATGAGATAGGTTTTCTCCTGTATAAGAGTGAGTATCTCTTTGGAAACATAGAGAGAGGTTGTAATTCTTCAAATATTATAGTGGAATCTTTTGGTATTGCCCGTGGTTTTTACCCTAATATTTTTTAGGGGTTTTCCACGTAAATCTTGGTGTCTATTTATTCTTCAATTTCCATAGTTTCTATCTCGTAATGCCGCACCTGGGACCAACATTTATGAATTTATCTATTTTAAAACAATACATATTTGTATACTCAATGATTTTGATGCGTGAAAATGACTCACATTTAAATCAATAATAATTTACAATGTTAAAAAAATAATTCAATCCAAATTATATGAATACAAATTAAAAATAAGATTATTTAACATAAGTGGAGGGTAAAACTGTAATTCGTCCCTCAATCATTATTTCAATCCCAAAATTAATAACTCATAGTAAACATGTTATTGTTTATCCATCATTATTACACATTCTTCAAAATTATGTTAATAGTCCTAATATGATTTATCCACATGTAATCTCTTCTCACTAAGTAAACGTAACCTAAAGGTAGGATCTCATTAACTCGGAAAAAATAAACAGGTACATACAACTTTGTTTTTTTATTCATCAATTTTCCAAAAAGACCACTTAATTATCCTTTTTTAAAAAAATTAATATTATGTCAAAAAAAATTATCGCTATTAATTATCAACGGCCAATACAAATCACGTTGCTAATTTGTGTAATTGTGTTGACCTTCTATTCCTATTGCAATCGTTTTAGACATCGTCACTCTAAACTGTGAACCGTGGAGTAGAAGATTATTCAACTCTTCGTGATATGGTCAAATTATAACAATTGGATCTATCATCGTTTACATCAAGAGCGTTTGCTGAACCGATGGAAAATCTACTAGAGCGGTCTGAGAACGCTCTTAAAGACATATATAGCCGTTGCTATAGTTTTTATTTTTGTAGTGCATATAAGGATCTCACGTGATCTAATGATATTGAAATAAAGAGAAAAATATTATCGATGTAACATATACTAACTCGGAATAAAATTATCACATTAAAAGATAACGATAATATAACTCTTTTTTTTTTTTTTGACAGCTGAAGTATAACTCGTTTTTGGTTGGTAGTAATTATTAGAGTTCATTTATTTTTTCTATATAAAACTATGAATAATTATATTAAAATATATTTGTGATTATTTTGTTATAATTAATAATTAATTTGGATAGATTATAATTCTTATAAATATAATGATGTGATTATATCTTACTATATTATTGTAGTAAATAATATTTAATTAACCAACTTTTAATTAAATGGTGAAACTTGAGATGAAATTATTATTATATCCTAACTTAATTCCTAATAAAACCAAAATTATTAGAAAATTTAGTCATTTTAAATGATCACCTCTTTTTTTAGCCATTAGATTTTTATCTTATTTATTAAAATGACACTCGTCATCTTCGTTTGTATTTTAAAATTTTTAGATTAGATAATTATTACTTATAAAACTTTGAATATATATGATCTAATTCATCACGTGAGTTATAAAAATAATATAAAAATTTTATGTATATGAACGTATCGCATGCAATGAACGTTAGTATTTTATTGCGTAGAGATGCCGTGCGAATTTCTGAATTTTAAAAAGTGGGCGAGATTTTTTTTAAAGATTTTAATCGATGTCACAAAATCAGCAGAATTCTTTTATATAATTATATTATATTCTTGTATGTATAAATACTGATGTGAATATTTTTGCTGTAATCGTTTTAGGTAAGTGCACATTTCTTAATTATGAAAAGTGGGCGAGAATATCTTTGTAAATTTCACGAAATTGGATCGATAAAAAGTCTCAAGCTTTCGATTTATCGAGTACGTAATACCCACGTGGAATCAAGTCTATTTTTTAAATTATTTTCTTACAAGAAAGTCAAACCCAAATTCTTCAGTAACGCTGTTTTCATCGCCCACGTTTGCATATTTCTATTCTATATAATAATCATTTAATCCCTATATTTTCTTTTTTTTTTTGAAATTTCATTTTCACACGAGTCTATTATTGGTCTATTCTTTTATTAAAACCAGCGACGGAGCATACACGTTGCATATATAAAATATTATATACAAATATAATATATTGTATAAAGAATAATTTGTTAATTTTAATTTTCTTGTTATTTTTTTTTCAAATAAAAAAAAAAATTAATCGTGAATGAAATTCGGCTTTAAATTGATGGAAAGAGATATGATAAAAGAATAGATTATGCGAACAGTTGAGAGGAAGTGTGAGATAAGTGAGTTTGAGGGAGAGTGTAGGTGTACAAAAGTAAAAAATTGGAGAAAACGGACTATGACACCAAAAACAGTTAGAATAGGCTACACACACTTATAAAATAGTAAAGGGGAGAGTGTAGGGGTACAAAAGTAAAAATTTGGAGAAAACAGATCATAACACCAAAAACAGTTAGAATAGGCTACCGCACACTTAATAAAATAGTAAAGATTAAGGATGGGTTTTCAATATATCATATCAAAAATATCGGTATGAAAAAAATTCATACTTGTAACGATACTAAAATTCTAAAATTTTGATTTAGAAAAAAACCATATTGATACGGTATATATATCGAAAAAAAATTATGTATACCGAAAAAATGTTTATATATCGAAAAAATTTGAGTACGATATCTCGTATCCCGAAAATTCAATATTTTAGTGCGATATACCAACCCTAATTAGAATTTATCTTTTAAGTTCATTTCGCCAAGAGCCTAACCACTTTTTAGACCCATTGTTGTATCTGTTTCCCGAGGAATAAGATCCCACTCACATTGTCTGAGAATGTATCTAATAATATATATTTATGAAAACATATGAAACGTGGTTAATTAACATTTAACCCACGTGTGAAAACAAACTTTCACATTTAGATACAGTGGTAAGATGATTATATCTTTCTGCGTACGAGCGTCTATATAAAGGCATGCACCAACACAGATTCCCCAAGCAAACAAAAAACTCAAAATCAAATTAAGCAAAAATATATAATGGAAGTCACAATTAGGCGAAGGGCACATATTGTTCTAGTCCACGGCGTATGCCACGGCGCTTGGTGTTGGTACAAACTCAAGCCGCTGCTCGAGGCTTATGGCCACAATGTCACGGCCCTAGACATGTCGGCCTCTGGCGCCGACCCTAGACGCCTGGACGACGTCCGAACACTCGACGACTATACAACTCCCTTGTTGGAATTCATGGCTTCGATCCCGCGAGACGAGAAGGTGGTCTTAGTCGGACATAGCCTCGGTGGATTGAACATTGCCGTTGCGATGGACAAGTACCCCCACAAGATTAGCGTGGCTGTTTTCTTGGCAGCCTCCATGCCTGGTACTAAACAGGTGCCTTCCTATGTGCTTGACCAGGTAATTCTTATAACAACTTCAAAAAACAAATTCACACTGACGTTGCAGTATTGATTTTATTATTATCATTTTTCGATATCACATCAAAAAAAAAACAGTTCTAAATCGAAATGAGCATAAACTAGTGGACTGATAAACTGTACTTGACCAAAAATATATGTATATACAACAAACCGACACATGTTGCTGATTAATTACATTTGTCCAACTAAATAATAATAATCATTTTGATCATTCTTCTTATATTTAGTACAATTTTGTTTTGAAAATTTGAAGTATTGCGAGCAAACTCCAGCAGAAGAATGGTTAGATACAAAATTCTCGCCAATTGGTAGTCCTGAAGATCCTCTAACAGCCATATCGTTCGGCCCCAAATTTATCAGCCTCAAACTCTATCAATTATGCTCCCCACAGGTTATCTCTTCTCATATTCTTGTTGTTTATAATGTATGTTCAGCTTTTTCGGTTCCATGAAAATTTTCAAATTTTGTTAATTTCCTTTTTCTTATAACATGAAATTATGAATCGCACATTGGTTATTTGATGATATAATTGAACTATTTGTGATTGCAATATGTTAACCGTTAAAAAAAAAAATTACCAGTCACACCATGTGTTGCATTCATACATATCAAAACGGACTAGTAGTGTGGTTCAACCCTCTATTTTGGAGTATCAAGAAATTACCAATTCAGTCCATTTAGCTATTTTATGAGTGGAACGGGTCGTCCCATCATTTTGGCAGGACGTGCTATTATTAACTCAATTCACTTATTTTATGTGATGATTAGTGGACTTATCTTGTTTTGACATCTTCAATTATATTGACATTTATTGGGTTAATAAATAAATCATGTCAAAATTAATATTCTATTATTATTCATTCAATAAATCATATTACAAATCATTTTGTCAAGCAAGATATCATGACTTTTTAATGCCCTTCGCCTCTTTTCATTCCATACAAAGCATTGTAGAATGACTACCTTTTTTTCACAATGGGAAGTCCACATATTATAGCCGCTACTCTCCATGAGTGTAATGAGTAAATTTTCGAATTGAAGGCAATCGTTTGCAAATCAATTGATCCACATAAATTATGTGTGATAAATTAAACTATATATTTTGATATTGCATCAAGATTGTCGATTGTCGGTGGAAAACCAAAAATATTAGTTCAAGTCAAGTACAAATTATTATTATTATTATTATTATTATTATTATTATTATTATTATTATTATTATATATATATATATATATCCAACCTAATAAAACCCTACGTCTGACTGTTCAAACAGTTAAAGTCTAATAAAAAAATATTTAACCTAATGAAACCCTATTGGTAGTCACGCTGCTTATATTTAGGTAACCAATATGTTCATATTATTTAATAACGTACAAATTGAAAATGCTTAATGCTTAATTATTTTCATTTTTCTTATTATCTATGAACAAGTTATATAAATTTGTATACTTAAAACTGAAATTTCATATTTACATACATACATTCATATAAATCATAAGTTTTTTTTTATCACATATTCATTATTTTTTATTTTTAATTAAAAAAACAATAAAATAAAAATAATTGATTGAGTTAACCCAAAACCAAATCGATTTGGATTGCCAGCTAATTTTAACTAAAATTGGATCAATTCATGACTCGATATAATTGGCAGGATGTGGCGTTAGCAAATATGTTGCTTAGGCCAGGCTCGTTGTTTCTAGAAGATTTGTCAAAAAGGGACCCTTTCTCAAATGAAGGGTTTGGATCTGTGAAGAGGGCGTACGTTGTGTGCCCCGAGGACAAGGCTATTTCCGTAAATTTTCAACGCTGGCAAATTGAAAAGTTTGGAGTTGACGAAGTAAAAGAAATTGCGAGCGCAGATCACATGGCAATGCTCTCCAAGCCTCAACAACTTTGTCAGTGTCTACTGGAGTTAGCAAAAAATTATGTTTAGGTGGTGAAAATAAAACGAACTTGCCTTGAAAACTATTAACCATGATAAATAAGTTCATAAATTTTGATAATATATAATTTTAGTTACCATAGTTTTTATAGTTCTAATTTGGATTAAAAGTAGGGAAAACTGTAAATTTGGTCTAGTATGTTTGTCACTTTGCAATTTTGGTCATCTATTTTTTTATATTTCAATTTTAGTCTTGCATGTTCCGATTTTTGGCAATTTCGATCCTTTTTACTCGAAAATGTTTACGTGGCACTGTACACGTCAGCTCCACGTCAGCGTTGAATTGGTGTCACGTCAGCGCCATGTCAGAAAAAGAACTAAAATTGCCAAAAAATAAAGATAGCGGACTAAAAATGAAATCTGAAAATATAAAGGACTGAAATCGTAAAGTGACAAATATACAGGACCAAATAAACCATTTTTCCTTAAAAGTATTTTACATCGTTTATTTATTTTTAGTTTTTTCAAATCTGATTGTTGCAAAAGATGTTACGAATGAAGTATTAAAAATTTTGGCATTTTACCTTGTGTTTTAATTTTTAGGCAATTTATTTTAAAACCATATTTTTATTATTGTGAATTAAGATTTTTTTATAATTCTTTTTTATTAAAATCATGTATATGCCAATATCGTAATAGTTATTATTTTTTATCGATAATATTTATTATTTTATGTGCACGTATCAATTACTATATCGATATTTTTATAATATTTTAAATTTTTTTTTTCAAAACATTATTTTGGCACACTAATTTATTATATAAAATTAAATATTTCGTAGAAGCTTGTTCCGGAACCCGACCAGGAATTTATTGGAGTACCTTCTCTTGGAGTATCACACCATGTGAACAATGAACTGTGGATCTATCGAACTCCTGTCAACTCTAGGTTAATTACATAAATTATTCTATAAAATTTCGGAAGTTATTAAAAAAAATTGTCATAATATAATATGCGAAAAAAAAAAGATCAATTATATCTCCATGTAGGGGTGATCAAGTTTTTTCAAAAACCGCCCGAACCGTCCCAAACCGTTGTATCTCATTTTTTTAAAATAACCGCGATTTTAAAAAAAACAAAGAACCGAAAGGTTATAATATTTTGGTAAAACCGAACCGCCCCGAACCATGGTATATAATTTTATTTATTTAAGGTTTTACTTAGCGTGAGGATTGAGAAATATATTGCAAATATTTTATATTTACTAGAATTAAACATATAGCAATCATTCTTTGCACACGAAAAACAATAGGTAAAATTTCTTAAATTTATTGTTATTAGACAATAGGCATTATTGTTTTACTTTAATTATGCTTATATTTTTATTACTTATACAGTTGAAGGTTTTGATTCTTTTCTTTAGTAGATGAAGGAGTTTTAGAGCAAGATCATATGTCTAGTGATTAAAGTTTGAAAGTGACAAATGGTTGAGATGTTTAGAACTAAATTTGTATTTCTGTTTTAAAGAAATACTATGTTTAGTGTTCATTTGTTATGGTTGCATGGTTAAATAAAAAGACTATATGAAGGGTTCGAGACTTAATAAAAAAACCGCAAACCGACCGCAACCGCAAAAAATCGCCAAAACAATTTTACATATAAAACCGCAAGAAAAAAAAATATAACCGAACCGCAATTGGCAATTTGGTTTTAATTTCTTCTAAAAAAACCGCCAAACCGCACCGTGATCACCCCTATCTCCATGTTATCAAATCTTCGGTAAATTAAACGCTCTCTCTCCCATATGTGTTTTCAAAAATAGATGAGTATTCAAGATTTAAAAATACATAAAATTAATATTCATGAGATCATAATTTTAACAATCTCGTAATTTCACAAATGTAAAATATATAATGAACCTGTTTTTCATTTATAAAACGCTAGCTATTTTCTTCGCGCGTACCTTTGCCTAATTATTTTATTGGTCAAATTAGTTATTAATGATTATGACGCTGGAAGTTTTTTTTTTTTAAATAATAATAATATTAGTGATCTATTATTGGTCCTTTCCAATTATGAATGATTAATGACGCTGGAAATTCTTTTTTTAAAAAAATAATATTAGTGACCTATTATTGGTCCTTTGCTTGAATTCGGATTGAAATTAACTAAAGTTCATTTCAATAATATATAGCAAAAATAGTACTACAGCTAGTTACTAGTGCTAGAAGCCTAGAACCCAAGTATAGCCATTGGTGGCGTAGATGGCAATCATGCATGTTCATATTGGTAAAGAACATCTTATTTTAAAGGTAATATCCAAAATCATGAATTTAAAATATTTTAATATATATATGAAAATGATTAATATTATAGGATTGATGTGATAAATCATTAAAACATTATATCTACCGTTAAAGTGATATTCTTAGATAGCATATTCTCATTCAAACAAAATCAAATAACTAAACTCAAAACCAATGGAAGTCAAAAGGCAAAGAGCACGTATTGTTCGAGACTTCGAGTCAACGGTACTTGGTGTTGAATGTGATACAAACTTAAACCTCTAATCGAGGCTATCGACCATCATCTTGATGGCCCTGGAAGGCTGGAACTATCGATCGGCCCTCCGGCATCGATTAGAAAAGCTTGAGCATCATCTAAATACACTCCAACCACACCACACTCGGGGCCAAACCTCCTATGAGATTAGAGAATCAGCTGCCTCAGGGTCCGACTTAGATAGGTATCCATTTTTTTATTATTATTTTTTTTTTTTTTTTTTTGCTAATTATATATGTATTGTCGGTAGTCCATGAAGTAAAAAATATCCAAACAAAAAATAATTACATATGCTTTTAAAAAAGCACAATCCAATACCCATTTAATTTTTAAAACACTTATTTTCTAAGAAAGCTCAATATGTTGAATATTGTCCCACGTTGGTATGATAGAGTACTGAGAGCCCTTAATATAGACAAGGGCAATCCTCACCTCTTGAGCTAGCTTTTGAGGTGAGTTAGGTTCTAATCTCATTTCTAACATGGTATCAGAGCCCAAACCCTCCGTGTGTGTTGGACCGCCCATAATTGGGCTGCTTATAGTTAGGTCACCCATTAATATTTTCACGCTCCAGATGTTTATTCCTGGGCGTGTGGGGGATAGCCCTTAATATAGATAAGGGCAATCCTCACCTCTTGACCTAGTTTTTGAGGTGAGTTTTAGGTCCTAGTCTCATTTCTAACACAATATACATTGGCTTTACGAAAAGCTAAATCGAATACAAACATTTATTTTTTATACCCAAATCAGTACAAAGTTAATTTTTAAAAACTTCTTTTTTTTTCATTTTAACCCTTGATTTTTAAACCCTTCAACATGATATTTTTTTTTCACTTGCACTGCTTGAACACAAATTCACGACACAACTCACAAGCTTGGTTCAAAGTCAAGTTGATGATATTAACAAATATTTTAGTTAAAGACTAGAAGTCAAGAAGTAGCAGAACAAAAGGAAAAACATTAATTAGAGTTGGTGATTGAAAAATGTCATCATTCCCCGTTATTAACTTCAACAAAAGAACACATTTTTATTATTCGCTTCAGGCTCATTCGAACACATTACGAGTCTGAAATGGATTCGATCCCACGCGACAAGATATGAAGACTAATATACAAGAGAATGAACAAAGTCAAGGAAGCCGATGGCCCCCCGGGCTCCCTCCCTGTTTGCCTAATCTATTTTATCATGACCCACGGAAATTGCATCTTCTTCTTTCTAATAAATCGAGTCAATTATTGGTCATTTGCTTGAATTCGAATTTAAACTTCATCATTTAAGTTGATTTAATAATAGAAATAAATAGGTCGATAACTTATAGCTCATTTAACACAATCTCAAGTTTGGAACTAAATATGTCATGTTCAAGATTCAACGATAGCAATCTCTCCCAACTCAAAATAATAATAATATTAACAAAAGTAAGTTTTGTGCGTGACCGTCTCACGGATTTTTATCTTTGAAAATGGTCAATCTTATGCATTTTTACAATTAAAAGTAAGATTTTTGACATAAAAAATAATAATTTTTCATGTGTATGATCCAAATAATATATTTGTCCCTCAAAATTAAATTAATTCGCGAAAATCTAACATTCATACATCCTTTTCCCCCTATGTACGACGTACGTAGGTCTTAGCCTCTCTATAAAGACATGCACCATATCCCATTTTCCCCACTCAACAAATTAAAATCAAAATAATCTAAAAACCATTTATAATGGAAGTCTCGAGGCAAAGGGCGCTCATTGTTCTAGTTCACGGCGCATGCCACGGTGCTTGGTGTTGGTACAAACTCAAGCCCCTACTCGAGGCCTCCGGCCACCATGTCACGGTCCTAGACCTGTCTGCCTCGGGCATCGACCGGAAAAGCTTGAACGATGTCCGAACACTTGCCGACTACACGGCGCCTTTGTTGGAGGTCTTGGATTCGATCCCGCCACACGAGAAGGTGGTTTTAGTCGGACATAGCCTCGGCGGATTGAACTTAGGCCTTGCAATGGACAAGTACCCTCACAAGATCGGTGTGGCTGTTTTCTTGGCTGCCTTCATGCCTGATACTAAACATGGTCCATCCTATGTGCTCGATCAGGTATTTTTTTTTTTATAAAATGTTACGTTTAATTTTCATTAGATTGATAATTTTTTTATAATTTCAAAAATAACGTATATCTTCCCCTATATATATATTTCCTTATATAAAGAGAATCTTTTCCTACATCATCTTTTGTTTTACCAAAATTGATCTTTCTCTATTTTTTTAAAATTTCAATATTTTAAATCGCATTTTAGTATCTCGATAATTTTTATATCACATTAATAAAAAATAATGTACAAGCACGCATCACATGCACCAATACACTTATATATTTATATCTTATTTGAAAAGAATACACGTACAAAGGCCGATCTACAAGTTGAATTTGTTGTATGCTTAATTGTGTTCCTTGTTTTAATTTGGGAAAATAAGTTTTTTAGTCCATTAATTTATCTATGTTTTGGTTTTGCTCCATTAACTTTTCCAATGTGGGTTTTGGTATACTAACTTTGCATTTTCAGTGTTTTTTGGTTCAACTGCATACGTGTCAACTTCTAATTGGTCCAAAATGATGACGTGGACCAATCAGAAGCTGATACGTATGCAGTTGGATAAAAAAACACTAAAAATGCAAAGTTAATGTACCAAAACCAAATCATAAAAGTTAATGGACCAAAACCCAAAGGAGGTAAAGTTACTGGACAAAAAAACTTATTTTTCCTTTTAATTTTTAATGGTGCAAAATACACAAGCGGTCCCCGATGATATTATACTTAGGCCCCGTTTGGAATGAGAAGCCAGGCCAAAAAAGCACTTTTTTAAAATTAAAAAAAAAGTGCTTTTTCAGCTGATAAGGTGTTTGGATGAGTAAAAAAGTGCTTAAAAAAGCACTTTTTTAAGTCAAAAAAAGGCTTTTCAGAAGCCAAAATTTATAGCTTAAAAAAACACTTATTTTAAAAAATGACTACAGAATTCAAACGGGCTCTTAGTGGATTTTTCTTTTTCAGCAATCACTCCACCAGATATTATCTATGGTACGAGATTTGACATTTTTAATGCACGAGTTTTTTTATCAAATGTATTAAATTGTACAAAATATCACATGATCTAACATAATGTAGGATATAGGCGATTTCAATTCTAATTTAGGGAAAATTTGTAGATTAAATTGAAATTTTCGAAAGGAAGTTTGAATAATTTTACTGATACAATTATTTCACGCGCATCTTGTTTATAGGCAATAAAGATTTTTTTTTATAATAAATTGTATTTGACTTATGTATGCTTTATTTTAATAAAAAATTATGAAACTTCAATTATCGCTTAGTCTAATAATTTTATAAAACTTCAATTAAGATATTAGACTGAGGCTCAGTTTGGTTTGGATGATAAGATAAATATTATCTTATTATATTATTAAAGTAGAGACTCTCTAATTAACAAACTTTCAATTAATTGGTGAAGCTTGATTTGAAATTACCATTATCTCCTAACTTAATTTTCAATAAAACCATAATTATTGGGCAAAATAGTCATTTTATACAGTTTCCTCTTTTCTAGCCATTAAAAACTCATTTTATGCCCTTTGATATTATTTTATTTACAGATATGACATTCACTTTATAAGGTATATTTTTTTTTGTGAATATTTGTTTAGGAAAATATTATATTTTTATTATTTTTTTAATTTTACAATTTATTATTTATTGTTTTATTATTTTTTAATTTTACAATTTATTATTTATTGTTTTTTTTTTAAAAACGAAATGTACGAGCACACAAAGCGTGCAACAGAATATTAGTAGATAAGTAATGTAATATAATAAAAAATAAATAAAAAATGATAGTGAATATAGTAATTGATTTGATTGATAGATTATAGTTTATTTGATTTGATTGTTTGAATTTTATATAAAAATACAAAATTACCATTTTACCTTTTTAATAATAAATAAAATATGAATAATATTATTTATAAGGGATAATATAGTAATTTAAATTCGATGATTTGATTAATGTAAGATAAATAATTAATGATTTGATTGATATAAAATGAATAATTAATAGAAGGATAAATAATATGACGAAAATAACGTAGGATTAGATAAGATAAAATATACATTGATTAATAATAATCCTACAAACGGAGCCAGCGATAATTGAAGTTTCATAAAATTTTATTAAAATAAAGTATGCATAAGTCAAATACACTTATTATAAAATATCGTGCACGATTTTCATGAGGATCATTACTTAATAAATGTCACTATTAGTTTCGTTCAGATCTTCACCCTCTTATTGACCAATACATATTATACTAAGGGAGTGTTTGTAATAGATTGTACTTTTGTAGAAATATTAATTTATAGATTATAAAAAAGTTATGAAAAATCAAAAGTTGGTAGTGTTTGAAAACATATGTGAAAATCTAAAAATCAAAGTTGGGTAGTGTTTGATAAATAAGTGATTAAAGTGATTTTAACAATGACCTTCTTATTAGAATCACTTTTGGAGAATCATAATCACCACATGACTAGCTTTTGGATTTCAATTAAGTTAAGCATAAGCTAACACATAATCTAGATTTAAGAAACATTCAAAAATAATTTTTTTAAGCTAAAAGCTAATAATCACTTTTTTTAGTGATTGCAAATACTCTCTAAGTATTCGATGTACTGATATATCTGGAAAAAAAATCAAATACTTTGTGAGGTTTTGTTGTTAAAATGGGTTCATTTCAACCTACCTTTATACACATTACCAATGATAGATCTAAGGATCATCATTTATCAATACATGCGGGGTCCATTAAAAAATAATGGACCCCACATTTATTGATAAATGTCAGCCGTTAGATGTGTGTTAAGGCATTGTCTATATAGGGAGGATCTAACTTTCGTGATAATTTATTTAAAATTTGAATAATTTATTTGTAAATAATCTATGATACATTTAAAATTGTAACAATTTTGCACATTTTCCGCACCTTGCTGCGCTTGCACCAATAATGAAAACCAACAAATAAAATAAATAAATAAATAAAATAAAATATTTTTTCTCACATATCAAGCATATGGCATAGTCCAGTTAAAAATTTGTCACTTTTCAAGTACTACATCCCATCTACATCTACTGATTCATCAATTAAATTAGTGGGCCTCCCATATTTTAAAATTTTGTACGGGGTCCCTACATTTATGGCTTACCGACAAACGTTCGAATAGTCTCACATGTACGTGGTACCATCTTAATTGGGTGAAACAAATTTAATTTATGTCATGTCTTGTAGCTCATTTACCATTAATTTTCGGGTTTGGGATACGGTTTCGTGTTGTTTCGGGAACACTTCCCTTTCTCAAAAATGAATTATTGCACGATGATAGAGTTATTTGAAATATATGAACTGAACCATTGTGAATTTATACAACTTTCGCGCAAGTAGCAAACTATTAAAAAAATAATAATCAATGCGTGTTCTTGTTTTTTTAATCGATGCGTGTTCTTGTTTTTTTAATCATAACTTTTTTTTTTTTTTTGTACTTTTGTTTTATAATAATTTAATTTGAAGTATTGTGAGGGAACTCCGGCAGAAGAATGGCTAGACACAGAACTCTTACCCATTGGTACCCCCGAAGATCCTCTAACATCAATGTTGTTCGGCCCCAAATTTGTCAGCCTCAAGCTCTATCACTTGTGTTCTCCGCAGGTTCTCTTTCAATTCCCTTTCCTTGTCTATTATCTTACATGTCCTTTTGGTTTCAAAAGATTTTCCATTTTGTCGATATTTTTTGTAAGAAAAAATATTTTTTTTGATCCATTTGATTTTGGTTTATTAACTTCTCAAAGTTTGGTTTTAAGACACTGATTTTTTATTTTTGGTTATTTTGATCTAATTACTGACGTGGCAGCTTGACATGTCAACATAGCATTTTCTGGTGTCACGTCATTCGTTGGAACCGAAAATTAAAAGTTATTATACCAAAACCAAAATTTTGAAAAGTTAATGAACAAAAAAAAATATCACTCCGTGCATCAGTCATCGGATGTATGTATCTCATCTTGTTTCGCAGGACGTGGCGCTAGCAAACGCGTTGCTGAGGCCAAGCTCTTTGTTTCGCGAAGACTTGTGGAAGAAGAGCCCTTTCTCAAATGAAGGGTTTGGATCTGTGAAGAAGGTCTACGTTGTGTGCACTCAGGATAAGGCTATTCCCGTAAATTTCCAGCGTTGGCTAATCGAAAACTCTGCAGTGGATGAAGTGAAAGAAATTGAAAATGCAGATCACATGTCAATGCTCTCCACTCCTCCAGAACTTTGCCAGTGTCTCTTGGAGATTGCAAAAGAGTACGCTTAGTCTCCGAAAATATGGTTTGACTATCTTGACCTTTTCGATTTATGCACGTGGGATTTCATCGCGTCGAATAATGTATGATTATAACTTTTTACTAATATTTCACCAACATGATGCACAAGTTGATATTTTATGTAATTATGTAGTGACATGATTAGTATATTTTACCCCGTCGAGGGGAAGGCAATTCGAGCCCTTGATTACGGATTAATTATGGCCAACCTAAAATTAGGTTCGAGTTATGGTCTTATGGAGACGGTTGTACGAGCAAAACGTGAGCATTAATTAGTTTTTATTTATTTTTATATAGTTTTTAAAATTATATACTTTTATCTAGAAGAAGTGTTTGAAAATTAAATTAAATGAAAAATGAGACGAAATGGGCTGGTTTATATGGGCCGGATATGTACATAATCCAGATTTGGTTCCAGATATCTTCTTGGGCTTTCTCATGATACCATGGGCTACGCGTTTCAAGGGGGTCGAGCCTTAGTGGGTTATCCGTTATGGATTTGATATGTTTTCAGCTTTCCATTGATCTTGAAATCAATTTTGTTCTTTACGGACATCGTAGCAAAAATATTAATCCAATGTAATAAGGATATTATTGGAATTATAAAAAAATCATTAGAAATCATATTTTTAAATTCAATCATATCTTATCTATAATTTAAAATTATTAGACTATATCACTTTTAATTAAAAAAATATACAAAAATAATTTATTTTGAAAATAATGACATATAATTCACCTCTTTTGGATAAAAGGTAAAATAGTCATGATATTTTTACTATAAGCTGGTCATAGTAAAAATAAATTTGCTCCTTTTTTATTTTGATAATTTGATCATCTTAATGAGGTATTCTAACTATAAGTACGAAATCCATGCAAATATTTATAAAAGATATATTAATTGCTTGCCAAACGACACTTGTATATATAAAAAGGTAACATGAGTTCCATCCTCCAAATAAGAAAATTGATATTGATCCAGTCAAAGGCAGAAAGGATAAGATTATCACAAGTTGACCGAGGATTAGAACCAAACAATATGTGTTTACACGTTGCTTTACATAACTTAGGGAACAATTCGATATTCAATTATTGAATTTTCTAATTAATCATATAACCCTCTAAATTTAATGTCTTAATCACGATCATTTGTACACGTAAGCCTTTCAAAAGTCAATTATTATATTTAAATATTTTTTTATACAGGTGTATATTATACATATCGGATCATGACACATACGATGCATTATATAGAAAAATGGAGAAAAAATGTGGTATAGATAATTGGATGGCTATAATGTGTTTCATGAATTAAAAACAAAAACAATCGGACACACAAACTGAATGTGGAAGCCAAATCAAATTATAAAATGCTAGCTATTTTATAAAACACGTCCATAATGTAACGTGTTGGTTAATAAATGTATATGCTATACTAATGCTAAAATGAATCAATTTTCGGAAAACAAACAATAAAGAAGCTAGAGAGGCCAATGTAATAAATTGTTTAATAGGGATAGGCACATTTATTATTTCACGCTGCGCAATATTTTTATTATCATCCATATTATAAAATTATTAAGTACACTTTACATTTAAAATATGTAGAGGGATTTGTGTTGATGCCCCTATTATTCAAAAATTGACAATATTCACAGAAAACATTTCTTAATTCAGCACAAAAGCATGTCGATATAAAATGAAAATGCATCTTACTATAAATCCGTCATACTTTAATCTTTTATTACATAATTTAATACGATTGAAAAAATATATTCACGTATTTAAACAGTATGTTATTTTTATCAATACATAATTCAAATCATTATTTATTTAAATAAATATGGTATTATTTGTGAGGAGAGTTTTGTTTGATGGTTACAAGTTGTCATTTTGTACTTGTAACTGTCTTTAGCTAGCTTATTATCTATAATTTAATAATCATTCAACTGTCATCATTTCGCTCACATTGAATTATTTCGCTCACATTGTATTGTGACACAAAATTAATTTGAATTCTTCAAAGTATTGCATATATATATATTTTTTTAAAAAAAATTATTGTTCGAGTTAAAATTTGATTAAAATATATTTATTGAGCTGAATATTTATTTTAAGACGTGGAGAACTTTTGATTACATGGGGAGATATGTGGCAGCATGCTAGGTTTGATAATTGACTTACTAAAATATACATGGGTTTTGGTAGACTAGTTGCATATAAATTAATATGGCTAATTGACCATTTGCAAATTTTTAGAGTTGGTTGAAAAATAAGCATCAATGGTGAAAAAGAGTTAAGTGCACAGTAACTCCTATGAAACGTAGTGTGAATCAATATTATAGATGGAAACGGAATGGATTCGATTTATAAAAAATATTGTTTTTTTGTTAAATATAATACATTAAACATTTAAACTAGTAAAAGATTTTATTAAAAAATCAAAAAGATTTACGAGTAATAAGAAAAATAATTTTTTTTTTAGTTTTTGAATTTGGATAATATTTTTAGATACAAAACCTCGCAAAAAAAAATGTATAGATAGAATTAATCTGATTGGAGTGATTGGTTATTTTTCTTATTATTACTACCGCTGATACAAAGTTATCCGATTCTTATTTCTTGTACTGGTAAGCGCCATATTAACTGAAAAATCGTTTAACAAGTTATCATTGGTCGAATTATATTTCACCATGTATTCTGCTAAAAAATTTTAGTTTTTGGAATTGGATTTTATTTTTAGATATACAAACTTATGAAGAAATCAATGCAGATATAATTAACCCAATTGGATCGATTGCTTATTTGTTTTTTTTTTTTTTTTTTGCAACGGTTGAAAGATACTTATTTTTTTATTTTCTAGCGTGAATATTAACTGAAGAAACCGTTGAATGAGCGACCGATAATTGGATTAGATTGCCCACAGAGGCATATGCGAGTTGGTAAGGCCTGAGGTGATGTGAGAAGAGAATTCTTCAGCGTTGCGGGTTCGATCCTCGTGTGGAGCATATTCTCTGCTAAAATATTGTGGGATATGCTATGGGGATTGGGTCATGCTGCTCTATCCTTCAGGTTCCTGTCGCTCGTGCACATCCTTCGATTTAACCTCCGCATGAGCCAATGTGTCTTTGACTCGTGTGGAATGAGAGCTTCTACGAAGTCAACCCTTTTGATAATTGGATTAGATTTGGCCATTGAGTTTTTGAATTTGGATATTCGTTTTAGGAAGAATAAAAAAATTTGTATATACTAGTGAAAAATGCACATGTTCTTCTCGTATATAAAAGATTAGTTTTTTTTGAATGTGAAAGGTGGAGTGAGTTGAAGGTTTTTAGTGGGGTTGTAGGTACGGGTACAATCGAGTCGAGCCGAGCCGAACCCGAGTATCATACCACTCGAGCTCGACTTGTATTTGACTACTCGAGCTCGATCGAGTAATTAATTTCGTACTCGAGCTCGAGTTGGACTATAGTTCAAGTTACATTGAAAGCTCGAGCTCGAGCTCGATGGTATGTTCGAGCTACTCGAGCTCGGTTAAACCGAGCTCGAATCGAGTTTTGACCGAGCTACTCGTGAGCTCGAAACGAGTTTTGACCGAGCTACTCACGAGATGCTCACGAGTAGGTCGGCTCGTTTGCACCCTAGTTTTAGGTAGTAAGATTGAAAACATAATGAAGTTGTCCTGCGGCTTATAGGTTTGCAAGGGCAAAGTAAGAGTTGTTGGATGAAGCAAAAGATAGTTTGGGTAAAGCTTAACGCAGAATGAAGAAGTATGCGGACAAAGGAAGAAGGGATGTTGAGTTTCAAGTTGGGGAACGAGTTCTGTTGAAACTAACTCCTCAGATGTGGAAGAAAATCAGTGCTAATACAGCGCACCGCGGGTTGATTCCTCGGTATGATGGTCCCTTCGAAATTATGAATAAAGTGGGGAAAGTTGCCTATAGGTTGAAGCTGCCTGATAGGTTGAAGATTCATCCAACTTTTCATGTGAGTTTTCTAAAGAAGTTTCAGGAAGGTGATCAAACGAGAGTGTAGACGAGTCGTGCACCGTCGGTTGTTCGATATGAGTTTGACAGAAAAATTGAAAGAATTCTAGATCACATAATGTTGAGTCAAAGCAAGAAGAATCGCAGAGTTGATTACTTTGTTCAGTGGGTGGGCGATTCGAAGGAGGATGCTGTTTGGATGCGGAATGTGAATCTTTGGCAACTTGAAGATGAAATTGCTAAGTATGAAAATGCTAAGGCCGAGCTGGAGGTTTCGACGAGGACGTCGAGTTCTTCTAGTGGGGGTGGTTTGTTAGACCCTTGAAGTTGGCTCGCTTTCATGGCACGAATGCGGAGTGTCATGATGCTAAGTGTTGATGCCTAGCACTTAGTTATGTTGGTGCATAACTTAGGTATAGTCGAGTTGGCTAAGCATATAAATAAGTTGGCACATTGCGGGAATGTGGTTGGTGCATTAAAGTGTTGGCAGCATTGAGTTTGGTCATAAAACCATTGAAAACTCATCTTTTATATAATAATATAATAAATATACATGTATAAACATCCATATAGACTAGAGCTCTGAAACGGGATGGCCCGACCTGCCTCAATCCGTGGACCATTTAGACCCGTCTTCAAAGGAGTCATTAAAACCCCGCCCTGCCCCTCTACAGGTTGCGGGCTAGGCACCAACCTGCCGAAATATTTTTAAAAAATAAAAAATAATACAAAATTGCATACTAGTATTTTAGTTCGAAAAGAATATATTAACAATGTTATACAATAAAAACTAATAAATATCACAATCAAAAAAATAATTTAAAATTTTAACTATTATATTTTGTATAAACATCAAACTTTTTTTTAAATAAAGAAATTTTTATTTGTTTAAAAAAAAAGGCAGACTGACACGATCGACCTGACCCATTTTTTGACGGCTTGCAACATTTAGATATAATTAACTAGATTAGATTGATAGATTATTTGTCTTATTACAACCGTAGACACAAATTTAGTCGTTTTTTTTTTGTTCTGACAAATGCGTATATTAACTAAAAAACCGTTCAACGAGCGATGAGTATCCGAATAAGATTTCACTGCCTATTCTATTAATATTTTTTAACCTTTCGAAGTTAGATTTTATTTTTTAGATATAAAACTAAAACAAAAAACAAAAAACAAAAATAACATGATTGGATCGGTTGATTATTTATCTCATCGCAGCGGGTGATCCACAAAAGTTCTTTCTTTCTTGTACGGTCAAACACATTAACCGAAAAAAACCATTTGAGCAAACGTAAGTGGGATAATCTCACCATGTATTCAATTGAAATTTGGGAGCTTCTGAATTCAGTTTTAGTTCTCAAAATCCAATATTAATTAAGTTGTCGCTTGACTACTATTTAAAGATTATGATGGTTATAAAACTATCAATAAAGAAGAAAAAAGTAAATGATATGTAAAAGTCAAATCTTTGATTTGTTAAGAACGTAAAGGGGGGAGGTGGGTTTATTAGTGTACCACATGAAAAGCAATTCCACCATAGCTTCGCTTCGCTAGCCCCCACTAGGGTCAATGTCAAAGCAAGAGAGGAGAGAGGCGAATACTTAAATAGGGAGAGCAAACTGGGGTAATGGTAATCAATAGGGATGTGTTTTGGATTCAATACTGTAATAAATGTGCAGTTGTTGTAGTGGGTCTGCTCTTAATTGAATTGCAGAGGAGAGGAGAGAGAGGAGAGAGCGTGAAAAACTGAGGGGGAGTGGTGGTTTCTGTAGGTCTTTTGGGCTGTTGAAGACGAGTGGGAGAAGGGTTTTTTTAGGTGATTTACAAAGGCGAGATCTTGGGAGGGATTTATTGACGGAATTTGAGGGAAAATCGGAGTTCTTGTTGGTGTTTTTGGGGATTGAAGAGAAGTGGCAGGAGGGTTCTTTATATGATATATGATTTCAGAGGTGTAGTTCTTTCCTTTGCGATTTGTTTGAAATCTGGGTTTTTTGGGTTTTTGTTTCCGTGTTCTTGTTCTTATCCTTTATTGGGTGTTTTGCAAATTGGATGCTAAAAGGTCGATTCTTTGAAATATTGGATCTTGAATATATGTGGTTTGCTCTGCAATTTTCCTTCTCCTTTTGCATTTGACATTCCTGAGTGTTAGTGCAGAACCTTTGATAGTCAGACTTTTCCCCATAATTTGTGGGTTGGGGTATAATTTTATTCTCCTCTTTTTGAAGAATCCTCATTTCGTGCTTTCTTATTGGGCTGCCAACATCTTTCTCAGATTTTTGAAACTAGGTTTTTCGACCGAGTTCTGTAATAGACAGCGAATGTTCTTGCACTTTCCCTCCGTAAGACAGGGTGTTCCGAGATTTGAAAGTAACGGTGTCTATTCGGGGGCAAGCTTTTTCTGGCATTGATTCTATTTAGCTTTTGCTACTTGGGTTTGAAACTGAGCCAACTTTTCTGGGACAGATGGGCTAAAGCCAAATAAAAGATTCATATAAAGTAAAACCTAGAACTCCTGTATTATATATAATTATTGAATTTGTTTAGTTGCGTGGGGATAGACAGAGGGAAAGTTTTAATGCATCTCTCACTATGGAAGCCAATATCTCACTGTGCTGCTCTAATCTTGGACAAAAAGAGCAGAAGAAGCAATGGGTCGGAGCATTCGGCGGATGAAATTAGGTCGAATCCATCAGTTCTGAGGAAACTTCAAGAACACAAGCTGAGGGAGGCTCTTGAAGAAGCATCTGAAGATGGGTCCCTTGTTAAGTCCAAAGATATGGATTCCGAGGCATTGAGTAATCAAGACGAGGGCTTGGGCAGATCAAGGTCTCTGGCACGTTTAAATGCTCAGAAAGAATTCCTCAGAGCCACTGCTCTTGCTGCTGAGCGCATGTATGAATTGGGGGATGCGATCCCACAGCTTAATGCAGCGTTCTCCAAGTTCCTCACAATGTACCCTAAGTACCAGTTAACGGAGATGATTGATCAGCTTAGGGAAGATGAATACTCCCATCTCTTTGGTGCTGCTTCAAAGGTATGCCTAGACTATTGTGGATTCGGGTTGTTTTCTTTGCTGCAATCTGTACATTATTGGGAATCTACTGCATTTAGTTTGTCTGAGATAACTGCCAATTTGAGTAATCATGTTTTGTATGGGGGAGCTGAGGAAGGAACTGTAGAACATGATATTAAGAGCAGGATAATGGATTACTTGAACATACCGGAAAACGAGTATGGTCTTGTTTTCACTGTAAGCCGCGGCTCGGCCTTTAAATTGCTTTCTGAATCGTACCCTTTTCACACCAACAAGAAGTTGTTGACCATGTTCGATCATGAAAGCCAGTCTGTGAGTTGGATGGCTCAGTGTGCTAGAGAGAAAGGTGCAAAGGTTCATAGTGCATGGTTTAAATGGCCGACCCTCAAACTCTGTTCGGCTGATTTGAGAAAACAAATTTCAAACAAAAAGAGGAGAAAGAAAGATTCGGCGAATGGTCTTTTTGTTTTCCCAGTTCAGTCTAGAGTCACCGGAGCCAAGTACTCGTATCAGTGGATGGCTTTGGCTCAACAAAACAATTGGCATGTCTTGCTTGATGCTGGGGCATTGGGCCCCAAGGACATGGATTCTCTTGGATTGTCTTTATTTCGGCCTGATTTTATTATAACGTCATTCTACAGGGTGTTTGGTTACGACCCAACCGGATTTGGATGCCTTCTGATCAAGAAATCTGTGATGAGTAGCCTTCAAAATCAGTCTGGTCATGCAGGGTCCGGCATCGTGAAAATCACTCCCGTATTTCCTCTGTACTTGAGCGATTCAATGGATAATATTCCTGGATTTGGTTATGAAAATGAAGCTAATGGGAATGGTGAAGTTAATTCAGAAACCAACCCAGGATCTCAATTACCGGCCTTTTCTGGAGCATACACTTCTGCTCAGGTAAGGGATGTGTTTGAGACAGAGATGGAGCACGATAATGTTTCAGACAGGGATGGGGCGAGTACCATATTTGAGGAATCTGAAAGTTTTTCTGTGGGAGAGGTGATAAAAAGCCCGGTATTTAGTGAAGATGAATCTTCAGATAACTCACTATGGATTGATTTGGGTCACAGTCCGCTCGGGTCTGATAGTGCTGGTCATTCAAGCAAACTAAAGTTGTCCACACCACAGCCACCAGCTTGGTTTTCCGGCAGAAAGAACAATAAGCTAACCTCTCCAAAAGCATCAAAATTATCAAGTAGTCCAATGTATGACAAGAAATTTAACATTGGGCATCATGAAAACTGCCAGGTCTTATCATTTGATGCAGCTGTTCGATCTGTGTCTCATGAATCAGCGCGCTTCATGGATATTCCCGAAGAAGAACAATACACAGAGGGACACCCTGAATCAAGAAAGTGCAGTACTCCCGATAGTCAGCATGTTCATGAGATTGAAGAAGAACCAGAGACCAATCAATCAAGTAGTTTTGCTGCAAAGGACTCAAATATCAATGATTTTCCTTCTGTTTCCAAGCATCGAGATATTCAGAATGGGTCAGTTTCTGAGATGTGCCTTGAGAAGGAGAGTGCCATAAGAAGAGAGACAGAAGGTGAATTTCGGTTACTAGAAAGGCGAGAAAAGAGTAGAATCGCTGGTGGCAGATTTTTTGGATTAGAAGAGACTGATCAGCCGAGAACCAAGGGAGGCAGAGTATCCTTTAGCACTGAAGATAACAACAAAGCTCGTCTCAGTCATACTGCGGAGCCAGGAGAACTATCTTCCATAAATTTAGAGGATGATGATTATGTCAGCAATGGAGAATATGGGGATGAACAAGATTCGGAGAGGGGTGAACCAGAGATAAACTGCAGGCATCTTGATCACATTAACATGCTTGGTCTCAACAAGACCACCTCTCGTCTGCGGTTCTTGATCAATTGGCTTGTTACCTCGTTGCTCCAATTAAGACTGCCTAGTTCGACTGGAACAGATAATGTACCCCTCGTTTACATTTATGGCCCTAAAATTAAATACGAAAGAGGTGCCGCTGTGGCATTCAACGTGAGGGACAGAAATCGAGGGCTGATCAGTCCAGAAATAGTTCAAAAATTGGCTGAAGCACAAGGTATTTCTTTGGGTGTTGGAATACTGAGTCACATACGGGTTCTCGATAATGCCAAACATCTATCTTTGTGTCTAGATGATACCACCCTTTGCAAACCGATGGAAAATGGCAGACACGACGGCAAGAGTGCATTCATCAGAGTTGAGGTTGTTACTGCTTCACTTGGATTTTTGACCAATTTCGATGATGTCTACAAGTTGTGGGCCTTTGTGGCTAAATTTCTTGACCCGACCTTTGTGAAAGACGACGTTCTTCCTTCCTTAGCAGAGGAAACGGAAAATTGAGACTAAGGGGCTGGTAGCCATGCTTTTGCTTCACTGCATTTTGCTACAAGATGGAGAGTCAGAGGTTGACTGCTTAAATGTATGCATCTCATTTATTTCGGGCAGACCAGAAAAGTTGAATTCAAGAAATGGAAATAACAGAAACAGTTGGTCCTGGAGAAAACTCCCCGCATCTTTGCAGCAAGCTGGTGAATTTGTTCATTTTTGTTTTTGATTGGTTGGAATTTATCCTTTGCTTTCTGGGGTTCATGTAAAGTTATTTGTAGAATTTATTTATTTTTATCATTTCAGGTAGTGATGAACTACATTGGATATGAATGAGCTTGACATCTCCCTGTCTACAATGATGTGTCCAAAGCAATTTCTTGTGTAAAAACAATCATGTTTACTTGCTCCAATGCTACACCTTTTTTGTATAATTCATCGTGTTTAATTTTTATGAGCTTCCGGAAATCGAACTGTGCAATCACTCACCAATTAATTCTTGTATGATTCGTTCATCTCTTTCGACTGATTTCAATCGCGCCAAACCGAACTGTCTACTGTTGGCAGTCGTTTCCTTACCTGTTCGACAAACCGAAGTTGTCGATAACTCGGGTTCGAAAACATCTATGGCAAGAGCATATGGTTTGTGGCGGAGATTGAATGCGATGTTGATTAGCATACAACAAGCTGGAGTAGTACCTTTCATAAGCTGCAAGAAGTTTGACAATGTCGTCCGGTAGCATTCCTCTGCTGTCATGGAGTGGCGGAGCCTGTATAAAGCTCAAGTGGTCTAATTTTTTTTATTTTTTTTAAAAAAAATAAATTTATATAGTAATTTTGGATTAATTTGATATTACCTCAGGTGATTTAAATAAAATTTTTGAAAGATTTCAGTGTTTAACATCCTAGCTCGAGTAGATTAATAATGTTAATTCAGCCGTTACTGTCACGAGACTCTTCATTTGTTTCGATGATGCTTTACTACTGGTTTCTTGTCCTTTCAGTAGAGACTTTGGAGTTAATATCTGTATAAATTCGAATGACTATTTTTTTTTGAAAGTGAAAATAGCAATTTATTTATATTTATTTTATAGAATATGGTTTTTAAAAAATAAGTTCATTTTTAAGACACAATAAAGAGAGATAAGATGATATGAAATATAATAATATTAGAAACATAAAACTGGTATGGAACTTGATTGAAAAAATTTGAAATAAAGAATAAATTAAGATGAAAATAAAAAGGGCAAAATTAGTTATAAGTTATTAAGTTTAATGAAAAATGTTTTTAGTATTTATTTTGTGTATTTTCTAAATTTAAGGATACTGACATATTTAACTGTAATTTTTTTAGTAATTGAATTTTTAGATTATTTATTTTAAGAATTTGTTATTACTAATGATTTTACTAAAAATAAATAACAATTATTGAAATATATAATTGCCATTTTTTTTAAGGAATAACATTAACAATTAAATGACATAAAAGTTAATGATGGTGCGTATTTTAGAAATATGACCTGCTGTTTCAGCTAAATGAGAAGGATAATTTTTTTTAATGCCATTGGAATCCATAACCGATGTTGTCATGTTAGATAAACTTAGTACTTAACGCAATAACCTACCAAACGAAAAGATATTTTCCCCGACATCACTTGTTGATTTTAACATGAACCGAATGTTGATGTCACCAGAAATCTTTACAGGAACATAAGCCGTCTGTAAAGTGATGAAACCTCAAAGAATCTCTCACGATGATTCGAACTCCCACAATTTTTGAAATAAATTTGATGGTGTCGTGACAGTCGCCACAAATCCTCAAGTTCTTGAAGACCCTTATGGATGATTGACCTTTTAAATTTAGGATCCCAAAAGCAACTGCCAGCTTCTCACTGTGATTACACAAACTCACCTCTTTCTCCTCTCCATCCAAATCTTGGAGAACGAATTCTGTAACTGCAGAGTACCCGGCTGATTTCATCTTCCTGCGGATTTCATCCAAGAATTCAAATATTTCAACAATTTGATCATTATCTTTATCGCCGACAACAAATGTATGCACTCTGTTATTAACTTCCACCCAACTGCAACCAGGAACTTTTCTAACTCCTCTGTCTCTCATCAATTTTCTAATCTCAGAGGCTTCTTCCCACAGTTTAGCTGTCACAAGGATGTTAAAAAATAAAACATAGTTCCCAGGGTTGTTTAGTTCAATCTCAAACAAACGGTTTGCTGCGATTCGCGCTAGATCTACATTCTTATATATTCGACAAGCTCCAAGCAAGGCTCCCCAAGCAGAAGCACTTGGTTCAACAGGCATTTTTTGGATAAATTTATATGCCTCCGCCAAACGACCAGCACGGCCAAGAACATCAACCATGCAGGAATAGTGCTCAGAATCAGGTTCAACTTCATAAATCTTGCTCATTGAATCAAACACTGAGATCCCCTCATCCACCATTTGTGAATGGCTACAACCAGATAGGACACCTGTAAAGGTAACAGAGTTTGGTTTCACCCCTGAGTCAACCATTTTGCGGAAGAGCAACAACGCTTCTTCTCCTCTTCCATGCATCGAGTTTGCAATAATGATAGTGTTCCATGCAACTGTATCTTTCTCTGACATCATACTGAAAATTTGGTGGGATGCTTCTAGGCCACCACATTTTGCGTACATCAACACCAGAGCGGTACTGAATACTATGTCATCGGAAAAAAACCGTCTAACAAAATACACATGAATCTCCTTTCCTTGCCTCAAGTTTTCCAAATGAGTACAAGCAGTCAGCAGACTCGTCAGAGTGATTTGATTTGGCGTGGTTCCAAGTTGCTGCATTTCTCCAAATAAATCTAGTGCTTCCTCTGGTTTTCCATTATCAACGCATCCAGCAATTACAGTATTCCAGGAAGCAATTTCTAACACAACTCCTTCCCTTCTCATTTGACGAAATTTATTGAGAGCTTTGTGACATTCCCCATTTGAAAAATATGCTGATATTATCACATTCCACGATACTGTATCAAGATTTGGCATGCTATGAAACACTAATTCAGCAATCTTAATACTTGCACAATTAGAATACATGTCAACAAGTGCACAATTCACAAATATGTTATCTTTCATCCCATTCTTGATACCAAAACCATGAATCTCTCTACCCCAGTTCAAACTCTTCAAACTCGAGCAAGCAGGAATTACTGTGGACAACGTCATTGCGTTAGGCATAATCTTGTTCGACCCCATTTCACGAAATACCGAGAGAGCTTTTTCGGGAAGACCGCAAGCAAGATAACAGGAACAAAATGACGTCCAAGAAATTACATCTTTCGTACACAACTCAGCAAAAACTCTCTCGGCACCACTCAAATACTTGCATTTCTTATACATATTCATTAAGGCATTCCCAAGAAGCAAATCCGAACTATATCCATGCATCACAGCATCACCATGAATTTCTTTAGCCTTCACTAAATCCCCTGAATTTGCACAGACTTTGGCAGCTGCTAAAATAACAAACTTGTCTGGAATGATTTTTCGGCTGTTTTTTACTTCAGTGTACAACTTTATTGCTTCCTCACACTGACCCATTTTGGTATAAGCTGAAATCAAAGAAGTCCATGACAATACATCTGGTTCGGAAATATTGTCGAACAGTTGGCGAGCCCGTGCTACATCTCCTAAATCCAAATACTTCTTGATAAATTTCACATTCATATGAGGTTGGAGATTTGTGGGTACCTTGGAAAGCATCTGATTGCCAACATTAAATACTGCGTGTCCTCGTATCCCACTTTCAAATTTGCACATAAAATCCAAAACTCGACAAGAAACATGGCTTCATTTCAGGGAGACTTTGGAAGGTCTGATTTGCCGGTACTCTGATCTGCTATATGAGAAATGGAAAAGGAATCATGTCGTCTGATTGGCAAGAAAAATGGCTTCATTTCTTCTAGTTCTTGTAAAAACAAGATGGCATATCTCATACCATTTCATTAAGTTTGAGGCGTCTGGCGAACTGTATTTGGTGCCATCGTGCAACATTTTGGAGTTCTAGAAACACCCTTATCCCAATGAAGTGAAAACTCATCCGACCCATTTCATGAATCCTAAAAAGGCAAAGGGTGGTGCTGTAATTTTCGCAATCAGTTATATTTCGAGCTTCCCATTTACAGAATCATGTTTTCATTTCATCGTTTTTGTTAAGTATCATGTTCTTGTTGGTGCATCGTTTTCCCCCAATGAAATATTTTTTTTATAGATAGATGTGAAGACCTTCCCATCCCATGTAAAGAAAGTGAGCCTACTTTGGAACTACTTGGTATAATCTACAATTTTAGTCATGACATTTGCGATTCTTTGAAGGATAAAGAGATGATGATTAAGTTTATTGCAAATTTTGGTGTATGAAAAATGTTACTACAACATTTTTCAATTCAGGATTTATTTAACTAAATAACCTTTTCAATTTACGATATAAACAGATCTTTGACCATTAGGGCCTAGGGGACATGACGGCGAGACTGTATTTTTGAAAAATTTTGTGAAAAAAAACCTAAAAACCACGTTGTAAAGCAATCTCAAACACTGTATTGCGCATAGATTGGATGCAAATTCACACATTTGTCGGAAAATATGAGAATAAGGCAAATAGACTGGACCAATGCGTGCTGCTAGATCACAAACCGTTCAAGAACTAATAGATTTAATAGTTTAATACAGAGAGACGAAACTTGCACTTTTTAAAAATAAGCCACCATGTAATTCGAATTTAACCATTTTTTTTGTTTCAGAATTGACTACTACTGTCTTCCACTTAAAAGTGTTTAGAGCAATAACTTTCAGACTAGTGGTTTCATGAGCAAAAAAAATGTGAACAATTGCATAGCATCCACGCCGAGTACATTTTTCCAGGACTCCTTTGCCATGTTCACCAGATGTGTTCATAAACTCTCGCTGAAGTACAATTTCATTAGGTAAAGGATGATGAAAATAAATCATTTGACATGCCACATTGAATAAATGTCTAGTGTTGGCAGTCGTTTCCTTGATATCCTCTACTTTAGCAAGCCAGAAGTGGACAGGAGGCGCAGTGCTTGGTTTGAATTGTTCAAAACCGCAGAAGATCTTGAAACCTGCATTTTTCGTTTCTTTAAAAAGTTCAGCGAATTCTGCACACACTGAGCTTGTGGCATGTCATTCAAAATGACAGGTTCTAACCTGTTCAACAAACCAAAGAAGTTGTTAATTTGGGTTCAAAAACATCTATGGCAAGAGCATATGTATGTTGCGGAGATGTAAAATAAATGGAGAGAGCTGAACCCAGATTTTTTTGGTCTTCTCTTTCTTGAGGCTGGCTTCTTCTCCGTTTTCTCATCCTCAGAATCTGATGTAAAAACTATCCTGCAGTTTAAATGTGACATTGATTAGAATTCGTATACCCAATCAGAAAGTAGGATGGTATTTACGTATGAACTGAAAAATCTAGGAACTCGAATAGAGCAAGGACTAGTACTTTTCACGAGCTGCAAGAAGTTTGACAATGTCGTCCGGTAGCATTCCTTTGTTGTCATGAGACTCTTCATGTGTTTCCATGATTGTACTATCACCGGTTTCTTGTCCTTTCGGTAGAGACTTTGGAGTCAATTTTTGCGCCAACTTTTTGCGACGATCTTTCCCTTCACGAAAGACCCTAAAGAAAATCAAAATTTGTTAAATGATAGATCATCAACAAGTTGAATTCAGAAGTAGCATGCAATTATCAACAGAAGTAGAAAACAGTGTCATTTTGGCGCATCAAGATGGGAATCTGAAAAGGACGACAAATTTCAAGGACAAAATAGCTCTAAGAAGTCGAAATAAGTTTTCAAAGAGCTTCAAATTGTAAGAAAAATCCACAAAGCAACAATGACAAATACAGATACAAACAAACACAACATATTGACTGATTTGCAACCAATGTATGAGTTCTCTTTCACACCACTTCAACAAGTAAAAGCTCGTTCTTTCAGAATTTTCTAAAGTAGGCCAACTAAGCACTAATTTGAGGTAAAGACCAATGCTACGGTGAGAAAAAAGATGCTGAGACAAAGGAGAACGACCAGCGGGTTAAGGAAAGCTAGTTCAAATTCACCTTCCTCTCCCCCTACAGATTCTCTAAACAGAATATCTAGGTTCAACAACAGGAAACAGGAATCAACTACCGTGCATAAACCTAAGATCTCCGAAGCAAATTTTTTAGTCTACGAGGACCTAGATAGTAGAGGAAGAAAAATCAACCCAACTAAAAGCAGGACATGAATATCCATGAAAGTTAATAAAGTAGTACAAAGTGTAATTCAATCTCTTGCACGGCAAAGCTTGAAAGTCAGTCACAAATGGATACAATATATCCTGACCAAATATATAGTTCCCCTTCTGACTCTACGATAGGCATTAGCAAATCACTGTATCTGAATATATGCTTTTGAAATCTTCTCAGTACCTTCAAGCTACAGACCCAATCTTTCTCCTATAACTTAATGGGGGTCCAAAGTGAAAAAAGTTCAATACCCACGTATAAGCTACAGAACTGATTACGTAATTCATTGCTAAAGTCTCACAATAACAGATTCTCAAAGCAGGCAATCCGCATATTATTTGGAAAATAATGAACTCGAAAAATAACACCATACCTGGCCTTATTTTCTCTTTGGATTTTCCTTATCTCTTCATCTTGTTGCATCCCCTGAAAAAAAATGCAAAATTTAGCCAAAAACACCACAAAAAAAGTTCCGTTTCAGTAAATTAAACACTTGAAAACTAATAGATGAGAATCGAGCAAACCTGCTGCGAAGTAAACTCCTCCGGCGCATCGGACTCCCAGTCTACTTCTCCGTTTGACATTTGAATTCAGAATATCAAAGAGGTCTACCAATTCGGTTTAACGAAAGATCCCACGAATTAGGGTTTTTGAATTAGGGGTTTTTGCTGGTTCCTATGTTATGCGGCCGAGTCCTGAATAGAGAATGCAAAATTTTGGTAGTTAATTAATAATTTAGGTTTAATATCATTTTAATCCCTGTAATTTACAGGTTTTCCCGATTAGACCCATCTGTTTATCTCGTACCAAAAAAGATCCCTCCTATTAGTCAATATATATTATCATAACATTACTATAATATCATATAGCTATTCACAATTCTTTTCTCGGTTTTCTAGAGGAACGCTTTCGTTTTATTTTATTTTCATTTTCTGAGTTAAATAAAAAAAATGCAAAGTAAGATTGTTTTCGAGTTTATTAAGCATACATTTAAAGCTAAAGTAGTGTAAGTGTTTGAGAAAACTTTTAGAAAGCACTTCTTAGTTTTTTCTTGAAAATTTTGTTAAACAAAAATTTGAAAAATGCTTTTTAAAAACTCTGCAAAACACTACCTAAACAAGTTGGACAAACAACGGTTGTCCACGATGGTTCATGCGGCAGAGTACGGGCAACCATGGTTAGTAGGAGATTTGGACTGGAACTCGAATATAGAATGAATTCAATCGAAAACAACATATATTTTTCCGTTGTCGTTTATTATTTTTAATTTAATTAAGTTTATTATATATTGTTGTACGAGTTTAAATGGCTGGATATCAAGTAGGGTTATGGTTTGTGAGCTCACGAATCAAATATCTTTAAGTTAGAGTTCGACTCCGTAAGATCAAATGAATTATCTCAAAATATTTTTTTATCGAGTCGAACTTTGAATAACTGACGAACAAAATTTATTTACGCCTCTAATTGTAGCTCGTTATTAACCAATTCAAAAATATATTTTTTGTAATAAAAAAAACATATATTTTTTTATCCACACCATATACATGATTGTTTTAGGTAAATCCCTTAATCAAATCCACCACGAAAATATGTAAGATGCCGTGTGCTGATTCAATCAAAACTTATTTCCAGTGATATCGTGGCTTCGGGTTGCCAAATTTGATCAAAATTTGGCTAAGTTCATAGTAACTGGCACGAGTGTATTCAGAATTTTCAATCAGGAGGGGTGAATTTAAAAAATTTAAAAAATTAATACAACATTACATATAATAAATACCATATATTAATTTCATATATTTTTACTAACACATATCGATATTTCATAATTTGAAAATGTTGAATAATAGCTCGTTATCATCCGTCTTAAATACACATCGATCAATATGTGGTATCAAAAAATCATTTTACAATATATCTTCTACCAACCTATTACGAATTGATTTTTAAGATTTTCGTTGCTGAAAATATTCTCTCTACATTTATAACGCAAATTAATAATGCTAAATTTAAAATTATATCTATATATCAAATGATATAATTGATGTTTATTTGATTAAAATCATTATTTTACAAGCAAACTCTCTCATTCCTGCAATTTTAAAAAACTAATTGCTATTTCGCATGCCAAAAATAAAGTTATCAAATTAGTTTTAAGATGTATTAACTCCATCAGAGATAAATCAGATAGATAAAACCGAGCAAACTGAAGCAATTTTTGTTTAACATATTCAAGCCAAAAGGCTTTTCGTTTTCTTTTTTAAAAAAATATAAGACAATAAAAAACATAATGTCAAATCTATTATAGCCTAAAATAAATTATAAATTTATTATTATCTTATCAAATATCATCTTAATCAATGAATAAGTAAATTAATATTTTATAGATATATTATATATATAATACTAAGTTATTTTTAAAAAAAATTCAAGGAGGTGGTTTCTCAATTAAATTTAAAAAATAGATCATATATATAATACTAAATAGTTTTAAAATTTTAAGGGGAACGGTCGCACTTTTTTGAAACCATATAAATACGCCACCGTTAAGATTTGTGACTTGTGAGTTGTGAACAAGCATTGGTTAGATAGAGCATCGTAATTGATATGTCAACTATAGAATGCTATAAATATTCATATAATTTTTATTTTTAAAATCATGGAATTCAGAGAGGAGGGCCACATAATTTATAAAGGATAAATAAATTTTTTGTTTGAAAAAATAATAAAAAGATATTTGGTGTAGCTCATCAGTGATGGTCAAAGAATTCTGCTCTGTAGGGTTATGACCATTTATTTTTCAAAGAAACTAATTGATTATTTAATTAGTATATAATACGTTTTGAGTCTAAGTTTTGACTTGAAAGCCTACTCAAAAATCAAAATGATATTTTGTGGGAATTTCTAAAAAAATAATAATAAATTTATTTATTAGATGGAGAAAATTTATCTTTCGACGTGTGAATGGCTTAAAACTAGCTCATTTAAAAATCAAATAGACATTAAATAAAGTGGGGAAAATTGGAAATAAATGTGAAAATACGTTTATGAGAGCCAAATGCATGTATTTAATTTGAAAAATACGTTTATGAGAGCCAATACATGATTTTCAATCAATCAATTAATAAATGATTAAACACGCCATTGAATAATTAATGAAGCACCAGTAAAATATATATTTTAGTGTTTCGAACTTAATTATCCTCATTTTGCAGATTAAACGAAGCATAGATTTTTTATGGATTCTGAAAGAATTAAATATGAAAAAAACTCACACGATACTATTTCATAAGTCAATTTTGTTAGATGAATTTTCATCGAACTCGACTCAACTCATAAGAATATATTTTTTTTTACTCTAGAGATCGACTGAACTCACAAATAATCTATGAAACTAATATTTGATTCCTTCAAATAATTTTTATGCTACTACGCAAGTACATGTATAGCATTCGTCGGTAAAATTTAATCATAATCTATAGCAGAATCAAAATTTATAAAATGCTTTAAAGCAAAGTTTATGATATTAATTAATTAGGCATACATAAATTATGAAATTATTTATCTATCAATAATATTAATATTTCTATAAAAGGGAAAATTATAGTTTCATGTAACTTGTATGTTTTTCGTTTTTTTTCTCCATTTTATTAATTTATACATTTAATTTCTTGAATTTAATCATTTCTCATCGAAGTACGGATATAAATATCGAAAACTGATGGCGTCTCATCCAAAATGTTGATTGGGCTACGACCGTAAATTAATCCACCAATGATGAAATAACAATATCACCAGAAATAATTATAAAAAAAAAAAAGGAAAAGAAAAGTCATTTCCCCGTTTACAAAATGGCAATGCATAATTAGAACAATTATACAATATATTAACCAAGAAAGGAGTCACGAGAAATCGCGTGGTTGTTCTTGTTCATCGATCCTTCATGTGCCTCAGCACCTAATAGATAAACATATATAGCCTCTTAATTTCTTACATTCAATCTCACACACCACTTCTTCTTCCTCGTTTGCTTCTGCGCATCAAAAACCCAGATTCTTGCAGCCGCCGCCATGGATAAGCTGTAAGCTGCAGAAGCATGCAGGAGCCGTTGGAAGTTGGAACATTCAATAATCTGAAATGACAGAGAGCCATTACAGAGAAAAAACAAACAGCGGAATGCATTTAATTTCTTTCCTACCAATATCAACTGTACCCCTTTATTGCCACCATTAATTCCATCCATACAAGTCAACCTTCTCACCATCGCCATCTCCAATTTGCTCTCCCCAATTAAATTTTTTTACTGGGTTTTTTGTTGCCCCTTTAATTTATTCTAATGGTAACTCCTCCACTTCACTCACAATGATTCTGCGCTTCTTTCCGATAGTTATCTGTTTAGTTCTCTCTGTTTTAGCTCAGTTCTCTTCTGCTCAGAGGATCAATTCAACCGAATGCGATCAGATTTGCGGCAAAACCCGCGTGCCGTATCCGTTTGGGTTCTCCGATGGATGTGAAATAAGGTTGCATTGTCGTCGGAAATCGGGAAATATTATGATAGGTGATTTCGTGGTTCAGAATTTGACGTCGGATCAGATTTTGGTCAGTGTTCCGGCGATGTGCCACCGTCCGATTGAAAAATTGGCCCAACTTTTCGGCGACAACTTCGCGCCGACGTTGTTTAACGGGCTTCTGGTGGAGAACTGCAGCTCCAGCCTGAATGATTGCGTGATCCCGGGGAAGTTGATTCAGTCCGGAGTGAGCTTGGAGAACTGCGATTGGGGGAATGATCTTCACAATATAAGCTGTTATTCTGAGGGGATCGAAGATGCGTCGCAGTTTCTGGATTATGAAAAGGTTTTGAAAACGGGGAAATGCACCGTTCTGCTCTCCTCGGTCACGGTGCATATGATCGGAGGTTTCGTCGCCGGGAACGGGAGCTCCGCCGTTTCCCTGGAGTTTCAGACGACGGAGCTGGGGTGGTGGGTTGCGGGGAACTGTAGTTGTCATCCAAACGCCACGTGTACGACGGTCGTCAATGGGGAGGAGCAGAAGGGTTTCCGCTGCGAGTGCGCCGATGGTTACACCGGAGATGGTTTCGCCGGTGGCGTGGGTTGTCGGAAAGGTCAGTGTCCATATTCATTTATAATTTTTATGAGATGTTTGACTTTGGAAGGGTTGAACACTTGAATTAGTCAATTGAAATGTGCTACATTATTTTTTAAAAAATATATGTGTACGAATTATTTAACTATTTCATGCTCGAGTTGAGTTCATGTTAACATAAAAGTAATTATATATGTGTAATGCAATATGTACACGGAGGGTTACACATTGGGTTACCCGTAACATTTGAAATTACATAAACGTATTTTGGAAAGAGTTTTTTGAAATGTATTTTGGAAAGAGTTTTTTGAAATAAAGTGGTTGGATACTTTTGTAATTTCATGTGTAGTGTGTAATCCAACATGTAAACCTCAATACAGCATTTCCCATTATATAATGCCGAATGTGATATCCAAAATTGATCATAGGACACTAACTTTATGTTCCATGTTAGACCACGTATTTGGTCAAATCATCCTTTTAGCTGCCCTAGATAAAACTTGAAACTTATCCCATAATGATATAGACATTTGGATTTTTTGGAATAAAGATTGAAATTAGGCGAAAGCGGACCAAATGGTACCAACATTTTATTCAACTATATATTAGGAGGCCATTTCTTAAACTATTAAATTTCTTGATTTTTCATGGTTGATAGGCGGTTGTTATCTTCACATACATGTTGTACTACTTTGTACGAAAACAGTCGAGAAATAAGTTAGAGGAGCATAGTTCACCAGCCTTAGATATAGATTCCTTCGAATATATATGTAGTTTATAAATAAATTAGAAGCTACACGTAGGCCATCGATGATTAGTATTCTATAAGCTTGATAACAACACTTAATAATCATAAATTCATTATCATGGCCTATAATGTTTATTTGATTTATGCAAATTGTTAATTAATGTTAATCGCAAAAGTCAAAGATATAGGTAGTGTTTGGGAGAACTTCCTAAAAGTATTTATCGGCTTTTTCTTAACAAAATTTAACAAAATTTCTAAATTTTGTTATGAAAAAGCTAAGAAGTGCTTCCTAGAAGCTCTCTCAAACACTACCATAGGACTTTTGGAAATTTGAACGTTTCAAATGTTTAATCCAAAGAAGTCAATAGAAATGAGTAACGGATTGCTAAATAACAACATTGCTGAGTTAGGCATGAAAAGTGTTGTATAGAAGCAATCTCAAACACTGTCTTAGTATATGCTCCATTCGAAGTGATCATTTCAACGAACCTCGATCAAATGACGTGGCATTACATATATAGCCACGTCAGGATTATGGGATGACGAACATATTGTCTGATGTAGTTTTTATGTTTGGTACCAGTTTCTCACTGCAGTGCTTCAAGTCGCGTGTTGGGTCGATGTGGCGAAACCAAAGTACGCATTCTCATCGGAGGTACTTCTTCTTCCCTTTCTTCGCGCTAAATTTGATGCTAGAACAATGCTAGCATCGAATTTCCCATTGTTCAGCCGTGCATCCATCCATCCATCCATCCATCCAACCTTTGTACAAGTTGTTGAATCCTCGCGGTATTCGGTTTTTGTAGGGATCATTGCTGGAGCCTCTTCAGTGGCTGGCCTGGCTTTCATCTGTTACTGCATAAAGAAACGGTCCAGATCTTTGAAAAGCCGGTTAACCATGAAGCGTCTGATCTCGGAAGTAGCAGGCAGCTCCAGTATCCCATTCTATTCATACAAAGAAATCGAGAGAGCAACAAATGGCTTCTCCGAAAAACAACAGCTGGGAACTGGTGCATTTGGCACGGTTTACGCAGGAAAACTACACAACCAAGAGCCGGTTGCCATTAAAAAGATCAGATATCGTGATCATGAGAGCGTCGAACAAGTAATGAATGAGATCAAGCTTCTATCCTCTGTAAGCCATCCGGGTTTACTCCGTCTTTTAGGATTCTGCATCGAAAATGGAGTGCAGATTCTCGTTTATGAGTACATGCCGAATGGGACTTTATCTCAGCATCTACAGAGAGAAAGGGGCACTGTACTTCCATGGACGGTTCGTCTCACCATTGCTGCTGAAACAGCTCATGCCATTGCCTACCTTCACTCGGCCATGAATCCTCCGATATACCACAGAGACATAAAATCGAGTAATATACTCCTAGATTACAATTTCAAGTCGAGAGTAGCAGATTTTGGGCTATCAAGATTCGGCATGTTGGATGACTCCCACATTTCCACGGCCCCCCAAGGAACTCCGGGCTACGTCGATCCTCAGTATCATCAGAACTTCCATTTATCAGATAAAAGCGATGTCTATAGTTTTGGTGTTGTCCTTGTTGAGATAATCTCAGCAATGAAGGTAGTTGATTTTACCCGGCCTCACAGCGAGATTAACTTGGCTGCACTAGCAGTAGATAAGATTGGAAAAGGTCGCGTCGATGAGATAATAGATCCATTTCTCGAGCCAAATAGAGATGCTTGGACCCTTTCATCTGTGCATAAAGTGGCCGAAATAGCATTTAGATGTCTTGCTTATCACCGGGACATGAGACCTTCCATGATGGAGGTGGCAGACGAGCTAGAGCAGATTCGGATAAGTAGTTGGGCACCGATGGACGAGAACATACACATGGGATCATCAGTAGCGTCGTCTTGTTCATCACCCTACCATGGAAGTGAGAGATCTTTCAAAACTTCGGCAACATTCAAGAAAACAGCGGTGCCGAGTAGGAGGCTGATTGTTCCGCAGAGAGAAGCAGAAGATGTGAAGGACTGTTCCCCAGTCTCTGTGCAAGATTGTTGGTTGAGTAGCCCAAACTCCCCCTCAACCAACACCTTATTGGCCAATGTCGTTCAGTAATTATATCATTGCATGTTTTAGCCCGTGTATATTTGTGAGCTGAGTGGGGCAGTCTAAAGCGCAGAATGACACATGAGAAATGCAGAATTACGATATATGTTCAGAACAGAATTCTATTGTCTTCCTCATGACAATGGTGGTCGAAAATTTTGCCAAGTCTTACAGTATAAATACAGAGGAAATGCTTTTCCATCTTTCATTCAAATCTTGGAAGTTGGGCACATTATTCAAGTGAAGAAAATTGGGCAGAACACAAAGTGCAGATAAATTCTTACATAAATTTCCAAGGAATCCAGAATATTACAGTAAAATTTCACATTTATAGGCAAAACTAATAAATGTAAATACAATCACAACATGAAGAATAATAAAACACGCGACTTTCTTATTACTCACGCTTTCTTAGCTTCCGGCCCCAAAATAGCGTTCACAATAGAAGAAGCGATCACAACTCCGAGAAGCTCCGCCACAGCCACCGCTCCGGCCTGCGCCAGATTGCTGGTCCTCACGGCCTCCTCGATCTCCTTCTCCGCAATCTCTACTTCCTTCTCCGCGACTTCAATCTCCTTCTCCGCGGCCTCAAACCCTTCCTTCACTATCTGCTCCGCCTCCTCCTCCACCTTACGAAGGCCTTTCCGGAGCCCGAACAGCGGTATATCCTGAGCTCTGGCGGGCATCTCCAACGCCGTCAGCGCAGTGGTGGCGGTGAACAGAAGCAAGCACTGCCTCCGGGACGGAAGCGACACCTGCGCATGCTGGCTAACGTGCGCCTTCTGGGGAGTGGGGTGCGCGGGGGGGATTTGTGCGGCGGCGAGCGAACTTGTGGAGGCCATGGATTTCGTCTCCCGATAGCGTAGTGACTCTCAATTCAGCTCAAGGAATACCAGTTATTCAGTGGTCGTAATTTAGCGGGATTTAGAGAGTGAAAAGACCAAAATGCCCACCATAACTCCAGCCAATATATGTTCCCAATCTCGCATTTTCATGTTTATATGTAAATCTTCTTTATTAAGATTATTTAAATTTTATACTAATATTAATCTATATTATTATAATAATATATATAAATATTTATATTAATAATATTAATTTTTTAATATTAATTATTAGTATTATGATTTATTTATTATCTCGCATTTCCATGTTTATATGTAAATCTTCTTTATATTTATATTATTTAAATTTTAAACTAATATTAAAATATATAATTATAATAATATATATATACAAATAATTATATTAATAATATTAATTTTTTAATATTAATTATTAGTATTATGATTTATTTATTATTATTATTATTTATAAAAGTATCAATAAAAAAATATTATTATTAATTTATTATAAAAATGTTATTACTACTTAATATTATTTTGAAAATAATAAATAATATTATTTATTTATTATAAATATTAAAAAATAATATTATAATTGTATCTTATTATTATAATAAAATAATAATATTATTATAAATATATAAATTTAAATTAATTAAACTATATAATGATAATTTTATAAACATTAATACATCACAATAATCATAATAATAAAAAGCGTATGAATAACTATTATTTTGATATATGTAGTTAGAATATTATTTTTTTATTAAAAATAATTTCATTTAATTACTTCTCCAATTCAACTGGTACCAATATTTTATTCCAAAATTGATTTCATTTCTATTTTATTTTTTTCCAACGAACCAATAATGCCCTAAGGTTTATAATAACATCATGAACAAGAAGGTTTGCCAATTTTCCGAACATGAACGTGTAAATTTTATTAAAAAACTTCAAATAAATATTATAAATTATACGTAAAGTTTAATAAAAATAATCTAAAATTTAATTATTTATTAATTAGATTAATTTATTTAACTGAATTTTTAAAAAAATCGAATCGATTTAACCGATACTTTCTAAAATTAAAATCGAATTTCCAAATTAATAATTAATAAATAATAAAGGAACCAAATTTACTAACAAATTGGGCCGGGCCATAAATTTTTTGTACTAATTGCAAAGTAAAGATTAATCAATTACTCAAATTCGGAGTTGGGCCGCTCTCCACAATTTGAGCGCAAAAGCTCTATTTGAATCAAATATTTAAATGTCGTCGTTTTGTCGAGGTTGCGCTTTTATTACGAGGCTTTCGGTTTCAATTTTGCGCGGTGAGGGTTTCTCATTTCTTCCATTTCAAACACACAAAGGAGCGAAAGGGTTTTCCAAATTTTCCCAACCATGGCGGGAGAAGCCGCGAATTCTTCGGCACAGGGTCCTGCGGCTGACACAAACCTCAATTCCGTGGAAGCTACCATCGAGTCGGGAGTCGATTTCGGCGGCGCCGAATCCACTTGCAATAACGACAACAATGTGAGCAACGGAGAAGGCTCGGTTGTTGTGTCTGGTGTTGAGTACGAGAAATCGCTGGAATTTGCGGAGGAGTTGATGGTGCGTGGCTCTAATGCCGTTAAGGAACGTGATTATGCTGAAGCTACTGATTGCTTCAGTCGTGCCCTAGAAATCAGGTGAGCAGAGCCCAAAGACTTATCGTGTCATTTCACATTTCCTTTTGGTAGTTCTTGTGCCAGAAATTCTTGTGTGTGATAAAATTGATTATGATATTGAAAATGCATTCAGGGTTGCGCGTTTCGGTGAACTCGCTCCTGAATGTGTCAATGCTTACTATAAGTACGGATGCGCACTTTTGGGTAAAGCTCAAGAGGAGGCTGATCCATTGGGTTCTATGCCGAAAAATGAGGGGGTCTCTCAGGAAGATTGTGATAAAGATGGTTCTGTGAAAAGTTATGTTAATGGTGAATCTTCTGCTACCTCAGTTTCTACTATTGAACAAGAAGGAAGCACCAATGGTCTGGATGAAGTTACAGGTGGAATTTAGTGTCTAATTCATCTATATTCACCGATTATTGGAATGGTCATTTAATGAATAATGAGTGGGTAAACTTAAAAAAAGTATATGCTAGTGTGTGCGTGCGCTATTGAAGTTGGGAAAAGACTTACTTCTGGATCATTAAATTTTCTCAACAGTTTTTCCTTCCTCTGATTTCTGAGTGCTGCTATGATTTAAATGGCGATTTTATTGATCATGGGCTGGTGAACTTAAAAGTTAAAAGTTCATGGTAGCATGTGTGTGCGCTTGAAGATGGGGAGAGGAATACTTTTTTTTATCATTATGACCCATCTGATTTTATACGTGCTTCATTGCTTAAATAATGTTACGCATGAAAAACTTCATGATTATCCTCTTATGAAGGAAATTCAATGTGTATATACATTTATTTTAAAATTATGCATGGGATGGGGGTTGCGTTGATGAGAACCCATGACCTCTCCATCCATGGGGGAGTCTGCTGCCATTCCAACTGATTGGTGGATAGTAGAAACCGAAATTTTCAGACAGGTTTATGCAGTGCTTTCAGTTGCTCAAATACCAGTTATACCAATTGAGTGATCCATCTTTTCAGATTTCTTTGTTTAACTTCTTGGGGAGGGTGGATATGTATAATTTGTTAAAGATGCAGTTATTTGGGAATATGAGGAATTATTTAGAGCGGGTGTGTGTGTAATCTGTTAAGGATGCAGTTATATAGGATTTTGAGGAATTATGTATATGTGGTGTACCTTTTTTTCTGCAACATTTGTTTCAAGCACGCAATGCATTTTTGTTTGTGGTTTTCTTATTTCTAATTAACAATAGAAGAGAAAAATGAAGAAGGAGAAGATGAAAGTGATGCTGAAGACCTAGCTGATGGTGATGAGGAAGAATCTGACCTGGATTTGGCATGGAAGATGCTAGATGTTTCTCGGGCAATTGTTGAGAAGCACTCTGGGGACACTATGGAAAAGGTGGATATCTTGTCTGCCTTAGCAGAAGTAGCTTTGGAAAGAGGTTTGCAATTTGTTTCGGAGATTGTTATCATGACTATATCTAAATAGCTTGGTTATGTGGTCATTTTTTACTCATTATGGAAACTTTCTGCTTTGTCCAGAGGATATTGAAACTTCACTTAGTGACTACTTGAAATCCCTATCCATTTTGGAGCGCCTGGTTGAATCTGACAGTCGACTTATCGCTGAGTTGTATCCTTTAAAAAGTTGAACATTATAGTACGAAAGTATTTTTTGCGAGTTTGAGGGCTTATGATGGATTAGCATCAGTTGCGTTACCGCGGTTTCAAAATAATGTTTTACACATGTCAAAATTGGTTCCAGAAGATTTCTTAACATGAGAACCTAGAAATTTTAGGATATGCCTGTGTTTGGAAATTGGTTCTAAACCTGCAGAAGCTGTTCCATATTGCCAGAAGGCTATTTCAGTTTGCAAGTCTAGACTGCAGCGACTTACAGATGAAGTAAAGATCTGTCAAGAAGCTGCTGCAAAGACACCGGCTGCCTCTGAATCAAGAGAACTTAATCCACCACCTTCTGATGCATCCCAGTCAGTTGATCTCCTGGCTGTCAAAGAATCTGAGATTGACACACTGACTGGCCTGTGTGATGAACTAGAAAAGAAGGTAAGCTTTTAATCAAATATTGACAATTCTTGGAGCATCTTTGCCATTGTATTTACTTGTTTCCATATCGCAGCTAGAAGATCTTCAGCAGCTTGCTTTAAACCCAACATCTATCCTCTCAGACATCTTAGGGATAATATCTGCAAAAGCAAAGGCTAGTGAGAAAAGTGCAGTTTCAGTAGCAATGAACTCTTCTCAGATGGGTACAGCCAACACTGTTGGAATTACCGAGTCTCCAACTGTTTCCACTGCTCATTCAAATAACACTTCTGTTGTTACGCATCTGGGTGTCGTTGGAAGAGGTGTCAAGCGAGTGGTCACGAGCTCAACCACTGAGTCTGGACCAACTAAGAAGCCTTCAATTGATCCATCATCAAATAATAGTGATGGCAGTGCCTCTTGAACCTTCAGGGCTGACCAAGTTGATATAATGGTCACCGCACCGCTAATGACTTTCAAATTTACAAGTTTTTATTGTTGTTTGCTTTCTCTATCAACATTAAGGTTGAGATATAACCTCGTACTTTCTTGTATAACCATAGTCTCCGTTCTACTAGTTGTACCGACACAGCGTCCAATAGTGACTTATGTTTGTACCTTTTGCTTATGGTGGTGTACTTTGTACAAGTTTTTGTACAACTCTACTTCACACCATCCAGAAGATCAGTAGTCGCAATTTCCCGTTATGGTTTATTGAATTGCCATTGGCCAAACGCGAAAATAGTAACCTGTTTATCTTTTATTAGTTCCTTCCAATATAAAAAGAATTGTTTGCCATAGTAAACCTGTTTTTGTGTGCTCGCGATAATATTTGTGTTAGTATTTGCAAGGATAATTTTTATATTTTAATACAGAATGTTGTTTGTTACTACCTTATAATTATATTCTTCTATTTTTTTATTGTTGATTTCTTGTTATAATTGAAAGTTATTAGAGCTTTAAATAGCGTATTATAGTGTACCTTTTTAGGTTGATAGAATTATCTTGATTTTTAATTTATCTCTCAATATATAAAGAATCTCTCCCTTAGACATTATTTTTTCATTTGTCGAAATTATCTTTATGTGATATAAATATTACGCTTTTATTTTTATTTGTTTTTTTTTAATTTCGATATTTCAAATTTTCATATTTTTCTCAACTAAACATTATAGATAAGATCAATTGATAAATAAATTTTAAATTTATTTTTACATTATTTTATAAATGAAAAAAATAAATTTAAATATTATCAAATAAATAATATTTCTACATAACAAATATATTATATGATTTTATACACACGCAATACGTGTGTGCGATTATGCTAGTTATTATTATTATAACATATATATGATGTTGAAAAAAATTTATGAGAAGTTTACTGATATACAAATGTATTCCATCCTATCCGAATTTGATGCAAAGAAAAAACTACTTCAATTTTATCCGAATTTGAATTATTATATATTACTTCTAATCCAAAAATATTATAAAACATAAAATTTAAAATCATTGCAGTTATCTTAGTTTGATATTATCTAATTACATTTTTTAAAATCTCAAAAAATAAAATAAAGCTTTTTATTTTTTTTAAAGGGAGCAGTTAGTGATTTACATTCCAGTCTGATTTATTTTTATTTTTTCTTTTCTATGAATTATTGGATGTTGGGTTTTTTTAAATATGCATTTATTATAACCAATTTTTTTTTGTAGAATTTAAGGAATATGTGACAACATATGTGAGTGATTTCGTGGTTGAGTTAAGAAGGAACATGATGTAGGTAGTTAGTTTGGATTCGTTGGTGGCTGCGTAACATCGTTCGATAATCAATTTCTGATGAAAAGTCGCAAACTTTCATGTTACACCAACTTTTGTTTTATCTTCTTTTGGATTCACGTTCCCTAAAATGTTCTCAACCATGTAACATATTGTTCGATCGATGCTGACTTCAGGACACTGTCCTGAAACCAAATTAAACGGTTCGAATCATCATTGCATGTCAAAGAGATCCGGGCCGTCCATATCCCATCCAGGCACTATCCGGATGGGGTAGCATCGACCGGATCGTAACATACATCTATGTTTCATAATTAGTTGTACTTTTCTTGTAGTTATACTTGTTACATTTATTTTTTTATTTGTCTTATAAGAACATATTTATATTTAACAATATCGCGTCAATTCTTTTTTCTAATATTCTCTATTTAATTTGGGGTATGTAATTAATAAGTATTGCGAAAAAAAAAACCTATTTATATAAGCACTCATTAAACAAAACAAAATTGAAAAAGTTTCTGTATAATTGATATTTTCAATGAATTTATTAACAGCGTGAAGAAAAAAAATTATATAATTGAGATTAAAGTAGTATATAAAGAAAAAACCCATAAATTATTATATATGAACTAAATTGAAGAAAAGGGTCGATTATGTATATTCACTGATATAACTAGAATATCGTCTTATGTTTTAATACAATATGTTCAATTAATCATGCGATGGCTCTATTTAACTATAATATGTTAAATTAATCATCTGATAACTCTATTTATTTTTATTTTTATTCAAATGTTCGATTAAATATGTTTAATTAAAATATAAGAAGCATCAGTTCATGTACCGTATGGACCGGCACATATATAAAATGGATAATATGATTATATGACACAATCTTTTTTTTTCTTTATATAAATATTTTGGCTGGATGATATGTGCACCAAAAGTGGGTGTGTAAATTGAGGTTGAGCATACATTTCACCTTGTGCAGGGTGCCAACTTTATTATAATAATAATTATATAAACTTTCTCACGGGGGTTTGCGCTCTCTTTCACTCTCTTTTTCCCGTTATTACTACATATTTATAGCCGTAATAATTACACTTTACTCAGCATCATGTTATTTTATGCTCATGCTAGTACAAAATTTAATTTTATTAAATTAATATGATATAATTAGTTCATATATAAGATCAATGGATTTCGGACACAAATTGTAAAATAATGGCAAAAGTATAACTATGTCGGCTTATAAAAAAATACTTAGGAAAACTGCAATATCATCATTTTTTGTTTTCTGATTTTTTAGAGTCTATATCGTCAAATTTAAGGTCTAATCTGATTTTTTTGGGGTGTCATTTTAGTTTCTTTGTATGACACTAATGTGATGTCATGCCACGCAGTTCTAAGTCAAAATGTTAAAAATTAAAAGAATAAGATTTAAATTTAAAAATATCGAAATTATAAGTAAACAAATATATATCCCTGAAAAGTTCAGTTGTGAATCCATGTTAAGATGTGGGGGGCAAACATCTGCAACTGCAAAGATATAGTGAGATTCCATGTTGCTTAAATTTTTTTTAAAAAAATTTAAAGTGTCCTGTGGGAGTGGGAGATTAAATCAGAGACAGGCTGGAAGAGAGTTAATATTGAAATTTAATGTGCATTTAAGGAAGTGTACGGTGGGTAGATATGTTGTAATTAATGCCAAGAATCGAGATTCGATGCTCAACAAGTGTCATTCACGCTAATACATGTGAGCTTCAGTCCCTAAATCAATCAACAAAATAAATATTAGAAAAATCAAACAATTCCCTCCATTTAATTGTTGAATATTTTGATTTTGGGGTTTTTTTTTTTTTTTTTCTAATTTCCCAAAAAAATAAGACTTGAATTTGGTTCATGGGGTGTATGTGACAAACCTAACTTCACATGCACAGATATATCGTGTTGAGGTGAGTGTTCTAATTTAATAAGAGACATATTATAGGAGGGAGGTGTAGTTATGTTTCATACCCGAGATTTTTTTTAAAAAAATTTTAGATCTTGTTGATAGATATTATTGGTATTTCATTCGACTACAAAAACATTGAACTATTAAGTGGCATCACTGCAATAGTTTTATGTCCAACCTCAAAAGCAAAATGGACTGTTTATTGGTCAATTTGACCAGTGAGTAATGAACACGAGGTTTTGATGAGTTAATGCTCATGAGTATACTAATCATGAATCTTTTATGGCCTAAAATAACCTAAAAAGAACACTAAAGATACCTAACAACTCAGATGATCATGATCATAATTACAGCAAAAAAAAGTTTCTTTCTTCATTTTGAAACCCAAAAAATGCTTCTTATAAAGTTGAAATAATTCAAAATCCCACTTTATATCTCAAAATCCAACCAACCCTTTTTTCAAGCTTCTTTCCCATTCACTCCACAGTTCAGACATATAGAAGTACAGGAGAAGAGGGAAGATTCTGGTATATTAATTTGATTCAAATAAAAGGCCCCCCCCCCCCCCCCCCCCCCCCCCCCCCCCCCCCCACACCAAAAAAAAAAGAGGAAAAAAGAAGACCAATCAATCCAAATTCGAAACCAATTATCTTTGAACTTTAATAATTTACCTTTCTCGATTTCTGCTCAGAGCCACATTTGTCTGTTCCAAAGTTTCTTGAATTTGTTCCTCCATTTCTCCATTGCAAGCACAAACAAGGGAAAACTTCCCCCCTTTTAGTTTTCCACAAACATAATCATTCCACAAGACCCAGAAACTCAGAAAGTGAAGCTCATTTTTGGTACTCATTGCACACGTAGTCAAATCGAATCCCTTTAGCTCTGCATGATTCTTGCTTGAATATGTTGAAGCCCGCATCAGAAAAACCCAGTTCCAAAGGGCAGGCATGGTGAGCTCAAACTCCCACATGACTCTGAACTCAGATTTCTTTCTTTATTTCCTTTTTGGCTTCCCAAATCTTGCTTCTTGAATCTCTGTGCGTTGGAATTGCAGGTTTTGCACAACAGGGTTGCCGAGTGACGTCATAATCGAAGTTGCTGACATGGCCTTTCATCTTCACAAGGTCCATTTTCCTCAAATACCACAGAAGTGGTGTCATATGTTGAGAACTTTTACTGATATTCTTGTTCTCTTATGCCTAAACTCTGGATGAACCAATTTTTTCAGTTCCCTCTGATGTCAAAAAGTAGGAAACTTCACGAGCTGATAACTGAAGAAGAGAAAAACCAATCAAGAATCACAAAAGTCCAAAACCCAGATGAATCCAACAAGGAAATTGACAACGACAATCAAGAAGATCAAGACATTGAAGAGGACGAGGAGGAGTGTCACATCACCTTCCCAGATTTTCCGGGGGGTTCGGAATCTTTCGAGAACGCCGCGAAATTCTGTTACGGCGTGAAAGTAGATCTCTCAGCCACCAACGCCGCCGCCCTCCGATGTGCCGCGGAGTACTTGCAGATGAGCGAAGAGTTCTCGGCAGACAATCTCATTTCCAGAACTGATGTTTTCCTGTCCCAATCTGTGTTCAAGAACATCAGACATTCTGTAAAAACGCTGTCCTTATGCGAGAAGCTGTTACCGATGGCGGAAGATCTCGGCATTGTTTGGGGATGTATAGAGGCCATTGCCACCAAAGCCGCCGCCGTAGACCCTTCGCTGTTCGGCTGGCCGGTGAGTGATGAAACTGTAAGCAACATAGGTGTGCATGAAGCTAGAGGGAGTGCGAGATTCAGTAAAGGAGGAGCAGCAGCAGGTGGTGGGGATTCATGGTTAGATGAGCTATGGCTTTTGAATCTTCCGACTCTCAAGCGGTTGATTTTCGCCATGAAAAATTTGAATTCGAGCTCGGAAATTATAGAGAGCTGTTTGATTTCCTACGCGAAAAAGTACATTCCCGGAATCTCGCGCACAGCGAAGAAGCCATCGTCGTCTTCTAGGGTTCCAACAGAGAATGAACAGAGAGAGCTTCTAGAGACGATTGTTTCACAATTTCCTGTAGATAAAACCTCGCACTCGAATCTATCGTCAAAATCGACGAAATTTTTGTTCGGATTGCTGCGAACTGCGTATATTTTGAATGCTTCGGAGGTTTGTAGATCAACACTGGAGAAGAAAATCGGATCTCAATTGGAGCACGCCACCTTGGATGACTTGCTAATTCCCAGCTACTCGTACTTGAATGAAACGTTGTACGATGTGGATTGTGTGGAAAAGATTTTGAGATATTTTCTTCAAGGAATTGCAGAGAGATCGGTAAATATAATAGGTAGCGAAGATGAGAGCGGTAATCTCAGATCGGCGGCGTTAATTCTGGTGGGAAAGTTGCTCGACGGTTACCTATCGGAAGTTGCTTCCGACTCTAATTTGAAGCCGGATAAATTCTACGACCTCGCCGTTGCGCTGCCGGATCACGCCAGAATCTTCGACGACGGACTTTATAGAGCCGTCGATGTTTATCTCAAGGTAAAAAATAATAATAATAATTCAAATTCAAATTAATAACCGAAATCACGAATTTCAATACTCAATTCAATGTTTAACGAATTTATGCAGGCTCATCCATGGCTATCAGAAGCTGAGAGGGAGAAGATTTGCGGTGTGCTGGATTGCCAGAAACTCACTCTAGAGGCGTGCACTCACGCAGCTCAAAACGAGCGTCTGCCGCTTAGGGCGGTGGTTCAGGTGCTGTTCTTCGAGCAGCTTCAGCTCCGCCATGCCATCGCAGGGACAAATTATATCGCCGCCGAGTCTCGGCCGTCTAGCGAGAGCGGAGGAAGAGTGGAGGACGACGCTGCGGCGTCGGCGGCGATCACGCCGGAGGAGAGGCGGACGTGGAGAGCGGCGGTGAAGGAGAACCAGGTGCTGCGGGTGCGCATGGATAGCATGCGGACTCGGGTGCACGAGCTGGAGCGGGAGTACTGCACCATGAAAAAGACGATCGAGAAAATAGAGGAGGTGAACCCAAGCAGACACGTGGAGAGAGGCGGTTGGCTGTCGAAACTCGGGTGCAAATTTAAGACGCAAGTGTGCGATTCACATGAACGGGCGGTTGCCGAGACGAGGAAAGGCCGCAGCCACCGCCCTCCCGCCCGCCGTGAATAATTGATTCTAATTTCTTCGTTTGTTTAATTTGTGTAAATAGTTGTTATTCATTTCTTAATATCTTGTTCTGTATGAAATATTATATGGCTTTTTTTTTTTTTTTTTGAGTAAAATGTATTTTGGTACACGAACTATTGATAAAATATCATATTGGTACACGAACTATTGAAAATGACTTAATTGGTACATGATCCAATTAAAAGGTCAATTTTACCCTTAATATGAATTAATATTATATTTATTAATTTTAAAAGAGTAAAATGTATTTTGGTACACGAACTATTGGTAAAATGTCATATTGATACACAAACTATTAAAAATGGCTTAATTGTTACATGATCCAATTAAAAGTTCAATTTTACTCTTAATAGGAATTAATATTATATTGATTAATTTTAAAATATCGTATTTATTTAAAAATTAATTATATATATAATGATAAACAATTGTTAAGTCAAATTATTCAACAAATATTATAATATATTGATATGATAAAAATATATATCATTGAAGTCTGTTGATCTTGTGTTTAAATGATTGAAACAAACATAATCACCATTTTAGTTTTTCAAAATTTAGTGTAAAAATTTTCAACATTAAAGATTAGATCATGAAAAAACAAATATTACAGAAAAAATCTCACTCATTGTCTCAATTTACGTAGTTTTAATAAACCCAAAATTTTGTTACTCGATTTAATAATTTGTAATTTTATATTTTTTTTACTCGCACTTAAATTAAATATAAATAAATAAATATTTATTTAATTATATTTTATCGTTATTAAATATATTTTAGTCTTGCATATGATTTATTTATTGAGTTTGTGATTTTATTATTATATAATTTATATCAATTTTTTTTAATGGATAATTATTTACATAGATAGCAAAAAATACCATTTTATTTTATATTATTAATATTTTAAAAATATAAATAATTTATTAATGAGTAAAATATAAATATATTATAAAAATATTAAGATACTTATTTTTTATTATTTTTAAATTAATATAAATTTTAATTTAAAATAAATAAAAATTAATTTAAAAAATAAAATGTACACTTAGTTGAATTTATTATAAAAAATAATTGAACTTAAAATCAATTACTAAAGGATAAATTAACCTTTTTTAGTTAAATCATGTATCAATTAAATCATTCTCTTATAGTTCGTGTACCAAATTGACATTTACATATAGTTCGTGTATCAAATTGAATTTTACTCAATTAATTTTTAAATAAATATGATATTTTAAAATTAATAAATATAATATTAATTTCTATTAAGGGTAAAATTGACCTTTTAATTGGATCATGTTTCAATTAAGTCATTTTCAATAGTTCGTGTACCAATATGACATTTTACCAATAGTTCGTGTACCAAAATAGATTTTACTCTATTTTTTATATATATTATATTATGGTTAATTTTAAGTGCATATATATTGATGTACTTCAATTTGTACTATTAACCTTAAAAAAGACTGCGGCCTTTTTATTTTCTAATTGTAAAATTTTAAAAACAAAATACTATTTATCAACTCATAAAAAGATCCTGTTTTAATTAGTGGGGTTTTTATTATTATTATTAATAAACCACTCAAACACGTACCGCATGAGATCAAAACTATCATCTAAAGTATTGAGAATTTATCTATTTATTTATTTTAGAACTCAGACGATGGATAAATTAAATATGATTAACAGAAAATAAATATCGGGAGATGATCCGCCCAAAGAGCAACACTATTTAATTTGTTGGTGGATCAACATTAATAGAAGGAATATGTACCGAATAGTAAATTATTGATTATTTGTCGCAAATTTATTACTGATATTAATTATGTAACTCAAATATTTTAAACCGAAAATAGTTCAAATACCACATTCTGATTGTTTTATCCCACAAAAACAAATATTCCATTAACTAAAAAAAAAAATCAGATTCCACTATCCAACGGTGGGTAGCGAAACAATTGACTAGTATTATGTGATATATTGCATCCTCAGTCATCGAACAACGTAAGTTTTCAAGTATTTTCTCATGTTTAAGGTAATATAAGTTTTTGTTTGTATGTTTTTTTTTTTTTCCAAATGAGAAGATTGATATACGAGAGGACAAACAAATAAGTAAGAGTAGTTTATTATAAATTATATTTGGTATAAATTTGGAATCTAGCTAGTGTAGTCAAGGTCACCCGCGGCTTTTAAGAAAGTGGGAATGAAATGCTTTTACAGTTCGAAAGGCGTTTTGCATGGCCAAGTACCTGCATGGTCCATAAATCGGAAGGGTCGATGTTATCTCATTCGAACAGTGGGTCGATGCTATTTTATTTGGGCACTGTCCGGACCCGGATGGAAATCGGATGACCTGGATCTCTTTGCAAATCATGAAGCCAGGCTTCGATCTCTACATATTTCAAGGAAATTCGTATGTTATTTTTTGAAAACGAACGAATCTTTTTTAAGTTTCCGCTTTACATTTTTGAAGTCCTAACGTGACTTTATCATTTTAATTTTTCATATTACGATTTGTTCGGAATAATTAATCGTGAATTGAAAAGCCGGAAAACTACAATATATTCTATATATTTGATTATATATTGCAATTTTGGTTTTTTTTTTTTTTTTTTTATGTTTCAAAATTTCATTTCTATTTTGTTTTTTAAAAAATTCACTTCTAATAATATATAATAATTCAATTTCATCGGTGTTGGCGCGTGGCAACGAGAGACATATATAGAGATCGACCAGACGACCACGACATCGACTCCTCGATTTGGGCGGTGGACCTTAGGCATCTGGCAATGGAGAGACAAAACGAGGGGAAGTATAAATGTATAATTTATTAGGAAATTATGGGGATTTATTTAACTAAATAACCCTTGTTTGATCATGATTTGGAAATATAACCTTCTCAATTTTTTTTTTTTGTTTTGTTTTTGCATTTCCTTTGTATTTGAAGGTCATTTTGTAAATTTTTTTTGAAGGAAGGTCATAAATCAAAAAATTTCGTTGACCAAGATCATTTTTCAAACTCTCTCGAAATTACGGTTCCTTCTTACGTGTACTTTAAAAAAAATTTATAAGTAAAATAAAATTTAAAATATGTGTTTGGATAATATTTTTATAAAATTTTTTGAATTTTTTTTTAAAAGTACTCTCTAAGTATAATTTTTTTAAAAAACAATTGAGAGTTGTTTTTGGAATGAAACTATGAAAGATAATTATGAATAACATTATTTTGAAATGTTAAAACATTTTAATAGAATAATTATCCAAACCCATATTTATTCTTAAAACAAATTTTAAAATATTTCATAAGTTTTTTTAAAAAAACACTTTTATAAAAACGTTTTATAAGTATTTATTCAAACAAAAATTATATTTTTAGAAAAAAAACCATAAATTAAAAAAAACAGATCATTTTGTTTTTATATAACCCGGATTTAAAGTAACACTTCTAAGACCTTAGTAGCTAATTAAGAAAGTTGGAATGACACAAGACCGGTGACATGTTTATCATTGTGCATTAGCAAGATTAATGATACTTAAGTGAAATCATTAATTAATGAGTTACGTACCATGCATTCGAAAATTTTGGACGTTTTGAAAATGGATATTCACAGTAAATTTTTATGAAAGTACTGATGCACACGAGTTCATGAAATATAAATATCAGAAATTCTCAAATAGTAAGCACAAAAAATTGTAACTGGAGAAACACAACCCATGCAAGGTTTCATGCATATTCACATCATGTATGATGTATCTCTATTTAAAATTAATTCCTAGTACAAAAACTTATAATATCCCGGCCCTCTGATTCATACTATACTACAGGGAAGTAACGCTGAAGGAGGGGTGTCGACGGCTTCGCCTTTGCGTGGGGCACATACGATCAAAGCTAAGAAACCATGCTTGGAGCCAACATCATTCACAGGTGAAGGCAGAGGGTGTAAACAAGAATGCTCCATTAGAGTTGCAAAAGACTAAGCTAAGCTCCTTGCTCGTTTAAGCTACTCTCTCGATGAGATTGAGGGACCATTTCCATTTGGCATTTGAGGTATCTTCGGATGGCAGCTAGCACATATATATGTATAAAGTTTGAGGAGAAAGAATATGGCATAGATTATGCTGCCATGACAAGTACAGCTTCTAGCTAGCTAGGTGGCGAACGAGTGCCATTCCTCTTCACTATATTTATTAATAAGCAGCTTTGTAGCATGCATGATCAGGAAAACCAGATGGTTAATCTTAGTGGAGTATTAATTCTAGAGGTTCATATTCCTTTCTTGATCCAAAGGGAAGAAGTGGATCTACCGGTTATGACAACGCGCGGTAGCGTTGCCTGCTGGAGGAAGAGGCGACGAATTAACTGGCGGAAAGATCAGATTAATTAAGTGTAACCAAGCCGAGACTGATTTGGGATTAAAGGCCCCAAAAGATGTTAAAATCCAAGGCATCTGGTATACACATGCAGCTTGAGAAAGAGAGCTATTTAACATGTATATATCATTAATTAATTGTACTCAATCTTGGTTTGAGTTTGTGGTAATATATGCAAAAGGATGTTTTAACATCAAATTTTGACCTGCTGAATCATTGTATTCCGTTTGAACTAAATGAGAAGGATATGTTCCCTAGCATCTCATTTGAGAAATATATATGCTGATATTATCACATTCCACGATACTATATATATCAAGATTTGACATGTTATATATGAAAGTAGAAACAGTAATTTCAACATTCTTAATATTTGCACAATCGGTCACAAATATGTAATCTTTAATGCATTACCAAAACCATGAATATTCTCTCTACTCCAGTTCAAGCTCGAGCAAGCAGGAATCGCTGCATGCGTCGGCATTGCGTTAGGCATAGTCTTGTTCGACCCTCACGAGAGAGCTTTTTTCTGGAAGACCACAAGCAATGATAACAGGAACAAAACCATGTACAAACCACCAAAAACTCCCTAGGCACCACTCAAATACGTACTTGCATTTGCCTGCATATATACATAAGCGAAGCCCGAATCCGAGTTATATATTGCATCATGACAGCATGGTCATGAATTTCTTTAGCCTTCACTAAATCCCCTGTGCACAGATTTTGACAGCTAGCTGCTAAAATAACAAACTTGTCTGGACCAAAAAATAGAGCGCTACGGCGGCGCCGGAACATTATAAATATACTGGTATGAACCAAAAAAAGCGGCCGGAAAAGTTACATGTTGGTTCTCGACTCTTCAATTGTTAATCGGAAAAATTATGGACCATTTAAATCTTGCAAACAAAAAACTTGAACAACGGTCTCAAATCAATCCCTATGCCCATAGGCAATAACAATTTGTAGTAAGAAAGTTTTTCTTTTGAAAATAAGAGAGCGAGCTTTCATAAAAATAATTTGCATGTACGTATAAATTGTTCAATATATATATATATACATAATTGACTAATATTATACATTCAGACACCGTTCTATTCACCATATTACTAATATATGTATAACTCATCACATCTCATCCCACGTTTTTCTCATCATATTATTTATCTATATATTAACTATTTATTTTACATTAATCAAATCATTAATTATTTATCTCACATCAATCAAATCATTGAATTCAAATTACTATATTACCCTTTATAAATAATATAATTTTTATTTTATTTATTGTTAAAAGGACAAAATAGTCATTTAACATTTTTATATAAAATTTAATCAATCAAATCAAATAAACCATAATCTATCAATCAAATCAAATACTATTTTAACTATCATTTCTTATTTATTTTTATTACATTACACTACTTATCTATATATTACTTATATCATACCTCAAACCAAACGATACCTCAATATATTAATGCTGTCCCTTTTCCACTTGGAAAAAAGTCTCACTATGATGTATGGATACTTTAAAAAAGATCTTTTCTGGAAAAAAAAAAAGATCTTTAGCAGTTTATTTATTTAAAGCTTTTGAATGATGATCTTGATTTCAAACTTATGTACTAGAATATCTGGCACGCGTGAAGCATGTTTATGTATATAAATCTTTTAGTGATAAATAAAATTTCCTTAATTTTGAATTTATGGTTTTCTTTCATAATATTTTTACACAGGAGTTACATGATCATATAACATAAAAATTCCAAACTCTATATAAAAAAAACAACATTTGAATGAATTTTATTTTATTTTTGAAGCACATTTGAATGATTTTAAAAATTTCAAGAAGTTGATGAGATAAGTTCGCAATAGATGAATCACAAATTTACTAAAAATAGAAAACTTTTGTAAATTGAAATGATTATTTTTTATACTCATCCGTCTTATAGCCTATAACCTATAATAGGCTCAGTTTGGTTTGGATGATAGGATAAATAATATATAGATAAGTAATATAATGTAATGTAATAAAAAATAAATAAGAAATGATAGTGAATATAGTAATTGATTTGATTGATAGATTATAATTTATTTGATTTGATGGGTTGAATTTTATATAAAAATACAAAATTACCATTTTACCTTTTTAATAATAAATAAAATATGAATAATATTATTTATAAAGGGGTAATATAGTAATTTAAATTCGATGATTTGATTGATGTAAGATAAATAATTAATGATTTGATTGATGTAAAATAAATAATTAATAAAAAAATAAATAATATGACGAGAAAAACGTAGGATTAGATAAGATAAACTATACATTGATTAATAATAATCCAACCAAACGGAGCCTAAGTATCGGAAAATGTACAACTGTTTTTTTAATGAATTAAGGATAATCTAAAAATTTTGTTTGTAAATTTTTTTTTCCAATTGTTTTCTTAATTTATGTGAAATATATATTCAAGACGGGGATGAAGAATCTTTCAAAAAATTATGGATAATTCCAGCGTTAATTACTCTATATCTTAATATATTTTTTTTGGAACAAACATATTAACATGTTATGTATACGAAAATAACATCATATTAACATTGTCTTACGAAATTATTTTTCCTTTGAAAGAAAGAAAAGTTTTGGAAAATAATTTTATGCTTCTAGCTCTCAAATGAAAAATCCATCGTCATCGAGCTGTCATATGAATTTTTTTGAATTTAAATCAAATATTTATATATATATATATATATATATATATTAATAATTAATTAATAAAGCATGGTGGTATAAATTCGATACATTTATATGAACTTCTAGTTTTAACCTTATCTCGATAAATTTTAATTTGAGAATAATTTACACTCCCGTATTTTTTTAACATCTTAATTAATTGATTTGTTTTCTTAAAATAAAAGTAAATTTTCATCTAGCCAAATCATATTTTCTAAAATTAATACGATTGCAAAATATAAGGTTTTAAAATACAAATAATATATTTTAAAATTATAAATGTGTATGTAAATATATCACGCTGGTGGTTAATAACCTAAAATGGTGTTATATGGGTCTAACTGCGTCAAAACCCAACGTTATCTTCCCAAATTGAAGCCATATTTTTCGAATCCCTATGCATAAAATAATTAGATTAACACCAGCCGCACCCCATTGAATTTCCCAATCTACCCCCAATCCAGTGACCTGAAATACCAAATCTACCCCCCACCACGTTACAAGTTCCATTTATTCCTCCCCTAGACCTCAAAAATCCAGCCCTAACTATACATACAATTATACAAACACAATCTCTCTTCCCCAATTTTCACTATTTTCTTTTTTTTTTTTGCTCCACCCCTACAATTTCCTCGTACCCCCACACCCCACCTTCACCGATTATCTGCCATTCTCCCACCCTTTAATTCTCCTTTTCTTGCCCCTGTTTTCATGTTGGACCTGTCACATTTACGTACCCCAATTTTCCCAGCCAAAAGTGTATTTGGTCACTCACACAAATCACATCTTATTTTAGTACCCTAATAAATTGCTAGTCAAAAGTTGCAATTCCTCGTCTAAATAAAATAAACCCACTTCGAAAATTTATGTATGGTGATCCACAGTTCTTCGAGGTACATTACCTACACGGCCTTGAATTTGTCAATGAATTATTTATTTATTTATTTTTGGCTTCCCTTTTGTTATGTGTGTGTATATGGGTATTGTTGGTGTATGTGTGACATGTTTAATGGTTACATTGCATAGCACAGCCATGGCCTAAGCCAAGAGTTTTCTTTTTTTCCTTGTGGTACCATCAAATTTACAGGTAAAATTAAGTGTGACCCAGATATAAAGGAAACAACTTGTATCGATCTAATTTTTTGGTTAATTAAATTGGGTTAGTGTCGAGATTTCGTGTGCCATTGACTGTAACTTTACTGTTGCGTTAGGGGATTCAAGAATTAATTTTTTTGCCCCCTTTTCACGTGTTGTGGCCTGTAAAATCTTTGTACGGGGGTTTTTAATTTTGTTGTGCTAAATTCTTACACTATTTTTTTCTTTGATTTGATTTTGTTTAGGGTTTTAATTTTTGCTTCAAATGAGACGATGTTTAGGGTTTTTTAAAATGATGGGTGTTGACAGCCATTTAAAGGGCATGCATTGGAAAAGTGTGATTTTTGGCAGGGGAATGTTGTGCAATGTTGCATACTGGGTAAAGTTTTTGTCTTTGCATGTAATTCTTGAAATTCAGTTGAAAGAACTAATATTGAAGTTAAAAATGTTATGCTATTAGCCTATTAGCATATTTGTTTTGTCTCGTAAACAATGTGATTTGTTTTTCTCACTTTTAAATTTTTTCAATAATTTATTTATCTGTTTCTGCATATTATACGGATGTGTTCAGTACAAGCTCAACTCACGCCTGTATGGACTTGGGACGTCTCTAGGTGAGTTTTAGTTCGGGCATGATCTCCACGCAAGGAGCTGGAATGACATTAATTCTAAATGGAGCTTTATTGAAAAACTATATATAGAGAGATAACAATCTGACTTATTTGGCAAGCTTTAACGGGATCTTCATTTAAATGCTAACTACTTTTAATCAGATAATTATTTTTTTGTTGAAATTGTTTCTTTTTTAGAAATTTTTGGACTGTGTGGATCGAGGTATAAAGGAAGAAATAATTTCATTTCGAATGATGATTTTAGTGAAGTGGTGCCTTGAGACTACTTTGATGGTGGAATATATTAATTAAAACGTTTTGATTTTTTTTTTTTTAAAAAAAAGTATGACTAGACCGGTGTGGGTCCGCCTCTGAATTCAATCTCAGAGATAACAGTTAAATTCCTGGGACGAGGAATTTGCTAAATTGCATTACTTGTCGTCGTATTTTAATTCCTCTGCATTATGTTCATGGTTTTGACTCGGACATAAGCATGCATGGGAACATTTATTATATTTTAGCTGCATCATCATTTTCTTTGTATACTCCCTTCAGTCTCTTTAACCTCCCGGTGTCTGGCTGCAGATTTGATTTGGATCAACACCTTTTATGGACATAAGCTCATATCAAAACGTTTAGTTTTAAACAATGGAAACACTCCCATGTACTGGTGCACATAATGTGGGAGAATCCGATCGTCCTGAACATGGCTTGCAAAGAGCTTATAAATATGATGGAAAATCGGAATTTTTCCTTGATGTAGAACAAGTTGGGAAAGAAGATCTCAAAGCGAATGGTGTAGTGTTAAATGGGGTTGAGTCTCATGAGTTAGGGGAGGATGGTGGTCAATTTACTTTGGAGAGATTCCCTTCTTCAGAAGGCTGCTCTAATGTAGATATGTATAATGATTTTGATGCTGACGGCCAAAATCTCTCCAGTGACTCCCATGATTCTGAAGAGGATCATTTAGACCACAGGGATAATTTTTCTGGACCTGATGTTGCCTTAGATCACTCTCAGATAGTTTTTGATACTGGTGAAAGTGGATTGCCAAATGACAAGCAAGAGGGATTATACCATCCTGAAATCAGAGATATAGAATTAGATGAAGCCCAAGCAGTTTGGGTGAAGGTATATATAACTCTATTTCTTTTGACCAACCTTTTCACAATTTTATAAATATATGTTGGTAGTTTCTATCTGGTGTTCATTATAACTGTTACCCAGCTCCTCATGATATCTCGGATCTAGTTTCCAAGTTGAAGAAAAAAACAAATATCCAACATTGATTCTAGGGTCTCTATGATGATCAGAAGTTTCTGAGTGGAATAATGTAACCCCAGGAACTTCAGTATCACAACGTCAGAAATACTAAAATTTTGTCAAAATGCTTAAAATGGCATGATGATCACGTTAATTGGCATAACGCATCAGATTTATGTTCAAGCTTCATGAAATTTGAGCTCAAAGATTGATATCTAAAATGCTAGAATTTGTTTTTATTTGCACATGTTATGCTGGAGGTTAATAATGCAATAGACCACAGGAATTCTGATCTATGCTGTTTGACAAATTTTTTCAACTCCCTGTAATATTTCTGCCACAAGTTCATGTTTATGAAGTTTTACTCGCGTGCTTGTGAAAAGTCTTTAGAAAAATCATTTGAGGATTATTTGATACTAACTGTTCAGCTTTGACCCTTGTAGTGGAGGGGGAAGTGGCAATCAGGGATTAGATGTGCAAGGGCTGACTGGCCATTATTGACTGTGAAAGCAAAACCAACTCACGACAGGAAACAATATCTTGTTATATTCTTTCCTCGGACTAGAAATTATTCTTGGGCTGACGTGCTACTAGTTCGTCCAATCAACGAATACCCGGAGCCAATTGCATATAAAACACACAAAGTTGGTCTGAAAATGGTGAAAGATTTAACTCTTGCTCGTCGTTTTATTATGCAAAAGCTGGCTGTGAGCATGCTAAATATTCTCGACCAGTTGCACCGTGAGGTTTGCTTTTGAAGTTAATCCTTCATTTATTTATGTCGCCCAACATTAATTTCTAAGCATGAGTCTATGAAGGGATTTCCAGATTGGCATATTATATCGATTCTGCTGCTATTGAATTATGTCTTAAGTTCTTTTCATGGCAATCCAGGCTCTGGTTGAGACTGCTCGTGATGTGATGGTTTTAAAGGAATTCGCAATGGAGGCTTCACGATGTAAAGTTTATTCTGATCTTGGAAGGATGCTTTTGAAGCTTCAAAATGTAAAAATCCTCTCTCATTTCATTTAGTATTTAAACAACAAAAAATATCGTATTGTTTAATTTTATTTCTCCATATGTGGAGGTTAAATCTAGGTAGCTATAGTTATTTCTTCTATTACGATTCACTTTGCAGCTTTAGAAGTTAAAATTAAGCTTAGCCTACTGTGGCTATGAATAAAAATCTGAAAGAACGTTATAGCTACAAGTTTTTATTGTTGCTCATTTTTGAGCTGAAATTTGTTGGTGTTTTTTGCCACCATAGATCCATTTATTGATTTGTTTCTATTCTGTGCACCTTTGATTTATCACCCACTGTTTATACTCCTTATTTTGTGGTTTGAGCTTTACAAAATAATTTATGTTTGTAGTAGCTTATGGTGGTGGTGGTGTGTGTATATTTCTAAATTTCTAACTGCTATAAATTGCCTTTGCCCTGAACAAGTTAGTTGTTACCCTATGCAAAGATTCATTGAATTTATTGTTAGAATGGTTCAGTATGGTTCCTGGATATAAATATTTTCCAATATAACACAAAACATCAAATGTATTGAACTTTGCTAAGTTTTGATGGTTCATTGGTTTTGTTTTGTACTTGATTTATATATGTACCACATGTAAAAATTTGGATAATAGCAGTTTAGCTGGTATAAGAGAGATAATGATGTTCTTTCACCGTCTGATTGGCAGTGTTTATTATGTTCCTGATCAATATAACGTCACAACTGGTTGTCTTTGCTTTCCCCAGATGATACTGCCGAGCTGCCTGAATTCACATTGGCTTCAACATTCTTTGCAGCCTTGGATGCAACAATGTCAGAATGCAGATAATGCTGAATGCGTAGAATTGCTTAAAGAGGTACTTACACAAGTTTCAATCATGCATAGTTGTCCGTTGATATGAAAGTCATTGGTGCAAATTTAATACTATTCGATTTAACTGAGATAACCACTTAATTTGGTGTACTTTGTAGTATTTAGCCTCACTGGAGTACTCATTTACCCCATTGGCTTGTAGAGTCTACACATGGCTTGATGTTTTGCATTTTTTTTTACCTTGCTCACTGCATATCTTGATAAGTTATAGTCTGCTGTTTTAGTTAATATAGAAGAAATTCTTGATACCACAAATACCTGAGTAGGTTTGAACATACAAATTTGCGAAACTTTCCTGATATATGGATTTGATGTGAAACAAATCTGAATGCTTGTTTGTGTCAAATATGATTAGTTTGGTTAACATTCATGCATTTTCTTTGTAATGGTTTGTAATTTTGTTTTTCTTTCTGAGAGTTATCCTTGGGGCATCATCCATCGTTGGACTTTGGTATTATATTCTTATTGTAAATATTATACTCTTATTGTAAATGGAAACTTACCATGCACCTTGATTGCCATGTTATAGGATTTCAAAAATGAGAATCTCATAGTGATTTCTCCTGTTTCAATGCAGTGAATTCCTCTTTCTTATTTTTATCTTTTACCACAGATTTCTAAGATACAACTATTTCTACAATTTTCATGGTTCAGGAATTGAATGACTCCATCTTATGGTATGAGGTAAACTCTAGGTCAAGTTCAGCAGGACCAATGGAACTGGGATCTGATTGGAAGAGTTGGAAACAAGAGGTGATGAGGTGTTTTTCAGTTTCACATCCCATATGCTCTACTATAGGCTCAAACGAGCCTATTAATGATAATGCATTGACTGGAGGGGTTCAGATAAGCAGGAAAAGACCTAAGCTTGAGGTTCGTCGCGCAGATACACATGCATTTAGTTCACATCATTCTGCTCCTTCTGAAACCAACTCTACTCTTTTCAATGGATATGGTGTTGTAAACTGCTCGACACTGAATTCTGAGACCCCAACTACAATAAGTTTCCAGGATGCAGTTGCCCCAGCATCATATACTGGATGTGTTTCTGATAAATGGGATGATATAATTGTCGAGGATGGAAATGTGGAAGTTATTCAGGCGAAAGATGTGGAATTGACCCCTTCTGTTTCTGTAACGCCAAAGTTCCAGGAATCAGGAGATCGTAATCGACAATGCATAGCTTTCATAGAATCTAAAGGAAGGCAGTGCGTGAGGTATGCTAATGAAGGTGATGTGTATTGTTGTGTGCATTTGGCTTCTCGTTTTGCTGGAAATTCAGCAAAAACTGAAGCAATGCATTCTGCTGATTCACCTATGTGTGGAGGCACCACAGTTCTTGGGACTAAATGCAAACATCGAGCTCTTATTGGTTCTGCCTTTTGCAAGAAACATAGGCCACTTGATGGTAAGAATATGATATCTCCTGTTCTTAACCTTAAAAGAAAAGGGGAGGAAATTGTCATGTATCAAGAGAGTAAAAGTCCGACACAATTTGTGCTTGAGCGAGTGACTGAAACTCCTGCCCAAGTTGATCCAATGATAGATATGGGAAAAGGCTTCATCTCAGCAAGCACTATGATGGAGAAACCTGAGCAGCTTCAGCAGGCTCACAGCAGCGATGAGATGGTAGAGTGCATAGGTTCATGGCCCCAAGTTGGAAATGATCCTTGCCTCGAAATCCCGAAACGCCATTCTTTATACTGTGAGAAACATATACCTAGCTGGCTTAAACGTGCTAGGAATGGTAAGACTAGGATTGTATCAAAGGAAGTATTCATAGATCTCCTAAAAGATTGCCACTCCAGGGAGCAAAAATTGCAGTTGCACCAAGCTTGTGAACTCTTTTACAGGCTTTTGAAAAGTATATTGTCTTTGAGAAACCCAGTACCCAAAGTAGTACAGTTTCAATGGGCAATCTCTGAGGCTTCCAAAGATCCTAGGGTTGGGGAATTTCTGATGAAATTGGTGCACCATGAAAAAGAGAGGTTGAGAAAGCTCTGGGGCTTTGGGGTCGGGGAAATAGAGAAAGCATCATCAACTATTGAAGAGTTGGTTCCAATTTCGATGCTGATGTCTCATGATAGAAATCTTGAAGAAAATGTTGTCAAGTGCAAAATTTGCTCAGAAATGTTGCTTGATGATCAAGTGCTTGGAAAACACTGGATAGATAGCCATAGGAAAGAAGCACAATGGCTTTTCAGGGGCTATGTTTGTGCAATATGCCTGGATTCTTTTACTAATAAAAAGGTTTTGGAAGCTCATGTACAGGAGAGGCACCACGTGGAGTTTGTTGAGCAGTGCATGCTTTTACAATGTATTCCTTGTGGTAGCCACTTTGGGAATCAAGACCAGTTATGGTTACACGTGCTTTCAAGTCATTCCTCCCATTTAAGGTTGTCAAATTCTACTTTGAATCAAGATGAAGGTTCTTCGCAGAAAGTTGAATCAGAGACGCAAGCTTCAATGAAGAACTCCAATCCGGGGGATCAATGGGGCACACGAAGATTTATTTGTCGGTTTTGTGGCTTAAAATTTGATTTGCTGCCTGATCTTGGTCGTCATCATCAAGCTGCTCACATGGGCCAGAGTTCTACTGGTCCTCGATTGACAAGGAAGGGTATTCAATTTTATGCGCATAAACTAAAATCAGGGAGACTGACACGGCCACGGTTTAAAAGGGGTTTGAATTCAGCATCATATAAGATTCGGAATAGATTACAGTCCTTGAAGAAAGGCATCCTTCCATCGAAGTCAGTTAACCCGGTGGATATCATGGTTCAATCAAATGTGCCTGAGGCTTCTACTCTTGGTAGATTGGCAGATTCTCAGTGCTCAGCTGTTGCTAAACTGTTATTTTCAGAAATTAAAAAAACAAAACTGCAACCAAGTATATTGGAAATTTTATCAGTTGCAAGATCAGCTTGCTGCAAGGTAAACCTTGTGGCTTCATTGGAGGTTAGCTATGGAAATCTGCCGGAAAGAATATACCTGAAAGCTGCCAAATTGTGTAGCGAGCACGACATTTTAGTCGAATGGCATTGTGAGGGCTTCATATGCCCCAAAGGATGCACCCCTAGCGTTAGGTCACCAATTTTGTCTCCATTGGCAACCTCATCAGATTGCTCATTTAAGGGAAGATCTTCTATTCAGTCGAATCTTATGACATCAGAGTGGACAATGGATGAATCCCACTGTGTTATTGATTCCCGGCATTTTTCTCTTGATCTCTCCGAGAAAAATATCATTTTATGTGATGATATAAGCTTCGGACAGGAATCAGTTCCAATAGCTTGTGTCGTGGATGAAAATCTTTTGAATGCAGAGGGGCCCGATGAGCAAATTTCCGTGTCCTTTCCATGGGAAAACTTTACCTACATTACGAAGTCATTAATCGATCAATCTCTTATTCTTGAAGCAGAGGTATTTCATGCAACTTGCCTTAAAAGAGTTGATCGGAAATGAGTTGTTTCTTGTTTTATGTTGTGCAATTACATTTGCTGTATCATGAACTACTGCATGCTCCTTCAGTTTTTCACATCTGAGCAACAGAATGATACAATGGAGTCTGCTTGATCTTAACAATGTTTTCTTGTATTTTTGGAATTGCAACTAATATTGACAGTGCTCCTCATAAGTGCACATGCATTCTTCTAGTTTTCTGACCAGATTTACAAAATGCTCAAATCTGTACTTTGTCCAGAGTTCACAGTTGGGCTGTTCATGTGCACATTCTACATGCTTTTCTGCAACATGTGATCATGTGTACCTTTTTGACAATGATTATGAAGATGCCAAAGATATTTATGGCAAGCCCATGAATGGAAGGTTTCCTTATGATGAGCGGGGTCGAATTATTTTGGAGGTAAGCTACAGTTTCTTCCTGGATACTCATATTTTTCCCATTTGTTCAGTTTGGATGCTCTCGACTCTCAAGCGTTTTCCTTATGATGGTTGTTTTACTGAATAACTGTTCTATTCTTGGAACCTGTGCATAATGATTCTGGCTGTTGGGTTTTATTTTTGGTTTCTTAGTTTATCAGATTTTTTCCAAAGACGACCTTCAAATGCTTATTCTGTGATTACTGGTTTATCATTCACACAACGTAATAGACTATGTTTTTCTAGGAAAATATTTGAGAACCATTGCGAAATTGTTCTGTCGAATTCTTCTAATAATTACATAGTACGGCGTTCATCTCAGAAATCAAATTGTACAAGTTGAAGTTGATATTCCCGAGCTTATGTTACATGTTTGCATTTCACATTACATGGTTGCATGACTTGCATCTTGGTTCACTGTACTCTCTGCTCATGACACAGTTGAGTAATGTATGGTCAATGTCATTCAATTGTATTTTGAATCAACAAATACTTGAGGTCGTTTATGTTCGATGATGCTCTTATTTCATGCTTCTTCATGGAGATGTTATCTGCATAACATGTTGAAGCTCTTTCTTGAACTGTCAGGAGGGATATCTAGTATACGAGTGCAATCAAAGATGCTGCTGTAGTAGAGCCTGTAAAAACCGGGTTTTGCAAAATGGAGTTCAACTGAAGTTAGAAATTTTTAAAACGGAAAAAAAGGTGACTCTCGGAAACTACATGGAATATTTTCTGTAGTGAACTAAACTCTAATGTCCATCCGAATTGTAGGGCTGGGCAGTGAGGGCACGGGAAGCGATTCTTCGTGGGACTTTTGTATGCGAGTATATTGGTGAGGTCATTGACGAGCAGGAAGCAAATGAAAGAGGAAACAGGTTTTGTTTTTTAACGGCTGATTAATTTTATTTACCTGTTGATATTAATGATTTTAAATCGTTATTGACAGCGTTAAACATTATCCTTTTTTTTTGTATGGCAGGTACGGTAAAGAAGGTTGCAGATATTTTTATGAGATCGATGCTCGTATTAATGATATGAGCAGACTAATTGAAGGGCAGGTCCCATATGTAATAGACGCTACAAATTATGGAAATGTTTCGCGCTACATTAATCACAGGTAATAAAGGTTTTAGTTTATCATCTTTTAAATATTTTTCCTCATCGAACTTTTGTCAACGCGGGATAGCTCAGAAGCCAATTGTTTCTTAAAGTGAAAATCCTATCAATCTGCCATTCAATTTCGAATTTTGCGTGACATCTGACTGTGTTTAAACTATGGATCAAAATTGTTGTGGAAAATTTAAAATTTTAGTTGACCTAAGTTTTTTGTCCATGATTAAAGATGTGACCTTTATGCGTTATCCATGGATGTTGTTGCACTCTCAGCACCAATTTGATCCTATTATGTTGTTCTTAGTTGCTCACCAAATCTCGTGAATCATCAAGTTCTCGTTGAAAGCATGGACAGTCAGCTTGCACACATTGGTCTATACACCAACCGAGATGTAAGCATTCTTCAACTTTTCCTCCGAAGAATCTAAACTTGATGAACCATTAACAAGAAGCAAAAATTTATCCGCTTCCATCGAAAACTTGTAACCCTGCAAGTTTTTAGTATTCTAATGCTTTGAATCTTGAATATATCGAGCAGATATCTTTAGGGGAGGAATTGACATATGATTTCCATTATAAGCTATTGCCTGGAGAAGGATGCTTGTGTCTGTGTGGAGCTTCCAATTGCAGGGGAAGGCTTTACTGAACTATTCCTATACTGGAATAAGCCAACTGCATAGTTCTATCTTTGATTCTTTGTAGTGCACTGCAAATTTTTCCTTTGAAAATTTAGATGTTATTTCCCCGTGGGAAGTTCGTTAGGCTGGTAAAGTGAACGTATGTTGCACGATAGAACGAGGTCAATGATAGACTATGAATTCGTATCAAGTACCGATCAGTAAATGAAAATGCAGAAATGATCGAATGTCCGTGCTCTTTTTTCAGTTTTTGCATAGAAAATTAGAAATAATGAAAAAGTAGGTGATTGCATTGCTTTTTTGTTTTTCCTTTTACATTAGTTTCCAATGCTTGGGTTGGATACATTTTGAACAGCAGAAACATGGAGCTTTTAACAAGCACATGCACATGCACATGCACATGCTTGAAACTTGGCCTGGTCTCAATCTGATACTCGGTTTCTGTTTAACCAAGCCTATTGCGGCCCGCCCTGGGCTGGAAAGATATCGAACCACTTATGGTTCTGAACCAGACGGAACCGCTAACACTAACATAAGGTTAGTATTTTAATGTAAATTCGTGGGGTTAAAATTTTCATGGATCCTACGTGACCAAATTAAAATCGGATAATTAGATAGTGTCTGGTGCTAAAATCATGAGTTGAATGCCGTCATTTTATCACTCAACTATTTCAAGAATCTTTTCAGTGTGTATAATTTCTGACTCCCTCGTACATGAAAAAATATTTAATTATTTCTGACCCAGATTTAATTTGAAATGTCATCTAAAAATATGGCAATTGGCAACGTGGGGCAAATATAATATTATAAGAATGCCATCTCATGCAAGGAATAATTATTTTCATAATTATGATGATGCTTGCCTTTTTGTTTCAATCTCATAATTTGCCCACCTTCGCCTTTAAATCCTTTTGTTTCAATTTTACAGCAGCAAAATGGTCCATGGTTGGCCCATCCTCTAAAAATAATAATGCAAGAAAAGCTGAGAAAGTCAAAAGAAATTTTGAAACCACTCAATGGGATATTGGAAACATGGGGTCTACTCTATCTTATTACCCCATTGCTTTTACTTTTGTAATTCTTGCCCTTGAGTTAGAGTGACCGAAATTATAGGATATCCAAAGCACAAAATAATTTTACCAATCTATATCTTCGGAGTAAAGAGAACATAAACTCCTAAAAACATTTATCTTGATCTTATCAAAAAATAAATCAATAATAATTTCAACCTATGTTTATTGAGCTCGAGTTCTCGCAAGCAAACTGAACGGAGCTCCTCGATGCATTGAAATACCGAAAATTTTATTAGTTTGAACCATATGACAAGGCTATATCAGAAGTATTAACGTGATATATAATCTTGAGGTTCGATGAAGGATAAATGTGTATGGTAACATCAAATAATATCATATTATACCAGCTATAGTACCTGGCATCATAATTGATGGGCGTGGTCTGATTAAGAATATTGATCAGGCTTGAGCCATTGCTTTCGAGACCGACGCCTTCACTCTCACGCACACAGAGCCCACAAAAAGAGGGTATTTTGGACTACTCATTTTCCAAAAGACGTGGCTTGTAATCTACGGTGTCTTCGAGCAAAAGCCATTGATTCCCGTCTGTCCGAACGGCCGACAAAGAAGCCACAGAGTCCGAGGCACGATATAATAAAGAAAAGAAATAAAGGCAAAACCAAGATTGAAATGTGACGCAACCCATCTCTTCTTGCATGCTTGTCTCTCTTTTTAATTATCCCTCAGTTTGTTTTTGTGTGTGTATTGGTTGTGGAAATAGTATGAATGCATAAAATAAATGCTAGTAGTTCAAATCAAGAAGGCATTTTTCGGACACACAGTCACATGCAGATTTGCAAAGTTACAAAAACAGGCATCAACAAGCCTGTTTTGCACCACTCCCTATTGCACTGACTATTTACTAGTGTCAAATTGTTTATTCAGGATTTCTTGATCTTCGGGAAAATAACAATAAAAAAACAAATGTGTTAGAGTCCCGTTTGTTAAAGCAGTTCCCTTTATGCTAGACATCATAGCTTTCTCTTCAATTACTCTCAGTGGCTCATGGGTCATTGAGTACAGTGATAAAGGGGGATTCTCAGAGAACTCTCTCAGATTTCTCTGTTTCTTGGTGAGTTTTACTTTAGTTCTGGAGTTCGAAGAAATTTCTTGAAAATTGGTGTTTAAAGTTTCAATCTTTGCACTTCTTTTGTGATCTCTTGGATTTTTTTTTTATAACTGTGACGCCCTCGTTTTTAGGTTTGGTATTTCTGAAACTAGAACTTGTACTTTAGGTTCTGGTCATTAGTTTGCAGCTTCCCCCTAGTAGAAATTGTGTTTTAGCACAAGATGGTGTAAAGCTACTGCATTCTCGATTTTCAGAGGTTGAATCTTTAGTGAAATTGTAGAGAGCAAATGCCTTTTAATTTCTTGAGCTCTTGCTTCTTGTGAAGAAAAAAAATATCATGCTTGGTTTAGATTTTCTTGATTGATCTTTCTTGCGAATGGAGAGTGAGACATTTCGATGTTTTGATTTGGACCCTCTTGTTCTTCATCTTTACTGATGCCAAATAAAAGAAGACAAAACTAGTTCGAGTTATTAGCAGATTTTGAGTTAATTGGGGATTTGAAGTGTTCTTGAATATGTCTGAAATAAGGGTTCCAAGAGTAGACCAAGGTCAAACCAAAATTAGAACTGTTCCGATTGCTGTGACCCCCGAAGGATTTTGGTGTTGCCCCTCTCCCACTGTGTTTCAAAAGACCCTAAAGACACAACCTCCATTGACCAAGCCCAAATCATCTCCTTCTCCCCATGGTACTGCTGTCGAGAGAAGACAAACCTCGGCGAATCTGAAAAAGTCCGGAAGTGTGTCAAGGAGGACAGATCTTGTTACTGAGGAGCCAAGCACACAAAGTTCCATTGCACCTGTTAATAATAATAATAATAATGCATCGGTGAAGAATGAGAGAGCTCCTCGGCCAAAGCTTGAAAATGTGCCTAGGAAGGTGACGATTGAGTTTGGTGAACATGGAACGAGTGATTTGAAGTTAATTTTGCTAGGAAAGCAGGGACTTGCTGTGAAGTTGAGCGTTCACAGGAGTACTCTCCTGGAAAACAGTAGTTATTTTGCCAACAAAATATCCGAACAGCAGCCTGTTTTTCCGTGTCTTGAAATCGAGGACTGTGAAGATGTTGAGATATATGTTGAGACCATTGGATTGATGTACTGTAAAGAGCTGAAGCCACAGTTGATCAAGCAGAGCGTGTCACGTGTGCTTCGCATCCTTAAGGTAGTCACGATATGTTTCTCTATTGCTGTCTTGAGTACATGCTGGTTGAAATATGTTCCTGTGATGGTTTATGTTTGGATATATTCTTAATCTATAGAAGAATTCGGTACTTTGAGCTGGTATATGTGTCTCCAGATGAATTTATTCAGACAAATTCTCAGTTAAGAGTAACTTTGACTAATTATATCATGAATTTATACTACAAAGGCTTCCATTTTTCCGAATCACATATTTTAAGGCTATTTCCCTGTTTATAATGCATTCTGTAATTCTGATGGCAACTCTCTCTTAGATTGCTGAACAACTCGGTTATATGTCGTGCGTCCAATCGTGTTTGGAGTACCTGGAAGCCGTCCCTTGGGTTGGTGAAGATGAAGAAGAAAAGGTGGTGTCTTTGGTCTCAAGTCTCCAAGGTGACGGATTAGGAGTCGGACCTGTATTGAAACGAGTCTCTCCCGAACTTTCAGATCCACCAAAAGACACCCTTTCTCACATATTAGATCTAGTTCTGAAGAGCAACGAGGAAAGAGGGCGACGTGAGATGAAATCCACTGTCCTTAAACTCCTCAAAGAAAACCAGAGTCTTCCCACCTCTTCTGGCTCGAATCACCTGTGCAATGGAACAATCTACACTTCTTGCAAAAGCTCCTTGAGTTCTTTAGTGTCTCTGTTCAGACAAGCTGCAGAGCCCGAGTTTCGCGACAAATGTTTAGATACCAGGGAACCAGTGGTGAAGTTACTGGTTCTTGAATCTGATAACCTCTTATGGTTGCTCGACATACTGGCCAGCAGACAAGCGGCAGACGAGTTTGCGACAATGTGGTCAACTCAGCGAGAATTGGCTTCGCTTCACACAAAACTTCCTACACCAACACGCCACCATGTTAGCTCGATTACAGCAAGATTATTTATAGGAATCGGGAGAGGGGAGCTGCTTCCATCCAAAGATACACGACATCTGTTGATTCAAACGTGGCTACAACCACTGATCAATGACTACAAATGGTTGCTACACGGCTGCAGATCGTTTGATCGCACAGTCGTGGAGGAAGGATTAGGCAGGACAATCCTTACACTGCCACTAGAGGATCAGCAAAGCATTTTGCTCTCTTGGCTCGGTAGTTTCTTGAAGTCCGGTGACGACTGCCCCAATCTTCAGCGAGCTTTCGAAGTGTGGTGGAGGAGGACTTTTATCCGGCCATACGCCGAATTTGAGATTCTCCAGCAGGGAGCCGATTGCCTAAGGACATCAACTTCGAAGATGGAGGTTGAGCAATAGAATCGTGGTGTTTTCGGTCGCCATTTGTATCTCTTTGTGCCTTTATTATTTAATCTGATCTTTAAATTTGCAGTCCCCGAATGAAGTTTTTAAATGTACTCGCTGGATGTTCGATAGTAAAGTGAAATCATCTAAGAGTGCTCATCAAATTCAAGATTTTACATACTGCTAGGAAAAAAAAAAGTGCGTAGCAAGTGTTATCAGTTTGTTTTTAATTAATTCAATCAAATATCATATTAATAATAGAAATATTTTTATTTCACAATTAATATTTAATTAAATTTACTTATACTTGATCAAATATGAATAAAAAGTTATATTGATTAATGTTGGGTTCTCTGCAATATAATACAATTAAACGATATTTTATTATGGAGAAAAATTATGCAACTACATATACTTTATAATTAATCGTTTTTAATCAAATTTTATTAAATTATTGCAGTATATTTGTAAACAAATGAATACTAAAAAATAAATAATAAATTAAATCAAGTGAAACATTTAGAAGTAGTATGTATTATATATTTAACTTTATTAATTTTTTAATAATATTTTAATCTACGTCAATGATTTTATTATATATAACACAATGTATGAGTGAATAAATCATAAAATCAAAAGACAAATGTTTTTTAAAAATCAATTTATATATAATATGGTGAGCAGATATGGAAAATCATTTATACATTTAAATTATTTTTTTCCAACTTAAATCCTAATAACAATTTCAATTAATTGACCCATTAATTATATACATAATATGGTAAAGAGATATGTAGAAATTATTTTTACACTAACTTTTTCAATCCAATTTAAATACTAATGATATGGACTTATAAAAATAGAGGGACATGAGTAATAATGAATCTATATAAATTTAAAGTGATTCTTAGTTATCAATATTACATTTTATACATAAATTTTTTAATTGATAAAAAAAATAAAAAACATTTTTTAAATGATAAAATTTAGATGAATATATAATAAAAATTAATATGATAATTAACATAATTAAATTTAGCATCTTAATTAACAGTTACTAAAAATTTATAATTAAATCATTATTTTTTAACAAATTTTATTAAACTAATGTAGTATATTTGTAATCAAATTAACACTGAAAAAATAAATAATAAATTAAAACTAGTGAAATATTTATGAGTAAAACAATTATATATTATATATTTAATCATATTAGCTTTTCAATACCACTTTAATCTACGTCATTAGTTTTATTATATTTATACTATATTATAATAGATGAGTGTCTTATACTAACCGTTTTGTGTGTGTCAAATGACTCAAATCACACAATTTTTTTTTTTCATTTTATACCTAAATTTAACACATATTTTTAATTTATATCTCAAATGATTAATGTATCCTCATTTTTTCTCTAACATTATTATCTTCTTTTTTTTTAATCTTAATTTTCAAATTATATTATATGTGATGTCCCGGTAAGCCAGGGGGCCCGGGACACGAATGACCCAGACTGGTAGGGCTGTATTAAGGTAGCCCAGTAGCCTCAGGAGCCCGGAAAACCAGGTTTGCAGGACTTATTTAAGGCCCGTGTTTTAGGGGCATGATCCCCACGATTATCACCAACCCTAGCTTTCCGGGTTCATCGTACGTGACAGGCAAACATGGGCAACCACCACACCCACGATCCAGATCGTGGCCACTACCCTGGAATTGCGGGGTGACACTCTCACTCCAAGGCCTTTAAATATCAGGTCACATATATTGGTAGAGGTATGTTCACTAAAAGTTCCAAAGCACTATATTCATTTTTCTCTTAAAAGCTCACTCTATTTCTAAGTCTAACTTAAGCATCGGAGTGGCCCCGCCGGAACTTCCTCCGGCGTCCCACTAACGTGCTTTTTATCCCCTTCTTTGGTGTGCAGTTCATCTCGATTAAGGAAGGGCAGTCCATATATCACTTTCATTAGCCCGGTCACCACATCAGGCCCACAACACTACCCTGATAGCCCGGGCCCTGGTTTTCAGACCATCATCATTGGCGCCGTCTGTGGGAAGCTTGTTCTATAGACGTAGATATGGCTTCTCATGATCAAACATTACCTGGAGACCATCAGCCAGGACGGAATATTACCATTCCTTTGGAGCAGTTAGAATCATTTGTCCAAGAGGTGGTACGGAAGTCGTTGATAGCTGCAAAGCAACCACAATCAAAGGACATAACGGTGGAGGAAGAAGGAAATCAGGGTAATCCAAACCCTATTGCCCAGGTTCAAGAAGGAGAAGAAGAAGAAAGCTCTTGGATGCATTCAATACAGTCGTCCATGGCAGATGAGTTGCATGAGCTCAGGAGAAAGGTACAGAAGTTGGAGGAGGGGGGTTCCCAAATGGCTTGCCCCATCAAAATTCCGGGTTGCCCTTTTTCACAGGAGGTGATAGAGGAACCCTTGCCACTAAATTACAAGTCGGCTAAAATCCGGGAATACGATGGGAGCACAGACCCAGAGGAGCACCTGGCTCGGTTTGAAAATGTAGCCATGCTACATTGCTATGGAGATAAGATCAAATGCAAAGTCTTCCTAACCACTTTGGTGGACTCTGCCCAAAGATGGTTTGAGAAGTTGGAGCCCCAGAGTGTTCAATCATTTGCCAAGTTCAAGCAAGTGTTTTTGCAGCACTTTGGCAGTAGCAAGAGGTATAGGAAAACTGCCTATAGCCTTTTTGAAGCAAAGCAGTCAGGAGAGGAGTCTTTACGAACCTACATCAAAAGGTTTAACAAAATTGCTTTGGAGGTCCTGACTTGTGCCCAGGAGACCAAGATCACGGCTTTCACTCAAGGTCTTCGGGAGGGGGAATTTTTCAAATCGCTGGTGAAAAAAGCACCCCGGACCTTCGAAGATTTGCTGGCTCGGGCTGAAAAATACATTAACATGGAGGAAGCTCAGAGGCAGAAAAAGGAGGTGGCCCGGCGAGAGGGAGGCCGGGAACAAGGGAGGAGTAGGGAGAACCATGATCCCATGGGGCGATTGTCCCGGTATGCTCCGTACCGAGGAACCCGAGATAAGGCTGTTCATATGTGTGAAGAAAGGGTCGACACGCAGACCCCTGTTTCTAAGGAGAAGCTCTGGAAGTACTGTGCACTTCATCAAGAATGCACTCATGACACCAGTGAGTGTCGAACTCTGCAGCAAAGACACCAACTGCCTTATGCTAGAGATGGTGGGCCGGTCCCAAAAAAGCCTCGAAGCGTGCCTTGGTTTCGGGGGTCACAGACATCGATTCCTCCCCGGGATGCCACCAGATCTCGGGAAAAAGGAAAACAAGAAATGGATCATGCAAAAAAAGACAAAACATCGGGTGATGGGCCGGCCAAAGGTATCATTAACATGATATCGGGAGGATCTACGGATGGAGATTCCAACCGGGCTAGGAAGGCCTGGAGTCGGAGGGAAAGCTTAGGGGTGGAGGAAGGAAGGCAGGGGGCGGGGCCAATCATTACATTTGGACCCCAAGACCTGGAGGGAGTAAACTTACCCCATAATGACGCCTTGCTTATACAAGCTCGGATCGCCAATTATGATGTTCGAAGGGTGTTCGTTGACTCGGGAAGCTCAGTGAATGTCCTTTTTCAAGAAGCATTCGAGCAGATGGATTTGCAGGGGTATGAGTTGAGCCCGGTAAAAACCGCCTTATATGGTTTTGCCGGACACACTGTCCAACCCCAAGGGGAAATGTTGCTGCCTATCACCTTGGGATCAGGAGATGAGAAGAGGACGGTCATGACAAGATTCACATTAGTGGAAGCACCTTCTTCCTATAATGTCATCTGGGTAGGCCGGCTATGAACTCTTTCAAAGCCGTAGCCTCAGCTTACCATCAAAAGATCAAGTTCCCAGTAGGAGATAAAGTCGGAGAAGTTCGAGGAGATCAGTCTTCCTCCCGAAAATGCTATGCCGAGACAGTGAAGATAGACTACAAGAGGGCAAAACAGAATGGAAAGGTAGGAGCCTTGGGGGGAAGAGAAGTCTGTTCGGTGGAGGAATCTAAAAGCGAGTATGAAGAGGTAGAGATGGAACCCGGGCAAACAGGGAAGTCTGTTAAGATAGCTCGGGATTTAGATGCATGGTTGATGGAAGCATTGAGAGGCTGCCTCATTCAGAATAAAGATGTGTTCGCCTGGGCTCAGGGTGATTTGGTGGGAGTTTCATCCCGGGTGGCGGAACACAAATTAAACATCAGCCCAGGTTCCCGACCTGTCATACAAAAGAAGAGGCATTTTGGGGCCGAGAAGGATAAGGTGATAGCGGAGCAGTTTCAAGAGCTACTGCGGGCCGGGCACATTAAGGAAATACAATTTCCTACTTGGTTGTCCAACGTAGGGCTAGTACCAAAGGCCACGGGGAAGTGGAGAATGTGTGTGGATTTCCGGGATTTAAATAAAGCATGTCCCAAAGATTGTTACCCTCTGCCCCGAATTGACCAGTTGGTGGACTCTACATCCGGGTGTGAGTTGCTGAGTTTCATGGATGCATACCAGGGCTATCATCAAATTCCTTTAGCCCTGGAAGATCAAGACAAAGTCAGCTTTGTTACCTCGGAAGGTACTTTCTGCTACGTAGTGATGCCATTTGGTTTGAAGAATGCAGGAGCTACGTATCAGCGGATGATGGACAGAGTGTTCCGGGAACAGGTGGGCCGAAATGTGGAGGTATATGTGGATGATATATTGGAGAAGTCCAGGACCCGGGATAGTTTCTCACCCGACTTGGAGGAAAATTTTGCGACAGTTCGGCGATATGGGATCAAATTAAACCCGGCTAAGTGTATGTTTGGGGTGAAAAGTGGCAAGTTTCTGGGGTTCATGGTCACTGAACGGGGGATAGAAGTCAACCCTGAAAAAGTGAGGCTGTTGCGGGAAATGCCTTCACCAACATCTATTAAAGAGGTACAGCGATTAACCGGCCGGATTACAGCCCTGGCCCGGTTTAGCTCGATCAGCTCATCGCAGCTATCATTTTTTCCAAGTGTTGCGAAAAGCCCAGAGGTTCGGCTGGACTGAGCAATGCGAGCAGGCCTTTCAGGAGTTGAAGGAGCATCTGGCTAGCTTGCCTATCTTGGTTAAGCCGGAACCAGGGGAACGATTGTGGATATATCTATCCACTACAGAAAAGGCGGTCAGCACTGTCTTGATAAAAGAGGAAAAGGGAGATCAGAGGCCTGTGTACTACGTCAGCCATGCTTTGAAGGGGGCGGAAGTTAGATATACGGAAATTGAGAAGATGGCCTTGGCTCTAGTAATAACGGCCCGGAAATTGAGACCTTATTTCTTGTCTCACCCGGTAACTGTTCTTACTAATAGCCTTCTGGGGCGTATTATGACTCATCCAGATGCCTCGGGAAGACTCGTGAAATGGTCGGTGGAATTAGGAGAATATGATATTGAGTACCAGCCACGTAAGGCCATCAAAGCCCAGGCTTTGTCAGATTTTTTGACAGAGGTGGCCGTTTTTGGCCGAGAAGAAGTGTGGAGGGTTTTTGTAGATGGAGCAAGTGGTGCTGGAGGCAGTGGTGTGGGGATCATCCTGATCTCACCGGCCCAAGAGAAGATTGAGATAGCCGTGAAGCTAGACTTCCAGGCCTCCAACAACGAAGCTGAATACGAGGCTGTGATAGCGGGGATGCAACGAGCCCGGGATGTCGGGGTAAGTCATATCATAATTTATTCTGACTCTCAGTTGGTTGTTCAATAAGTAAACAAAGCCTTCTGTACTCGAGAGGAGAAATTGATAAAATATTGTAAGATGATTGAAGAGCTCGGGGCCAGTTTCGACACTTGGAGTATAGAGCAGATACCCCGGGAAAGAAATATGGAAGCAGACGCCTTGGCTAAGAAAGCGGCCGCGGGGGAAGGTGATTGTAGCGAATCCCTTCTGCAAAGGGAAACGGTGGCTGCCATAGAAGCCGGGGAACCGGTCCTCCAAGTAAACACATGGAAAGCTCCGATTGTCAAGTACCTAACTCAGGGGAGCCTCCCGGAGGACAAAGGACGAGCCCGGATCATACGAAGACAGGCAGCCAGGTTTGCTATCTTGGGAGGAAGCCTGTATAGGCGTTCCTACCAGGGCCCTTTGCTCAAATGTTTGGAGGAAGGAGAAACCGAATATGTCTTGCGGGAAGTACACGAGGGATGTTGTGGAAACCATGGAGGGTCTATGAGTCTGGTCCGAAGGGTGTTGCTGTCAGGATATTGGTGGCCAACTATGCAGGCAAACGCATATAAGATTTCCCGGTCTTGTGAAGGATGTCAGAGGTTCGGAATTATACAACATAGCCCGGCAAGCAACTTGACTCCGATATGGGCATCCTGCCCCTTTGATCAATGGGGTCTGGACATAGTGGGCCCTTTTCCACCAGCCCGGGCACAGAAGAAGTTCTTGTTGGTAGCTGTGGATTATTTTTCCAAGTGGGTGGAGGCAGAGCCTTTGGCGAAAATTACAGAGGCCGAGGTAATGAAGTTTTTATGGAAAAGTATAGTATGTCGATTTGGGCTACCAAGAAAGCTGGTCTCGGATAATGGCAGGCAATTTCAGGGCCAAAAATTGGCAGACTGGTGTGCTGAGATGGGCATCAAGCAGGTTTTCACCTCGGTCGCTTATCCTCAAGATAATGGCCAAACAGAGGTAACCAATCGTACTATTGTTCGGTCTTTACAGGCGCGATTGCATGGAATGGGGAAAGATTGGGTTGAAGAGATCCCGAGTGTGTTATGGGCCTATCGCACCACTCCACACACTGCAACACAAGAATCACCTTTTAGCCTGGTATATGGGTCGGAGGCTATTTTGCCTGTAGAGATTTGACAGCCTTCAGCTCGGATTAAAGCATATGAGGACACAGATGAAGGAGCCCGGGCACAAGAATTGGATCTCATTGAAGAGCGAAGAGAGAAGGCGGCTCGTAGAATGGAGGCCTACAGAGCTCGGGTGATGAGAGCCTATAATCAGAAGGTCCGGCCTCGGGAATTCCAAGAGGGAGAATTTGTGTTGAAAAGAGTTAATCCAGCAGGGGAAGTAGGGAAGCTAGATGCCCGATGGGAGGGACCATATAAGCTGATCAGAAAAGTCGGTGCCAATACTTGGTACCTACAAGATGGCCAGGGACGCCCCCTCAAGCGACCGTGGAATGCTTTACATTTGAAGAAGTATTTTGTGTAATGCTTTGTATTTAATGTTTTATTAATGAAGAAGTTTTATCATGAAGGAAGGCTTGGCATTATATAAGCCCGGGAGGTTCCAGGCCCCGGCACCCATCATAAGCCCAAGGCATATATAAGCCCTTGGCATTATATAAGCCCGGGAGGTTCCAGGTCCCGGCACCCATCATAAGCCCAAGGCATATATAAGCCCTTGACATTATATAAGCCCGGGAGGTTCCAGGCCCCGGCACCCATCATAAGCCCAAGGCATATATAAGCCCTTGGCATTATATAAGCCCGGGAGGTTCCAGGCCCTGACACCCATCATAAGCCCAAGGCATATATAAGCCCTTGGCATTATATAAGCCCGGGAGGTTCCAGGCCCCGGCACCCATCATAATCCCAAGGCATATATAAGCCCTTGGCATTATATAAGCCCGGGAGGTTCCAGGCCCCGGTACCCATCATAAGCCCAAGGCATATATAAGCTCTTGGCATTATATAAGCCCGGGAGGTTCCAAGCCCCGGCACCCATCATAAGCCCAAAGCATATATAGGCCCTTGGCAATATATAAGCCCGGGAGGTTCCAGGCCCCGGCACCCATCGTAAGCCCAAGGCATATATAAGCCCTTGGCATTACCTACTCTTTTATTTATATATATCAGGCATTACATAATGAATGACAAGAATAGAGGAGTTCCATTGACAACAGAATATAAGAGGAGGGGCTCTTGCGGCCCAATTACAAATAATAATTCAAAGGGCGGGGCTATTAGAGGGACCGGCATCGGCAGTCGTCTGACTCGGGGCAGCCCTCGCATTTTCAGCTCCTTGCGTGGCGGGGAGGGAGTCGATGGCCTTATCCAAGTCGGGAAAATCTCTCTTGTCAGCAGACCATAGGCCAGCTTCCTCGAATTGATCTCGGCATTTGTAAAATCCGACTTGGAAAAAGGTGTACGATCTGTCCACCACTGCCTCTTGAAACTCAGCAGAAGATAGGAAGGTTGCTTTGAGCTCTTCCTCTGACTTCAGGCGAGTTTCCAGAGCTGACACTGCTTTCTCCGCTTTATCCCTTGCGCTAGCCGCTTCCACTTGAGCCTCTGCAGCCCGGTTTTCTGCCGCCCTCAACTCACCCGTAGTGGTGGCTAGAGCATCTCGAGCCTGCCCTAGATCAGCTTCAGAGCGGGCACGATCCAGCTGAGCAGAGTGAAGATTTTGCTCGGCCGCCTCCAGGGCTGAACGGAGACTAGACGCCACTTGATCATGACTTTGTTGTGCCATAATCAAGTCTTGTTCCAGCTTTTTGATCAACTCCGCGGCAGCCCGAGATTTCTCAGCCTCTACGTGTGCCCGATCAGTCTCAACCCGACCAAATTTGGTCGCATCTTCATAGCTGTCCACCAGCATATGCAATCCCTGAAAGCAGAGGTGTTAGAAATAGAAAACATGACACGTTCAAGACTAGGAGAAGTCAACTTACGGATATAACCCGGTTGGTGCCCTCGAAATACTTCACGGTTGGGTTTTGGTTGTAGAGGTGGAGCTGCTCCGCCGAAGTCAAGAGGTCCTTCAGCATCCGCACTCCCCGGCCAGAGGCCCCGGCTTGGAATATATTTTCCCTTGCACCAAAGGAACTAGATCCCTGGGCAGCCTGGTAAAAGGGGGCCAATGGGGGGAAGGAGGGAGAGGAAGGAGCCACCTCTTCTGGGTCACTGAGAATGACCATTTCTGGCTCCTCCAGGGTTTTCCTCTTCCGCGTCAAAGGCGAGGAAGGACCGGCAGCAGCAGGAGCCGGCTCATTCGTCCACCCTGCCTCCACAGATGGAAGTGGCAGGGGTATGGCAGAAGGTGAAGGAGCGACGACCTCGGAGATGAAAACTGCAGTGGCAGCTTCCTCACCTAGGCCTTGTTGAGCCCTGCGTTCCTCCGCTAGCTGAAGAACTCGGGCTTTTCTCGCTACCTCTGCAGCCCTGGCTTCTTTCTTTTCCCGGGCAGCTGCCTTCTCGGCTGCCCGTTTCTGAGCAAAGGCCTGCTTCATCAGTCGAGATTTTTTCTTCTTCGGCGGGGCTGGGGATGCTGCGCAAAAATGATAAAAATCGGTACATTACAAACAGCATATAAGAGAAGCAAATATATGGTAACGGTAAAGCATACCAGCGACTGGGGCCGACTCATCATATGCATCAATAATTCGGTCAACCGGATCAGTTACCCGGGCACCCAGCCCGTAATCATTCAAACTTTTTTCCTCCAGGAGAGGGGCTGAAGGAAACTTCTGGTTTTCCACTAGCTCTTGGGTTCGGAGGTAGGGTTCCTCCAACTTATAATTTTTAGGGAGCTCGGGTTGAGCAGGAAGGGCCGTCAAGAATTGGGTAGGTCTGGTTCGGGCACCAGGGAGTTGAATATAAAAGAATCTCTCTTTCCATCCCTTCCACGAGGATGGGGTATCCTCTAGAAACCGGGCATTCTGCCGGGCATTCAAAGAGAAAGCCATCTCCGTGAAACGGCAGGCATAATAGTAGTGAAAGATGAGAGGGGTGATGGCTAAGTTGTTCGCTTTAAAAAGAACATAAGTGGCAGCCATCATGCGGAAGGCATTGGGATGAAATTGGTTCAAGGGAACCTTGTAAAAAGAAGCAATTTTATAATAAAAGGGATGAATAGGGAAACGAAGCCCATTCCTGAGCTGTTCCCTGAAGAAGGTATAGAACCCCTCGGGCGGCTGGTCAGCCCGACCTAGGGGCCCCGGAATGATAATCGAGTACGCCGGGGGAATGTTTCCCATAAGCTTAAGCTCCTCTATGGATTCTGGGCGGAGGGTACTGGTAACGTGGGAGAACCAGGGACCTTCGGGGTTTGGTTTGGGCAAAGGAAGGAGAGGCCCAGACTCGGATACTTTAGCCTTACCCTTGTCCTTAGAAGGCCCGATTTTAGCCTTCTTCGGACGAGAGGAGGAGGGAGCTACTGTGGATCGAACATGGGAGGTGACAGGAGGGGGAGAATCGTGGCGTAAGGCCTCGGATTCTATATCAGAGGAGCCACAAACGTGACCACCGGAAGTTGAAGATGTGGAATTCGACATGTTCAAAGGACAAGGAAACTTTAAGGTAAGATAGATAGAAAACTTACAGAAGAAAGCAAGCTTGTTACGCGGAGTCGCCGGAGCCGGAGAAGTTTGGTAGCAGGGAGGGAATACGCGAATAGGGAAGGTAAAGAAGCAGTGGAGAAAGGGGGTTTTATAGGCGAAGAGCTTTAATGCTGGCCGTCGATGAAACGATGATCGAAGGGTACGGATGATATTGGGAATTTGAACCGGGCAGCGTAATGATGACGCGGGCAGTAGAAAGGACAGATAACGGCTTCTGACACCTGCCCGTCTTTTCAAAATTCTAGGGTTAACGTCAGCCCTACAATTTTTGGACATTACTGGACGATACACCTACAAGGCCGGGGTATCAAACCTTTGAACAGCCAGGGGCAGGACTGTAAGTCGGGACAGCGAGTAAGACTCTAGCCCGACTATTTTTGGGCTGAGTGGTGATGTCCCGGCAAGACAGGGGAGCAGGACCGCATAGGCCCTGGGAAACAGGGGCATAAACAGTCAGGGATTACAGGGTTGTATTAAAGCAAGGGTGGCGGAACCGTAAGTCGGGACAGCGATTAAGACTCTAGCCCGACTATTTTTGGGATGAGTAGTGATGTCTCGGTAAGCCAGGGGGCCCGGGACACGAATGACCCAGACTGGTAGGGCTGTATTAAGGTAGCCCAGTAGCCTCAGGAGCCCAGAAAACCAGGTTTGCAGGACTTATTTAAGGCCCGTGTTTTAGGGGCATGATCCCCACGATTATCACCAACCCTAACTTTCCGGGTTCATCGTACGTGACAGGCAAACATGGGCAACCACCACACCCACGATCCAGATCGTGGCCACTACCCTGGAATTGCGGGGTGACACTCTCACTCCAAGGCCTTTAAATATCTGGTCACAGATATTGGTAGAGGTATGTTCACTAAAAGTTCCAAAGCACTATATTCATTTTTTTCTAAAAAGCTCACTCTATTTCTAAGTCTAACTTAAGCATCGGAGTGGTCCCGCCGGAACTTCCTCCGGCGTCCCACTAACGTGCTTTTTATCCCCTTCTTTGGTGTGCAGTTCATCTCGATTAAGGAAGGGCAGTCCATATATCACTTTCATTAGTCCGGTCACCACATCAGGCCCACAACACTACCCTGATAGCCCGGGCCCTGGTTTTCAGACCATCATCAATATGTTTTTATTAAAATTATCTAAATAAATTTTTACAAATTCTATTTATTTTTTAAAAACTCACATGTTTTTTATCTATTATATTTTTTTTACGTTTTTCCCAATAATTGAATTGCCACACGTGAAAATCCCGTGATACGATTGTAATTAATATAATATAACATATGAGTGAATAAATTATAAAACGAAAAGACTAACTCTCTCTAAAAATTAATTTAAAGTATTAATATAAATAAGACAATAATAATTATTTATCGGAGAGATCATCATTTTTAGTTATTATTGGAAAAATAATGCATCTGAAAATTATTGTGTATAAAATTATTGATCATTAATTAATTAACTACTTAGGACAAATTTTCAATTATTTACTTTGAATATGTGTGTCATCAGTAGTAATGATCATTTATTAGTTTGAGATAAATTATGCAGCAAAAAAAAACTCTTGTGATTGTGTTTTTGGTTTTATAAATATTATATTGCATTTATAAAGTTAACCCTATATATACTATTATAGCATAAATTTAACGCAATCAATTATGAATAAACTATTTTGATATAGTTTATTTGTTATTAGAATTATTAATCCCATTTCGCACTACTAAAATAAAAAAATAATTAATTAATCATTTAAAACTTTTTAACAAAAATTTACACTACTACAAAAGTTGTATTTAAATGATATACATATATACATATATTATACTAAGAATAAGTTCACATTTAATATAACAATAAAAGCACATATTAGTAAGAGAATAAAAATATTATGCTATTTTTTAACCCATCAAACACGATATTTTAATTTATTTTCAAAACATCATATTGAATTTGTAAATTTTTATTATTTTTTATAAGAAAATTTGTAAAATTAATCATCTATACTATTATAATATAATTGCAATCAATTAATAAACTATATGAATAGAGAATATCACCATATATATATAAAGCACACTATATTAGAAAGAAAATAGAAATACTATGCAACTTTTTTAACCCATCAAACACGATATTTTAATTTGATTTCAAAAAATCATATTTAATTTGTAAAGTTAACTCTCTATACTATTGTAATATAAGTGAAATCAATTATTAAACTATTTGGATATAGACTCTTTATTATTATATTGAAACTAGTATTTCACCTGTGCGATGCACAGATTTATATCTTGTGTATAAAATAAATAAATTGGATCAATTGAAAATATTGACAATAAAATTAAAATATAAATAAATTTAATTTTACAATTAGTAATAAGAATAATGTTAAAAAAATACTTTTTAAAACTACAAAAATTCTTCAAACAAAAATATGTCGTGCGATGATAAAAAATAGTAAGAATGAATATTTGAACGAATAATCGAAATATATATCGTATAATTAGAAATTAAACAAACAATTATCTTATAAATTTTGAAAAATTTCTTTAAATACAACGTTTGTTGTTGAATTTGTTTGGTTGGTCTTACCATCGCATATCAAGATTTTGAAATCCTTATGGTTGCATGTATGCGGGTTCCCTGAAAGTGAGAAAAAACATAACAAATCGAAATTAGATTGATGATAAAAATAAATCACAAAAGGTTTGCGATAAAAAAAACTTTAGGAATTTCATTGTCGGATCTTTCTTGTTTTTATTTGAAGGTAGATCGTAACAACGTACTAATCGTAATTTCAGTGCTCAATGTCAGCCTGAAATATTTATTTCGCGAATAACTTTGAACAAAGGTGTCATTTGGCGTGTACCGAGTGGAGACTATGTTGTAATTATTTAATTGAAATTGAAAATATAACTATATTTATACAATAATTGTGTTCAACTCAATATTGGAAATGTTTTATATTTATGTTATTTTTTTCTTGATTTTATAGTATTTAAAAACGGGCCGAAATGTTATTAGTGATTGTATATAGTTTTTAATTACGGATTTATAGATGCAAATATTATGTAATTTTTAATTACATGAATATTGTGATTAAGTTTGGAATTAGATTTTTTTTAAAGATTCCTCATTAATCAAAATATGCCAAATATAAAATAATTGATTTAATAATTTGTAAAAGTATGATTTTTTAAAACATTAATTTTTCCAGCTTTGTTCTCAAAATTTTTATTTTTCGAATCTTAGTTTGGATTTAATTCTAAATGTTTATTTATGATTTTTAAATTTTTTTTAAAGCAAAAATTATCAAAGGAATGTTGAAATCAGAGAATAATTTGAAATCAGAGAATAATATAAATAATCTTGTGTAATTTTAAGTGGATATATATGTATATAAATAGATGCAAATATTATGGAATGTTTAATTTGAATATTGTGATTTAATTCCGTAATCAAGATCGAAAATATTTTATATTTTTGTTATTTTTAGACTTTATAGTATTTAATTACGGGCTGAAAATCATTAGTGATTTTGTAGATTTTTATTTACAAAATTATATGTATATACATAAAGATTAAGGAATTATATATTTTTATATATACATATGTAAATATTCATACGTAATTAAACATTGATGTATATTTTTCGGAATGATGTTTATATGTCTATATATATATATATATATATATATATATATATATATATATATATATATATATATGTTTATATTCATATTAAATTTTTTTGAATCTTTGGAATTTTTTTAAAATGTCAATTCATGTTTTTTAAATGTTTTCGAAAAAAAATATTATAAATGAAATGCAAAATCAGGTAATATTGTAAATAATCATGTGAAATTTTAAATATATATATATATATATGTATATAAATATACGTAAATATTATGTAATTTTTAATTACATACTATTGTGATAAAATTTGGAATTAGAATTTTTTGTAAATATTTCTCCTTAATCAAAATATACACATGTAAAGTAATTGATTTAATAATTTGTAAAAGTATTATTTTTTAAGTACAATCTTTCTAACCGATTTTGTTCTCAACATTTACATTTGTCAAATCTTAGATTGGATTTTAATTAAAATGCTTATTCATGATTTTTAAATGTTTTTGAAAGTAAATAAATATTAGAAAGAGATAGCTTAAATCAAATGACTAATGAAAATAATTCTGTGTAATTTTAAATGTATATATATGTATATAAATAAATGAAAATATTATGAAATTTTTAATTATATGAATATTGCGATTTAATTATGAAATTTTTTATTTTCGGTTTTAGCAACACGGTTTTGACGGGATTTTGCCAAAAATGTCAAAAACTCCACACACACATGCACACACACACACACACACACACACATATATATATATATATATAAAATCACAATATTAAAACATCCAATCAAATTTTAAAATTTGAAATATCTAATCAAATATCATATTTTGAACCAAAATTATAATATATGTGACATTAGTGAATTTTTTTATATACACATATATGTAAAATTAACTAAAATTAAATTAATAATATTTCAAAAAATTATTTTAAATTTTATTGATAATATTTATTTATTTATTCAAATTCGTAATGAATAATTAAATAATTTATTATTATTTTGTTATTATTTGTTCAAATTTATATATTTTATTATATTGTTATAATTATCTATTGTAACGATAAAAAAATATCTATGATAATATTTATTATGTTTATCAAGTGTGTAATATAATAATAATATTTTAAAATCATTATACTTAAATAAAGATATAGATTTTAAATCAAAATATTAAAACATCTAATCAAATTTTAAAAATTGAAATATCTAATCAAATATCATATTTTGAACCAAAATTATAATATATATATACCATTAATGAATTTTTTTATACAAATATATGTAAAGTTTACTAAAATTAAATTAATAATATTTCAAATAATTATTTTAAATTTTATTGATAATATTTATTTATTTAATTATTCAAATTTGTAATGACTAATCAAATTATTTATTACTTATTTTGTTATTATATTTCATTTTTATAATTATAATGTTATAATTTTATATGATAACGATAAAAAAATTATCTATGATAATATTTATTATGTTTACCAAGTGTGTAAATATAGTAATATTATTTTAAAATCAATATACTTACATAAATATATGATAACTCTTATGACTATTATTATTTTTTAAATTTATCTCAATTATTGATAAATAATAACAAAATAAATGATAAACGAAAAATAAAAAACTTTCATTTGAATTTTTTTTTAAATTTAATGAAATATCTTGATTCGATGCAAATATTTTTAGTTATTTTATATTATCAAAAATATTAATTTAAATTTTAATATAAATTTGGAAAGTTTTGAAATTAATTTTAGATTTGGTAAATATATATAATTAATGTTAAAAATTATTTCTTTTTATAGTATACATATTTTGGCGGAAAAATACTATTTTTAGTAAAAACTCTGTTTATATATATATATATATATATATATATATATATATATATATAGATTATTAATCTTATTTCTCACTATCACAATAAAAATATATAATATTTTTTAGCAATAATTACACTAATAAACAATTTGTGTCGACCATATATATATACATAAAAATAAAATATTTGACAATATAAAAATATTGTGGCCAAATATTGTTTGTGAAATTAGAGCAATCAATTAATATATTATTTTGATATAGTCTATTTATTATTATTCAAATCATTAATTCTATATCTCTCTATCACAATATAAATAACTAATATTTTTTAGTAATATTTATACTTATAAAAAATTTGTGTCAAACATATATATGAAAAAGTAAAATATTTGACAACATAAAAATATTGTCACCAAATATTGTTTGTGAAATTTTATATTATATATTATACATAATATATTAATAATTAATTTTGTAATTATAATTGAATATACATAAAAGAAAAATTAAATACATCTTCATTACTCATGATGCAATAAATATCTCATTAAAGTTTGACTTAAATTTTAATCTCTTTTTTGCCCTTGTTTTTTATCTCATTTTTCCACAATTGCCAATACAAATTTTTTGATCCATACACAATTTGAGGGCAAAGTTATAAATTCACAATGAAAAAACTTTGCCCACCATTCATATTTTTATAGTAGAAGAATAGAAATAGATTGTTTTTTACCTCAATTTTCCACAATTGCCCATACAAATTTTTTGATCCATACGCAATTTGAGGGCAAAGTTATAAATTCACAATGAAAAAACTTTGGTCATTATTCATACTTTTATAGTAGAAAATATAGTAGAAATAGAAATAGATAAGGTGAATATCATGTTTATTTTCTCTAAAAATAATATAATGAGATAGTTTTTGTAATTGTAAATTAAGATAAACGAAACATGAGAACCTAATCATTTTATTTCGATTCAGTTTGATTTTTGTATCATGGTTTGGTTAATTCAGTCGGTTGATTTGAGTAACGAATTATTTTTCTTGTTTTACTAATTATTTCCTAGTAAAAAATTGAATATTCATTTAAGATATCTAAATATATCAAATTGATAATTGAATAAAACTAACAATTTACAACAAATTTATTCAAAACATGACAATAACATAAATAGAATGATTAAAAAAACATTCAGTTAATATTTTTATTAAAGTCAATGCCCTTTTGCATGGGTAAATTACCCTTTTACCATATTTTAGCATATTATATATATATGTGTGTGCTTATATATTATATGTAAAAAAATTATTTTTGGTTTTATTATTTTTAATTTTTAATAACCGAACCGGAAGATCGAAACTACTGGGGGATCAAAATCGAAATAGACTGAAAAACTTAACAACTAGATAAATCAAAATTTACGATCCAGTCGATTTTTCGGTTTAAACCCTTTAATTAAAGATAAAAACTCCTATGAGACGGTCTCAATGATCATTTTTTTGAGACGAGTCTCTTATGTGGATTATCCATTAAAAAGTATTACATTTTATGTCAAAAATATTACTTATTATTATAAATATAGATAGATCGAGTTGACACCCGGGGAGTGTTACTCTTAATTAAAAACCCTGCATGGCAACCTTCAATTAAGGAATATATATGAGATACATATTAAATTTCTACCGACAAAAACTAAGCACAAACTTCAATTCCATCGACAGAAATAAAATTATAAAATTGTTTTAATATGTGAAACTGGAAATATAATAAAAGACCTTTAATTGTTGAAAAAGGTCCAATTGTTTAGGCCCAAACCAACCCAATTTGAGGGCCCGCATGTTAGTTGTCGATTAGTCCAATTTCAGTAAAAATATTTTCACGGGCCCATTAACAAAGTAATTGTTCAAATTCAGTATAGATTACCTTTCGAATAAATAAACAAGGAAATTATTTATTCTAGCCCATTTTAAAGGTATATACTTTTAAAAATAGCCTTATTTCCTAAATATTATGTAATATATAGTCTTTTATTGTTTAAGTATACTAAAGTTCGGTTTAGTTACCATTTTCACATATCAATTAATTTTTACAACTAAAATAATTTCTTAAAATAATTAAAATCAATTGATTTCATAATGCAATATTTATTTTTTCAGTTTAGAATGCTTCTACTTTATTATTTATTTTTCAATTAAATAAAATAAAAACGATTCCATCAACAATTTATGTAAGTTGGTAGAATACTATAATGTGACAGTTTCCACACTGGCCACACCACTTTTTCGGATTCTTTGGCGGACTTAAACGTCTTTCTTTCTTTTTATTTTTCAAATATAATATTTAATAACAAATAAGTCGATTTAAAAATAACAATAACAATGAAAACGAAAATACAGAATAAAAATTATAATCGAAATTTTCATTCACGTTATATATTTTTAGGACAAACCAAATTAGATAATGTTAGGAATCAATCCGAAAATTTGGTATTTCGAGAGAGTTAACAAGCAACACGCACAAGAACATTAATCTCAGATAAGAACACACAACTCGGATCACACACCAACTCACGCGAAAGCAAAATAAACGACGCAAGTATTTACGTGGTTCGACAAAGAATTTGCCTACGTCCACGGAAGAGCAACACAACACTTTATTAATCACGAACAGAACAATCCAAGCTCAAGAACATAGCTTATTACAGAGATGGACTAAGACAAACTCTCAAGCTAGATACAGACTCAATTCAAGCTTAAAGCCTTGAATTCTTCCCGTCACAATCTCCGCTTAGTTTTCTCCTCCGAAATCTCTTCTTCTTCTCTCTCAATATATTCTGAAGAATTTGATTTTCTGTTATGTTCGTTGCGGCCATCTTTCATGCCATCTTTCATCTGCTTATATAGAGAATTACACCGAATTTTATCTTGGGCTTTAGGTCAACAGTAACTTACGGCTCAATTATAAAGTCAACATGGTCCAACCCGATAAACCTTCATTCATCAGTCTGATCTGCTCTTGTACTTCGATCTGCATCGATCTGCCTGCAAGATTCCAGCTATACGAAAATTTCATCTGACTTCTAACCAAGTCACAATACTTGAGCAATCTATCTGCATGAACTCATCCGAATACTCATCTGACCATCACTTCGATCTGATCCCAGTATTCGATCTGGACCATGAACTCATCTGAATACCGAGCTCATCTGATCTGTACTATTTGATCCGATTTCTTCTCTATTCTCATTCAATCAGATAAAAGCATACTTCAACAGATAATTTAAAAGTTTATTGGTATTAATTTTAGACAGATATTATTTGCATCTTTTTAAATTTTGGTTCTTCTATCACGAGAGTGTTGGACTAACCCGTGGACACATCAGTGATGTTGAAATCATTCAACAATTTTTGATGACACGTTATCATTTTCTAGTTGATTTATAATTTTTCATCGCCCTGCCTATAGTCTTAAAAATTACTAAAACTAAAAAAAAACAGATCAATAGATTAAGACCGTAAATTGACTGATAACATGAAAAAAAATCCAAACTAAATTTCCCAAATACAATTTTATCTTGATATAATATAAGTATTTACAGCTAATCAAACTAGACTATATCTATATATGTAACTTTTTGTAATTTCGGCTTTCTGTTATCCAAATATCGACAATTTAAATTTTTTTTATTGAGAATCTTAATGCGACCTTATATACATGAACATCAACATTGTCATCATGCTATCACCACATTGAAAAATGGACCAAAATAAACAGAAAAAATAAATAGTGGCGAGTTATATATGTACGTGGTTCTACTTATTGAGAGAGTATAAACTTTATATGTGCACAGTTGCATTCTATAATAATAGAAGAGTTATGAATTCAATAATTATTTATGCTCTATTTCTTAAAGAGAAAATTACAAAAAACATCTTTGCATCTAACGAGATATCGGAAAATCAGTAATGTTTGACGATATGTGGGAAATATTTGATGTCACATTAGTCATTTTCAGTTTCACAGCAGTATTCCGACAAAATTTGACTAAAGAATAACATACAAATTTGTTATGCTAAAACTAAATGTTGATAATTACTGCAAGACCCAAACTCAAAAAATGCACTCCGAATATTGCCCTTTTTAATGTAGCATGCGTTTTCGCAGGTGCCTGGTTTTACTTCAAAAATTGTTATGTTGATTCATGTCTGAATAACATCTTGAACCTAACATAATTCTTAATTTAAAAAGTGTCATTAGTATTTGGTGAAAATTATATTAATTTCATATATCATTTAAAAGTTAACATAAATTGTTGTTAATACTTGTTTACTTATATATAAAACGTGATTATCGGTTAATATGCAACAAGTAATAAGGTAAAGGGTGCCTGTTGCTTAATTTGCATGCATTATTATGTATGTCTTTAAGTGTATCCAAAATTATTTGCATCTGTTTCCCTTCGTTTTCTCCACCAAACAAACTCCAACAAATTTGATATATCTGGTGGATCAATCATTTTGTTTTACTCTTCCATATGTGGTAACAAACTGTGTCCAAGTATATTGTGTGTTGTAACTTGTAACATCCAGAAAATAATAAATATACACACAATAAATATATTGTGAAATTACATTATCGATCTATTTTTGTCATTTTGTGGATAATACACAATTTTAGTATTGACTTGCACATTTCTATCAATTTTAGTATTTTTTTTCCTCCAGAGCTCGTGACATTTAAACATATTAGTGATGTTCGATATCATGTCAATTGTAAGGACCCGATATTATATATTAATTAATTTGTGTGTTAAAAATATGTATTTATAAATATCGGTTTATAGACGATATTAAATGAATATGTTATTTATAGAGCACACAGGAGTTGAAATAACTCGAACCGGGTCAAGTTTTAACCCCGAATGAATAAAACAAGATACACATTAAACTAATACATATCCATATACAAATATAATATATATAACGCATAATCTCTCTCCTCCATCTTTTTCCACCGCCTCCACCCCGTCTGTTCTTCTCAATTTCTTTTCAAAATCTTCCTTTCGCTTCAAATCTCCGTATCTCCTTCGTTTTTGGCCGGATTTCAAAAGTAAATATAGTTCTGGAATCCTCGCGACGAGAGCTATCTTTTGGTACCCATATTTCATATTTTTATTGAAATTTCCGAAAACCCGTCGCACCAGCCGCCGCCATTCGCCGCCGTTCGCCGCCGCCGATCGTCGCCGGAGTTTAGGGGTAGGTGGTGGTAGTCGTTTAACCCTTTAATTCCAAGCTTTGAGGTATAATTTTGAATCTAGGGTTTTGAATTTTGGGTATTTCGATTCAATTGACATCCGATAATTGATATTTGATTTATTATTGGTTGTAGGTATTATACCGGACTCGATTGGAGGTATTGACTATTTTTCAGAAATTATTGGGGCATTATTTCGAATTTCCAGATTATTTAAATTGGAATTTTTGAAGTTTAGAGTTATTTAAATCACTGTTTGGATATCTAGATGTGCTAGAATTCATATATATAAATTTCAGAATTTTTGGGAATTTTCTGGAAAAAAATTCAGATTATTATACTTTTGGTATTTCGACTTTTAGAGTCGTAAATTCGATATTTGGTTATTGATAGGATGTTTTAATATTAAATATAAATTTTAGGATTTATGAGCAATTTTTCTGGAATTACAGATTCTAAAAATTTGGGATTGGAATATCCGAGAAATACTTGAGATATTTCTGTGATAATTAAGTGTCGGTTGAGGTACGTATGAGCTGTTTATATTACGACGTCTATAATGACATGTAATGATATTAAATATTTTGTAATGAGTGATAATGTGTTTTATGTGCTTACGTGGATTATATGATTGCATTCACTCATTTATAAGTTTACATAGCACGTTGAGCCTTGACTCCTTTGATTACTATTGATATTGATCTCTTGAGATGTATTGAGTCATCATGGAGCGAGTGACATTATTTTAGTGCACTCCTGAGATAGTATGAGGCACGGACAGGTAGCTCCTGTCGCCCTCTGATGCTACGTACGACACTCCTGATGACAGCATGAGGCTGGACGGGTCGCTCCTGTCACCCTCCGATGCTACGTGTATGGATTAGCAGTGATGATTCGAGGTCTACTGCGTTCCTGGCACGGGTGGCCACTGAGTTTGTTGGAAAAACTGGCGAGTTCCCAGACCAATTACGATTGATACCCGGTGCAGCGGAAGTTTAAAAATTTTCCATGGAACGTTTCCATGGTATGGGTATCAACCGTTCATCGATTGAATTACGTGTGTGTAAAATTTAAATAACAATTAAATAAATTTTACCTCAAATCTCGCAACGAGATTAATGGACACCAACAGAACAATTCTGCTCTTGTTGTCTCTCCCTGGAACCGATGAACGCCTTCAATCAGGTCCACGAACAGAGGTTTAATCCCTCTGATAGATTGCACTAGAAAATCTATCAGAAGTTTTCTGCGAAGAGAATAAACGAATCTGATTCGCTATTCCTTACTGCGATTCAAAATCACAGACCGGAATTTCTCGGGCAGAGTGAAGGGGGGCGGCCGAAATATGTTTGAGAGAGAGGTAGGGTTTTCGAAAATTGCTCTCAAAAATAATGACCTGTTGTGTGTAATTTCTGTACTGAAATAACTTATTTATTTATAATGCAGGCCACTAACACCTTAGGGCCCATTAGTCATAAGCTGGGGCCCGACAAGCAAAGCCCGCTCGTTCAGAAATTAATATAAAATTCATCGTGACTCCGATTGATGAACTGATTTCACCAATGTGCACAGAAACCATTTCTGCACATTTTAAAGTCAAAATAAATTTTCCTGAATCCGAATTCAGTGGTTTCCAAAAATGTCCATCCCTATGTCATTTTAGGAAATCCTACTCCCTTACTCTTATTTAAGAAGTCCAACTCCTTAGTTCATTAAATTTAACTCTTTAAATTTAACTATCTCAACGGGGATTAAAACTCCATTACACTGTGTGACCCTCAATGGTTCAGGGATACAGCTAGCCGTGGGCTCACAACTCCTTGTGACTCGGAACAACACTTTCCGACTTGCCCAACGAATCATGGTAAAGCGCCTAGCAACATCGCCCCATGATTCCCTAGGTATCACTGATAGTGCCTACAAGAACCAGTAGATTTTGGTTAACGTACAGTACGGTCCCTTCATCCATATATCCCGATCGAATCAACAACCATTGGTATATCGAGAGTCGCTCAAGATTCGATAACTATGCAATACATCTTGAAGATCAAATTAGTGACATCGCATGTGCTACTAAGAAACCATTTCTTAAATCACATCAAGTACTCTGGCCAGAGATTTGTCACACTAATATCTCCTCAGATCGCATAGGATATCCACACTCGCAAGTATGTGGTGAATCCTTGACAACAATGCATTGACTCCTATATGTGTCGTAACTGTACCCAATCTCGACACCTGATGACCCCCTCAGAGTCGGTAAACGAGTCAAAGCACAGTACTAGCATATAGAGTCTCCATGATGTTTCAAGTCGTAAGGACTAATGGTGTACAACCAAAACCGCGGACTTTATCCACTCGATAAGTGATAACCACTTGGAAAGTCCGGATAGGGTAGTTCGACTATTCATCCTATGAATATCCATTTGCATGCTTCGAACATCTCCATGTTCCCTACCAATGAAACGTGGTACTCCGCATCGCAAATGCTAGTCTCAAACTCGAGCGATCCTTATCCTTATTATCGGACGGCTCAATCGACTAGGAACGGTTTTAGAATATACAGTGACTATAAGATGTATTTCATGATAGACATCTCCATGTTCTACCACATCTTACATACACTATAGTATATTCAAGGTCTTTATCAAAACAACAATAGTATATCGCAATATAACAATATGAAGTAATATAAAGTCATTGCCATAAAAGTGTAAATAATATTAAACAAAAGATTGTTTATACAAAGAGTCAACAAAGCCCATAGCCACACAGTTGGCTCACTGGGCACCCACTCTTACAATCTCCCACTTGCCCTATAGCCAACTAGTCATACTACGTAGACCCATTGCTTCGCGATGTTTGTCAAACAATGGTCCTGGCAAAGGCTTAGTAAGTGGATCAGCGATATTGTCTGCAGAGGCCACTCGTTCGACACTGATGTCTCCTCTTTCCACAATCTCCCGGATTATGTGGTATTTCCTCAGTACGTGTTTGGATCTTTGATGAGACCTTGGTTCCTTTGCTTGAGCAACGGCACCCGTGTTGTCGCAGTACACCGGGACTGGACCAACAAATTCAGGAATGACGCCCAACTCTTGGACGAAATTCCTCATCCAAACGGCCTCTTTAGCAGCAGCTGATGCTGCAATGTATTCAGCCTCAGTGGTGGAATCCGCTGTGGTGTCCTGCTTGGAACTCTTCCAAGAGACAGCACCACCATTGAGCATGAACACAAATCCAGAGGTTGACTTCGAGTCATCCACATCACTTTGGAAGCTAGAGTCGGTATAGCCTTCCAGTTTGAGTTCTCGTCCTCCATAAACCATGAACATATTCTTAGTCCTTCGCAAGTATTTAAGAATGTCCTTCACGGCTTTCCAATGCATCTGACCAGGATTAGACTGATATCTGCTCGTGACACTCAGAGCAAATGCTACATCCGGTCTGGTAGATATCATCCCATACATGATACTACCTATAGCTGACGCATATGGTACATGTGTCATATTCTCTATCTCTGCATCAGTCTTGGGACACATAGACTTGGATAGAGAAACTCCATGACACATGGGTAGATGTCCTCTCTTGGACCCATCCATTGAAAACCGTTTCAATATGGTATCGATGTAGGTTGATTGAGTGAGTCCTATCATTCTCTTAGATCTATCCCTATAGATCTGTATCCCAAGAATGTAGGATGCCTCACCCAAATCCTTCATCGAAAATCTACCTGATAACCATATCTTTGTTGACTGCAACATCCCTACATCATTCCCAATGAGTAGGATGTCATCAACATAAAGTACTAAGAATGTCACCGCATCCTTAACTACTTTCTTGTACACGCAAGGTTCCTCCGGGTTCTTGATGAAACCAAAGTCTTTAATTGTTTCATCAAATTTCTGGTTCCAACTTCTTGATGCTTGTTTTAGACCATAAATTGATCTCTGAAGCTTGCATACCTTATGCTCGCTTCCCATGGATGTGTACCCCTCAGGCTGCTTCATATAGATTTCTTCCTTAATGTCTCCATTAAGAAAAGCAGTCTTCACATCCATTTGCCATATCTCATAGTCATACCATGCAGCTATGGCAATTAGGATTCTTATGGACTTGAACATTGCAACTGGTGAAAAGGTTTCGTCATAGTCAACTCCTTGCCTTTGAGTATAACCTTTAGCCACCAATCGCGCCTTGTAGGTCAATACCTTACCATCAGGCCCAAGCTTTCTTTTGTAGATCCATTTACACCCTATTGGAACAATTCCATCGGGAGGATCCACTAAAGTCCAGACTTGGTTAGTATGCATCGAATCCAATTCTGATTGCATAGCTTCAAGCCATAAATTCGAATCCGCATCAGAAATTGCTTCCTTGAAGCTTCTTGGATCACATCCAATGTCGGGTTCATCTTGACCCTCTTCAAGAAGAAGACCATATCGAACTGGAGGTCTAGAAGTCCTCTCGGATCTTCTAGGTGCAGGCGTGTCCAGCAATGGTTCCTGAGGTGTGGGATCGTTATTTTGTATTTCGGGTTCTTCTCGAACTTCTTCGAGTTCCATCATCTCGCCTTTCTTATCCAATAAGAACTCCTTCTCCAAGAAGGTGGCATTCCGTGAAACAAACACCTTTGTTTCAGCAGGATAATAGAAATAATATCCGATTGAATTCTTCGGATACCCCACAAAATAACACAAGCTGGATCGACTATCCAACTTATCTCCCACTGTCCGCTTCACGTAAGCAGGACATCCCCAAATCCTCAAGTACGAATACTTAGGAGCTTTGCCATTCCATAACTCGTATGGTGTTTTGTCCACTGCTTTAGTGTGGACGTTGTTCAACAACAATACCGCCGTTTCAAGCGCATAGCCCCAAAACGAAGGTGGAAGCTCAGTGAAGCTCATCATAGATCGAACCATGTCCAACAAAGTTCGATTACGACGCTCCGATACACCATTAAGCTGTGGTGTCATAGGAGGAGTCCACTGAGAGAGAATCCCATTCTCTTTTAGATAGTCCAAAAACTCGGTACTCAAGTATTCTCCACCTCGATCCGATCGAAGTGCTTTAATACTTTTACCTAGCTTGTTTTCTACTTCAGCCTTGAATTCTTTGAACTTTTCAAATGCTTCAGACTTATATTTCATTAAATATAAATACCCATACCTAGAATAATCATCAGTAAAGGTAATGAAGTAGGTGTGGCCATGTTGAGTCCCTACTCTAAATGGACCACAAACATCTGTATGGATCAAATCCAACAGATTTTGACTACGTTCAGGCTTCCCCTTAAAAGGAGATTTAGTCATTTTCCCTTTTAGGCAGGATTCACAAGTAGGTAGAGAGTTAATATCAGACATATCAAACATGCCCTCTCCCACTAGCTTGTTCATCCTCCTTGAGGAAATATGACCTAGTCTAGCGTGCCAAAGGTTTGCCGGGTTTTGACTATCGATTTTCCTTTTGTTTGTTGTCGCCGGTTTGTCAATACAATTTACTGGAACGTCTTTTAGTTTTAAATTGTATAGATCGTTTTCAAGTTGTCCATTTCCAATTAAACATTCATTCTTGTAAATAATTGCAAATCCCATTCACAAAATTACAAGAATAACCATCTCTATCAAGCATAGAAATAGAAATAATGTTTTTAATTAAATCTGGCACAAATAAAACATCTCTCAACAATAATTTAAAACCATTCTGCAAAATCAAACAAACATCTCCAATGGCCGTAGCTTCAACTCTGGAACCATTCCCGAGCCTCAGCTGGGTCTCACCCATTCTAAGCCTGCGACTTCTTGTCATCACCTGCAAATCATTGCAAATGTGAGATCCACATCCGGTATCCAATACCCAAGAAGTTGTATTAAGTGACATGTTTATTTCGATATAGAACATACCCTTTGCAGTTCCTAACTGCCCAAGATACTCCTTGCAGTTGCGCTTCCAATGACCCGGCTTCTTGCAGTAATGGCAAACATCCTTGGATTTTCCATCGTTTGAAGCCTTTGTCTTTTGCTTCTTCTCGGGTTCCACTTTCTTGGGTGGGGCAGAACGTTTCTTGCCCTTCATACTTGGCCCCTTCTTAGCAGAAGATGAGGAGCCCACCAAGAAAGCTGGCTTATCCTTCTTAAGTGTGGATTCATATGTAACGAGCATATTGACCATCTCTTCAAGGGTGGCCTCTATCTTGTTCATATTAAAATTTATCACGAATCCATCAAATGAAGAAGGAAGAGATAGAAGCAGCAAGTCCACATTGAGTTCATGCTCCAACACCAAATCAAGGGTCGCTAACTTCTGTATGAGCCAAATCACTCGTACCCCATGATCACGGACCGAAGTCCCTTCACGCATGCGGCACGTCATCAACTCCTTAACAGTAGAGAACCTTTCAGCCCTCGACTGAGCCCCAAAAAGTTCCTTGAGTTGCGCGTGAATGTCAGCAGCATTCACCGTGTCCTCAAATCGCCTCTGGAGTTCATCAGACATCGAGGCTTGCATATAGCATTTGGTCTTGATGTCATGGTCACACCATGCATCAAGTTTGGCCAATTCCTCCGGACTTATGTCAGCTGGTGCTTCCTTCGGAGGTGCTTTCTCTAACACGTAGAGCATTTTCTCCGAAGTTAAGACAATCTTCAACTTCCGGAACCATTCCGTATAGTTGGCGCCAGTCAGCTTGTTTTGTTCGAGGATCGAGAATAAAGGATTTCGCGAATTCATTGTATGAAATACTGAAAAGGAAAAACAGACATATATCAATGATTGTTTAACAATTTACTAAGACATAAAATAGGCGAATTTAATTTTATGAATCTCACTCCCACTATTTTAACGATTTCACCACCCTCTAGTGAAAACGGGAAACTTTTTCCTTAGTGAGAACATGGAGTCCAATTGACAAACTTATGGTCCCGAATAATATCAGCCAACCATAATTCTCAAAAGGTAGAGCCCAATTGCTTCCAAAGCAACCCCCATGTATTTACCTCATGTCCAATAAGGGCCCAATAATATGACGCCGTTTAAAGTGACATGTCAAGATGACCCATCAATATTAAGTTGTGATGGACGGTCGCCATGTGGATCCCCCAATAATATGAGCCGATCCCATGGGAGTTCCACCCAACTTACAACATTTGTCGATCCAATGTACAGCTTTCCGACGGACGGGCCCCCCCAATAATATGAGCCGGACCGTATCCGCGGGTAGCATCACATACATTGACCGTTGATGGAAGGTAGGAACATTTAAACAATATTTAAATTTCCTTTATTTATCTTGATATAAATTTTAAATCATATTTAAAATGAGGGATTTTATTTATAAAAACATTTGTCTCATCATATTTAATTTATTGCATGCATTGCCGGATTCACGCAATTTATGTCTAAACATGCATACAATCATAATATCACATATTATATAGGATGATCGATTCCATTTCTAATTGACCCGTGGTTGCCAATCACGGGTCTTAGTCCAATCCTAGGTAATATGCAGTATGCAAATGCAATCCTATTACATATGCTTCCAATTTACATTTCTTCAGTCTTCATTGTCTGCTGGGCCCACCATCTTCAAATCTTGATCTCCCACTAAATCTAATGTATTTACAATTAAATAACAATGACAAGTAGGGGATACATTTTTAGGGGGTGGGAACGGGCTATAAACCAAGCCCACTTTTATTACATATGACATTCATATCGGGCCATAAACCAGGCCCATTAATAAAACCAACAACAATAAAGACAAAATGTAAATTCCTAACATACACCTACAAAATTGGTCATGGCAATCGATCATCCTTATCCAATAACATTTAATTCAAAATTAATTTATTGGATAACATGCTGTGGCAATTCAAATTTAAACAAGATAAAATCATATTTTATATATAAAATCACATTTCACATATAAAATCATATTTTATCTCCATATCAAATAAAATCATATTTTATCTATAAAATCCAATTTTACAAATAAAATCATATTTTATCTAATATATCATAAGATCATATCTTATCATCAATTGTACCAAAATAATTGATTTCAAAATTCAATTTACGGATAAAATATTAAAATTTTCCAAAAATTCAAATTTATCCAAAATCAATTTTAAAATTTACGGACTCGAACAATTCGATCCGAAATCTCGTGAACCAATCAAAAACAATTTTTGACCGGACCAACAAAAAAATTTTAAATATTAAAATTAAAATATAATTTTTCCCGCGGGCCGCCCGGGACACTCCCGGGCCGGCCCGCACCCGGGGCGCGGGCCGGGGGCAGCCCGGCTGCCCCCTTAGGGCAGCGCCTGGCGCCGCCCCTGGGCGGCGCCGTGCGCTGCCCTGGGCGGCGCCGAGCGCCGCCCCTGGGCAGCGCCGAGCGCTGCCCTGCGCAGCGCCCAGCGCTGCGCTGGGCAGCGCACAGCGCTGCCCTGGGCGGCGCCGTGCGCCGCCCTGGGCGGCGACAGTCGCCGCCTTGGGCGGCGCCGTGCGCCCCCTTTGGGCGGCGCCGTGCGCCGCCCGGGGCAGCAACAATTGCTGCCCCACCGGGCAGCGATCCAATCGCTGCCCGGGTTTTGCCCCGAAAAAATTTTTTTATTAAAAATATTTATTTTGTTTCATAAACCGAGACTCAAAAATTTTGTACAATTGATTATTCAATCGATTGATCTGAGCAACCTGGCTCTGATACCACTGTTGGAAAAACTGGCGAGTTCCCAGACCAATTACGATTGATACCCGGTGCAGCGGAAGTTTAAAAATTTTCCATGGAACGTTTCCATGGTATGGGTATCAACCGTTCATCGATTGAATTACGTGTGTGTAAAATTTAAATAACAATTAAATAAATTTTACCTCAAATCTCGCAACGAGATTAATGGACACCAACAGAACAATTCTGCTCTTGTTGTCTCTCCCTGGAACCGATGAACGCCTTCAATCAGGTCCACGAACAGAGGTTTAATCCCTCTGATAGATTGCACTAGAAAATCTATCAGAAGTTTTCTGCGAAGAGAATAAACGAATCTGATTCGCTATTCCTTACTGCGATTCAAAATCACAGACCGGAATTTCTCGGGCAGAGTGAAGGGGGGCGGCCGAAATATGTTTGAGAGAGAGGTAGGGTTTTCGAAAATTGCTCTCAAAAATAATGACCTGTTGTGTGTAATTTCTGTACTGAAATAACTTATTTATAATGCAGGCCACTAACACCTTAGGGCCCATTAGTCATAAGCTGGGGCCCGACAAGCAAAGCCCGCTCGTTCAGAAATTAATATAAAATTCATCGTGACTCCGATTGATGAACTGATTTCACCAATGTGCACAGAAACCATTTCTGCACATTTTAAAGTCAAAATAAATTTTCCTGAATCCGAATTCAGTGGTTTCCAAAAATGTCCATCCCTATGTCATTTTAGGAAATCCTACTCCCTTACTCTTATTTAAGAAGTCCAACTCCTTAGTTCATTAAATTTAACTCTTTAAATTTAACTATCTCAACGGGGATTAAAACTCCATTACACTGTGTGACCCTCAATGGTTCAGGGATACAGCTAGCCGTGGGCTCACAACTCCTTGTGACTCGGAACAACACTTTCCGACTTGCCCAACGAATCATGGTAAAGCGCCTAGCAACATCGCCCCATGATTCCCTAGGTATCACTGATAGTGCCTACAAGAACCAGTAGATTTTGGTTAACGTACAGTACGGTCCCTTCATCCATATATCCCGATCGAATCAACAACCATTGGTATATCGAGAGTCGCTCAAGATTCGATAACTATGCAATACATCTTGAAGATCAAATTAGTGACATCGCATGTGCTACTAAGAAACCATTTCTTAAATCACATCAAGTACTCTGGCCAGAGATTTGTCACACTAATATCTCCTCAGATCGCATAGGATATCCACACTCGCAAGTATGTGGTGAATCCTTGACAACAATGCATTGACTCCTATATGTGTCGTAACTGTACCCAATCTCGACACCTGATGACCCCCTCAGAGTCGGTAAACGAGTCAAAGCACAGTACTAGCATATAGAGTCTCCATGATGTTTCAAGTCGTAAGGACTAATGGTGTACAACCAAAACCGCGGACTTTATCCACTCGATAAGTGATAACCACTTGGAAAGTCCGGATAGGGTAGTTCGACTATTCATCCTATGAATATCCATTTGCATGCTTCGAACATCTCCATGTTCCCTACCAATGAAACGTGGTACTCCGCATCGCAAATGCTAGTCTCAAACTCGAGCGATCCTTATCCTTATTATCGGACGGCTCAATCGACTAGGAACGGTTTTAGAATATACAGTGACTATAAGATGTATTTCATGATAGACATCTCCATGTTCTACCACATCTTACATACACTATAGTATATTCAAGGTCTTTATCAAAACAACAATAGTATATCGCAATATAACAATATGAAGTAATATAAAGTCATTGCCATAAAAGTGTAAATAATATTAAACAAAAGATTGTTTATACAAAGAGTCAACAAAGCCCATAGCCACACAGTTGGCTCACTGGGCACCCACTCTTACAGAGTTTATTGTGATACGATTATTTGGACTCCTTTTGGTATTCCTATTTCATTGATACCTGTCACGCATTACATTGCATCTCATTGCATCGTACTTGATTTTATTCATGTCAGTTATATTTGTCGTAATTTTTATAGTTCGTCGTACTGGGGTCCGACCCCTGTTTTCTTTTTATGCTGTGGTTGTTTGTGATTCCATAGCAGGTTATCCAGGGGGATTTGACGCATCTGGTGGAGCGTCATCTAGTGGTACCCAGTGAGGCGAGCGTGGAGTTGAGTTCCCAGATATATATGTATATATATCATTTTAGCGAGTTTTATATTTGCCGGGGTGATGCCCTGTGTATCTGTATAAATAGTTTTGGACCTTGTTTTGAATTGTTATTTGTGTGATCGAGCCTTGCCGGCTCTGCATGTGTTTAGTCCTGGCCAGTGCGGCTATAGGTTTGTAAATTGGAGTTGTGACTCTATTTTCGAGTATATATTGTTGGTTGTGTTGTACAAGTTTTTGGGATGTCCTATTTACGAATAGGTCATGCCGAAATTTCTGTAGGCCCAAACGCAAATTTTTAACTCGTTTTCGCTGTTTACATTAATTAATCCTGGTTGTTTGATCATTAAATATTAAATCAGGACACGGGCCCTTTCATTTGGTATCAGAGCATATACTGGGATATGCTCGAATTAGAGTCTAGGACACTCGAGTTTAGACACTAACAAAATGGTTGCGTATGTGTGTGACTACTTGTTCTTACGTGACTTACTTGTGGTGCTTATTTTTGAACGTATTTGTTAGAACCAGTAGTTCTTGGCTTTAGAATTAGTTTATGAATTCTATTAGAACTCTGAATTTTTATCATAGTTTTCTATTCGTTAAGGTATTTTTGCCTGTGTATTTAAATCCTTGTGTCTTGTAGAATGGCACCAGGAGGAAGAGGTAGAAAAGGGAAGGAAGTTGTCGAAGAGTCTGCAGCGATAAATGTTAGAAATCTTGATGATATTGTCAGGGGAAGACGTGGTCGACCAGCTGTTCAGCCTCCGAAAGATGTGGAATTAGAGGTGGAACAACAACCACGGGTAAATCCTGACAAAGGAAAAGCGATTCAGGCTGAGGCTGATCCAGTAACCCAATTGACTGAGAAAATGGGAGGAATACGATTAATAATTTCTCAATTTCAGGAGTTGCGTCCGCAAAAGTTCTTTGGCAATGAAGGAAGTGAGAAAGCTACTAGTTGGTTGAAAAGTCTCAACAATATGTTTAATGGATTAGAATATCCTGATGACATTCGACTGAAGTTAGTTCCTTTTCAGCTGAAAGACCGAGCGCAACTGTGGTGGGAAACGACAGCAGAAACACTTTCTGATTCTGGTGAAAAGATCACATGGGAAGTATTTTGTAAGCAGTTTGCACAAGAATATGCACCACCATCATACTATTCTGCTAAAGAAGATGAATTTAATCTGTTGGTGCAAGGCAATAAATCTGTTGCTGAATATGCTTCTCAGTTCTCTGCTCTTCTGCCTTATGTCCCACATGTTGCAAAGAATGATCGGTCAAAGCTTTCACATTTTCTGAAAGGGCTTACACGAACGATCCATACTTTGGTGACTACTGGAACTCCATCTACTTATATGAAAGCAGTAGAAAAGGCCAAGAAAATTGAAGCAAGTCTACTAAGGAGTGAACCACAATCAATCCCAGCATCTGTTCCTCAAGGAGCTGGAAGCAGTTCACAAACACCAATGGGTTTACCTTCATATCAGCCTACGCAATCTTCTCAGCAAGCGAAAAGGCCTTGGTTTAAAGTTAAGGGGAAACCATTTAAAAAGAAACCACAGTCTAGTTCCTCCAGTTCCAGTGGTAGTCGTGGTGGAAGTTCAGTTGGATTGTCTGGGAGAGTGTACTGTGACAGATGTGGTGGTAATCATTTGAGTGCACATTGTACAGGATTTCCAGGAACTTGTTATACTTGTGGGCAGGCTGGACATTCGTCTCGAGTATGTCCAAATGCTGGAAGACCGCAATTTCAGCCACAACAGTTTGGCCAGTTTCCTGGACGACCATCATTCAGGCCATATGCTCCTGTACCACAGTTTGCTCCTACACAGCCTTATATTCCAGTACAGTCCACTCAGCAGCCTAGATATCCATCTTCTCAGAGTCAGCAGCGTTTTCCAGGTCCACAGCAGGCTCAAGTCCATGCTATGACTCAGGATCAGGCACAAGATGCACCTGGGGGAGTTATTGCAGGTATTTGTTATATTTTTGAGTATCCTGCACGTATCTTGATAGACACAGGAGCATCTCATTCATTTTTATCTGTTACATTTGCTGATGAGCATGAGATTGCTTTTACTCCGTTAGTGGATACTGTGTCTGTTGCTACTCCTACTGGTGTTTTCTTGATGTGTAATGAGATAGTGTTGAATTGTGTGATTAGATTTGAGGATAAGATCATGATAACTAATTTAATCAAACTAGCTATGTCTGATTTTGACTGTATCTTGGGTATGGATACACTGATGAATTATAGAGCTACGGTTGATTGTTTTCATGGCATTGTGAGATTTAGACCGTATTATGGCAATAAGTGGAATTTTTATGGTAGTGATTCACAATCTCGCATTCCATTAGTATCGGCAATGGAAATGTTTAGATTATTGTCGATAGGAAATGAAGGATTTATGATTTATGCTCTAGATGCGACGAAGGAAGAAAAATTGAAAGTTTCAGATATTCCTGTCGTTAAGGATTTTTCTGATGTATTTCCTGATGAGATTCCGGGTTTTCCGCCTCAAAGAGAAATAGATCTTAGCATTGAATTAATGCCAGGGACAAGTCCTATTTTTCGAGCCCCATATCGATTAGCTCCAGCAGAATTGAAAGAACTCAAGATGCAATTGCAAGATTTGCTGGAAAAAGGTTATATTAGACCAAGTGTATCACCTTGGGGTGCTCCAGTCTTGTTTGTGAAGAAGAAAGACGGAACGATGAGAATGTGCATCGATTATCGGCAATTGAATCAGGCTACTGTGAAGAATAAGTATCCTTTGCCACGAATTGATGATTTGTTTGATCAGTTGCAGGGTACATCTGTATATTCTAAAATTGATCTTCGTTCCGGATATCATCAACTTCGAGTTCGAGAGGAAGATGTTTCCAAGACAGCATTTCGAACGCGTTACGGACATTATGAATTTTTAGTTGTGCCTTTCGGGTTGACTAATGCTCCAGCAGTTTTTATGGATTTAATGAATCGTGTGTTTCGGGAATTCATAGATCGATTTGTTATCGTTTTCATTGATGACATTTTGATTTATTCTAAGTCAAGGAAGGATCATAAAAAACATTTGACATTAGTACTTCAGAAACTCAGAACATCACAATTATATGCTAAGTTTTCAAAGTGTGAATTTTGGTTGGACAGAGTATTATTTCTAGGACATGTGATATCCGCACAAGGGGTATCTGTCGATCCTAGTAAAATTGAAGCTGTTCTTAATTGGTCTCGACCAACCAATGTCTCTGAGATTCGTAGTTTTTTGGGTTTGGCTGGATATTATAGGCGTTTCATCAAGGGATTTTCTGAAATAGCTAGGCCTATGACTATATTAACGCAAAAAGATCGACGTTTTGTTTGGACTGAGGAATGTGAAGCTAGTTTTCAGACTTTGAAAGAGAAATTGACTACGGCTCCAGTACTAGCATTACCTTCAGGCTCAGGTGGGTTTGTTATCTGTACAGATGCTTCTTTGAATGGACTGGGTTGTGTTTTGATGCAAAATGGACGCGTGATTGCGTATGCATCACGTCAATTGAAATCACATGAGACTCGTTATCCAGTTCATGATTTAGAATTGGCTGCCATTGTGCATGCATTGAAACTATGGCGTCATTATCTGTACGGTGAGCAGTTTGTGATTTATTCCGATCATAAGAGTCTGAAATATTTATTCACACAGTCTGATTTGAATATGAGACAACGTCGATGGTTGGAACTGCTTAAGGATTTTGACTGTGATATTCAATACCAGCCAGGAAACGTGAATCAAGTTGCAGATGCTTTGAGCAGAAAAGTTCATACTAAGATGTTGGCATCTTTAACTATTTCTAAAGTTCATGAGCATTTGAGAACTTCAGGATGGACTTATCGAGCTAAAGGTAATCATTTCATAGTTTCATCTATACAAGTTGAACCACGAATAATTTCGAAAATCAAAGAAGCACAAAAGACTGATCCATATATTCATCATTTGAAAGAATTAACTCTAGCTGGTCAGTCAGGGAAATTTCTTGTTGCTTCTGATGGATGTTTGCGGTATAATGGTAGACTTGTGGTTCCGAATTTGATAGATTTGAAAGACGATATACTACGAGAAGCTCATTGTAGTCGACATAGTGTACATCCTGGAATTAGAAAGATGTATCATATCTTGAAAGCCCATTACTGGTGGGAAGGTATGAAGAATGATATTTCTGATTTTGTGGCTAAGTGTTTGACGTGTCAACAAGTTAAGGCTGAAAGAATGAGACCAGGTGGTATGTTACTTAGTCTTGAAGTACCACAGTGGAATTGGGAACACATTACTATGGATTTCGTGACACACCTACCTCGATCTAATCGTGGTTGTGATGCCATTTGGGTTATTGTGGATAGATTGTCTAAATCTGCCCATTTTATTCCATATGATCGTACGTGGACATATACGAAAATGGCAAAAATGTACATTGATCAGATAGTGCGATTGCATGGTGTGCCAGTTACTATAGTATCAGACCGTGATCCCAGATTTACTTCTAAGTTTTGGTCTAGTTTGCAATCATCTTTAGGTTCTAAATTGGCCATGAGTACTGCCTATCATCCACAGACAGATGGTCAATCTGAAAGAACTATTCAGACACTTGAAGATTTATTACGAGCTGTTGTGATGGATTTTAGTGGCGGTTGGCAAGAATCTTTAGCTTTGGTGGAATTCTCTTACAATAATAGTTATCATGTATCTATCGGGATGGCACCATTTGAAGCCTTGTATGGCAGAAAATGTAGATCTCCGATATGTTGGGAAGAAGTAGGAGAACGACAGTTGTCAGGACCAGAGTTTATTCAAGAGATGAAAGAAAAAGTTGACCTAATCAGGAAAAGAATGAAAGCAGCCCAGGATCGTCAAGCCAGCTATGCTAATAACAGACGTAGACCTTTAGAATTTCAGGTTGGCGATTTTGTTTTCTTGAAAGTATCACCATTTCGTGGTACTATGAGATTTGGGCGTAAAGGGAAATTAGCTCCTCGTTATATCGGTCCATACGAGATTGTTGAGAAGATTGGTATTTTAGCGTATCGTTTGAACTTGCCGCAGAGTTTGTCTGCGATACATGATGTATTTCACGTATCTATGCTGCGGAAGTATGAACCAGATCCTTCTCATATCTTGAGGGCTGATGATGTGGAGTTGGATAGTTCCCTTAGCTATGTTGAGTATCCAGTGCAGATTCTTGATCGTAAAGAAAAGCAACTGAGGAACAAGACGATTCCTTTGGTTATGGTAGAATGGAGTAGACATGGAAGAGAAGAAGCTACATGGGAATTGGAGTCTCGAATGCGTCAAGAATGGCCTCATTTGTTTGACAATGTTATGAATTATGCCTTGTACTCTGATTTTCCTATGTACTATCAGTGGTAGATGCTTGACCACTATGTATATAAGTTTGATGTGTGTTTGATTTCGAGGACGAAATCTTCTTTTTAGAGGGGGAGAAATGTAAGGACCCGATATTATATATTAATTAATTTGTGTGTTAAAAATATGTATTTATAAATATCGGTTTATAGACGATATTAAATGAATATGTTATTTATAGAGCACACAGGAGTTGAAATAACTCGAACCGGGTCAAGTTTTAACCCCGAATGAATAAAACAAGATACACATTAAACTAATACATATCCATATACAAATATAATATATATAACGCATAATCTCTCTCCTCCATCTTTTTCCACCGCCTCCACCCCGTCTGTTCTTCTCAATTTCTTTTCAAAATCTTCCTTTCGCTTCAAATCTCCGTATCTCCTTCGTTTTTGGCCGGATTTCAAAAGTAAATATAGTTCTGGAATCCTCGCGACGAGAGCTATCTTTTGGTACCCATATTTCATATTTTTATTGAAATTTCCGAAAACCCGTCGCACCAGCCGCCGCCATTCGCCGCCGTTCGCCGCCGCCGATCGTCGCCGGAGTTTAGGGGTAGGTGGTGGTAGTCGTTTAACCCTTTAATTCCAAGCTTTGAGGTATAATTTTGAATCTAGGGTTTTGAATTTTGGGTATTTCGATTCAATTGACATCCGATAATTGATATTTGATTTATTATTGGTTGTAGGTATTATACCGGACTCGATTGGAGGTATTGACTATTTTTCAGAAATTATTGGGGCATTATTTCGAATTTCCAGATTATTTAAATTGGAATTTTTGAAGTTTAGAGTTATTTAAATCACTGTTTGGATATCTAGATGTGCTAGAATTCATATATATAAATTTCAGAATTTTTGGGAATTTTCTGGAAAAAAATTCAGATTATTATACTTTTGGTATTTCGACTTTTAGAGTCGTAAATTCGATATTTGGTTATTGATAGGATGTTTTAATATTAAATATAAATTTTAGGATTTATGAGCAATTTTTCTGGAATTACAGATTCTAAAAATTTGGGATTGGAATATCCGAGAAATACTTGAGATATTTCTGTGATAATTAAGTGTCGGTTGAGGTACGTATGAGCTGTTTATATTACGACGTCTATAATGACATGTAATGATATTAAATATTTTGTAATGAGTGATAATGTGTTTTATGTGCTTACGTGGATTATATGATTGCATTCACTCATTTATAAGTTTACATAGCACGTTGAGCCTTGACTCCTTTGATTACTATTGATATTGATCTCTTGAGATGTATTGAGTCATCATGGAGCGAGTGACATTATTTTAGTGCACTCCTGAGATAGTATGAGGCACGGACAGGTAGCTCCTGTCGCCCTCTGATGCTACGTACGACACTCCTGATGACAGCATGAGGCTGGACGGGTCGCTCCTGTCACCCTCCGATGCTACGTGTATGGATTAGCAGTGATGATTCGAGGTCTACTGCGTTCCTGGCACGGGTGGCCACTGAGTTTATTGTGATACGATTATTTGGACTCCTTTTGGTATTCCTATTTCATTGATACCTGTCACGCATTACATTGCATCTCATTGCATCGTACTTGATTTTATTCATGTCAGTTATATTTGTCGTAATTTTTATAGTTCGTCGTACTGGGGTCCGACCCCTGTTTTCTTTTTATGCTGTGGTTGTTTGTGATTCCATAGCAGGTTATCCAGGGGGATTTGACGCATCTGGTGGAGCGTCATCTAGTGGTACCCAGTGAGGCGAGCGTGGAGTTGAGTTCCCAGATATATATGTATATATATCATTTTAGCGAGTTTTATATTTGCCGGGGTGATGCCCTGTGTATCTGTATAAATAGTTTTGGACCTTGTTTTGAATTGTTATTTGTGTGATCGAGCCTTGCCGGCTCTGCATGTGTTTAGTCCTGGCCAGTGCGGCTATAGGTTTGTAAATTGGAGTTGTGACTCTATTTTCGAGTATATATTGTTGGTTGTGTTGTACAAGTTTTTGGGATGTCCTATTTACGAATAGGTCATGCCGAAATTTCTGTAGGCCCAAACGCAAATTTTTAACTCGTTTTCGCTGTTTACATTAATTAATCCTGGTTGTTTGATCATTAAATATTAAATCAGGACACGGGCCCTTTCATCAATAATTTTGAGTGACATGTTGGCAATTTTTGATGAAATGTTATAATTCTCATGTGCTAAGTCATCAATTTTTAACGTCATTTCATCACTCTGATTAAAAGCGGCTAAATAAAAAAAAGGAAAAAAAAGGTGAATTAATAGACTTAGAACGTTAATTATCTAACAGTAGAACACAAATGAGGAAATCAAACGTATAAACTGTAAGACCAAAAATGTATATAATTTTATGGAAAAAAAAAAAATTGGTCCATTAATTTGTCTATTTTTTTGGTTTATTAACTTTTCAAATTTTGGTTTTGGTACATTAACTTTTAGTTTTGGGTATTTTGGTCCAAATGCTAATGGGACACCGGAAAATGATAACGTGACATCGAAAAATTATGATGTGACACCGAAAAATGCTGACGTGTCAAACTGTCACGTCATCAATTAAACCAAAATCACTGAAAATTAAAAGTTAGTGTACCAAATCAAATTCTGAAAAGTTAATGAACCAAAACCAAAAAGTAGATAAATTATTGGACCAAAAAAATTATTTTTTATAATTTTATTATATATAATTCGTCATAATTTATCTTTTCTCTTCTTCTTTTTTCCTCCCAATCATGACATCCGATCAATCATACACATCGAAGATATATAAAAGCATAGTTTGAATATTTTGTTGGTTGAAAATTATTATACTGCAATCTGCAGGACCATTTACCTCTATAATTGAACATAGATCGATATATCAGAATTCTAGGCCAGCATTTGATTTGGTCTTTAACTTGTGAATATTACACATATATATATATTTATTATAAAATATTTCAAATTAGTAGAAAATTAAAAGGCCTAGCTAGACGTCATTTTAGCACTTCATTTCTTGCACGCGTTCCACTAATAAATTTATTAAATATCGACAACTGTTAATTGTTAACACAAAAACACAAAGAAGTCAAAGTTCATATAAAATTAAATACAAGGAGAGATTAACTCCAAACCCAAAAAAAAATATAATTTTTATTAGTTAATATATTATGATGGAATTAAATAGTCAACAACCAACATTGTCTTAATACTATTCACGCCATATTTTAATACGACGTACAGTAGTGGTTTAATAACAATAATTAATAGATTGAATTAAGTTAATGATTTGGTTTGTTTATTGAGAAAAAATAGTTTTTTTTAATAAACGTCAATCAATTTATTTTTTTATCGAGAGTGTTAATATGACATTAAACAAGTTAACGTTACATTTGTAGCACATCAATAAGATAGTGGATATATCATAAAAATTGCAAATAAAAAATATGGGGAAAAAAATACAATTTTCCCTCAAATTAAATTTTTTCAGTCTATTCATTTAATAAGTAATACGATGACGATAAATATTTTGCACATATTCTCCTTAATTTGAAAATTTCCTCCATTGCGATTGTTAAAATATCTTTATAACTAGGATATGACAATAACTGGACATTAATTTCCATTCTTATTAACAATATTCGAAGTGAAAAAAACTATTTCATATTTTAAAAAAAATCACAATCAATTGTCCCCATCGCATGGTACACTTATAAACACATATTTAAAATATTAAAAAAAATGTGCTGACGGAGTATAATTCGTAGAGAGAAAAAATTTTCCCAAAATTTAAACTATACAACTTTAGTAAAATATTGTACACCTTGCTTACAATTTATGTTCTACATTTTCAAATAATGTGATAAATTAATTTATCAAGCACAAAAATATTTTGAAAAAAAAAAAAGAAAAAAAAGGCATATGAGAGAATATGACAAGATTTATATTATTAATGCAGCTAGCGTGGTACTATAATAATCATGATTTGATAGTTAATCTAACAGCTAGCCCCCGAAGTCTCTGATCGAAAACCGGCTCTGCTCCGGCAAGTTCCCGGCGTGACGTAATCCTAGCGTAAGCGAAACGTCGCCCGCGTTCGCCCCGAACCTAATCAACGTGGAGGATTCATTGGGTTGTGGTGCATGAAGCGTACTCATGCGGCCGGAGTCCGTCTCGTGCATGGCCGGAAAAGATTGAGCCGCCGAAGATGCGGCATTGTTGTTTGTGTGGATAATGGTGGCTTGGTTTTCCGAGAAGCGTTGCCTACTATTAATTGCGATGAATGAAGGGTCGCTTTCTGGGGCATTGATTTCATGAGATGATTTTTTGGTTGCAGGCAGAGTAGGAGTAATTGCGGTGGTGGTGGTGGCGTGAGGCGTTGAAGTTTGTGCATTGTTACTGTTGGTACCTGCCGCTGCTGCTGCTGCTGCACTGCTGCTGCTGCTTCCGCTATGGTCCCTCTCCTCATCCTTGGCTTCTTGCTGATACATCTCTTCCACCATGGGTTTCCACAAACGAACCCTCGCATTGATGAACCAGTTCGATACCTGGATTATTTACATACATATATACAACCCCATAATTAGTATATACCCATCAAATAAATCCATCCCGATTCCACGAAAACGGGTTTCCTAAAAGGTCTCTCAAACACTACCTAATGCTAGCTAGCTAGCTATTGCACATGTGGTTGGAGGTCTGGTCCACCATGATTACACAACTAGGAGGAATTTAATGATGTAACATGCGATGTAGGTATATACATTTCGCAGAAATAAATAATTAAAGAAACTTTGCAAAAGACAAATGCTTTTTCAACTGTTGATTGCAAATGCATGTTCATGTCATTTTTTTTTAGGGTTGATTCCAAGAAACCTGCGGACCTAATCTACAATTTTCCTTGGCATAAATCTGTAACCAATGAAACCCACCATTTTCAGTACAAATCTGAAAAGGGGGGGAGAGGGTACACTACTGCCATCATTGAATGTGTATGCTGTACGTAATGTGTGTGTGTATTAAACACTGGGGAAATTTTTCATGTCTTACTCTACTGTACTTGACTGATTTCATCATCTGACCCTAAATATAACTGTCAGCTGTTTTTTCTCTGTTTCAGAAAACTTGTCTTTCCGGGAAAAGAATCCAAAGAACCCATTAATAAAATAAAAAAAAAGATTGGTTTTTTTTCTCCAACAGAAACAAGAAAAATTCACAGAACAATGAAGCGAATCCCTGCAAATCAAAGCCAACACCCACGAGTCCTTATACCTCAACAACCCCTCCACACGAGTAATAAATGATTCCCAAAATCATGAAAAACCAGCTTTCGATCGGATCGATAATGTGTGAAAGAGAAAAAGCAGATGAAAAGGGAGATCGATAGATACCTGGTTCCTCGATAGGCCAGTCTGTCGAGCCAGCAGATGCTTATCTGCGTCGCTTGGATACCTGAGAACAAAAATTAAAATAAAAATAAAAATAAAAGTTATCAGAAGGAAGAAGAAAACGACGTTAGATTCAGAAAACAGAAGCCTTGTTACCCAAACTGTGTAATTTGACGACCAAACTTTATACTTGTTTTGGATTTATGCAACAAAAAAAGAGAGATATATCTGTACACAGTTGGAACAATTTTTTTTATTTTTTATTTTTATTTTTGTTGTTCTTGCTGCATGGGCGGGAAAATCTAGGAGGAACATAGCAGTTGCAGCAATGGCTGGCAAAAAAAAAATAAATTCAGAAATTAAAGTCGGCAGCTGCAGTCTCTCTGCTCTCTTCTCCTTTTGACATGTCCATTCATCGTATTCTCTGAATGCTATGTATTTGATTACAAAATATACTATACTACTTTTTTTTTCAATTTATTAATTAATTAATCACGCAATAAATTAAAAAGAGACTAATGAAGAGCATTAAATGGTCAGAACATCAATAATATATCTTAAATTCATATATATGACGTTAATGGCAGGAGAAAAAGGGGGAAGGAATTAAAAAAGAAAGGAAGAAAACAATACAACGATCTTTTCAGCTTTTTTCGATTGAAAGGACAACATCAGGGGGCTGCATTTCCGTGCCTTTAAACGACAATCACAAGTAAAAAAAGAAGGAATTGGAGGGGTGAAAAAAAAAATTAAAGGGAGAAAAAGTAGTAACAGTTTCCCAGGCGGAGTTTCAAGAATTCCACAATAATGATTAATCTTTAGTGACTTAACTCCCTTTTCTTGATCCCAATGTAGTATGATATATGTACATGTTGGTTACAGGTATCACTTGAAATTACATAAATATGTTCAATTTATTTTGGAAAGAATTTTTTCAAATAAAATTGAAGAATAATTTTGTAATTTCATATGAAATGTGTAACCTAATATATAACTCAAAGTGTACATGTAGCATTTTTCAATATATATATATATAAACTCAGTTTGTTTGTTGTGTTTTTTTACTGCAGCACATCACTGTAGATAATGTATAGTAAAAAAGAGGTAGAAGAGCGTACGGATGCAGGAAATGTTCGAAAAGCCAAGCTCTCAAAATGTTGACAGATCGATCGGGCAAGCCTCTTTGAGGCCTCCACGCTTCTTGCTGCATCATTCCCATCTGATGAAATGCTCTTTGTTGCCGCAGGCTTTGCTCGAGGATTTTCAGCCTGGGTGTCTCGCCTTTTGTTATCCCTGAGGAGGAGCCGCCGCCGTCTTTTTCTCCCAGAAGCTCGCAGGTGTGCTTCAGCTGGGCGGTGATGGAGTCCTTCAGGCACCGGAAATGGCGAGACATGGCTTTCTGAGCGAGGCACGTGTACGGCACCGCCGAGCCGAACCCCATCACCATGTCGAATGAATTCACTACCATCTGCATTTGCTCGCAGTAATGGCTGTATCTTCTATCCACCTGCAATTGCAAACAAAAAAATATATTATACATTGTACGTGACAAGATGTTTGGACAGAAATTGTTTTTGCTAATAATTGTTGGATGATTCATTTTAAAAAATAATCTTTCTTTCTTTTTTTATTATTAATATAATAACAGTGTATTATGTATTATATGGGGATCAGATCATCAGATAGTACACTGAAATGATTGCTGATGTGAAGGAAGAATATCCTTTGTCTCATCTGTAATGCAATCTTTCGGCGATACAACCCAACAAGATTTGATCTTTTTTATATGGGATTATTTGAATGTATGATTGGAAGAAACCCACAAAAAATAAAAGCTAGAGATGCAAGAATTATTATTAAACATCCAATTTCATTATTTCAAGTCAACCTGAAATGAAGATCTGTATCATAAATCCCCCCGGTGGTTACCTAGTCTCTTGTTCACTCACCAACTTATAATCCAGCTAGAGTTCCCTAATTGTGCCCCACTAATACTACCATTTATGTATTAAAAAATGATTTTTTTAAAAAAATATTATATAAACTGTATCATTAGCCGGCAATAAAATGTCCTACAGAAGTTGCCGGAAATTGGACTAAATGAAAACAATGATTAGGCTGAAAAGTGGAGAAAGAGAGATTACATGCCTCATCAAGCATGGATAATAGTTTGACCTTTCTTCTTTGATGCTCGAGTCTGTCAGCAGCTGACAATGGAGGGAGATCTTTTGCGGAAGAAGAAGAAGAATTGACGCCGCCGCCGCCACCGGGGTTGGAATTAGTGTTGTTGTTGTTGTGTTTGTTTTTCTTGAACTGACCTCTTCCAACGCTACAAAACTCTTCCAACAATTCTTGTGCTGCTTTGGCATACTTGGAATTCCTCAAAATATTCACCGCTCCGAAAGAAGACCCCACCTGCAACTGGTGGTTCTGACCCACTACTCCGCCTTGAAGATGCAACGGAGATGCGGCGGCGGCGGCGGCGGCGGCGGCATTCAGATTCTTGAACTGATACTGTTGTACTGAAGAAGTAGAGGGACCTCCTCCGCCTTGCCCGAAACACAGCATCCCTCCTTCTCTCATCCTCAATTCCTCGGCTTTTACTGCTTCCAAGTGCTGAAGTGAAGATGATAGAGATAAAGATAGCGCTTGTCCTTCCATGACTCCCGGGATTTCGTTAGGGTTGGATTCGTCTTCGCTGTTTGGTACCCATGTGAATTGTCCGAAAGCCGCTGCCGGTGCGGGATGGAAGGTTTGGAGATTGGAAGAATTCGGTGAAGAAGAATGGTTCGGAAGCAGCATGTGTAGAGTGGAGGAAGTGTGATGATGATGATGATGATGATGATGCTGGTGGGATGAAGATGGTGAAGGTGACCTTTGCTGCTGTGAGTTCATCAAGAAAAGTTGCATGGCTGCTGCTGGATCCTCATTCATGCTCGAAATCTGATTCTTGGAGTCTCCTAATCCACCCCCTACCACCATCCCTTGACGGTGTAAGAACCAATTATCAGCTGCTCCGGTGGGCGGCGGCCTCTGATTCCGATAAGTCTGTGAAATTTGACTCTCTAACAATTCAGTAGCCGTAGGTACGCCGCCACCCGACGGGAAACCGAACATTTCTGATAACATCCCGACGGTTTCGTAAACCGGGAGACCAACACCTGATTCTTTCTCTTCGATACCCACCAAGTGGTGCGGCGGCGGGTCGAAGCCTTGAATTCTCAGCTTATCCCTTCGGATCTGCTGAGCTATATGATGTTGTTGCTGCTGTTGCTGTTGCTGTTGCTGTTCTTGTTGTGATCTCTCGAATTCATTCGAGAAACTGTAGATTCCAGCTTGGTGGTAATCCTGGGACATAGGATTGGTGGAAGCTAATTCCTTGTCCAAGAATTGAATTGAATTGTAATCTTGTGAAGCCACTTCTATTCCCATATCTCCTCCTCCATCATCGATTTCCGGTTATAAAACTCAACCGCTGATTCTGTGAACAAATCCATCAAGAAATGAAAAACTGGAATCTGAATACTCGACAGAAACAAAAGCTGCATCCCATATGAAAATACATGAAAAAAGAGAAGAATAAAAAGGGAAGTCATGAGGAGCAAAAGCGAAAGCATCAAATTATGAGTTTATTTCTTCTTTGTCGCTTACAAATTCAGCTTTATCAATCCACACACACATACATACCTATTATAGTCTCAGGTTGTAAAGGATTACAAAGGCATCAGACAGACATCGTTTTCTTCTTTCTGGGATTTCACCAAAAAATTAAAAAATAATAATCATGAAAAACAAAATAAATATAGAAATCTTGAATTCTTCTCCTTCTTCTTCTTCTTCTTTTTTTTTTTTTTAAAAAAAAAAATTAAAATTCTCTCACTGTCTGCTATTCCTGAGGCTGTCGTTTCTCTCACACTCTCTATCTATCTCTTTCTCTCCTTTTCTATCTCTTTGCAGAAGCTAACGAGCGAGAGTGCTGTTGTTCTCTGCAATCTCCTTCTCGAAAGAGAGAAACAACAAATAAAAACAAATGATTTTATATTATTATATACATATTTATATATTTTGTGTGTGTGTGTGTGGAGAGATGTCTTTTTTGTATGACGAAGGTGATGATTATTATTTCTGTGTACACCATATTTATATTTTGTTTGTAAAGTTAAATTTTCTCTGACATACTCCCTCTGCTTCCCATTCGTTTACTTAAATTCCAAAAACAAAAAGAATTAATAATAATTTATTTGATTTTTTTTTTATATTATTGTCATGTGTGTGCATGCTCGTGCTTTGAAATTATCTTATATTAACTAACAAATTAATTGATCATATTATAGGATAAGATTGGGACATTTATTGATCGAAAAATATATAATTGTTTAAAAATTGCAAAATGTAAATTACCTAATAGAAGGAAGGAATTTTAGGCTTCTGTTTGGGAAAATTGTAAATATGTGATGAATTGAAGGGCATGTAATTAATTATGCATGTTCACTTATAATAATATATATATATATGTACAAAGAGACCGGAGCAATTCTATTTTATTTTAATTTCTTGTCCGACTAGACAAAGAAAGTTTTACTTTTACCCCCTAAAAAATAAAATGAAATCAGAAACAGTTGCTTCATTTATACATTAGGCTTCTGAAATTACGATTCTGCCCTTCTTCTCTATGTCGGAACATAGAAATTAAATTGTGAACGTAAATGAGTGGCAAACCATGCATTGACCAAAACAAGATTTTGTTTTCCAATAGTTTTCTAAGAAATTGATTAAGGTTATATTTCCGAAAACCTAAATATATTGTTCAAATTATAAAGATTGAGATTCAATTTCATCCATAAATTTAAATATTTTCATCCAAATACAACCTGAATTAATTAATTTTTACAAGAAAATTTGAGGGGTGGAGAGGTAGTTTTATCTGATGTTTTATGAATGGCAATGATCAATCAACTAATCAACACATTTTTGACCAAGTAATTGTTGTTAACTAATGGAGTTGCAAAAACAATGACTTAAGGACAAAGATAATCTTTGATTAAGATGATTAATCAATATTATAATCATAATCCAATGCTAGCTTCATGTTTAATTACTGTTATGTCTAAGTCTGAGTGTCTGACTCCTTCCTACGGTAATTAATATCAACATGCTCAGGTGAGGTCAAAATATATATACATATATATCTGTGGGTGTGTTATATATTCTGATATAATAGGAAAATTAAAAAAAATTCTCAATCGAAAAATATATAAAGGATAAGTAAAATGAATTTATAAAATATACTATAAAAAACGACTCTACAATTACTAATATATTAATTCTCATCCTTAATTTTGTTGATTTTATATAATAATTGAACCCCACATAAAAGTTATAGAGAAATTATATTTTTTGGCCAGTTTTGTAACTTGTACAAGTTTTATTTTTGTCCTTGTGAGTTGTGTCGACCAATTCACAATCTTTAATTGGTCCACTAATTGTATTTTTTTTTCAATTTAGTAATTTAAAATTTTCTCAATTTTTTTGATGTCATGTCACATCATCAATTTTCAACACTCGCTAGTATTCCGAAATAAAATGATTAATATTGAAAATTATAAATTTATGGACTGGAATAAAAAATTCACAGAGAACATGAAAAACTATCCATCTTGAAAATAAATTTATATTGTTTTGAAGAATTTTCTAATGGACATACCGACATACATCTTATCCATCTTTTGTTTTGGAAGAATTAATAATGGAGGTCGTGGTCTGAAACTAGAATATTTAGGCCTCGGGGTTAAAAATTTTGAAGATTGAAATTTCAAAATTTTGAATTTGTGGGGTAGAAAAATAATTGGAAAATGGTTTCAAATAAAGCTAGAGCAAGAAAAATAATATTAATAATAAAAAGTAGCTAGAGAGAATTAATGCTCCATTGATATTGAAATGGGTAATATCAATATGGTGTGGCACGTGGGAAAAGTTGAAGTTGGGCCGATAAGAGTTAGGTTTATATGCCTGAAAGCCACACTTAACTGATTACTTTTTGCATCTTAGATTTTTTTTTAAAAAAATTAAATTTTAATCCACGAGAAAAAATATTTTTTTCCCCAGAAAATTGACCTATTTTAGATTTTTCTCCTTTTATTAGTTGAAGTTTGATTTTAATGTAATAAAATTTGTGCGATGTTATATATAATATCGGGCATCATTCAATAAGGTACTACGCAATGACACATTACTCAACTGGATAAAAATGACAAGAGTTGCAAAAGCAAATACCGACTTATTACATAATAATAAATTCTGATAAATGCCCCCAGGGATGTCTAAATTGGTAGAGCAGGTGAACACTTGGTAAAAAATCAGAAGTTCGATTCTCTCTGCCAACACTTTCTTGGACTAACCAGTCACACAGGGTTTGCCCAGTGTGATTTACCTGACTAGCGTAGTTTGCAGGCTATTACGTTAGTATGAGGGTTTACCCAGAGCGCACCTAAAAATAGCGGCGGTGGGTTCCCACGCCACAAAATAAATAAATAAATAAATAAATAAATAAATAAATAAATAAATAAATTCTGATTAAGTAAATTATCGAAATTCAAAATAGGTCGACTTAAGTAGTGTTACCAACTTGTAGAAATAAGTGTCTATGAATTTTTTTTATTTACAAATTGTTAAGAAAAAATCTATAATCAATTATTTTTAGAGTTTGCAAATACTACTTTACAAGACGGGTTCGGTCATTTTTCCTAAACTGAATATTATTTTTATAATCAAATTATAAATGGTCTCTAATTAAAATGAATCCATAGAAAAAATATAATTAGTGTTCATATAAGATAAAACAGAATAAATTTAGCTTTCAATTGGAAGGGACATAATAAAAGTCAGACGAAAAGGAAGTATCTCGTATAGAATCTGCAAAATATAAATCCTATATATCATTCTGTAATCAAATTGATCAGACTGAAAGTGACAATGGAAAAAAAATAACTTTGTCTTGTTTAGCGATATAAAATAGGAATATCTGAATCGTACATTATTTTTTTAATTAAATTAATTTTTATAATACATAGTCGTCTGTAATTGTACTGATTTTTTTTTTCATTTTCTAAAAAAACGACGGAATAATAAAATATTGGAATGTATTGTCTTGGTGAAGTAAGAATTATTAAAATAGATATATCCGAATCGTCCTTTATTTTATTGATTAAATTAATTTTTATATACATGTATAGTCTTCCCTAATTATTCTATTTTTTTCATTTTCAAAAAAATAAAGAAATAATAAAACTATTGGAATGTTTTGTCTTGAAGAAGTAATTGAAATAAATATGTATGTATATAAAGTTGGCCTATGAATCATTTCATATAGAGTTATGTTGAGCAAAATGATAATGTTGGAACTAGCTAGGGCAATTAATGTGGCACATTAAAAGTTGGAGACACATTTTCTCACATTGAAAAGAATATACGTGGTGTTTGGCAGAGTTTTTAGGAACAATTATCAGTTTTTTTTTGTTAAGGAAAATCCGAGTACTGTTTTCTAGAAGCTCTCTCAGACACTATCTAAATAAACTAAAGAAAAACGAAACTCCTACCTAAATTCAAATTTTAGATGAGATGGTTAATGTATTTTAAATTAAATCCTGGCTTAGAGGGTGTTTGGCTAAACTTATTAAAAAGAGTTTATAAGCTCCTAGAGCTTAAAAGCTGGTTTACGAGCTTATAAGCTGTTAGAACTTATTTTAAAAATAAGCTGTTAAAATATTTGGATAAACTTATTTTAAATAACTTAAAGATGTTGATGTGTTTGGTATTATAAGATCTTTTTATCGTCGAAATTACCAAAAAGGGTATAATTATATAAAAATAATGTTTCGAGTTATACATATATGAAAATAGTTTTAGAATAAACATATATTAAAAAATAAAATTGTTATAATATTTTATTTTAGAAAAATTTATGTGATTTTGAATTTTTTTTAAAAAAATAATATTTAATATTTAATTGGTGGAGGATATGATGGAGATTTATTAAAATATTTTAAGGATATTTTAGAGAGATAGAATGTTAAAATAATATTTTTTTGAAAAAAATACCTCCCCCTTGCTTTTTTAAAAAGAGCTTATAAGCTGTCAAACAGCTTATTTTGACAGCTTATAAGTTGTTTCTTAAAAAATTTACCAAACAGATCCGGAGAGCTTTTAAGCTCTAAAACAGCTTAAAAGCTATTTTTAAGAGCTTAAAAGCTCTCCCAAACACCCTCTTAGTTGTGTTTGAAATTCATCACGTTGATATTGAAATTCCTTTACTTGGTATGGAATTAACTTAAAATTCTCTTGAGTTTTACTTAATCAAAAGAATTTAAAGAATTTTAAAAAAATCCATCAATCTAAATACAAAAAGAATTTCAAATTCGCTCCTTATTAATATTAACAGTGTGTTTGGTGGATAGGATTTGGAGGGTATTTGATGGGATTTGAATTTACAAATACTGTTTTGGTGTTTGGCAAAATGAAATTTTAAAACGAGATTGGTATTTGATGGGATTTCACGGGATTTCATTTGACTAACTGAAATCCTTACAAAATTGGTCGGATTTCATGGGATTTGAGTTTATAAAATAATAAAATTATTTCTAACAATAAATTTATAAACTTTAGTTATAAATTTAAGTTTTTCAAACATTTGTTTAAAAAAATATTACTTTTCTGAAATTTATGCTAGCAAATTCCAATATGTATTTTAATTTTTTTCCAAACACCAAAATGAAATTTGAATTCCAGAAATTACAATTTCAATTCCAAATCCAATTCCAAATCCAATTTCAAATTTTATTTTTTAAGCATCCAAACACACTGTAAGCATTTTTCGAGGACAAATCAAATGAATTCAAATACATCCAATGCATGCATCGCTTGAAATCAAGTTTGAAATCATAACCCCTCGATCCTAAGTCAAATTACTCGATCCAAATGCATCGTAACGAATTTTATTCGACTCGTGGACATGGATAAGCAAGATGTGGAAGCAAAAGAAGAAACTTTACAACTAAAATGTAGACCAGCTTGATAGGTGACAACCCATCTGCACATCATTTTTTTTTATCTCAATGTCTCGTGAATCTCATGCCACTAGCTAACTCCTTTCCTCCTTTTGCTTCTCTTCTATTCTCTTCTACTACACTAGAGGACCACTTCGGATGCGAAAACGATTTAATTTTATGGGTAGGTTTTTTATGAGATGGTTTATGGATTCTATATGTATAGAATAAAAAATAATATTTTTAGTATAAAAAGTAATGTTTTTTATGGATTTGATCGATAAGAAATTTGTCTAAAAATAATAATTCATTAGACGATCTCACAAAATTTTTTGTTTACTTTTATATATTCTGATTTTCTAAAATTATTTACTTTTTGTTTCATTCCTTGGTTCATTGTTATTTTAGGTATAATGAGATTTAATGTATATTAAAATCCGAAAATATTTGATGCAACTCTCAACTGATTATTGGTCATTGGTTAACACATTGTTATCACGTGCCAAAGTGGATATATAGGCGCCACACGTGTTCTTTCTTAAATATATCTCCACTCATATTTTTTTATTGTTTTAATTCGTTTTTAGAGGTAAAAAAAATTATTATGTAAACTTTGTCAACATATGTTTTTCGTCTTCTGGCTAATCAATTTTTTTTTCAGTGCAACAAATTAGTATGTCTTTTCATTAGGTTGTTTTTGCCGAAGTTCTTGATTTCAATTGTCGGAAATCATAATATTTGATACCTTGTCAGTTGTCAGTAATATCTAATCCCAAATTTGATGTATGATATAAAGTTTGAATTTTATTCAATAATTTCATTATGTATTTTTATCCCTAAAAATTAATACATAATAACTGATAAACACTAGTACAATACAATAATAAGTGAAAAAATTATTGTTGCGTGGTTTTTTCATGCGCTCACACAATTTAATTATCAGAAAAGGCAAACTTTTTGAAAACCATATATGAGAAATAATAAGAAGAAAATGTGTGATGCTTTGAGCATTTGGAAAAAAAGTGAGGAAAAATTGGAGAGAGTTGAGGAAAATAAATATTTTGAAAAACCTTATTCGATTAATTAAATTATTATTTTCATTAATTAAGGCACTGGAATATTTCCGCCTGCGGGCTACGGAGGCCCAATTCAAAAGTTATTTTCTCTTCATCCTAATTTATTCCTAATTTATTATATATGTGTGTGTGTACTGTAGCAACAAGCAAGTGACATCAAATAAATAATAATTATTAATGTCCGGGATTTTCTATTTATATATGTACTAGTTTTCGAAAAGATAAAGGGATAAAAAAAGTATGAAATTAGTGATGCTTAAATGGTGAAAAAGAAAGAATGGTAAACAAGGGCACGTTGGTACGAGGAAGCGTCAACGCCAATTCATTTTTATCAAGGGTCTCTTGTTTCCAAATCTAGGAATTTCAAAAGATATTAGAAAAAATATATATATATATTAGAAAGAAAAAAATAACACGTACAAATTCTTCAATACCACCCCCATACCCCTTCACATGAGAGTGGGGGCCGAAGACTGGTGATAAAAAAAAAAAAACCAAAATATTGAAAAAATAATAGTTAGAGAGATTCTGAATTTATATGAGACGATGAATCGATTCTAACTACAAACAGAGTAAGAACTAATATATTTTTATGAGTATTTATCTCACGCAATTAACATTCTAGAACGTCTCAAGAGTTTTTTTTTTTTTTAGAGTGTTGAAATGAATATATGATGTGATAGAATATTATTAGATATATTTTATGTTACATCAAATATAATTTAATAATGTTTATTTACTCGAAAAGAAAATATTTGATGTACATGTTCATAATCCGCGCGTTTTAATTCAATTCCTCTTTCCTCATTTTCCAAGTCCATTTTGCACAAAATCTTTAATTAGAAAATTAGAATCAATAGAAAAGTAAGTGATCTGAAATAATTGTTCTTCAGAATATTTATTTTAGTAAAAGAAGCAATTATTTTGAATAAAAAATGAGAGATTAATATCATGAGAGGAAATATGTCAAAATTTTAACAAAATTAGCTATCGTACGTAGATGTGATCGGTACCAGGAACACTTTTATGTCCGAACCCAGAATTAGATCTGCGTAATCGAGTGTACTAAAAGGGATCTGAAATTGTCTGTGGGAATAAAGACTAGCATCTACGTACGTACAATTATTATGGGATGTTGGGGATAGATAGATATATATATACTCTCCATGGGCTCTTCCTTTCGAAAAAAATTATTCATTTGCTATAAAATACAATCATATTATGTTGATTGACTCTTAAATTTATACAGCTTTGGGAAACATCCGATTTTTGTCAAGTAACTTTCATATTTTTAATTTTACCGATCAATTTACGATTTAGTTCATTAATTTGTAATTTTTTTAAAATCACGAATTTTTCATTGGAGCCATGATTCGACATCGGAAAATACTAATGTGGAGATGACTATTGCAATGTGTTTTATGTCATTAAGGTATTCGTGTAAAAAAAAAAAGCAAATAATCAGTTGACGTCGTGTTCGGGAGAGCTTTTAGGAAGCAATACTCATCAGTTTTTCATTCACAAAATTTTGAAATGCTTCATAGAAGCTCTCTCAAACATCATATATTTAAGGTTTTGAATTTCGAATACACATTTTTTTTTTGTAGAAATGTAAATTACAACCGGAAAATGTTTTTTTCCAAGCTTTTTTAAATACTTTTTACAAAATATATTTTACGATGAATTGCTGAATTTTTTTTATGAGTGGAGATAATGATTTATTATAATTGATTTTCGAACTCAAACTTTTATCACAAATACAGAATATTAATGTCAGGTAAATCATATGTTATCCACGAAAATCAAGAACGGATCCACTATAAGACCGGGGGGGCCCAAAAATAAATTTTTGTTAGTAGTATATAAGTAATATATATTTTTATAAAATTAAATATATACATAAATTAGAAAGTACTGTAAAGAGTGTGTTGCTTGGTGGTAAAATGCATGTTCCTTAATTCATTTTGGGTTCAAAGTTTGATACTCGTTTCTATTTTTTGAATTTTATTTTATTTCTTCCCTCTCATTATCTCTCTCGTTTTATTTTTTTTCCCTCTCCTCTTCCGTATTTTGTTTTCTTTTTTTCTTTTTTCTCTTTTCTTCTTTAATGTCATCAAATATCTAAATTATTATTATTATATTTTAATTAACGATATATTATTTATTTACTGAAAATTTTAAATTTATTCTCTAAAATTATAATCACAAATAAAATGAAAGAGGATAAAATATTAATTGAAGAGACAATTCCAAATATCTAACATATTTATATATTTATTGAGATTTTAAAAAATTATTTTCTAAAATTATACTCTCTCTATCTCATATATAAATTACTTTTTATTTTTTGTCCAAAATATATAGATTTGTACGATAATAAGTAATATTTTTCTACTTCTTTATGAATATGCTCATATTTAATTAGGCTTGTCATTAAATATATTGATTATTTCAATAATTTTTACACCATATAAGTACTCATTAAATAAAGGTAAACATAAAAAATTATTTTCCAATCGACATTACCAAAATTATTAATATGTGTAAAAAATTAAGTAAGTATAAATATGTTGCACGAATTGAGTATAAAATAATTAAATGACATATATATATATATATATATATATATATGGAGATAGAAATATATATTTTAACAGTAAATAAAAATATAATTAAAATAAGTAAAAGGAGATATGAAACAATAGAGATATACGATCTTATTTTTAGATATCGTGTTTATGGTTATTCTTTCAGTTTCTACAACTACAATAGAAAAAAAAATTATTCTTAACCATAAATATTAACAAAACTAGACTTCAGATCAAATTAAATGGAGGATGTTTTAATTTTTCTTTGAATGCATTCATTAAATGTATAGAGAAATTGCTAAAAATTTTTGTATGATGTTATAATTTATAAAAATTTTGTTCGAAACATACAGTTGATACTTAATTAGTTGAATATAGCTAGTACTGTAATTTGTCATTTCTCTTGTAATCTCATGTTTAGCTTGCATATAGACGACTCCCATGATCGAAATCCTGTATATGTTTAATTATTATACTTAATAATTGGTGTAATATATCCAGCATTAATATATGTGTGCCTACGTCACATATCCCAAATGTTACTTGGTGCAGTCTATATAGACCATTGTAAAAACAAAACAAAAAAAAAATTGCCAGTCTAATCATGCTCTCATGATTACCTAATTGCACGTAATTCAAAAGTCTATTTTAAAAATGATCTTTAATTGGGGCCTTTTCGGATTTGGTGGTGATTTGTGCTAGGGGCTATTGTTTATTTATTTATTTATTATCTATATTTTATATATAAAGCAATGTCATTTTAGTGTTCTCTTGATATGATTTTTTCATTATTTTATACTTAATAGTTATGTCATTATGAAAATGTCATGTTTTTTTTTTTGTCTTTTATGAATATTTATTTACAAAAATTTTATTTTTTCACTATTTATTATTATTAATATTTTTATTTATTTTTAATAAAAAAATAGACAATAGAAGGTGCGTCCGGGTACTAGTTATTATTAAGGCTAAGGAATATTTTATAGGAAAAAATAATTTGATAATTAACGATGAAAAATATAAAATTTGTCGAAATAATATATATTTTCTGGTGTCATCAAACGTAATATTTGTTAAGATGTTGACGCTACAGGATTAGTCAAATATATATATAACTTTTTTGGTGGTGAAACTAATAATATTAAGATAAAATTGGACTTTCAAATAAATCCAGGAAGAATCAAATAAAGAAATAAAATTAAATAAATATAATTCAAAGACTTGGGAATCAGAGGTCTTTTTTCTGCATTAGTTTTTCCTTTCAAGTAGAGAAGGAGAAAGTGATTAATAAGACTTTTTTATCCTCGTCAAACTAGATATTTAACTAAAACTGAAATTTGATAAAATGAAATATCAAAATCGTAATTTTCTCTTAAAATTTACAGATTTTTGAAATTTTACACGAAGTAAAAAGTATCTATAGACTATATATATGAAAATTGAAAGAAATTCATGGTTGCTTATACCTTTAAAAGAGACTAATTAATCACAATCGAGTTTACTAAAGGTACATTCTACCTAATGATGTTAAATATTAACCGACAAATTTCCAACAAGTGAAGTCATATCCCAAACTATAATAATGTAATTTAAGCAACAGAAACCTTTGATTTTACTTGGTATTTCAGGCTCCTTCTCTATTGGTCCAAATAGTTGAAAATTGTACACGTTGAGGAGTATGCTATGGAAAAAAAAAAACATATTAGTAAAATAATGCCAATTTTGGTTTATTTCAAAGGTGCCATTCGTGTCACACACGAGTTGATTAATTATTTTGTGTATTTTATTGGGGGAAAACCTAAATCATTTGTTAAATATTATTGTGACTGGATAATCAATTTGGGCCCAGGAATACATATATTAAATGTCTTCCGGAGCCCCAAGAATTAATCATATGATATTGTGGTATCAATATAATATATAATACAATAAAACGACAATAGGTGCATTTAGTAAACTTCCATTTATCAATCTTCTACTGGAAATTTTTTTCAAAGTTTCCGTCCACATTTGTTACATTTGAGTATCAAATTTAAAATTTTGGTATCAAACAGACTATAAATAATCGACAATAGCTAAAATATTATGGGCAAGTAACAACATATATATCTCTTAAGATACTTAAAAAGTCTTAATAACATCTTAATTGTGAAGAATTTCGAAGACTATCCATCATTTTTATAGAAATATAATAAGGCCAGTGTGTAAAATGAATAACATTCGATATTATTCAAGAGTAGCCCAAGATTAGAGGAAGAGTTAAAATAAAATATTTTAAAAAAATATATGTAACATGTAAATTGTTAATTTTGAAAAGAGTGGGACCCTACGTCCATACCATGAGAATGTTGGTCATTTCAATTGAATGTAGACCTTCAAAATGGAAAGTGACCCAATTGAGAAGGACATTACTCTTTGGTGCCCAAAGAAATACTAACAAAATGTCCTAAAAAAAATTAAAATTTGGGCATGCGTGCTTCTTGGATTATGTGTAAAAATTGGGCTCAAATAATTACCACACAAATTATATTCACTACATTTTCATTTTCATGGGAGCCGTGGAGTGAGTGAAAACGCCAAGTTTGATTTGGTTGGATCTTGAAAACGAAATGTGCATAAATAATTACAATAATATCTAATAATTCACTGTTGGTTTATATATATGCCGTTTGAATTTTCCAAACCGAATTTTTTGGTTTTGCACACAAGATATTTGTTATTGACAAGAACATGTTCCAAAACAACTCTTTTGGTTTAAGCCGCGGTTCAAACCGAAACCGGATCCAATCGATTTTGTTCGATTTAGATGAAGTGGAATTTACTCGAACCAAACCGACGATCATCCCGATATACGACGGATGAGAGAGGGCGGGAGCGATAAAAGCATGAAAAGTTGAAATATAGGAATTGATAAGTTGAGGGGATGGGGGGCCATGAAGACAATGACATGAAATAATTGAAAGGCGGGGCACTTGAAATACATATGGTGGCCATTTGAGGTGGTCCTCCACCAATCGAGGTGGCTTGGCCGGCATGGGGTGGCCGGAGCCACATGGGAGCGGTGGTCCAAACGGGACGCGACCTTTCGAAACGCAACACGTGTCGATAGAAAAGATAAGTGCCAGACTAGGGCTAGTTAAAAGGTGGCTTGAGGATGATGTGATCAAATTAATTATCAAAAGTGGTCATCTTCATTTAATATAACCATGCGTATAAATAAATAAATATATATATATATAACTTTGCTATTATTTTCTAATTGGAATTTTAAGAGCGTAGAATATAAGTTTTACACTAAATAAAATCTAAATTATATATATGTATAATCAACGAAGTGATTTTTTTTTCCAATCAAAAAGAAAAAAAAAATGAAGTGATTGGATTGTGGGGCTTGAATTTAGTCAATTACAGTCCACAACTACAATGGAACTCATATTGGGTCTAGCGTTGGGCTGGATATGGATGGAGAATGGTCCATCTTCGGCCCAATATATATAGTTGGGCCTAAATTATTGAGTTGGACCAGTTGGTGTCGTTTGTTTGGGGATTTGAGTGAAGAAGTGCTTTACTAACAAATTTAAAAATCTATTTTCATCTACAGCTTGAAATAATATTATCTCACTATCTCCATATTATTCGTTAAAAAAGAAATTGTTTTTCAAAAATTGAACCTCTCGCTTGCTTTGAAGTTACTAAAATTTCACCTTTGTTGTATGGGTTCAATTAAACGGCAGATGATATTTTGTTGGAGAATACTCAATGCAATCACCACAAAATTAAATACACAGATTTCAAAAATCAAAACTATAATTATGTAATTGTTTCTCTCTTTTCCAATCAACAACTAGTAGATCTGTGGGATATACACGAACACATACGTCCCAAATAACAGATAATTTGTGTATCAAATTTAAAGTAAATTCGACCTCGAAAATATAGACAAGATCGACTTTTCTTGAGATATTGAAAAATTATAGGTAAATGATTCATGTGGAACAAGGTAATTAGCAGCCAATGCAAGTATACAACCAACCACGTGCATGCAAGCAAGTAATTTTTAATGATAACTTTATTAGCATTTAGCACCGCTTTAATCAAGAGAAAATATTTCGTTGAATATACTATTTTTTCTAATTTAATTCAACCACACAAAGAGACAGTGGCGTACTCAGGATTTTCAATCAGGAGGGGCGAATTTTAAAAATTTAAATAATTAATATATACAACACGACGTATAATAAATACTATATATTAACTTCATATGTTTTTACTAATACATATCGATATTTCATAATTTAAAAATGTTGAATAATAGCTCGTTATCAACTGTCTTAAATACACATCGATCAATAGGTGGTATCAAACAATCATTTTACAATATATCATCTCTCAATCTATTACGAATTGATTTTTAAGATTTTCATTACTGAAAATACTCTCTCTAAATTTATAACGGATATTAATAATGCTAAATTTAAAATTATATCTATATTTCAAATGATATAATTGATATTTATTTGATTAAATCATTATTTTACAAGCAAATTATCTAATTCCTGCAACTTTAAACGACTAATTGCTATTTCGCATGCCAAAAATAAAGTTATCAAATTAGTTTTAAGATGTGTTAAGTCCATTATAGATAAATCAGGTAGATAAAATCGAGCAAACTGAAGCAATTTTTGTTTAACACATTTAAGTCAAAAGACTTTTCGTTTTTTTTTTTAAAAAAAAATATAGGACAATACAAAACATAATGCCAAATCTATTTAGCCTAAAATAAATTATAAATTTATTCTTATCTTATTCATCAGTTATCATCTTAATCAATGAATAAGTAAATTAATATTTTATAGATATATTATATACATAATACTAAGTTATTTAAAAAAAATTCAAGGAGGTGGTTTCTCAATTAAATTTGTATTTAAAAGAGAGATCATATATATAGTACTAAATATTTTTAAAATTTCAGGGGGGGCGATCGCACACTTTTGGGACCATGTAGCCACTGCAAAGAGATATATATACATATTATTATATATAAGTCCTTATTTATTCCATAATGCATAAAACAAATTTTTTCTTCAAACCTTTTTAATTACCCACGTGCATATATGACAGCATCATAGTACTCACTACTGCAACAAATCATTAAGGCAATCTACTGTCAACATGATTTTTTGAAAGAATATAACTTGAATTATTTAATACTATAAATTATAGATTTATAATTTCACAATATATTCTAATTATTTGGATGAGGTCAACTAAGAAGAATTTTAAATTCATCCCTATCATTTTAGGTTATTTTTACGATAATCAGAACGAGTTTCAAATGTATGAAATTAATATTATTTCAATTTTCACATACATTTTATATTATCAAATTTATTTTTAATCGTGTTTTTTGGATAATTTTAGTTATTTTTTATTTTGGAATATTATGTTAATGTGACATTATATAAATCAGCGCTACATGAGCACTGTGTTGCTAACATGTCAACGCAAAGTCGAAAAAAAAATTAAAATTACTAAAAAAAACAAATATAGCTAAAATTTAATTTAACAACATAAAGATCAAAATTGCAAGTGAGAAACTTGTATGAAAAAGAAAAAATTTCCAAAAAAAAAGGGAAGAAACTTAGAAACTTTGATGAAATAGATGAGCTGATCCAATGTGAACTAAAATCTTTAAAAAGCTAAATGTTTGGGAAATGAAAAGTCAAACCAAGAAAAGGAAACTAAGTGGAAGGCCCCTCCCTCTTTCAGTTTCCCGAGACGACGCTTTCTCAAACCGGAGAGGTCCACGTCAACAAACATATAAAATCTTGAAATCCAAACCTCCTTTTAATTTGGCTTGTCATAAAATAACATTATTATTCGGAAAAAGGTATCTGAAATCATGGCCAACAAATATTTCTTTCTTGTTACTATATCTTAGAGAATAAAAAAGTTTACATTTTTTTGAGCTGGGTGTTGGTTTGCTTTAATTGGCCGACCTTTTGCGGCAACTTTGAGACATGGCGTCAACTGAACTACGCGCCATCGTCTAGAGGTTACATATTTTGGCTTAAAATGCTTGACAAGTCGTACGCGTAGTCCCTCTTTTTCTTTGTTTGAATCAATAAAACAATGATGTGTTTCTGTACTTGAAGTCTGTTGATGTTCTTCGGTGAAATGGGATATGTTTTTGGTCAACTCTCGGATCTGGATGAATTAATTTGATCTGGGTTCGATCAGGTTCCTTGAAATTTTTCACCTTGTTCAGCTTTTATTAAGGTAAAGTAGATTATGCCACTGAAACACATTCTTTCGCTTTTGTTATTCTGTTTTTCTTGCCCCTTTCGAGTTCTTGTTAATGGTGTCGACGATAAGAATGAGCTAGCGGACCAGTCTTGAATGATTAATTATCTCCATGTTTTGATGATCGGATGAGTAAAAGTTTGAACTTTCATCGTGGGATTGCTGAATTATAGTGAATGATCTCTCTCTCTCTATTGATGGATGAGACTGATGTTTGATTGGAATTTATTGAATTCAAATTCTTGCAGCAGCAATTTGGATTGATTAAGGTTATGTGTGTGAATTTATTTTCTTCTGTTTTTTCTCCCCCACGATCATATTCGCTGGATATCTGGTTGAAGATTAACAGTACCTTTTACTCTCCGGCATCTTCGAATCTTCTTTATGGATTTCGAGATGTTAACTGTGAAATTTGGGAATTGGGCTCCCCTATGATGAGAAAATGGTCGTGTTTGCATGGATGGGATATTGGATTTAGTCTCCATCAATAAGAAAAGATTTCATTTTTTATGTAAAATTATCGGTTCCACCAAATATATCATAAAGCCAGCTTATCGAACTACATTGTGGGTCGCTGCAGGATCTAGGTGCTATACGCGATGAGTTGGCTAACCAAGATTTTCAAAGGTTCCAACCACAAAATATCAGGTGGCCAATATAGAAGGAGATATGAAGATGATACGATTTCGGAAGTTCCGACTACTTCAGTGGTATTCGCTTCTTTGTCATTGTCGATCATCACGGGTTTGATCCCTTTCCAGCATTTGGAACTGAAGATTTTCATAATGAATCTGATATACAGGACACAGTGCCAGATTTTGACAGAGAAGAAATCGATCAAGCGATAGCACGTTCAATTGCTGAAGAAGATGAGAGAGAGCAAAAAGCAATAGGTATAATAAATCAAGAACCAATGGCAAGGTAGTTCTTTAGAATTCTGAGATATTCTTGCTAATTTATCGAACCGTGCTGATTGGTAGACAAAGAATCTCAGTTGGAAGAAGATGAACAGCTAGCTAAGGCAATTCAAAAAAGTTTGAATGTGGATTCTCCACCTCAATCACCTCCTCGCGCCCCTCGCCTTCAGGCACCTGGATATGATATAGGCAGCTTCTTTCCCCGTGATGTATTTCGATATCCTTTAGGACACAGGTAACCAATGTACTAGTTGGAATTTATTTTCGTTTGCTTATTTTATCTTTTTCGAACCAACAGTTTCTGTTTTCTACAGAATCTGTAGTGGTTGCAAGAGTGAAATTGGCAATGACAGATTTTTGAGTGGCATGGGGGCCTTTTGGCATACGGAATGTTTCCGTTGTCATGCTTGTCATAAACCGATTTCGGATCATGAGGTTCTGAAACTGTTGTTTTGTGCTAATGTCTTTTCTGATTTTCAGTCACCTATGGTTCTGCAGAAACTAAATTGTTTCCTTAATTCTGTTTTCAGTTTTCGATGTCCGATGGTCGACCTTACCATAAATCTTGCTATAAGGATCTGTATCACCCCAAGTGCGATGTTTGCAAACAATTTGTAAGAGTTGAAGCATTTCCATAGAGCACTAGCATTACATTAGTACAGTAAATATCATAATATTTCTCAGATATTTCACGTTCATTACTTTCTGATATAGATCCCAAGCAATTCCTCTGGCGAAATTGCTTACAGAGAGCATCCTTTCTGGCATCAAAAGTATTGCCCCTCTCATGAGAATGATGGGACGCCTCGATGCTGCAGCTGCGAAAGAATGGAGGTGAGGATAGATGCACACATTATATAATCTGAATATGCTGGAAAATTTATCGAAGACGACATGTTGAACCTGACTTGTTGGGGCCTAGATATGATCATGTACATACTTTACATGGTGTATTGATGGAAAAATTTCGTTCTCGCAGCAGGTGAATTGTCGATACTTGATTCTTGATGATGGAAGGAAGCTATGTTTGGAATGTTTAGACTCTTCGATAATGGACACAAACGAGTGCCAACCTCTATACCTCGAAATCCAAGAATTTTATGAAGGTTTAAACATGAAGGTGGAGCAGCAAATTCCAATGCTCTTAGTCGAGAGACAGGCACTAAATGAGGCCATGGAGGGAGAGAAAATCGTAAGGGGTTACTTTTGGATAGCGTAAACTTTCCGAAGTTAAAAAAATTTCAAGTCATTTTTATATCATCTGTAATGTTTTATAGGGTCACCACCACATGCCCGAGACTAGAGGTCTTTGTCTGTCAGAAGAGCAAACCATTCGCACGGTACGGACATTCATCTTGATTCAAATCATTGATTGATACTGAAGTTTACTCTTTCACTTACACCAACTTTTACAGATTTTGAAGCGGCCGAGAATTGGTGGATATCGAATAATAGACATGTTCACTGAACCTTACAGGCTGATTCGTCGATGTGAAGTGACTGCAATCCTTGTCTTGTTTGGGCTTCCTAGGCAAGATTTGTGTTTTCTTTCTGTTTCTGATTCAGCTAATTCATTGACTAATAATGAAAAACACGTTATGTATTCAGGTTATTGACTGGATCCATCCTTGCTCATGAAATGATGCATGCTTGGCTGCGACTCAAAGGTTCTTGATTTCTTTTTCTTCGATGCAGCCAGTTTTTGTATCGATTTCAGTCTCTCAAAACTAGTTTTCTTTCAGGTTATCATAGTCTGAGTCCAGACGTCGAAGAAGGTATCTGCCAAGTGCTGGCTCATATGTGGTTAGAATCTGAAATTGTTCCTGGTTCAAGTAATGATGAACCTTCCGCTTCGTCTTCATCTTCTGAAGTGTCAACCGCATTACCATCTGGTTCTTCAAAGAAGGGGAAACGATCCCAGTTCGAGAAAAAACTTGGCGAGTTTTTCAAAGACCAGATTGAGTCTAACCCTTCGGTAGCATATGGAGATGGTTTCAGACAAGGCAACAAGGCGGTGCTACAGATTGGCCTAAAGAGTACTCTTGATCACATTAGGCTTACAGGAAGTTTTCCCTGTTAACTCTCAGTGAAATTCTTCTCATACATAAGAAAGAAAGAAGAAAAGTTAAAAGTAAAGAAAAAGAAATGAAAATACAATGTAACGTACTTATCTGAGTCTCACATATTTTATGTCACATACATGTTTATGAAATCTTAAATTTTCGTTGATTTAGAAAATCAAATACAAACTTGGAAATATATGAACAAAATGGCATCTTCTGTTTGCCTGTTCTATTAGATTCTCATGCACAAGAACAAAGCTGATAGTGATTGTCATAATTCCCAGATGCAAGATTTCTCGAAAACTTCGAGTTCCTGTAATAAAATACGCCATCTCTACAACACCAAATTCGTAAGAAAACAATATTACGATCGAATAGGCTAGCTAACGATTTTGGCCACATCTAATTAGGCCATCGACTCTGGTTTTTTAAACACTTGTGTTGATTTTTGTATATAAAATTCAGAAGCAAGGACAAATTTGAGCCGTCTGAACTTGGATTCTTTGTTAAACTAATCCTGAAGGCTTCAAATAACAATATCAGGCAGATTGTGACACATAAAGGATACTTGTGGGCAAAGCTGGGGACAAAGCCTCTGAGATTTTGCTTAAACAATTCTTAAACAATTCATTTATGCATCAAATTAGCAACCTTCTTCGTTTTTTATACCAATTTTTCCCAAGATGTGATCATACAGCAAATGTTATTTATACAACTCGCCTTTTAGCAATCAAAGCTCGAAGAAAATGACAATCTCTCATAATACCTTTCTGTCAATCTCTTCTTTGTTCCTCGTTTTTGCCACTTCCCTTGTTTCTGCACAGCTACCTAATAATACCGCAGACACTGATTTTACATGGTCCGCAGAGTCACCAATGTCGTGTAAAACGTATGTTACATACCGCGTACAGGCACCTTATCTAGATCTTATAAGTATCTCTTATCTGTTTGGAGTCAGCAGTATGGATATAGCGACAGCCTCGCGTTTACCGTCAGATGATTCTATTCTGATTCCTGATCAATTGTTACTGATACCAATCAAATGTACCTGCAATGGAACCTACTATTTCTCCAATGTCACCTATAAAATCATGAAAGGGGACAACTTTTACTCGGTTTCAACCAAGCCGTTTCAGAATCTAACAAACTATCAATTTGTCGAAGATATGAATCCTACGTTGAAACCAAACAACCTGACTATCGGGGAGGAAGCAGTCTTTCCTTTGCTCTGTAAGTGCCCAAGAAAATCATATTCAGATAACGGAACTAAGCATTTGATTACATATGTGTGGCAGCCAGGTGATGATGTATTTTCCGTCAGTACCATGTTTCAGGCATCAGCATCAGATATTGTCATGGAGAATAATAATCGAAACTTCACAAGTGCAATATGCCTTCCAGTGTTGATACCAATAAAGTCGTCGATTAAACTGCAGACATTTCACGCTCCAGAAACTCATACTAATTCCAAACATCACTGGATTCTTATCACAATTTTGACCCTTGTTATGGCTCTCATGATCGTGTTAACGGGTTTTGCCGCATACTTCAAACTTTTGTACAAGAAGAATAAGATGTTGGTTCGAAATGATTCTTCTTTGGAAACTTCTGATCTTATTATCCCAGCTTGCAAAGCCTCCAAAGATGAAACTTTTTCCCCGAAGATCATTCAGGATAAGCTGCTTCCAGGATTGTCAGGCTATCTTGGAAAGCCAATAATGTATGACCTGAATGTAATTTTGAAAGCAGCTATGCACTTCAGCGAACACAACAGAATTGGTGGCTCAGTGTACAAGGCGATAATAAATGATCAAGTTTTTGCGGTGAAGAAAACAAGAGATGTAGCAGATGAACTTCAAATATTACAGAGAGTGAATCATGTGAATTTAGTGAAGTTAATGGGAGTCTCCTCAGACAATGATGGGAATTTTTTCATCGTATATGAATATGTCGAGAATGGATCATTGGAAAAATGGTTGTTCCCAAAAGTGCCATCTTCTTCAGACAAAGTTGAGTCCCTTAGTTGGAGGCAGAGGTTAATTATAGCCTTGGAAGTTGCAAATGGTCTCCAATACATGCAGGAGCACACCCAACCTAGTATCGTCCACAAAGATATCAGAACAAGCAACATACTTCTTGATTCTAATTTCAAGCCCAAGATTTCAAATTTCTCTGCAGCTAGAGCAACTAAATGTTCCATCATGCTAAAAGTTGATGTTTTCTCTTTTGGGATCGTTCTTTTGGAGCTGCTTTCAGGAAAGAAAGCCATGGAGATGAAGGAAAAGGGTGAAGTTGTCATGTTGTGGAAAGAAATAAAGGGTATCTTGGAATTTGAAGATCAAAGGAAAGAGAGGCTAAGGAGGTGGATGGATCCGAGGCTCAAGGGTTGTTTCGACACCAATGATGCTCTAACCTTAGCAAATTTGGCAAGAGCTTGTACTTCGGAAAAGTCATCCGACAGACCAAGAATGGCAGATATAGTGTTCAACCTCTGCGTTCTAACTGAATCATCTCCTCAGATGTATGAGAAGTCCGGGATCTCGAATTTGGAAGCCATGGAAGTTTATCCTGTTATTAGCCCGATCATGGCTCGTTGAAAGTTTTACATGTTCATATTCGATTATGTAGCTTGTAAAGAAGTTTCCCTTATAATCACTCCAGTTACGTGTAATGTACATAAACAAACCATGTATAAATTTTCTCGAAGAGGAAACAAGCCCTATTCTGATCGATAGGTTTTTCGCAGCAGATAGTTTGGTTTGTAAACTCTGTGCGTAATCATGCACAGTTAAAAGGAAATTTATGGACAATTCTATCCACTATGTAAGAAGAAAAAACCAGTAAAACACATAGATTATCTGGACAAAAAAGTCCTTTGATGACTCCCAAATTGAGCCCACTTATTTCCACAACTGATAAACATTATCCTCCTCCAAAATCCAGCCAACCATCCAAATTAAAGAATCTAAGAAAAAAAGGCACTAAATCGAAGACTTACCAGTGACCAAAATCTTCTTTCAACACATGAAAAATTTCACCATTTCGAGTTTCTGACACTCTTCAATGGAAACCATTCTTTCTGCTAATTCCTTCTGCCCTCATTTCAAGACTCCTCTTTTCCAACCCAAACCGACTCCCGGGCTCAAACCCATTTCCTGCAACCTCAGAAAGCAGATTTCTCAATCAATCAAGCAATCTTTTCACAATCCCAATAGTTGGTTTTCTCATGCGAACCAGGGAATAGCAGCGCTCGCCATTTCTTTAGCGCTAAGCTTCTCCTACCCGATTCTGACCGACTCTGCATTTGCCTCTGAATTTGACGTCCTGAGCGACGGCCCGCCAGCAGAATCATACGTTGTTGATGATGCTGGAGTGCTCAGCCGTGTGACCAAGTCTGATTTGAAGAGATTGCTTTCGGATTTGGAGTCCAGGAAAGGCTACCACATTAACTTTGTAACTGTCCGCAAGCTCACTGTAAGTCGGTTAGTTCTTGTTTTTCCTTGCGTCTTAATGTAGTTGGTAGTGAGTAAAATTATGTGCTTGTGACGCGTAGATCTGTTTACTGTTTCCAATAAAAAGTGAGGCAAAAAATTTCAAAGTATGCGGAGTTTTCGGATAAAATATTTCAAGCCACGGCCTCAGATTAATTGATAGCTCAATCCCATGTAAAACTGCATGAGAAAAGATCGAATAAGTTCAAATTATAAGAGTGAAGAAAAGAACAGAGGAACTGGGAACCAAAGAAGGGCTAATATGTGGGCCAAAAGAATGGAGTTTCTCCGGGATTGACATGGGGTAGAATGTAGATGATTTGGCCAGTACTTAAACATTCAAGGATATTCAGTCACATATAACTTGTATTTTACATTTTGCATTGTGGATGTTCTTTGGCTGAAGAGCAAAGCAGATGCATTCGAGTTTGCTGATCAAGTTCTCGAACGCTGGTACCCAACTGTGGAGGAAGGCAACAACAAAGGCATAGTTTTACTTGTTACCAGTCAAAAAGAAGGTGCAGTTACAGGGGGGCCTGGATTCATCCAGGCTGTTGGTGATTCTGTTCTTGATGCCACTGTATCAGAGAATCTTCCGGGTATCATTCAAATACTTGGGATTTTTTTTCATGCTTGCAAGATTAGCCCATTTGCGTGTGCTTCTGGTAGATTGAACATAATGGTTGACTAGATTTGATATTATTAAGAGAATGCTTCAGCAGGAAATTGATTGTTTGGGCTGATTGGATTTTTGCAGTGCTAGCAGTGGAGGAAAAGTATAATGAAGCCTTGTTTAGTGCTGCAAAACGTCTAGTTGCAGCGATAGATGGCCTCCCTGATCTTGGTGGCCCTGTGGCTAAAGACAATAAAAGAGAGTCTAACTTCAAAACCAAAGAGGAGACAGACGAGAAACGGGGTCAGTTCTCTCTTGTAGTTGGAGGCTTGTTAGTGATTGCTTTTGTCGTCCCAATGGCACAATACTATGCGTACGTCTCCAAGAAATGAAAAAGGATCCATCTTTTGTGTTCCGGATTTTTTTTTTTCTTTTTTTCTTTATCTGCTTTAGAGTTGAGAAAATGTATAAATTATTTACATATGTTCATATGGATCGATCGATCCATGGAAACGCAATGAGCTTCTGTCTCCTGTTTCTTCATTCTTTTCGGTGCAAGGTAACTATTACCATACTACAGATTTTCTAAAAAATGTAAAGATTCATTAGTTATAATAAGGAATATCAAATCGCACAGACTAGCAAATATATATGCAATCACATAAATCACCTCCAAGAAAATGTTTCCAGCCTCTACAATGATTTACAATGAACTACAAGAACCCTGAGGTGAAACTCGTGTTTCGGTTTATATATAAACATAAAATAAATCAGCTACAAAAGATCTGCAACAGCTTATCTAGGCCTGGTATGGTGTTCTGAGATGCTGATCGCCCATTCACCGGATACGCTGGAGTTTGAAATTCTTGTAAGAGACCGAAAAATTTCATCTGTGCTGGGGCGATCTGATGGTTCCTTCTTGAGGCAATTATCAATCAATCTGAATATTAAAAGGGCAAGCTCCGGAGGGTATTTTCCTTGCAACAAAGGGTCCATTAACTGCTTGAGATTCTCTAGTCCATTTTCTTGATCTAGAACTGGATTCAGGGCATCTGATAACTGCAGATACCCCTCATACACCTGGGAAACTTTTGATCCTGTAAGAATCTCCAGCATGAGAACACCGAAAGCATAAACATCGAGTTTTGGAGAGATTAGTCCATTCTCCAAATATTCGGGAGCCATGTAACCTTTTGTTCCAACAATGTGCCTTGTTAAGAGAAACTGTCCTCCATCTCCCTCTGCAGATCTTGCCAAACCAAAATTTGCAATCTTGGCTCTATAATCACGGTTAATGAGAACGTTGCTGCTGTTCAAATTTTTGTGTACATGCGGTGGGGAGGCGTAACAGTGGAGATAATCCAACCCTGCGGCTATATCTAAGGCAATTTGCAGCCTCTGGTTCCAGCTCAAGACCTTCCTTCCATCATTGTTGTGAATCCAATCGCTGAGCGATCCGTTAGAAGCATATTCATAAACAAGATACCAGTTTCCCTCGTTGAAACAAACGCCAGAGAGACGGATAAGATTGAAATGGTTAATCTTGTTCAACAGATTGATTTCTTTCGACACATCTCCATTCACTTTCTTGATCGCAGCAAAATCCCCATTAATTGTTCCACGATAAACAGATCCCTTGATCCAGCAACTAGAACTGAAATCTTCTGTTGCGGCTTTAAGTTCTTGAAATGAATAGACTTTAAGAGACAGAGCTATTTCGGATAGGCTTTCAAGAAACTCTTCTGAATCAGGATCCTCCTCTCTTTTCAGCGGTTTTTCGACTGATTCAAAGCTCTCCGATGATACAATTGGTTCACTTTTGTTTCTTCGTTTACGAAAACACACCAAGAAAACAAAAACCCCAATAACCGCAGCCACAGCAAGACCACCGAGAACACCCACCACAGCATAAACCCATGCTTTGCTTGAGCCCCCACCACCACTAACCGGAGGGACAGATGCCGATGGTGTGCCAGACGGTGGCGGCGGAGGTTGTGGCGCTGTAACCTGTGAACTGGATGGCGGATCTTGAAGCGGAACCAGAAGAGTTGTGAATGGATAAATGGTAGCATCTTGTTCAGATAATCCATTTGCTGCAAGAATGTTCCCAAAAGCAACTCCAAAGATTTCACTTATAGCGAATACGAACTGGTTCCAAGTGACCAAATAACTCAACAAATACTTCACACCAGCGTCGCTCTGGCCTTTGGTGGGACACGCACATCTCAGTGGGACATTAAGCCGAGAGCCCGATAACAAATTCTTTGTCAGATCACCATTCTGATCCCCGATAGCTTGGCAGGTAGACAGACCCTGGAAAGTGTTGTTAGCAATACCCAAAAGCGTGTCAGCACTCTTGCTTATGTAAGAAACATTTGCCTGATAATACAAGCCCGTACAAGAACAGGTAACGGGAACAAGAACCACCCGATCCGATTCAAAGATCGCGTTTTCGGGGACCGAATTGAGTTGCGCTAATTGCGATGAGTTCACCCCCAAGAGTATGGAGATGGAGGGGACGGAATCATAAGGAGGCGTGGCCCTGAAAGTGAGATAAGATTGGCAGCTCCGGCTGACGCCATTGCAGGTGTAGCCAAGAACTGAAGTTGAATTGTCCCTGCTTTCGCATAAAGTCGCGTCCTTTCTGATGTAAGGCTGCTGCGCAAGAATCAAGGGAGAATAATAGATCATGAAGATGGAGATTGCAGAAACAAATTGAAGAAATCCCATTTTTTGTGGTGCTCCGGAGCTTGAATTTCAAGAAAATGGAGGAATTATTTGTTTATAAACAAACACATATTCCCTGAATCGGGGATGTCATAAATAAATTCAATGGGTCGTTAGAAAAGAAACAAGTTTTGAATAAAAAAATCGATCTTTTGACTGTGTCAATTGTGGAAAACTGTTTGGTTTTTGTAGATGTTCTGCGGCTCTAGTGAATTTCCAAGATGAACAATGAGACTGAGATTCCTTTGATTGTTTCAAAAGTGCCGTCACTTTCGTGGAATTTTAGATAACACAAAGAATTACGGCTGCGTTCGTTTACCTTTTATTCGGGTTTGCATTTGAAAATTCCATGATGGAGTTTAAAACCGCTGCTCGAAATTTTGTTTATTTGCATTTGAAATTATAAAACTCGAACCTTTTAAAATTAAAATCTAAATTATTTTGTTCGATAGTTTGTATATTGCTTACATAACTTTAGTATTTTATTAAAATTAGCAAATAAGCACACGTGTTGTGTGGGCGATAAAAGATATTAGCGAAAGTAATGAAAAAAAATGATATTGTTCGTTAGAAATTTTAAAAAATTGAGTATAATTTTTGTGTTGGGTTGAAAAAGATATTTCACCTAGATCTAAAAAAATAAGAAATACTCCCTCTGTCCCAATTATATTGTCTACGTTTTCTTTTTTGTTTATCCCAAATATATAGTCATATACCATATTTATTAATATTTGTTTACACTTCTTTATTAATATACCCCTATTAAGTATTAACTACAACTTGAAAATTGTGCAATCATTTTTTAATACATTGAATATGGATAAAATAGGAAGTTTATATAAACTGGTACTTGCTCTATGGATCTCCAGGTTTACTCTCACCATGAATATTCAATGGTTGGTTTCCAACCTTATCCTCCTTACGCCCTGCTTGTTTAGTTATTAGCCATAAGGCTTATTTTGTTTCTGATGTTATGTTTCTTAGTTTTTGATAGTTTTCATACGTCTTGTATGAACCAGATTGTAAGAAACTTTAATAAGAGAGAGATACTCAAACTTCACTTCTTCTTTTACAACACAAAACATCTCCTTTTATAGGCATGGAGAAACGCATACATAATTAAAAATAAAAGAAAAGAGGGGGACCATCCGATACTACATAATGGAAACAACTCATTTTACATCTGAGTGGATGCCTTTAACATGTGGTGTGGTCCACGATTTCATTTGTTTTTACATTGTGTCACTCTCTGAATCACTGGTGCATTCGGACCATTTCTTTATTGGTTTGTCTTCTTTGACAGTTGGTTTGTCCTCTTTGACAGCTGCTTCTTCTGTCTGAATGGTTTGGCAATGTCCACATTTGTGAGTGAAAATCATTGTTCTTAGTCTTTGACATAACATTTGTTGGGTTTCTCGGGTCATGTCAACTCTTGCTTCATAGATTGGAGCTTCGAATTGAGCTAACATGACTTGTTCTTTCTTTTGGATTGTCTCCTTGTGTCCAGTGGTTAATAAAATTTTACTGGTTGCAAAATTTATTTTAACCTTTGAGTTTCCATCAATCTTTTCTGTCTTTGAGATCATATCAATCAATGTCTTTATTCTTATCTCAGGAAGTGTTGAGATATCCATTACTGGTTTCTCTTCATTTGATCCTTCGAATAAGAACTTGTCTTTTTGTTTTCGACATTGAATATATACCATTGGTTGATAGAATTTGTTATCATCCCAATCTGGAAGGGTTGAGTGAATACTCAATGTTAATACTGGATCGTCCTTAAAGACTGCTTTCTTGAACTGGATGATACTATTTCTCAACTGATATGGAAATAGTTCTATTTCTTGATTGTTGGGACTGACTTCCAATCCACTTAATAATCCATTTGAAAAGAATCTTGCGACTTCATGTGCTGGAGCACCTTGCAGTGTTCTTGCTCTTGATATGCTCTGTGTGTCACAAGTTTGTAGCCAAGATTCTGCAGATGGTTTGGCTATTCTCAAATAATTTAGTATTTCAAAGAATTCAGTCTTGAGTTTTTCTGAAAAATTTGTTTTTTCAAAAATTGGTTTTTGTGGTCGCAGATTGACCATCTTTCTTTCTTTCTTTCTTTTCAAGGGCACTTTTAAACGTCCTTTCTTCTTTTTTATTTTTCTCGGTGCTGGCTGTGTCCACCGGTTCTTTTTTCTTTTCTTTTTCTTTGTCAGTGTTGGCTGTGACCGCTGACTGTTTCTCCTTTATCTCCATTATTTTGTCAAATGGAGTTGCCATTTTGATTGGTGTTCTTGGTGAGGATGATGATGATGATGATGAAGTTATCATCTTTTCTTCTGTCCTTTGAATTTTTCTACTCAAATTCCTTTTTTTTAGTTGAAGAATTTGAATTTCTTCCTGCAATTCAATCAATTGTTCTTTTAATTGACTTAGTTGCTCCATCTTGATTATACTCTGCACAAGAAAACATATTTATATATATAATGGTTAGTAAAATAACTCTTTTCGTGAGTAATTCGGATAGTTTTATTATGCGTATCATTGCATTTATAAATTCTTTTGCAAGAATTGAATCAATCTTAAATTGATTATTTTACTCAAAGAGTAATTTATGTTTCTGAATATAAATCTCATTTCATTAATTTATATTTTCTATGATTTCTGAGGCATGTTTGGATGACTGAAAGTCATAAAAGAATTCATGTTTCTGAATATAAATCTCATTTCATCAATTTATATTTCCCATGCTTTCTGAGGCATGTTCGGATGACTCACAGTCATTTTCTGGATCACTTAGGATCTCCTTTGTTATTCCATTACTACGGATAGTATAGTTTGGATGAAGTTCTCTGGTTAATGCGTCGGGTAATGAATTATCCGTTCCTTTGACATGTTGGATCTCGACACTAGTAGAAAAATCGCGTAAGACTTCGGTTATTAACCGAAGTCGTAGGAACTTAATTACCGAAGTAGTGTCAGGTGAAGTAATATGATACTTTTTTACTTTGCTGAATCGCCGAAGTCTTATACCTTAAATTACCGAAGTCTTTGGTCATTTTTTGGAGGCAGAATTGGACCGGTGCCGAAGTAAAAACATATATTTTACTTCGCTCATTTCATCAGTTACGAAGTCAAACATATGCTTATACTTCGGTAATTAATAAATTTAATGAAGTAACAACTATCATTATACTTCGGTTCGTATACAAAGTGAAAGATTGTGTTTTACTTCGTTAATTTCTTTTATCACCGAAGTAAAATGCAATCTTCTACTTCGCTTATTAATGAAATTACTGAAGCCATAGATTAGCTTTTACTTCATCAATTTCATTAACAGACGAAGTAATATAATATCTTTTACTTCATATATGAAGCCATAGAATAGCTTTTACTTCATCAATTTATTATTTTGCTTAATCGATTAGTGAAATTGTCGTTCCACCATATTAAAATTTAGATACAATAATTACACAATATAAATATATTTTTGAAATTTAAAATAGACTAATAAGGTTCATAATTTATTCATCTCAAAACAACGAACATCCATGAATTCACAAGTATATCCACCAAAATAACCAAAAAATATGCATGTATCCACAACTATTTCCACAAAACTAAAAGTGCATCTATAAAAAATAATCAAATTCTAACTATATAAACACTATGGAAAAAAACTATACATTAATACATCCTTCAACATAGGATCTATCATATTTGTTGTTGTTCCCTCACGCCAATGCCTCCAAACCTGAATCAATCGAGAGACATATATCCTTTATCAGTAACTAGTACTTGCAACAAACTTAGAATGCAAAGATTTGAGACATTTATATAATTTGAATTGAATTTGAATTTAGGTGCTAAAACAAACAATATCAGGAGTAAGTTTCTGGATTTTACTCACCGAACTTAGCAGGTCTTCTAGTTTCTACCCATTCCTAAAAGAGTTATTCTTTTGTCCGGTCAAAATTTCAAAGATCAGAACTCCGAAGCTGAACGCATCCGATTTAATGGAGAACTGGCCATGCATTGCCTATTTCGACGCCATATATCCATTGAAGTTATATTCACTGAAATAAAAAAAAATCATGGAATCAGTACTAAATCAATTCACAAATGCTGCCTCAAAAAACATTTGGGTGGAGTTATATTCACTTGGTATTGTTATCAAATTTGGCTTCAGACTGATTGTCATCCATCATCTATGATTATTAACTTAGGAGGAGTTCAACCATTCACCAGACTACTTGAACAAACAAAAACATGATATTTTACACAGATGATGTAATATTTCAAATACATTAAATATTACTGAAATTATCTTAAGAGAAGGAGACCTATTTATTTCTTCCTTGACTCCCTCGGCAATAACATCCGTATAAAAAGCATCTCACGTGCACCATTTGAACCAATTCAATGCATCGGGCATCTGTACTAAGACTAAGAACAAATTTATGAGAGTGAGAAATAAGGACTATGTATATTAACGCACACATGTTATTTTAAATATCAGAAGCTTATTGATGGAATTTTATGCTCCGTTTCTAAATCAATAGCTACTGCAGACTGTGATATATAAATCCAAACCATTGAGCCACAACTCGAGCTCTTCCATATACTGATTCAACAACAAATGTTTTAGCAGCAAATAAGGCACATTTCAAGCAACCCACGCACTTGACTTCATAGACAAAAACAACCAGGTACGCTTTCTTCATGTGATGATTGATAAATAATATTTCTCTAGGTTTCAGTTTTTTTTGAAACAATCATAATTTAAAGGTTAATATTTTCTATAGAAAGAAACGGTATGAAAATTGTAAGGGATAGTGAAGCTTAAAAGAAGGGGAAAAAGATCTACATACCCATAAAAAATGGAAGAGATCGTGATGCTTGAGGCTTCTGGATCTCAAGGAAGAATCGATCGTGCTGCTTGAAATCACGATTACTTATGAGTTGAGCATTTTTGCAGAAAATTTGCTTAAGCAGGAGATCGAATCTAATCTTGCATCAGAAGGTATATCCCATGAGCAACATAAATTTCAAAGGCAACGTATAATTTAAATGAATTGTGTATTTATGTACTATTTCAGCTAACGTATCTAATTCTTACTCCCATAATATATCATTTCAGAATGCATCAAGAATAAGCTCACAAATCCAAATCATCCAATTCACAAAAAACAGAACAAAGATACCGCAATCCAAAACAAACTTTGAGCCGAAACTATCATGTATAAAATAAACACTCGTTAAGATTTCATTTTCCAACAGGTCTGAAGATTTCGGTTTCAAAACTTAACACATCATATTAAGCAAAAACAGAGAGGACCAAGTAGGATGTTGTTGCCTAATTTACCACAGCCATACATAACAACTTCCAAAAGAATACTAATCTTCTTCCGGAGTCCTAAAAAGTCATCAAATATAATCGAATCATGTTTATATGAAATATAAGCTCATCATTTTTCAGGCTTTAAACTAGCAACCGGAGCACACATGTTGCATGTGTAGTATATTACACAATATCATAAATTACATGTGTACCATAAAAGTTCATTTCAAGGTTTAGCATGATAATGGATTTAATATTCAACGTTAAGTTTCAATATCAAATCACATTTTATTATAAAGGAAAATGAAGCAAATATCAGTTTGGAGCAAATACCTCCAAAGAAACACCTAGTCTATTGAAAGGCACAGGAAAAATTACCGCAAGGATCCAACAGATTTAAGTCAGTAACATCCTGAAGCATGGACTGACAATTGTACACATGCTGAATGGCATCAGGAGGATCAAGAACCGTCACCTCAGGATGTGTACGTTTATAATCCTTGAGAAGGTGTAAAATAACGATTAGAAAGGCAAAATGAGCGAAAGATGATCACAAAAGAAACAAGATGCTGCATGAGAATGTCTATTCCATCACAATAAAAAATTAAATTAACTCTTTATAGTCACCTTTCTGCGAGCTTCATCAACCAACATCTTGTCTTGCTTCAGAAAAACAACAAGCTCCTCATCTAAAGCAGTCTCTGCTTCAGCAGCAACCACATTTCTTGTGCTGTAAGAATACTACGCTCTTGAATATTTGTTCCAGAATTCTTTCTTAGTCATCTGGAATAGAAGAGTAAAATTAATTTTGTAGTGATTCATCGTTATGGCAATACATAACAAACACCTAAATCACACTATATCTTCAAGGCTTTTGCAGAAGGAAAAGTATATATTCTTAAACCTTACTATACAAACCACTTTGCCCAGGCAGCATTTTGAAGACGATAACTGTGTTGTAACCACGAAATATCATACAAAAATAACTTTCAAAGAAATGACAATTTTAGTTTATGTACATAATTCATATAAATTAACAAAATTTCACAAACTAACTTTAACTGATTCTTTGGAACAAACCATTAAATAGTATCATCCAAAAATGGAATTAATTTGAAACAAATTAACAGATAGGTTATTTAAAAAATTAAACTTCTTTCTATCATCATTAAATCACCTGGTCTCGTCTTCGAAGCTCTATGTTCGACTCATTACAAGATAATTAGAATATGATTAAATTTTAAGGCATCTAGACCCAGGTAAAAGAACCATGAATGAAGCATAAAAATTTCAGAAAACCCACTAAAAATTACAATAGGACGTGCGGAGAACATCACATCAACCATAAACTTTACTAGTGTACCAACGAGTGAAAGGGAGAAGTCAGTGAAAAAAAAGCACAAGAAAATATTTGGCAAACAGAAAAATCTCAAAATATGATAAGAATTTTTTTAGGTATTTTAACCTTGTTTCGGACAAAATTCAAATATGCTTGACGAACAGTTGGTTTCTCGGCAAATATCTGAACAAAAATTCAGAATCCACATGTTAAAAAAGAGCACAGATGCATATGATAAAAATACTTCAATCATTCAATAATAATTATAATTTACTTGTGACAAAAAGCAAAGCAAAGAAAGAGGCAAACAAAAGAAAAATATATTTTCAACTGTTCTCTTCTCCTACCACGCATCTGTCATTGATTTGTTTTAAACATTCACCCTAAATACAAAAATTTAAACTGAAGAGTGTTTACTGATTGGTAAGCTTTTACGCAAACCTGGTTTCATGTTTCGTCCGAACACAACCTAAGTAAAATTAACTAACTGAGAAATCATATCAAGGTGATAAAATACTAGAAGCTTGCAAATACTATTCTTTCAGTTCAGAACAAACCATAATCAATCAAATTGGAAAGTATCAAATAATATAAATATTTAATCCTACGTCTAAACAAAATTGAGGAAAGAAGCGAATACTTACTGAATACTTACTGTTATCGCATATACTACACATTTGGTGATGAATTCCTCGATAATATTTAATTCTTAAGCCTGCATATATTTCAGAGTTATTTTACAAACAAAGTAACATATATAATCATTAAGAAGTTCATAAAGTTTACCTAAAAAAAGGTTTACAAAGTTGACGTGCAAATAAGTTAGAATCCATGGAGAAAGTAAAATAAACGAATTATAAATTTATCCTATGGAAACAAAAAAAAAAATAGTCAGAGAGACAATCTGCATAAAAAGAAATGTAAATAGACAGATTACTCCAAATAAACCCCAAAAAATAGTATTATCAAAAATCAAAGTACAGTAATCAATTGACAAGGTTGTGGGGTTTTTGAGGTTCCACTTGCAAATAAACTGAGTCATACAATGAGTACTCAACACCTTCATAAAGGAATGATTCATAAAAACATGGAGCTTTGTGTCTGTCTGTCGGCTCTTTCCTTCAACCATTTAAATTCAGGTTCCTCAAGTCCGTCTCCCTCGAGATGAGACATGCCTTGCAACTAATAATCCGCCCCTCTAATCTAAAGAATCATAAAAGGACACATCAAACATTATTGAAATTCAACATGCCCAGCACACTATAATTTTTAGTAATTGAAAAAAAAACACAAACCCAACCCATAAGTAAAAAAAAAACATTTTTTTAAAAGTATTAAAATAAAAAATCGAAAGGGGCGTAGCATGATAAACATAAACACGACGACAAAAATCAACGGTAGAGACAGAAATTTGTAATCGTCCAAAAAACAACTGAACGAGAGGGAGAAAACTTAAACCCTACTCGAAAATCGTAGCCCCTCATAAACAAATCTTTAGCAAGGAAGACAATGTGCGAAAATTAAAATGTTGGGTAGATTCACGTACATCGATTGCTGCGTTCCAAAAAAAGCCCTTTGTGCTAGAGAGAAAGGGTATCGCTGTTATAAATCAACTGACAAGGATGAACGACGTGCACGAAAGAGAGACGGGATTTCGTTTAAACACCAAATTGATACAAAAATATAAGGCTTCAAATAATCGATTTTCGAATTCAAGTGTTGACGAGAAGATTTCGGCGACGGACGAACATCGGAGACAAAATCGGCGTCCTGGGGCTTAGAGAGAAAGGGGATCGAATCATCGAAAGGGAAAAGTTTTTTATGGGTTCATTTTTTTACTTCAGCAAATATATATTATAAATTTATTTGTTATTTTTTACTTCATCAAAATTATAATGCCGAAGTAAATTCTTACTTAAAATGAGTAGTGAATCCCGTGTTTTTTAAAATCTGAAGTATAAAATGCTTTTTTACTTCGCCAAATTTATTATAGAAGTCTATTGTTATATATTACTTCACAATTTTTAATCGCCGAAGTAAAAAATGACGAAGTAAAAACCCAAAATTCTACTAGTGCGAACTGATAATGGTTCAATTTCAATTGCCATCTAATTAGCCTTGCTACATTTCTCCCTGCATTTCTTGATATTTTCCTTGTCTTGAAATATGTTAAATTCATATTATCTGTTCTTACTAAAAATGGTTTAGAAATAAGATAAATTTCATAAGTTCTAATTGTGAATATTAAAGCTAATAATTCTTTTTCATTCGAATGATAATTTAATTGTGCACCTTGAAAAGTTCCTGATGTATAATTGCATAATTCTTCATTATTTCTAATAGCTGTTTTAGTAAGTTCTTCTAAATTTCTTTCTCCAGTATAAGCTTTTAAACATGCTTCCCAGTATTCATCTAAAGTGTCTGTTTCAATTATTATTATATCTTTATTTGAAGGAAAATATAATTCAGGAAGATTACTAATTATTTTCTTTTTAATAGTGTCTATATAATTAGTATCTTCTTTCGACCATTTTCACTTATAGTCCTGTTTAAGTTTTACCTGAAGAGGTTTTCTGATTTCTGCAAGTTTCTTAATGTAATTTCCAGAATAAGTTAATAATCCTAAAAATCTTCTTAATTGATCTTTATCCTTGATTTCACTAGGAAAATCATGAATTTTCTTAAGTATATTGATAAGTGTATTTTATACACTTAATTTATATATGATTTTAATTATTAATTGTTTGTTTCGAGCAGATTTATGTGGGTGTTTTGTTATTTTTGTGAGTGTAAAAAATTATTGATTTTATGTGGAAATGAGAGGAAAAAGGAGAAAAGAAGAATAAAAGAAAGGAAAAAAAGAAAAGAAGAGAAAATTGAAGAAAAGAGAAGAAACGTACAGAAGAGGAGAAGAAGAGAAAGAATGAACAGTGTTGGGTTTCTTATTGGGCTTTAAAAGTTAGCGCTTGATTGAGCGCTAAACAGAGAAGTGAGAAGAGCTAACGCGCAATGCTATGTTTCTGAGAGAATTGAGATTTCGAGTTGCAGGCGCGCCCGCGCCGTTCTTAGAGCGCCCGCCCTGTAGCTGTTTGGAAAGTTTTATTATTTCGGGTAATTAATTCTTGGGCTTGATTTTGTGGGCTTTTGTACGCAATATAAAAAGGAATTCTTATCAGAGAAGAGAGGGAGCTGCCACACACACATTAGAAATCAGAGGGTTTGATCGAGAGATTTTCCTGAGGATTTATCTGGAGCTTAACTGAAGAACGAAGACGGAGTTTGATCGACCGGACACGGCATCGACGACGGATTTGTTTCTTTTATCTTTTATTTTATTAATTCTGAATATGTTTGGATTTATGATTTATTGTTTTCAGAATTTTATTATGAACTAATTTTTATAGTCTAGAGGTCGGATGGAACCTGGTGTAGACGCTTTCATGAATTTTTGATTTTATTGAATTGAGTTTCTTCTAGATTAATTGTTTTTTCTAGAATTGATTTTCTTTTCAATTATCTGATCAATAATTGATTTGTTATATTTATTTGAAATCATTGCTCGGGAGAGGGGATTTTGAATAGGACATTAGAAAATACACTGCTAATTATTTATACAGCTCGGGAGAGTGTATGATTTTAACAGAGCTTTTTAAAAAGAACATTGTTTTGTGATAGATCACTACGATAAATTCTTAATAGGGATATTGAAATTTAATTGTAGTTGATAAACATTATTTGCTGCTCGGGAGAGGAAAATAATATACGTAAGTGTTCTTGGCTATTAATCGATTGAAATTCATGAAGATTAATTAATTAGGATTGATTGTTGTTGAAACCAGGTGAAGTCTATACCTCTAGACCATTTTTCTCTGATTGATTTTTAATCTGAAAGTTGTGTGCGTGCTTTTAAATCATCTGATTATTTATTTTATTGCAAAATTCTCAAAGTTTGATTTTCTAGATAAAGTTTAGACTATTTTAATTACAAGTACTAAATATTTTCATTTTACTCCCTGTGGGATCGATATCTGAATTATTCACTATATTAAAACTTGACACTCGTACACTTGCGAGGAAATTACACAACAAGTTTTTGGCGCCGTTGTCGGGGAGTAAATTTTGATTATTTTTTTAGTCTTGTTACCAATTAGTCTAGATTTTAATTTAGAGTTTTTATTTTATTTTTTAAAAGTTACTAATTAATTTTTTCTTATCTTTTAATTGCAGTCTATGCGACGATCTCAAAGTGCTAATTCTCTACTGTTTGATCCGGAGATCGAGCGCACTGCACGTGCTTTAAGACGAGCTAGAAGAGAAGAAATTGAAAGAATGGCTGAACAAGAAGCAAATCAAGCTCCCCTAGTGCCAATTAGAGATCACTTCAGACCGACGATCCAGGATCACTATTCTGGAATCGCTCGAGGAACTATCAATGCAAACAATTTTGAGCTGAAGCCTGCATTGATCAATATGGTTCAACAGAACCAATTTAATGGGAGCGCCACTGCCGATCCTTATCTACACCTACGCACCTTTTTGGAGATAACCGATACTGTAAAAATTAATGGTGTGTCTAAGGATATTATATGTTTACGCTTGTTTCCGTTTTCTCTCAGGGATCAAGCCAGAAGTTGGTTGCAATCACTGCCGCTTGGAAGCATCACTACTTGGGAGGTGATGGCAGAAAAATTTCTTGCAAAATATTTTCCTCCTGCCAAAACCACCCAACTGAAGATCGAGATCAGCACCTTCCGGCAGATGGACACTGAACAGTTATACGAGGCATGGGAAAGGTATAAAGAATTATTAAGACGTTGTCCTAACCACAATTTTGCATATTGGGAACAGATCGAGTGGTTTTACAACGGACTGAATGCGCCTACAAGGATGAATGTTGATTCTGCTGCTGGAGGTACTATATTTGCGAAGGATCATGTTCAGGCTTATGATATGTTAGAGCAGATGACGGTCAACAGTTTCCAATGGCCATCTGAGCGTGTGGGAGTCAAGAAGCCAGTTGGAGTGTATGCAGTAGATCCTCTCACATCCATCACTGCTCAATTATCTGCACTGACTACACAGGTAGCTTCTTTGAATAAAATTAATGTTGCAGATTCCATTGGAGTTGAAGGATCACATAACCCAGAGGAAGTTAATTATATTCATCCTAATGGCTACCGAGGTTATGGAGCGTACAGAGGTAATCCTATTCCCAATACTTTTCACCCTAATTTGCGGAATAATGAAAATTTTTCATATACTAACAATACTAATAAGGGTGATGGTAAGCCATCTTTGGAGGATGTGGTTAGTACTTTTGTGCAGGAATCAGGTAAGAGGATGGCGAGAACTGAGTCTCGACTTGACAGTTTGGAGACGCACATGGCCAAAATGGGCGTAGTGTTGCAATCCATGGAGACTAGTATTGGGCAGTTGGCGAACGCACTGAAGGACAACAATCGCGGCCAGTTCCCTAGCAATACTGAGGTGAATCCCAAGAAGCAGTGCAATGCCATCGAAGTGCGGACTGCCAAAGACGTTGGAGTTCAAATTCCTACTGTTGCGGATAAGAAACTTGAGGAAAAAGTTGAGGAGAAAGAGAAGGAGCTTGAATCTGAGCCAAAACCGATGTATAAGCCTTCACTTCCATACCCGCAAAGGTTCAAGAAAAAAGAATTGGACGAGCAATTTTCCAAGTTCTTGGAGATTTTTAAGAAGATTCACATCAACATTCCCTTTGCTGAAGCTTTGGAGCAAATGCCGAATTATGCGAAGTTCATCAAGGAGGTGATGTCCAAGAAGAGGAGGCTGCTAGAGAACGAGGTAGTGAATTTAACGGAAGAGTGCAGTGCGGTGCTCCAAAAGAAGATGCCACAGAAGCTTAAGGATCCAGGGAGTTTTACTATTCCTTGCACTATTGGCTCTTCTTATTTTAATAATGCACTTTGCGATTTAGGAGCTAGCATTAATCTCATGCCCTTGTCTGTTTTCAGGAGCTTAGGACTTGGTGAGGTGAAGCCCACCATGATCACGTTGCAGTTGGCTGATCGATCTATCACATATCCGCTTGGAATCATTGAAGATGTTTTGGTAAAAGTAGATAAATTTATTTTTCCAGCGGATTTTGTTGTGTTAGATATGGAGGAGGATGCAAACATGCCCCTGATATTGGGGAGACCTTTCTTGGCCACTGCCGATGCCAAGATAGAGGTGAAGAGAGGTGCATTATCGATGGGTGTGGACGGTGAGAGTGTAATTTTTAATATATTCATGAAGTCATCTAACACCCCTATTGAAAAATTATGCTTGATAGAGCCGGTTATAAAGGTGGAAGGTCGTTCAAAAGCCGACATTACGGTTGATTTATCGAACGAGAGAGCGCCAAAACCACCAAAGAAGGCCACGAAAAAAGCAAAATTTAAAAGGCGGTTCGTGGAATTTATTTGGCGAGTGAAAGAGAAGGGGAAGATCTAACACCGGTGACAGTCGGGCTGACGACTTTAAACCAAGCGCTACTTGGGAGGCAACCCAAGCATTTTCTTTTATTTTATTTTATTTGTTTTTATTTTTAGTTTATTTAATTTTTGTTATTTAATTGTTTTAAGTATTTTTTTAATTATTTTAAATTTTTGAGCTAATTTTTCTTAATTTTCAAAAATTTGCAGGCTCCAGAAATCTCAAATTCGAGCAAGAGGCGCGCCCGCCCCACTTATGGGAGCGCCCGCGCCTTACCTGGACGAAAGTAGAGTTATTTTGCGACTTAAAGGCGTGCCCGCACCACTCCTCTTGAGCGCACACGCTTCCTCTGCGCCACACTGATGCAAGACCAGCACTACCTGCGCTATCGCCCCTCTCCATTAGCGCTTCCCATAAGCGCAATCGCGCTACAAGCATCACCATCAGTGCCTTCATCATGCGCGTTAGCTCTCACCCTTGCGCTATCGCTCTCCTCCACATCAGGCGCTATCGCGCTCCTTAATAGCGCACTCTTAGGCGCTATCGCGCTCCTTTACCACACCACATCAAGCGCTATCGCGCGATTGAACAGCGCATGATTAGGTGCTATCGCGCAAGCATTACTTCAGAAATTTAAAAGCCCACTCCAGAGTCTACTTCTTCCAGACTTTAGAAATCACGATCCCTCGTTCGAGTCCATCTTTAAATCTCACACACTGGCACGATCATCGTAAATCTTCCACTCAACAAAATATCATCATCTCAAGGATTTTGATCTTGATTACAAGGTAGAGATTCTCAGAATTGGTCTTGCTCCATCTACGCTTGTCGAGAAAGGGGAATTTGGAAAATTTGGAAAATGTTATTCTTGAACGGTACAAAAGCTGAAATTTTATCTATTACATTTGATTCGTGATAAATGTTGTGATTTGAGGCTATTGAGTTGTTTGAGCTGTGGTGTAGAGTACGTTTGATGCAGTGAAATTCTATATCATTTTATTCGTGCCTACCAATTGTTTGTTGAATTGCTTGGGTTGTATTTGAACGTTGGCTGCTGGAATTGTTTGGAGTTTAGTGCATTGTTTGAGGCATTTGATTTGATTTGAGTTGAATTATTGAGTTACAATGCCACCGAAAACCAAAGGGAAATGAGCAATTTTTTCGTCCTCTGCTGCTTCATATGATAGACACAGATTTTGGAATGCCACAACAGAGGAGTATTGTTTTGATGTAATGGAGCGAGGGATGCACAAAGAAAGAGGAATGAGTTTGAGAGAGCATAGTGCGCCGGCGTTAATTGAAGCTAAGATAAGAGGTTGGGAGACATTTGTGAGGAGTCCACCAGATGCTGTTATATCATTGATTCATGAGTTTTATGCAAATTTGATGGTTAAAGATGTGAATCTGAAAGTTCGAGTTAGAGGGAAATTGGTGCCTTTTGATAAGAGTACAATTAACAGTCTCTATGAAATGCCGGATTTGGACATTTCAGATGATGAGTATGAGGTATTTAAGAATGAGTCATATCCAAAGAATATTGTAATTCAGACTTTGTGTCATGATGGGGCGGAATGGAAGAGGAATGCAAAGGATGAAGCTGTTACATTTACATCCATCTTTCTTAGAAGAGAAGCGAATAATTGGCATGAGTTTGTGGCTGCCAGAATTTTGCCATCTGGGCATACATCTGATGTGACTAAGGTTAGAGCTGGTCTTGTATACTGCATTGTCACTGGAAAATCTGTTGATGCTGGGAGGGTGATTCAGGAGTCTATTATTGCTGCAGTTAGGGGTTCCTCGACTATCAGTTTACCCCACTCGTCTTTGATTACTCAACTTTGCCGGTTAGCTGGTGTTGTGTGGGATGATACGGAGCAGATTCTTCCAATTCGATGTCCTATAAGAATTACTGGTGCACTGATATGGGACAAGAAGAAGAAAGCAGCCAGTACTTCTGAACAGGCAGCTGAACCACCGCAGCCCTCTGAGCCACTACCTCACTTTGAGCCAGCACCTTCCCATTTGGAAGGACCTATGTCACTACCGACGCATCCGACCACTGAGTATTCTACTCGTGATGATTCTACGGCCGTGGTTACTCAGATGAAGAAGCAGTGGAAGATGATGCGAGCACATATGACATATATGCATGACTTCACTGCCGCTCTCGCCCAGAATTATCCGCCCACTGTTGTGCCTTATCCACCTCCTCCGCAGTGGTCTTCTGATGATACTGCTGCTGCTGCACCTTTTTTTCATGGAGATGATGATGATGACGCCGAGTCCTAATGCTCGGTGTCGAAGGTATGAGTCCCTTGTTATTTTTATTGTTTTTAATCATTAGGGACAATGATTACATTAAGTTTGGGGGGGTGAATCAATGTTTGATTTAGTTTTTTGGTTGAAAGTTGAGTTTTGAATTTCATAGATAAAATTTTTGTTGAGTTTAGTTATTTTTGGTTGAGTTGAGTTGAATTTAAAAGAAGTTGAGAAATATTGGATGCATGGTTGATGAAAAATATTTTTGTGCTATAACTGAAATCCATGATTGTCTACCTATCTGACAAATATTTTTGAAAATATGGAACCAATTAGATGAACAATTTTCTATATACTCTGTGATTAATACTTGAATCTGATTTTTGAGACATACAGACATAGATATGATTGAGGCATTGTTTGAAATTTTTGGGCCTAATTTTCATTGAATTTATCCTTAGTTGCCTATTTGAGCCTACACTTGTATATTAGTACATTGAGGTACGAGAAAATCTGAATTTTTTGTGAAAATCATCGTTAACTGCTGATGATTATTTTTTCTGCACTGATTGAGATTTGTATGATTTAATTGTGGATTGAGACTTGTCTAGAACTAGTTCGAACACTCTTCGAGGCGAAATATGGGCAAAACTGAGATTAGGAATGATTTAGGCAATTTTTCTGAATTCGTTTGAGCCTTTCAAGCTACCTAATTATTTGTTATCCCTAGTACCTTATTTGAGCTTTATTGAAAATCGAATGACATGCGTGTAAACGTGTGATAAGCCTCAATTCGTAATTATTTCAAGGTCCTACATTGACTACCTGAATAGCCTATACACTATTTCCTACCTTTAAGGGAGTAATTTGAATGCTAAAATGTTGTATGCTCCTAGCTTTATTTGTGAAAAATGGAATGGTGTGGTGGATAAATGGAAATGAGGAAGGTAGTAGAAAAGAAAAAGAGAAGAAAAAAAAATGTGGTTGGAAAAATTTGAAAAGAGTTGTGAAAAAGATGAAGTTGAGAAAAAATTAATGAAGTGAATTGAAGAGAAAAAGTGGGAAATTGTGAATGAAAAAGGAGTCGTAATTAGAGTTTGATAAAATATGAATTACTCCTTATTTTGAATTCTTATCCTTTGTTTGTAGCCATGAGCCAGGCCTTACATTATAAGCTGAATAAGTCCTATTGACCGAGTCTCAGTTGCCCAATATACTAGTGGAGAAGAGTTGCGAGAATTTAGCCTATGGACTGTTGATTGATGCTTTTAATGATTATAAATTTTGATCTAAACACGCACACACTATTATTCTTTGCATTTACCTAATTGTGAGTGTTTTTGATTCAATATCCTATATTTGATCCTATGCTATCCTTGAAAAATCCTCATGATCTATGAATGTTTGAATTGAATTTGGAGAATGGTGTTTTGAACTTGAGTTGCGGAGATTATGAGTTTATGCGGTTATTATTTTGTGATTGGCTAAAACTTTCAAGTGTTAGTAGGTGTGACATGATTGGATTTGATATTTTTGAAATCATTGTTGATGCTATTGCTCCATAATATTTCTTGACTCTTTTTGTTGGTTTTTGAGAGAATGAGTTTTTGGAATTTAATAGTTTTGCTCGGGACTAGCAAAAGTCTAAGTTTGAGGGTATTTGATAAGTGTATTTTATACACTTAATTTATATATGATTTTAATTATTAATTTTTTGTTTCGAGCAGATTTATGTGGGTGTTTTGTTGTTTTTGTGAGTGTAGAAAATTATTGATTTTATGTGAAAATGAGAGGAAAAAGGAGAAAAGAAGAATAAAAGAAAGGAAAAAAGAAAAGAAGAGAAAATTGAAGAAAAGAGAAGAAACGTACAGAAGAGGAGAAGAAGAGAAAGAATGAACAGTGTTGGGTTTCTTATTGGGCTTTAAAAGTTAGCGCTTGATTGAGCGCTAAACAGAGAAGTGAGAAGAGCTAACGCGCAATGCTATGTTTCTGAGAGAATTGAGATTTCGAGTTGCAGGCGCGCCCGCGCCGTTCTTAGAGCGCCCGCCCTGTAGCTGTTTGGAAAGTTTTATTATTTCGGGTAATTAATTCTTGGGCTTGATTTTGTGGGCTTTTGTACGCAATATAAAAAGGAATTCTTATCAGAGAAGAGAGGGAGCCGCCACACACACATTAGAAATCAGAGGGTTTGATCGAGAGATTTTCCTGAGGATTTATCTGGAGCTTAACTGAAGAACGAAGATGGATTTTGATCGACCGGACACGGCATCGACGACGGATTTGTTTCTTTTATCTTTTATTTTATTAATTCTGAATATGTTTGGATTTATAATTTATTGTTTTCAGAATTTTATTATGAACTAATTTTTATAGTCTAGAGGTCGGATGGAACCTGGTGTAGACGCTTTCATGAATTTTTGATTTTATTGAATTGAGTTTCTTCTAGATTAATTGTTTTTTCTAGAATTGATTTTCTTTTCAATTATCTGATCAATAATTGATTTGTTATATTTATTTGAAATCATTGCTCGGGAGAGGGGATTTTGAATAGGACATTAGAAAATACACTGCTAATTATTTATACAGCTCGGGAGAGTGTATGATTTTAACAGAGCTTTTTAAAAAGAACATTGTTTTGTGATAGATCACTACGATAAATTCTTAATAGGGATATTGGAATTTAATTGTAGTTGATAAACATTATTTATTGCTCGGGAGAGGGAAATAATATACGTAAGTGTTCTTGGCTATTAATCGATTGGAATTCATGAAGATTAATTAATTAGGATTGATTGTTTTTGAAACCAGGTGAAGTCTATACCTCTAGACCATTTTTCTCTGATTGATTTTTAATCTGAAAGTTGTGTGCGTGCTTTTAAATCATCTGATTATTTATTTTATTGCAAAATTCTCAAAGTTTGATTTTCTAGATAAAGTTTAGACTATTTTAATTACAAGTACTAAATATTTTCATTTTACTCCCTGTGGGATCGATATCTGAATTATTCACTATATTAAAACTTGACACTCGTACACTTGCGAGAAAATTACACAACATATATGCGGTTGTAAACAATGTTTTCCATCTTCTATTTGTAATCCTAAATAATTTATTTTTGTTTTGAATAATTATGTTTTCTTTTCAGAAAGTATAATTCCATCCTTATGACAAATATCTAATACTGTATGAGATCTTTATAATGTTGATCTAGTGTTTTTGAATAAATTAATATGTCATCTATATAAACGCAACAAAAATCTATATATGATTTAAAAGATTCATCCATATATCTTTGAAAGATACCTGGTGCTTGTTTAAGTCCGAAAGGTAATACAGTCCATTGATACTGTAGTGACCCTGCATGGTATCACCTACTAACTGGCAACTAATAGCATGCATTAAACTTAATACAGCAAAATAACTTAACAGAGTAAGACATGCGGAAACAAAACCATAATTTACATATCAGCTTAGTAACATAATCCAGACTTAAATCTGTAGTGATACAACCAAATCGAAATCTTAAATAGTAAACATTATACAGCTATATCGAATCCTGCTGTATAATAAAATCCTCAAGGCTCCTGCTCCCTAGTCCTGCCTTGAACTACCAGCTCCATCCATCCTGCGACCTGCCCCATGGAATAGGGTGTCCAAGATAACAACTAGGACGTGAGCGCTACGCCCAGTACACAGACATGAGTAAACATATGTATATAATGCATGCAACATGATGACTGGTAAAAGATCATCTGAAAAGTCATGCTCAGAACCGGCGCCATATGAGTGCTGCCACCGCACGGATCAACCTCTGGGTGCAACCACACTCGTCTAGTACACCAGAGTAGACAGACATAAATTCCCCCGCCGTCGTGGTACTCTCAGTGACAGACTATCGAGTATAGAGCTGAGCGGCTCTATAGTCAGGTATAACAAGGTATAGGCTCAACGTGTATATGCACATGACATATGAGTATAGAAAACGGTAAATCATACATCATGCCATATAATAATGCCAAATAAATGCAACATATAAACATGTATACTCGCTGGCAATCTCAGTCAATGTGTACGTACCTTTAGGCTAGTTCAAGTATAATAGGATCCTAGGTTCCAAGCCTATATTCAAAAGTTCACCGTATCACTACATAAATTCTATAAGCCTTAACTAAGCTAATAAGTACTCCCAAAACTTAAATAAATTCCCGAACCATACCTTCGTCCGTAGTTAGCCCTTTGAAGTCGCTAGTCCCGGATGACTATAACCACACCTTGGTTATTCCATAACCTCTATTATAACCGATAGGGCCCTCAAGTGTATATCTCACACTATATAACTGAATAAAGAAACTCGGGAATTCGTAATTCAGAAATGAATCTGAGAAGCCCTATTTATTGGCAAATTTCTCGGCCAGGATCGGAACTTCCGATTTCGGGATCGGAGCTTCCGATCCAGCTCATTGCGTGCATGTCTGCCACGCCAGGATCGGAACTTCCGATCTACGATCGGAGCTTTCGATCTGCTCTATGATCGACACTTGTCAAAACTCGCGACTGAGTCATCGATCATTTCTGGCAGCTGGGGATCGGAACTTCCGTTCCAGGATCGGAGCTTCCGTTCCGATCGGAGCTTACTATCTAGGATCAGAGCTTACTATCCGGGATCGGAGTTTACTATCCGGCCCAAAATTAAAAAGCTCAAATTTTACTTCTGAAGTCCAATAACACTCCGAAATTGGTTAAATATCAACCCTTAATCATGTTTAACATATTATTATCTTAAAATGGTATCTGGGTTACTACATTCTCTCCACCTTTAGATATTTCGTCCGCGAAATAACATCTAAAGACAAATCAAGATAACAATATGAAACATCAAACCATGTCTTATTACAATAACGGTAATTACATCTTACATGATAATAAAAAATACAAAGCAAACAACTCAGGATATTCTGCTCGCATACGACTCTCAGTTTCCCAAGTTGCTTCTTCAACGCCTCGGCGCTGCCACTGTACCATCACAAGTGGTATAGTCTTGTTCCGAAGAACTTTCTCCTTCCTGTCTAGGATACAGATTGGTCGTTCAACAAAAAACAGATCTGGCTCTAGCTGAATATCAGTAGACTGAATCACATGAGATTCATCAGCTATGTACTGTCGAAGCAACGACACATGAAAAACATTGTGTATACTGGAAAGAGATGGCGGTAAAGCCAAACGATAAGCAACATCTCCGATCTTCTCTAGTATCTGGAAAGACCCAACGTAACGAGGAGACAACTTGCCTTTCACACCGAATCTCATCACCTTCCTGAAAGGTGATACTCGCAGAAATACATATTCACCAGGCTCAAACTGAAGTGGCCTGCGGCGAATATTCGCATAACTGGCTTGTCTATCTTGAGCAACTTTGATCCTATGCTTGATCAAATCTACCTTGTCTACAATCTGCTGCACCAATTCAGGACCCTCGACTTGCCGTTCCCCGACTTCATCCCAGAATAACGGAGTACGACACCGTCGACCATACAATGCCTCGAAAGGTGCCATATCAATACTACGATGATAACTGTTATTGTAGGCAAATTCAATCAAAGGTAACTGATCCTGCCAAGATAAACCAAAGTCCATGATAGAAGAATGTAGCATATCCTCCAGCGTACAAATAGTGCGCTCTGACTGCCCATCAGTCTCCGGATGATACGCAGTGCTCAAACTCAGAGTGGTACCCAACGCTTGCTGAAAACTACCCCAAAAACGTGAAGTAAATCGCGGATCTCTATCACTGACAATACTCACTGGAATCCCATGTAATCGCACAATCTCCTGGATATATAAGCGTGCCATGCGATCATAAGAATACTCCCGGTTATAAGGAATGAAATGTGCTGATTTCGTCAAACGGTCAACAACGACCCAGATAGCATCACACTGACGTGACATCATAGGTAAGTGGGTGACAAAATCCATAGTCACGTGCTCCCACTTCCATTCGGGAATCTCAAGATTCTGCAGTAATCCACCTGGTCGTCGATGTTCAGCCTTGACCTGTTGACAAACCAAACATCTCGAAACAAATTGATACACACTTCGCTTCATCCCCTTCCACCAGAATCTAGTTCGCAAGTCCTTATACATTTTCATACTTCCAGGATGAACTGATAATCGACTCCTGTGAGCTTGAGATAGAATATCATTCCTGAGCTCCGCAACATTAGGTACAACCACTCTATTGGATAGGCACAATAAACTATCTGCCTGAAAATGGAATCCAGATGTATTAACTCTATTGGCTAGACGTGCCAATCGCTGAGTCTTAACATCAGATATCTGAGCATCTCTGATCCGAGAATACAATGCTGGCTCAGATAGAATAGTATACAAACGAATCACATTCCTCCCTTTCTTGTGCTTGAGCGTAAAACTCAATTAACAGCACTCTTGAATCACATGAGATATTTCATTATTCTGAAGTGCAGACAGTCTCACCTGCCGACTCAAGGCATCAGCAGTAAGATTAGCAGAACCTGGATGATATTTGATTTCACAATCATAATCCTTCAGGAGATCCATCCAGCGTCTCTGTCGCATATTCAACTCTGCCTGAGTGAATAAATACTTCAAACTCTTGTGATCCGTAAATATCTCAAATTTCTCGCCATAAAGATAATGTCTCCAAATCTTGAGCGCAAATACAATGGCGGCTAACTTGAGATCATGCACTGGATAGTTATTCTCATGCTTCTTCAACTGTCGAGAAGCATAGGCAATAACATGTCCATGCTGTGTCAACACACATCCCAACCCCTGACCAGAGGCATCAGTATAAACAACACAACCTCATGATCCAGAAGGTAGAGCTAGCACAGGTGCAGTAGTAAGGCGTCTACGCAGCTCGTAAAACGACTCCTCACAATCCGAGGACCAAATGAAGGTAACATCTTTCCGAGTAAGCTGAGTCAAAGGCCTGGCCAACTGTGAAAAATTCTCGATGAACCGACGGTAATATCCCGCTAGACCCAAGAAACTACGAATCTCAGCAACCGTTGTCGGACAAGACCAGTTCAGCACTGCCTCTATATTACTAGGATCAACAGATATTCCTTCATTAGAAATCACATGACCGAGAAACACTACCCGATCAAGCCAGAATTCACACTTGTTCAATTTCGCATATAGCTGCTTATCTCGTAACTTCTGTAGAACAATCCTCAAATGTTGTGCATGCTCATCCTTGTCATGAGAATAAACAAGAATATCATCTATGAAGACGATGACAAATCTATCCAGATAATCTCGAAATACCTGATTCATCAGATTCATAAAGACTGCCGGTGCATTCGTCAAACCGAATGGCATCACCAGAAACTCATAATGCCCGTATCTGGTCCTGAAAGCAGTCATAGATATATCTGAGTCTCGTACCCGCATCTGATGGTATCCAGATCTAAGATCTATCTTCGAATAAACAGAATTACCCTGTAGTTGATCGAACAGATCATCAATCCGCGGCAAAGGATACTTATTCTTGATGGTGACATGATTCAACTGCCTGTAATCAATACATAATCGCATCGATCCATCCTTTTTCTTGACAAACAAAACAGGTGCTCCCCACGGAGAAACACTCGGACGAATATATCCCTTATCAAGCAGATCTTGCAACTGCTGTTTCAATTCCCTCATCTCTGACGGTGCCAGACGATAAGGTGCTCGGGATATAGGCGTAGTTCCTGGTACTAGATCAATACCAAATTCAACCTCTCGAACCGGAGAAAAACCAAGAATCTCATCAGGGAATACGTCAGGAAAATCGCTGACAATCGGTAGCTGATCAATACTCGGACTACTTGTAGACATATCAACCGCATAGATGAGGTAGCCCTCCCCACCTGACTCCAAGACATGACATGCCTTCAGAGCCGAAACAAGTGGCATCGGAGGTCGCGCACCCTCACCATAAAAGTACCAGCTATCACCCTCAACGGGATGAAACTGTACCAGACACTGATAAAAATCCACAGTAGCGTGATACAAAGTCAGCATATCTATTCCCAAAATACAATCAAAATTCGTCATCGCTAATATCATCAAATTAGCCGATAACACATTACCCTCAAATTCCAGAAGGCAACCCATCACTAGACGCTTAGTTACTACCTCCTGCTCCAACGAAGTAGATACAACTAAATCCATATCTAATGATACGTAAGGTAATCTATGTCTCTTAACGAAGCGACTAGAAATAAAGGAATACGATGCTCCAGTATCAATTAATACAAGTGCAGGAATACCACATAACAAGAAGTTACCTGCCAACATGCGATCGCTTCCCTCAGTAGCCTGCTCCTGAGACAAAGCAAACACCTGCCCTTGAGTCTGGGGACGAAAACCAGAAGAACTCTGTGGTGCTGGCTGCTGACGTGGAAAAGTAGAAGCCTGAGATCCAACCTGGGATCCCGATCCACTAGCAGAACTCATGCGCTGAGGACAATCTCTCCGCAGATGTCCCTGCTGACCACAAATATAACAAGCCCCAGTAGCTCTCCGACATGAAGCTGCAGGATGCTTCCCACCACAGTGGCTACAAAACTCCTCCTTCTTCTTCTTCTTCTTCTTCCCAAAGCGGAAAGTACCTCGTGAACCACGAGAACCAGACGAAGTAGTAGGAGTAGAAAAAGACGTAGGTACAGATGGCACAACAGATTGAGCTCGAGGCTCAACAAATCCACTAGGCTGTGCTGGCATCATCAACTGTCCACGCCTGTTGCTGGTCTCCACAAGACGGCAACGGTTCACCAAAGTCTCATAAGACACCGGGTCATCACAGACGACAACCTGTGCGTAGATATCTTGGTTCAGGCCTTGCAGAAAGATATCATACTTCGACGCATCACTCGCATTAATATGGGGACTGAAAGGTAGCAGATCAAGAAATCGCTGCTGATACTGATCAATATTCATTGATCCTTGCCTCAAAGTAAGCAACTCCATAGATCGTGCTTGGCGAACAGTCGGAGGAAAATATAATTTCTGAAACTCCCGACAGAAATCCCCCCAAGTCACCTGTCCTCTCTCAGTACATGCCTGAGCAACCTTGGCATCCCACCAAAAACGTGCTCTATCCTCTAGAACGAATTCTAGAACTTCCAGTTTCTGCTCCTCAGTACACTCGAAAGCTCGGAACGTGCTCTCAAGTTTAGACATCCAGCTTCTAGCTTGTTCAGGATTCTCGCCTCCCGCTAAGGGTTTCGGTCCTACCTGCATGAACTTATTAATAGTATAGCAACGTCGACCCTCATGAGGACGATGTTGATCATCCTGATGATGATGGCGACGATGATGATGACCACCTCCCTGGCCAACACTACCGTGACTCTCATCAGCCATATCCTGAAAAGAATTGCACATTAAAATCCCAAATGCGCAAGAATTACTCAAGACTAAACTAAATCCCAAGTACTAATCCCAAAATCTATGCATGCTCTGATACCAAAAATGTAGTGACCCTGCATGGTATCACCTACTAACTGGCAACTAATAGCATGCATTAAACTTAATACAGCAAAATAACTTAACAGAGTAAGACATGCGGAAACAAAACCATAATTTACATATCAGCTTAGTAACATAATCCAGACTTAAATCTGTAGTGATACAACCAAATCGAAATCTTAAACAGTAAACATTATACAGCTATATCGAATCCTGCTGTATAATAAAATCCTCAAGGCTCCTGCTCCCTAGTCCTGCCTTGAACTACCAGCTCCATCCATCCTGCGACCTGCCCCATGGAATAGGGTGTCCAAGATAACAACTAGGACGTGAGCGCTACGCCCAGTACATAGACATGAGTAAACATATGTATATAATGCATGCAACATGATGACTGGTAAAAGATCATCTGAAAAGTCATGCTCAGAACCGGCGCCATATGAGTGCTGCCACCGCACGGATCAATCTCTGGGTGCAACCACACTCGTCTAGTACACCAGAGTAGACAGACATAAATTCCCCCGCCGTCGTGGTACTCTCAGTGACAGACTATCGAGTATAGAGCTGAGCGGCTCTATAGTCAGGTATAACAAGGTATAGGCTTAACGTGTATATGCACATGACATATGAGTATAGAAAACGGTAAATCATACATCATGCCATATAATAATGCCAAATAAATGCAACATATAAACATGTATACTCGCTGGCAATCTCAGTCAATGTGTACGTACCTCTAGGCTAGTTCAAGTATAATAGGATCCTAGGTTCCAAGCCTATATTCAAAAGTTCACCGTATCACTACATAAATTCTATAAGCCTTAACTAAGCTAATAAGTACTCCCAAAACTTAAATAAATTCCCGAACCATACCTTCGTCCGTAGTTAGCCCTTTGAAGTCGCTAGTCCCGGATGACTATAACCACACCTTGGTTATTCCAGAACCTCTATTATAACCGATAGGGCCCTCAAGTGTATATCTCACACTATATAACTGAATAAAGAAACTCGGGAATTCGTAATTCAGAAATGAATCTGAGAAGCCCTATTTATAGGCAAATTTCTCGGCCAGGATCGGAACTTCCGATTTCGGGATCGGAGCTTCCGATCCAGCTCATTGCGTGCATGTCTGCCACGCCAGGATCGGAACTTCCGATCTACGATCGGAGCTTCCGATCTGCTCTATGATCGACACTTGTCAAAACTCGCGACTGAGTCATCGATCATTTCTGGCAGCTGGGGATCGGAACTTCCGTTCCAGGATCGGAGCTTCCGTTCCTATCGGAGCTTACTATCTAGGATCGGAGCTTACTATCCGGGATCGGAGCTTACTATCCGGCCCAAAATTAAAAAGCTCAAATTTTACTTCTGAAGTCCAATAACACTCCGAAATTGATTAAATATCAACCCTTAATCATGTTTAACATATTATTATCTTAAAATGGTATCTGGGTTACTACAGATACTGTCCTTTTGGACAACTGAATGCTGTAAGTACTTGTGTTTGTGGTTCTAGTTGAATTTGCCAGGATCCTGATTTACAATCTAAACTGGAAAAATATTTCATTTCTCCTATATAAGATAGTAAATCATTCTTATTTGGGATATAATATCCATCCATAATTGTTGCTTTATTCATCTTTCGATAATCAATTACCATTCTTTTCTTATCAGTATCTTTATTACTGACATAAAAGGCTGGTGAAGAGTGTGGACTTTTACTAGGGATGATTATCTTAAGTTTTAATAATTCTTGAACTTCTTTTTCAAATATTTTTACATCATCCATGCTACATCTTCTTGGTGCTTCACGGATTGTGATATTAGGGTCTTTGAGTTTTATTGAAGCAATGAATTGTTTTCTTTTCTTAATTTTGTCCTGAGGATTTTCAGAACAAATATCATGAAATTTCCTCATGATTTATTTTTCAGGATTAATCGTTAAAATATTTTCTATTTTTAGTTCTATTGGATTTGTATTTCGTTTATGAAAATTCTTTGTAAATCCTTCATTTTCTACGCGAAATGCTGTTCGTATTTTGGGAATGTAAATCATTGATGATCCTTTGTTTAAAGTTATGTGATCTTCAAATTGTGTAAAGGGAAGATATTCTCTTAAAAAGTTATTTTCTATTATAATGTACATTCCTAATTCTATTTGATATATAATGGGTATTACAAATTTTGTTTCTTCTATTTCTATTTTTAATTTTTCTGCTACTGTATTAAGCATGATTATTGATCCATCTCCTATTCGAACTTTTAATCCTTTATCATATTTCTTCCAATAATGATTTGGAAGTATATGCTTGCTTCTTAAACACATACTTGCTCCTGTATCAACATAAGAATGTATATGATATGGTTTATGTTCTTTGATTTTAATTTGAATTTTTATATATGATGATGTCGAAATTTTACCTCGGGTTCGGTCTGGTAGAATGGATCTTCCAAATCTTCTATGAAATAGGTCGGGTCGGGTATGGCGGAACTGCACAAGCAACAGCTAGGTCAAAGGGACGCCGAAAGTGTTTTCGGCATGACCCCTCCGATGCCTAAGTCAGTGTCTTGAAGACAGAGGGTATGATTAATGCGAAAACTGAGAGATATGAGTGCGTGAAGGTAAAAGTAAGAGTGAATGTGTGAGGAATAATGAAAAGTAAGTAATGAATAATGAATTCTCAAAACCATAACAGTACCTGTATTTATAGGAAAAATTAGAGTAAGTTACTTAGTCGAATTATAACATGTCCTGGAGTAGGACTCTTCACTCATTGGACCGCCTTCAAGTTTATCCCCATCTCATAAATATCTGGAGATGGTCAAACTTATCCACAATGCATGTAAATCCGAGACTTAGAAAAGTCTATCCAGCCCATTAGGGCCCAGCTCTGGTCAGCCCATAAATAACAGCCCAGTTCAAGTCAAGCCCTAACAGGTGTAAAACTGGGCTGGACCTTGCCTAATGATTATAATTCAATAATTGGGCCAACCCTCATAAACCCATAACGAATGGATTCGGGTTAAAATAATTTCACGGGGTATCAATAGTACCTCCCGAACTGGTCTAAAAGAAGAATGAGTTTAGACTAAGAACGGAGTCCGGTCCCCACACTGTACATGTGTCCTTAGAACAGTCCAGCATTTTATTCATGCAATGTGTTTCTTTTGGACGGTCCAGATCAGGATCCGCGTGATGTGTTTTTCATGAACGGCTCAGATGTCCCCTGACGGTTCATTTATCGAAGCCAAAAACCCTGACTTGTCCCGTCCCTAGCCGTAGATCCAGTAAAAAATCAACGGTCCAGATCGATTCACCATCTCTATATATATGAGTCGGTAAAAATTTTGTTTGTTACCTTTTACTTTTGTACTGTTACACTGCAAGAATTTCGAGAGCCCTCCGGACCTGGACTGCGCAATCCCGAGCTGCCTTTATCGTTTGTGTCAATCCCGGGCTACAACTCTCTCACCTGTAAGTCCTCCCGCCTTTACACTAGGTTGATTAACATGTCTTCCCCCGACGAAACTTCCGTTAAAGAAGTAGTATCTTTTATCGAAGCACCCAACTCTCCCTCTAACGACCCCAAGCCCTCTGATTCCAATAATCCAAGCTCCGAGCTGGATTTATCGGAGACTCGTATAGAAAAGTTAAAGCGACTACACAAACTTAGGTCGGATGAGGCCCGTTTATCTGCTAAGAGTAGACAATGGTATGAGGTCTTGGCCTCCCACTTGAGCCCTGACCTGGGTCCTAGTATTAGAGAAAGATCGAGAATGCCTGAGGGCTATGAGCTCATAATCCCGGGCCGTAAAGACCGAGCTCACAAACCACCTACTGGTTTTTTAAGTTTCAGCATAGATCAAGAATGGATTTGAGATTTCCAATCCCGAGCTGCGTATCTCAGCTCTGTCAATATTTTTGTGTGTGCCCAAGTCAATTGTCCCCGAACTCGTTTAGTTCGATCTTATCCCTAGCTGTTCTATTTTGTTTTTTCAGAATTCCCTTAGACATAGGAAATTTTATTCAATTCCTTCAAATTAAGAAGAATGCCCCGGGCCGTTTTTACATTTCCATGCGACCTGAATACCCCTTTTTAAGGGGAAAGCCGAGCTCTCACAAAGGTTGGACCAATAGATATTTCTATGTTAAGCCTACCCAGTCCTGGGAGTATCGAAGTAACTGGGCTATGAATTTCACCACTCCTGACCCCCCAGATCTACCATCCCATAATTTTACCAATTTTCTCAATACCATGTCTGTTCAAATTTTTGACATCGAGAACTTGATCGGGGATGATCTGCTCTGCCATTACGGCTTCAATGGGAAAGGAGTAGAGATCGAAGGGGATGTAGGTAGTACCCCTGTTCCCGTACTACCAATATTTAGACTAATTAAGACACACAATTTATTTATTCATTGCACTTTTATTTGTTTAGACGACAGGATCAGATCCGCCACCATGCCTGCAAATTTCAGAGCTGCCTTGAAGAACCTGAAAAGGAAAAAATCAGAGGACGCGGAGGCTAGCTCGAAACCCGAGGCTGAACTGATTGCACCGCCTAAGAAAAAATCCTCCAAGGCCAAGGAGCAAGGGCATACTACGGCTTCCGAACTGCCACCACCACCTTCCTCCTTATCATCCCGACCTCATGGCAAAGGCCCGGTAGAGGAGTTTGGATCTCTTCAGGACATGGAGCGCCGGGGTACGGCGGCTCAGCCCGAGCTACCTGACCTGTCCTTCTTCTCGAAGCCCGATCCCCAAGGGACCCTGGGCATAATGCAAAACTTGATCTCCCGAGGTGACGTAAAAATTCTACAAGCTGTAACTCATCTTGAGGCTGAACAAAACTTTGCTTTGGCCTTCATGCAGGTATGTTACTGTGCTTTAATTCCTAGCTTATACACCGAGCTAGTGTTCATCCTTTTATATTATCACAGGCTTTAGCTTAGGGTGGGGAGATCACCAGTCGAGCTTCCCAGGAACGAGAAGACCATGCCATGAATCAAGAAGCCTTTGTATCTCGGATTTCCGAACTCACGCGGAAAACCCGTGAGATGAAAAAAGAGTATGAAGAGGAACAGCTCGGTCTCCGTGCTGAAGCTGAGTCCTGCCGCACAACTTTGGAGGCTGTCAACACCAAATGTTCCGAGCTGGAGGTGGAGAAGATCGAGCTGGAGGTCCAAGTGCGGGCCTTGAACCAAGAACTGAAAGCTACCAAGGAGCTTGGAAAAAAGGAGTTTTTGGACTCCGCGGACTTTGCTAATGCAGTAGCTGAGAAGGCGACAACCTTTTTTGACGAGGGCTTCAAGGGATGTCTTGCCCAGTTCAGGGCTAATGGATATTCCGAGGCCGAGCACCCCGCTTCTTTCCTGGATTGCTCCAAAGCTCTTGATGACATGCCCGAAGAGGATTCTGAGGAGGCTGAGCAAGAAAAACCCTCGGATCCCGAACAAAGCTCTAAGCCCCAAGACGCCCCCGCCCCTTGATTATTTCTGTATAAATACCTGTTTAAAACATGATCTATATGGTAGACCCTGTGCGGTCATTTAGTTTTGTTGTTGCCCAGATCGGGCTGATACAATGTTATTCAATGAAATGTTTTTGCCCATCTCTGCTTGTTATGCATGTTTTTGCCCGACTCGGGTTTTTTATATGCTTGCTATGAATGCAAATAACAGTTCCGCCATGATTTTTTACCAAGTGTAAGAAGTTACACACCCGTCCTATATGTGACCGAACTGATTAAATGATGAAATCTTGAAGACATGACCTTCCTGTGCCTGGACCGGGTTAAGAGCTTGGCGGGAACTCATGCAATGTACTTTATTAAAATCCCGACCTTATACACCCGAACTATCCAATATATATAAGAAACCATAAAATTGATTGAAAATTTTCAAGGGTCCAGGTACATTCCTGGAAATCAGAACCCCTATGAATTTTTTATCCGTGTTGTTTAACCAGTCCTGCTTGACCATTTAATAAGACTGATGAAGTTTGTATGACAACCCTGTTTGGGCTTATGAATTCCCTTGATGTGGGCCCCTGAGGTGAACTTTGAGTACCAGACCTGCCTGGGCTTTTAGTTCCACTGTTGTGGTCTTTGAGTGCCACTGAGGTGGACTTTGAATGCCAGACCTGCCTGGGCTTTTAGTTCCACTGATGTGGTCCTTGCGTGCCACTGAAGTAGACTTTGAGTGTCAGACCTGCCTGGGCTTTTAGTTCCACTGATGTGGTCCTTGCGTGCCACTAAAGTGGACTTTGAGTGCCAGACCTTCCTGGGCTTTTAGTTCCACTGATGTGGTCCTTGCGTGCCACTGAAGTGGACTTTGAGTGTCAGACCTTCCTGGGCTTTTAGTTCCACTGATGTGGTCCTTGCGTGCCACTGAAGTGGACTTTGAGTGCCAGACCTGCCTGGGCTTTTGGTTCCACTGATGTGGTCCTTGCGTGCCACTGAGGTGGACTTTGAGTGCCAGACCTGCCTGGGCTTTTAGTTCCACTGTTGTGGTCCTTGAGTGCCACTGAGGTGGACTTTGAGTGTCAAACCTGCCTGGGCTTTTAGTTCCACTGATGTGGTCCTTGCGTGCCACTGAAGTGGACTTTGAGTTCCAGACCTGCCTGGGCTTTTAGTTCCACTGATGTGGTCCTTGCGTGCCACTGAAGTGGACTTTGAGTGCCAGACCTGCCTGGGCTTTTAGTTCCACTGATGTGGTCCTTGCGTGCCACTGAAGTGGACTTTGAGTGCCAGACCTGCCTGGGCTTTTAGTTCCACTGGTGTGGTCCTTGCGTGCCACTGAAGTGAACTTTGAGTGCCAGACCTGCCTGGGCTTTGTAAAGAATGTCTAAAAGTACTAATGCGTTATATAAGAAAAATTGGCTCCTACTGCGCGATTGTTTTTTAAAAACAAAATTGACACAAAACAAGACTGACCCTGAGATAAATAAAAACAGGACTGACTTTCATAACGTAAAAAGAAAAAAAAAACCCACTGGTTAAGGACCAACTTGATGAGTTATAGATACTGTGGTGAAACCCGGGCTGGCCTGCTTAGGGATAGTATTTTTTCAAGTGCTGAGCATTCCAGGGCCTTTTACCCTTTTTGCCTTGGGCATCTTCCAGATAATATGCTGTCATTCCAGCTTTTCCTATTACTTTGAATGGGCCTTCATACTTGGCCTCCAGCTTTCCTCTTTCCCCTGGATGTTGTATCTTGCGCATAACCAGATCTCCCTCCTGAAAAACTTTAGGGTATACTCTTTTGTTGTAAGTCCGGGTCATTCGTTTACGATAGGCTGCGAGCCTAAGTGCTGCGCGGGACCTGTGTTCTTCGAGTAAGTCCAAATCCATTGCTCGTAGTGCTTGATTGTTTGCCCCATACGCCATTATCCTCGCACTCTCTTGTCCAATTTCTGCCGGGAGAACTGCTTTCGTCCCATACACCATACTGAAAGGAGTTTCACCTGTACCAGATCGAGTTGTAGTTCGATAGGACCATAATACAGAAGGGAGTTCGTCTGCCCATTTACCTTTAGCTTCATCTAGCCGTGTTTTGAGAGCTTGGACAATCGTCCTGTTGGTAACCTCAACCTGTCCATTCCCTTGAGGGTATGCAACAGAGGTGAAAACTTGTTCAATCTTCATCTCTTGACACCATGCTCGAACTTTGGAACCACAGAACTGCCTCCCATTGTTCGAGGCCAACCTGCGAGGGATTCCAAAACGGCATACTATATTTTTCCACAGAAAATTGAGCACTTCATTTTCTGTAATTTTAGCTAGGGGCTCGGCCTCTACCCATTTAGAGAAATAGTCGATCACGACCAATAAAAACTTTCTTTGCCCCGTGCTAACAGGGAATAGTCCTACAATATCCATTCCCCACTGATCAAAAGGACAAGCAGCTACTACTACCTTCATGTATTCTGCAGGTCTCCACTGTAAGTTAGCATGTCTCTGACAATTATAACATGAATTAACCAGAGCTGATGAGTCTTTTCGCATGGTAGGCCAGAAGAATCCTGCCAGAAGTGCTTTTCGAGCTAGGGCAAGACTGCCCAGGTGACTGCCACAAGATCCCTCATGAATTTCTCGCAACACATAATTGGCCTCATCCGGGCCCAAGCATTTTAACAAAGGATGAGAGAAGGATCGTTTGAACAGAATTTGATTGATCATGACAAAGCGGAGGGCCCTTCTTTTTACTTCCCTTGCTTTTTTATTATCACTTGGCAGTTCTTTTGTAGTTAGATATTTGTGTATATCATACCTCCAATCCCCTTCTGGTACTTGGGCTAGCATGTCATCCAAAGTTTCCAACTGGGACACAAGCTCCCGACCCGTGACAATGGGATCCGGTCGGTCACTCAAAGCGCTGGCTAAACGGGCCAAGTGGTCGGCCTTGATGTTCTCTGTTCGGGGAATTAACTCTAATTTCAGATTTGTGAATCCTTCTTTGGCCTTGTCCAATGCATTGGCATATTTCCTCATTTTATCGTCCTTGGCTTCAAACTTTCCATTGCTCTGTTGAATAGCTAATTGGGAATCGGAATATAGGATGGCTCGGGAAACCCCCAAATTCCGCGCTGCCTTAAGTCCGAGTAACAAGCTTGGCCTCATATTCTGCTTCATTATTGGAGGCTCTGAAGTCTAGTCTGATTGAAATTTTAGTCTCTTCACCCCAAGGTGAGATTATTACAATTCCTGCTCCGCTCCCGGACTTGCATGATGACCCATCTACAAAGATCTTCCATAGTTCTTCTTGTTCTAGCTGAATTGTTTCTGCCAAGAAATCAGCTAGGGCTTGGGCTTTTATAGCTGTTCGAGCTTTATATTTGATATCGTACTCACTCAATTCTGTGATCCATCTGACCAGTCTACCCGATACATCCGGGTTAGCTGCGATCTTTCCCCAAGCACTATTGGTGAGTACAGTGATAGGATGTGAGAGAAAATAAGGCCTTAATTTTCTTGCTGTGATGATCAAAGCTAGAGCAAGCTTTTCCTGAGTAGGTAATTGAGCTCGGGTCCCCTCAGGGCATGACTGACGAAATATACGGGCTGATGATTCATTCCGTCCTTTTTGACAAGGACCAAACTGACTGCTCGGGGTGTAACTGCCAAATATAAGAACAATTCTTCCCCTTGGGTAGGTTTATTCAATACGGGTAATTGTTTTAAGTAAGCCTTCAAGTCTTGAAATGCTTTCTCACTTTCTTCATTCCATTCAAAATTCTTCGTTTTCCTTAGTGCTTTAAAGAAAGGGAGGCTTTTATCTGCCGATCTGCTTATAAACCGGGCCAGTGCTGTAATTCTTCCCGTTAATCTCTGTACTTCCTGTATATTCTTAGGGGAGCTCATAGAAATGATAGCTTGAACTTTTTCAGGATTAGCTTCTATTCCCCTTTGCGTGACCATATAACCCAAAAACTTTTCAGCTCGGACTCCGAAAGTACACTTGTTAGGGTTTAGCTTAAGCTTGTAACGCTTCAGGGTCTGAAAGGTTTGAGTTAAGTCGGTAATAAACTGGTCCGTAGTTCGGGTCTTGACTAGAATATCATCTACATAGACTTCGATATTCTTCCCAATTTGTTGCTCGAATACTTTATCCATCAGCCTTTGATATGTAGCCCCAGCATTTTTGAGCCCAAATGGCATAACTACGTAACAATATGTTCCTATTGACGTCACAAAACTTACTTTATCCTTGTCCTCTCTGGCTAATGGGATTTGATGATATCCTTGATAGGCGTCCAAGAAGCTGAGCAGCTCGTGTCCTGCTGTCGAATCGACAAGTTGATCAATTCTGGGTAACGGATAACAGTCCTTTGGACATGCCTTGTTTAGGTCCCGAAAATCCACGCACATGCGCCATTTGCCTGAGGACTTTGGCACCAGCACTATATTGGACAGCCAGGTCGGGAAGTAGATTTCCTCGATGTGTCCCGCTCTGAGTAATTCGTCCACTTGTTCCTTTATAACCGCATCTTTTTCGGGACCGAAGTGTCGTTTCTTTTGGATAATAGGGTGACAACTCTTTATTATATTAAGTTTGTGCTCTGCCACTTCCCGATGTACCCCTGTCAGGTCGGAAACCGACCATGCAAAAACATCCTTATTTTTTTCCAAGCATTCCAGTAGCGGTTGCTTCAACCGTGTTTCAAGGGTGTGAGCGATTTTCACCACCCTAGAGGGAGGTGATATCATGATTTCCTCAATTTCTTCTTCAGTGGTGACAGATGTGTCCTCTATCAAGTTGACTTTTTCCATCCCAGAAAGTCCAGGTCTGCCAACATTATCAGTCCTGGCAACCTTTTGCTCTATTCTGACCTCCTCTATATAACATTTGCGAGCTATGATTTGGTCCCCTTCTACCTCACCAACCTCCTTTCCCACCGGGAATTTTATTTTCTGATGCAGGGCTGATGCCACGGCCATGAAAGTGGTCATGGCAGGTCTGCCTAATATGGCATTGTAGGCAGACGGAGCGTCAACAATAATGAAACTCACAATCCTGGTTTTGCGGATACTGCTTTTTACCCAGAGTTAAGGGTAAATGCACTAACCCCACAGGTCGAATGGCATGACCTGTGAAACCAAAGAGTGATGTTACGACTGGTTCTATCTTATACTGCCCCAAGTCCATTTGATTTATTGCTTCCTGAAATAGAACGTTGACAGAGCTGCCTGAATCCACAAATATCCGGGCTACATCATAATTTGCAATCATAGCCCTTATTACTAGTGCGTCATTATGGTTGCTAGCCACCCCTTTCATATCTTCCGGTCCAAAAGATAGGGTCGGGCCAGTATGGACAATCTGATTGTCAATCTCCATATTCATTAACTTTCTGCTGCTAGTCTTCCTAGCTCGGTTTGAATCACCATCAGTAGGACCTCCAGAAATCATGTTGATAATTTCTCGAGCGGGCGGGGCTGGTCTCTGATGAGCTCGGTCATCCCTGGGCTGTTCTTGATTGGGTTGGTTGAAATCTTCATGGGGAGGAGCAGTCCTGGCTCTTTGTCTTGACCTTCCTCCCCGTCCCCTGTTCGGGCGATACCTTTCCTGACGGGTCAATATATTTTTTAATTCAGAGTGTTGCTGTATTATTCTTTCAATTTTTTGATCTAATTAACGACAGTCCTCCGTCGTATGCCCGTACTCATTGTGAAAGTGACAATATTTATCTGATTCCCTGTTACGAGGTCCCTTCTCAGCCCAGGGAGGCCTCTGCGTGAGTTTACGATCGTCACAAATTTGTAAAGCTCGTACTTTGTTCATGCGTAAAGGGGTGAGAGAAGTGAACTCTCCCAACAAAACGGGCCGGAATGGCTGTCCCATTCCCGAATTATTGTTAGAAACTGTAACGCCCCATTTTTTTTTATCTTAAATGAGTTTATTTGAGTTAATCGGAGATTACAGAGTTCACGAGCCGACTCGATTTTGATCAGGGTCCTTTTTGCAAAAATTGGATTTTTCAGGGACTAAAACGCAAATTGTGGATTTTATATATTATCTACTCTTAGAGATTGGTTGACAAAGTCTTCTTCATCCCCTCCTAGCCGTCTCCCTCCATTCTCACGCCTCCAAGCTTTTCCAAGCTTTGGGGTTCCAGTCCGAGCACGATCCGGCCGTTGGAATTTATTTCTGAAGGCAGTTTAGCGATCACTGCAGCGAGAGCTCCGTTATATCGTAAGTTTTTCTACGATCGGATACATTCTAGTTTTTGGATGTTGTTAGAATCGTTTGAGATTCGAGTAAGTTGTTCTCTACAGAGTTCTGATCGTTTATTATCTGTCAGTTTTGAAATAGAGCGACGTTCGGATTTGTTATGATTTTTGGAAGCCATTTTCGAAAATCATGGTTTTGAGATTTGTTGGGTTTGTCTTGTTGTTGTTGTATTAGCATTGAATTGAGTTGTTATCAGTATTGAACTACTGTCTGCGTTGCCGGTTGTTCAGTTATAGCCGTTATGCCGTCGGTTTGAGTTTTTGGAGATTTTGAACCGTTTTTGAGTTTGAACTTGGCTTGTAAGTTGATCGTGGTTATTGATCAATCATCTCTTGTATCTGAACAGATTCGTTCTGAGTTGTCAAGCCCAGAGTTAGCAGCTGTTTGATCGTTTCAGAGAATTGGACGAAGAACGGTATAAAGAGTTTTCCTTGAACCGTTGCCTTGTTGTTGTTAGATTGTGTAGTTGTTTATACAATCTCTTTTGTAGCTTATCCAGAGTTGGAGCTACTGCATTGCAAGGTAAAAGCAGTCATCGTAGCGGGATAGCATACTTGGGACTGTTGGTTCTCGAGTTTCCCTTTTTAAATCACATATTGCATTGATACTTGTTCTAGCACGTGGAACTTGTAATTGTTGATTGATTGAGTTTTTGTTATGTGGCTTATGTTTATGTTTCTGTTATGCATTCATCTTGAGCCTACTTTGATTTCAGCGGGCAGAACCGCCCTTTTTGTTAGACGTTTGGGAACTATGATTGAGTTGCCTAGGTTGTAGTATTTCGCCTAGTGCTAGCATACTCATTATGGTTGCTCAAAGTCTAGAGGAGTGGGATACGTGGCACCACCTCGATTGGGAGAGTCGGTGAGTCGTTACGTGATCTCATCCTCGGGATCCCAAAAGCAGAGCAATACTCCCGTGTTTATCAGAATCGATATCCTGGTTTTAAAGACATGCATATCATTAACTTCGACTTGAATATGTGGTTTGATAGCATGTTGTATATTCATTACTTGATATGTTGCTTTTACTGGGATTATCATTCTCACCGGTTATCCGGCTGTTGCTTTGTTTTGTATGTGTACTTGGCAACAGGTGGGGCAAGAACAAGTCAGAAGAGGCATGGTTAGCTTCGAGGGCAAGTAGTAGAAGTGAGACTCGGTTTAGAAGTCGAATTAGCATGTTTATCTAGTTTAAGATTGAAGCATGTTAGAACTCGAACTTGATATGTTTTGTTATTCGAATTAGTTTGTATTCGGATTGTAATCTGAAATCGAAGTATGTTGTTGTTGTATCGATTTAGACTTCTGGTTGTTTTTAGGCCTTCTGAAAGCATGACTTGTTATGGCATGTTTCCCTACACCCTGTTATTGCATTTGTATTTGAAGGCATGTCGGACCAAGCGCGGAATCCTTTTTTTTTTTTTCTGCAGCCTGAGCATTTTCTGCCCAGGCCTTCCGCGCGCGCGAGGCCTCCGTTGGGCCTCGGAATTGTTTGCCCGCGCGCGCGCGAGCTTGGTTCCTCGCGCGGGCGCGCGGCGTTTTTTTTTAAAAAAAAAAAAAAAAAAAAACTTTGACTTGTTTTACTCTTGGATTCTTGTTCGCTTAATTGTTGTTTAATCCGAGATTAGTGGCTTAGAATCGAGGTCTCACATTAAGTGGTATCAGAGCGTTAAGATTCTTAGTTGAACTAGAGTGAGCGGGGTAGATCGAGTCTATGTGTAATGACTCCTCGCATGTGTTTGAATTATTTAATTGTGTACTTAATTCCATGCGAGCATGCTTTATTGTTTGAGCATTATTTGAATTACATGGTTGTGTGATTTAAATTAATAAAGCATGATCTACTTGAGATATAACTGTTTCTGTTCTCGACTGGTATTCGGTATTCCAAGCGGTTGTAAGGGCACTGATGGTAGCGATTGAGATATCTCGTGTGCTAACCTTTGATTATCAGATGGGTCCTCGTCGAGTGATAAACAGAAACACACCACCAGTTATCCCTGCGACTGAGCAAGCTAGCACTGAGGTTGATCAGTTGGATGCTTCAGCGACTCCTATGGAAACCTTGCTGAAGAGGTTTCAGTCGTTCAATCCGCCATTGTTGATGGGTTCAGAAAATCCAGTTGACTGTGAGAGTTGGTTGGATGATATGGATCAGTTGTTTGATTCCATTGACTACACAGATGACCGCCGAATCAGGTTAGTAATTCATCAGCTGCGTGGTGGTGCTAAGAGCTGGTGGATCATGACAAAGAAAGCAATTGAGAGTAGAGGTACAGAGGTTACTTGGACTCTTTTTAAATCTGAGTTTTATAAGCGGTTTTTTCCTATCTCGTATCGTAAGGATAAGGGAGCAGAGTTTGCAAATCTGAGGCAAGGGAATCTGAACATTGAAGAGTACGTGGCTAAGTTCGATAGTCTGTTGCGTTTTGCACCGCTAATTGCCGGAGATGAAGAAGCTAAGGCAGATCAGTTCATCAACGGGTTGAACCCCGATGTCTTCACGTTGGTTAACACCAACAGGCCTAGCAACTTTGCGGATGCCATGAATTACGCAAAGGGAGCAGAAGCAGGCTTGTGGAGGCAAAGAGGTAATCAGGGGGCACCTCAGCAGCAGAGGCAGTATCAGAACCAACCATCTCAGTACCAGAATCAGCCACCTCAACATCAGAACCAGCAGCAGAGGTATGAAGGTGGAAACAGTGGGGGAAACAGAAAGGATCAGTACAAGGCAAGAGGTAAACAGTTCAAGAGACAGGGGAACAGTTCGTCCAGTTCCAGTGGTTCGAAGCAATTCGGTTCAGGACCGAGTTCTGGGTCATCATCCTTGTACTGCAGCAAGTGTGGAGGAAGACACTCACCGGATCAGTGTGTGGGAGTCTTCGGCAATTGTAACTCATGTCAGCAACCGGGACACTTCTCTAAAGTGTGCCCTCAACGTAATAGAGATAGAGCTCAGAATGGGAGTTCGTCTAGACCTGCAGCTCAGCCGGAGAGGCAGTCGTCTGCAGTGCACTCTTTCCAACCCCAGCAACAGCAGAACAGACAGGGAGGTAGCTCTAGTGCAAATCAGCCTCCGAGACAGCAAGCACGAGTCTTTGCATTGACAGAGGATCAGGCTCAGGCAGCACCTGACGATGTCATAGCAGGTAACTGTTCGATTTTCGATCATTCTGCTCATGTCTTGATAGATACAGGTGCTTCCCATTCCTTTATCTCTGAGAAATATGTGTTATTGCATGCTTTGCCAACTGAATTGTTGCCTACAGTAGTAGCTGTTACTTCACCTTTGGGTCGAGGAAATGTTTCTGTCCGACTAGTCAGGAACTGTGAATTTTGTTTCGAGGGGAATTTATTAGAATTCGACTGTATTGTGCTTGGGTTGTCAGATTTTGATTGTATTGTCGGTATAGATGCTTTGACCAAGTACAGGGCAACAGTTGATTGTTTTCTGAAAGTTGTCAGGTTCAGACCTGAAATGGCAGACGAGTGGAAATTCTTTGGTAAGGGTTCTCGATCTAGAATTCCTTTGATTTCAGTGTTATCTATGACTCGTTTGTTACAGAGAGGTGCAGAAGGAGTTTTGGTTTATGCGGTTGATGTACTGAAATCTAGCCCAGCTTTGGTTGACTTACCAGTGGTTAGAGATTTTTCTGATGTGTTTCCGGAAGATGTTCCTGGATTGCCACCCATTCGAGAGGTTGAATTCAGCATTGACTTAGTGCCAGGTACTCAACCTATTTCAAAAGCTCCTTATCGTATGACACTTGTTGAATTGAGAGAGTTGAAGGAGCAGCTTGAGGATTTGATTGCCAAGGGATACATCAGACCTAGTGTATCGCCTTGGGGTGCTCCTGTTCTATTCGTTCGGAAGAAGGATGGTTCTATGCGGCTCTGTATCGACTACCGTCAATTGAATCAGGCTACAGTTAAGAACAGGTATCCTTTACCCCGAATAGATGACTTGTTCGATCAACTGCAGGGTTCTTCTGTCTACTCTAAGATTGATCTGAGGTCAGGCTACCATCAGCTGAGAGTGCGAGAGGAAGATGTTCCTAAGACCGCATTCAGAACGAGGTATGGTCACTTTGAGTTTATAGTCATGCCGTTCGGTTTGACTAACGCTCCAGCTGTTTTTATGGGTTTGATGAACCGTATCTTTCAGCGTTATTTAGATGAGTTCGTCATTATCTTCATCGATGATATTCTTATCTACTCGAAGAACCGTACTGACCATGCAGAGCACTTGAGAATCGTCTTGCAGATTTTACGAGTTGAGCAGTTGTTTGCCAAGCTATCGAAATGCGAATTCTGGTTAGATCGAGTTGTCTTTCTCGGTCATATTATTTCTGAAGATGGGATTTCTGTCGATCCCAGCAAAATCGAAGCGGTTATGAATTGGCCTAGACCGACATCAGTACCTGAGATCCGAAGCTTCATGGGTTTAGCTGGTTATTACCGTCGTTTCATCGAGGGTTTCTCGTCTATTGCCAAGCCTATTACCCAGCTGACTCAGAAGAATGCGCCTTTTGTCTGGACTTTAGATTGTGAGGCTAGCTTTGTTGATCTGAAGAGGAGACTGACCAGTGCTCCAATTCTTTCTATTCCGAAGGGTACTGGAGGTTTCACAGTGTATTGTGATGCTTCTAACCGAGGTTTGGGTTGTGTTCTTATGCAGCATAAGCATGTGATAGCGTATGCATCGAGGCAGCTGAAACCGCACGAGACTCGTTATCCTGTTCATGATCTTGAACTTGCAGCAATTGTATTTGCTTTGAAGATCTGGCGTCACTATCTTTATGGTGAGTCTTTCGAGATCTTTTCTGATCATAAGAGTCTTAAGTACTTGTTTTCACAGGCAGAGCTGAATATGAGACAGAGAAGATGGTTAGATCTGTTGAAGGATTTTGACTGTGAGATCAAGTATTATCCAGGGAAGTCGAATGCAGTTGCAGATGCCTTGAGCCGAAAGCTTTGTTCTCTATCTCTTTCAACTATCGGTGTTTCTCAGTTGGTCGATGATTGTTGCACTTCTGGTTTAGAGTTTGAAACAGATAGGGAGACTATCAGAGTGTTTGTTATTCAAGCCGAGCCGGAGTTGTTTGTTGCAATCAGAGAAGCACAGAAGTCTGAGCCGAGCATTCAGGTTTCGGTAGAGAAAGTCAAAACTGGGCATCAGTCAGAATTCCAGGTTAGAGATGACGTTTTGTTTGTGAATAACCGTATTGTTGTGCCTGATATTTCGGAGTTGAGACAGCGTATTCTCCGAGAGGCTCATTGCAGTCGGTTTAGCGTTCATCCTGGAGGTCGTAATATGTACAACGATCTGAAGAGTCAGTTCTGGTGGAAGAGAATGAAGGACGATGTTGCGAGATTTGTATCTCGGTGTTTGAATTGTCAGCAAGTGAAAGCAGAGCGGAAGCGACCAGGTGGTCTTTTGCACAGCCTATCTGTTCCTGAATGGAAATGGGATCACATTTCTATGGATTTTGTCACGAAGCTACCACGATCCGTTCGAGGATGCGATGCTATTTGGGTAGTGATCGACCGATTGACAAAGTCTGCGTGTTTTATTCCGTACAGGATGACGTATCGTCATGATCAGATGACTGAGTTGTATGTTAGCAATGTTGTGAGATTGCATGGTGTGCCGAAGTCGATCGTTTCAGACAGAGATCCTAGATTCACTTCTCACTTCTGGCACAGTCTTCAGGGGGCACTTGGTACTCGATTGCATCTGAGTACAGCTTATCATCCTCAGACAGATGGACAGTCAGAGCGAACTATCCAGACGTTGGAGGATATGCTGCGAGCGGTAGTGCTAGACTTTGGCACTAGTTGGCAGGATTCTTTGCCTCTTGTCGAGTTTTCTTACAACAACAGCTTCCAAGCGAGTATCGGTATGGCGCCTTTTGAGGCTTTGTATGGTAGAAAGTGCCGATCTCCGTTGTTTTGGGATGAATTGTCCGAGTCACCAGATTTGGGACCGGAGATGCTTAGAGATATGGCAGAGCAGGTTAAGATCATTCAGACCAGAATGAAGTCAGCTCAAGATAGACAGGCAAAGTATGCGAATGTCAGACGTCGACCTCTGAGTTTTGAGCAGGGAGACCGTGTATTCCTTAAGATTTCTCCGTTCAGAGGCACCGTCAGATTCGGTAAGAGAGGAAAGTTATCTCCGAGATTCATCGGTCCGTACGAAATTCTCGAGAAAATAGGCGATCTTTCCTACAGACTTGCACTTCCTCCGTCTTTATCTGGTATTCACGATGTTTTTCACGTCTCTATGCTGCGAAAGTATCAACCAGATATTTCTCATATCCTTCAGCCTGACGAAGCCGAGTTAGACGAGACCCTGAGCTATTTTGAGCGACCAATTCAGATCCTCGATCGGAAAGAAAAGCAACTCAGAACCAAGTTGATTCCATTGGTGAAAGTGCAGTGGAGCCGTCACGGCGTTGAGGAAGCGACTTGGGAGACAGAATCTGACATGAGACAGCGATTTCCGGAGTTATTCGGATGACGTGAGTTCTTCTTACTGTCTTTAGTTCTTTATTCTATCTTATGAGTTATGGTTCTTGTGGATTCGAGGACGAAATCTCTTCTTAGTGGGGGAGAATTGTAACGCCCCATTTTTTATCTTAAATGAGTTTATTTGAGTTAATCGGAGATTACAGAGTTCACGAGCCGACTCGATTTTGATCAGGGTCCTTTTTGCAAAAATTGGATTTTTCAGGGACTAAAACGCAAATTGTGGATTTTATATATTATCTACTCTTAGAGATTGGTTGACAAAGTCTTCTTCATCCCCTCCTAGCCGTCTCCCTCCATTCTCACGCCTCCAAGCTTTTCCAAGCTTTGGGGTTCCAGTCCGAGCACGATCCGGCCGTTGGAATTTATTTTTGAAGGCAGTTTAGCGATCACTGCAGCGAGAGCTCCGTTATATCGTAAGTTTTTCTACGATCGGATACATTCTAGTTTTTGGATGTTGTTAGAATCGTTTGAGATTCGAGTAAGTTGTTCTCTACAGAGTTCTGATCGTTTATTATCTGTCAGTTTTGAAATAGAGCGACGTTCGGATTTGTTATGATTTTTGGAAGCCATTTTCGAAAATCATGGTTTCGAGATTTGTTGGGTTTTTCTTGTTGTTGTTGTATTAGCATTGAATTGAGTTGTTATCAGTATTGAACTGCTGTCTGCGTTGCCGGTTGTTCAGTTATAGCCGTTATGCCGTCGGTTTGAGTTTTTGGAGATTTTGAACCGTTTTTGAGTTTGAACTTGGCTTGTAAGTTGATCGTGGTTATTTATCAATCATCTCTTGTATCTGAACAGATTCGTTCGGAGTTGTCAAGCCCAGAGTTAGCAGCTATTTGATCGTTTCAGAGAATTGGACGAAGAACGGTATAAAGAGTTTTCCTTGAACCGTTGCCTTGTTGTTGTTAGATTGTGTAGTTGTTTATACAATCTCTTTTGTAGCTTATCCAGAGTTGGAGCTACTGCATTGCAAGGTAAAAGCAGTCATCGTAGCGGGATAGCATACTCGGGACTGTTGGTTCTCGAGTTTCCCTTTTTAAATCACATATTGCATTGATACTTGTTCTAGCACGTGGAACTTGTAATTGTTGATTGATTGAGTTTTTGTTATGTGGCTTATGTTTATGTTTCTGTTATGCATTCATCTTGAGCCTACTTTGATTTCAGCGGGCAGAACCGCCCTTTTTGTTAGACGTTTGGGAACTATGATTGAGTTGCCTAGGTTGTAGTATTTCGCCTAGTGCTAGCATACTCATTATGGTTGCTCAAAGTCTAGAGGAGTGGGATACGTGGCACCACCTCGATTGGGAGAGTCGGTGAGTCGTTACGTGATCTCATCCTCGGGATCCCAAAAGCAGAGCAATACTCCCGTGTTTATCAGAATCGATATCCTGGTTTTAAAGACATGCATATCATTAACTTCGACTTGAATATGTGGTTTGATAGCATGTTGTATATTCATTACTTGATATGTTGCTTTTACTGGGATTATCATTCTCACCGGTTATCCGGCTGTTGCTTTGTTTTGTATGTGTACTTGGCAACAGGTGGGGCAGGAACAAGTCAGAAGAGGCATGGTTAGCTTCGAGGGCAAGTAGTAGAAGTGAGACTCGGTTTAGAAGTCGAATTAGCATGTTTATCTAGTTTAAGATTGAAGCATGTTAGAACTCGAACTTGATATGTTTTGTTATTCGAATTAGTTTGTATTCGGATTGTAATCTGAAATCGAAGTATGTTGTTGTTGTATCGATTTAGACTTCTGGTTGTTTTTAGGCCTTCTGAAAGCATGACTTGTTATGGCATGTTTCCCTACACCCTGTTATTGCATTTGTATTTGAAGGCATGTCGGACCAAGCGCGGAATCCTTTTTTTTTTTCTGCAGCCTGAGCATTTTCTGCCCAGGCCTTCCACGCGCGGGCGAGGCATTCCTCGCGCGCGCGCGAGGCCTCCGTTGGGCCTCGGAATTGTTTGCCCGCGCGCGCGCGAGCTTGGTTCCTCGCGCGGGCGCGCGGCGTTTTTTTTTTTAAAAAAAAAAAAAACTTTGACTTGTTTTACTCTTGGATTCTTGTTCGCTTAATTGTTGTTTAATCCGAGATTAGTGGCTTAGAATCGAGGTCTCACAGAAACCCTATTGCCCTTTGAACTTTTTGGTCATTCCCTCTTCACAGCAGCTCTAGAAACCTGTATTTCTTCCATGTTGACATATTTCTCCGCTCGGGCGAGTAGTTCCTCGTATGTTTCCGCTGGTCTTTTTATTAGGGATTTGAGAAAATCTTTTGTATCCAGCCCTTGCATGAAGGCACTGATAAGCAGATCTGGTGTCGCAGTGGGTACCTCAAGAGCCAAGGCACTAAACCTGCGGATATTGAAAGAGTGAGTGCCCGGTTAGCCAACTTGTGGCTAAGGGCTTTTATGACTCTATGTAAAACAATCTTTTGTTTAATATAATTTACACTTTTATAATGGCATTGACTTTATCTTTCTTCATATTGTTATATTATGATATACTATTGTTGTTTTGATAAAGACCTTGAATATACTATAGTGTATGTAAGATGTGGTAGCACATGGGGATGACTATCATGAAACACATCTTATAGTCACTGTATATTCTAAACTGTTCCTAGTCAATTGAGCTGTCCGAAAATAAGGATAAGGATCGCTCGAGATTGAGACTAGCATTTGCGATGCCGAGTACCACGTTTCATTGGTATGGAACATAGAGATGTTCAAAGCATGCAAATGGATATTCATATGATGAATGATCGAACTACCCTATTCGGACTTTCCAAGTGGTTATCACTTATCGAGTGGATAAAGTCCGCGGTTTTGGTTGTACACCATTAGTCCTTATTACTTGAAACATCATTGAGACTCTATATGCTAGTAATGTACTTTGACTCGTTTACCGACTCTATTGGGGTCATCAGATGTCGGGATTGGGTACAGTTACGACACATATAGGAGTCGATGCTTTGTTGTCAAGGATTCACCACATACTTGCGAGTGTGGATATCCTATGCGATCTGAGGAGATATTAGTGTGACGAATCTCTGGCCAGAGTACATGATGTGTTTTAGGTTAATGGGTTATCCTAGTAACACATGCGATGTCACTATTTGATCTCCAAGATGTTATGCATAGTTATCGAATCTCGAACAACTCTCGATATACCAATGGTTGTTGATTCGATCGGGATATATGGATGAAGGGACCGTACTGTACGCTAACCAAAATCTACTGGTTCTTGCAGGCACTATCAGTAATACCTAGGGAATCATGGGGCGATGTTGCTAGGCGCTCTTACCATGATTCGATGGGTAAGTCGGAAATTGTTGTTCCGAGTCACAAGGAGTTGTGAGCCCACGGCTAGCTGTATTCCTGAACCATTGAGGGTTACACAAGTAATGGATTACTAAAACCCCGTAGAGATAGTTAAATTTAAAGAGTTAAATTTAATGAAAGAGAAGTTTGACTTCTTAACTAAAGGGAGTGGGATTTCCTAAACGACATAGGGATGGACATTTTTGGAAATCACTGAATTCGGATTCGGAAAAATTATCTTGACTTTAAAAGATGCAGAAATGGTTTCTGTGCACATTGGTAAAATTAGTTTATCAATCGGAGTCACGATGAATTTTATATTAATTTTTAGAACAACGGGCTTGGCTTGTTGGGTTTAAGTTATGGATTATGGGCCATAAGGAGTTAGAGTCCAAATATAATTATAACTTAATCCAGTCTAGAAATTATCTATAAATAGGACTGCAGTGTTCGAAAATCATATAGCATTCAGTCTTGAATTTTCGAAAATCAGTCTATATTATTCAATGGGATTTTCGAAATCCTCTGTCCCTTTTGGAGAAAATTCGGGTTGTGATTTTTGTGAAAAATTACAATTCTGAATTAACATATCATATCTGTTTATTCTCTACGCAAACTTCTGATTGATTTCTAGTGCAGTCAATCAGAGGGTTTCTGTTTTTCATTCTTGGACCTAATTCCGGAGAAAGATCGTGACGCCATCAGTTCCCGGGATTTACAAGAAGAGCAGATTAAATTCTGTTGGAGTCCACAATCAAGCCTTTGCTTGACAAGGTAAAATATTTAATTGTGATTATTTATTTTACTTGAACAAATTTAATCGTAAAAGGTTTTGATACCCAGATATGGAATCGTTCCATATTAGAAAAATAAAATTTTTAAACTTCCGCTGCACCGGGTATCAATTCTAATTGATCTGAACACAGTTTTCCAACAGTGGTATCAGAGCCAGGTTGCTCAGATCAAACGATTAAATTAATCGATTGTACAAAATTTTTAAGTCTCGGTTTTTGAAACAAAACGAAAATTTAAAATTATATTTTAATAGGCAAATCGGGCAGCGATCGTCGCTGCCCAATGGGCAGCGACGGGCTGCCCGGGATTGTCTTGGGCAGCCCGAAAAATTAAAATTTTATTTTTTAAAAAAATTTTGAATTTTTGAAATTCTAGTGTTTGATCCGATCGAAAATTGTTTTTGATTAGATCACGAGGCATCGGATCGAATTGTTCGAGTCCGAAATTTTTTAAAATTGATTTTTGGATAAATTTGAATTTTTGGAAAATTTATAAATTTTATCCGTTAAATTAGATTTTATAAAATTAATTATTTTGGTACAATTGATGATAAGATATGATCTTATGGATGGATAAGATAAAATATGATTTTATCTTTTAATTATGATGTCATTGCATGTTTATCCAATTATTTTAATTATTGAATTAATTATTGGATAAAAGGATGATCGATTGCCATGACCAATATTTTAGGTGTATGTTAGGTGATTTACATTTGTCTTATTGTTGTTGGTGTTTATTAATGGGCTTGGTTTATAGCCCAAATATGATTGTCATATGTAATAAAAGTGGGCCTGGTTTATGACCCGTTCCCACCCCTAAAATGTATCCCATATTTGTCATCGAAATTTATTGTAAATTTATTAGACTTAGTGGGAGATAAAGATTTGAAGAAATGGTGGGCCCAGCAGACAATGAAGACCGAAAAAATGTAAATTGGAAGCACAATGTAATAGGATTGCATTGCATACTTACATATCACCTAGGATTGGACTTAGACTCGTGATTGGCAACCACGGGTCGATTAGTTAATGGGATCGATCATCCTTAAATAATATATGATATTATTGATGTATGCATGTTTAGACAAAATTGTATGAATCCCGCAAGCATACATAAATTGCATGATGAGACAAATTTTCAAAATAAAATCCCTCATTTTAAATATGATTTAAAATTGATATCAAGATAAATAAAAGGAATTTTAAATATTGTTTAAATATTCATACCTTCCATCAACGATCAATGTATGTGATGCTACCCGCGGATACGGTCCGGCTCATATTATTGGGGGGGCCCGTTCGTCGGAAAGCTGTACATTGGATCGACACGTGTTGTAAGTTGGGTGGAACTCCCATGGGATTGGCTCATATTATTGGGGATCCACTTGGCGACCGTCCATCACAACTTAATATTGATGGGTTATCTTGACATGTCACAATAAACGGCGTCATATTATTGGGCCCTTATTGGACATGAGGTAAAAACGTGGAGGTTGCTTTGGAAGCAATTGGGCTCTACCTTTTGAAAATTATGGTTGGCTGATATTATTCGGGACTATATTTTGTCAATTGGACTCCATGTTCCCACTAAAGAAAATGTTTCTCGTTTTCACTAGAGGGTGGTGAAATCGTCAAAATAGTGGGAGTGTGATTCATAAAATAAAATTTGCCATATTTTATGTCTTAGTAAATTATTAAACAAATCATCGATTATTGTCTGTTTCATCTCAGTATTTCATTACAATGAATTCGTAATCCACATGATTCAATTCTCGAACAAAACAAATTTTCTGGCGCAATCTATACAGGATGGTTCCATAAGTTCAGATTGTCCTGAGTTCGGAAAAGATTTTCTAAGTGTTAGAAAAGGCTTCTCCGAAAACAGCCTCGGCTGATGTAACTGCCGAAAGGTTGGCCGAAGAGAAATGGTTGGACCATGATCTCAAGGCCAAATGTTACATGCAAAATTCGACAAGTCTAAACAAGTTTGCCATTACTGCAAGAAACCCGGTCATTGGAAACGTAACTGCAAGGAATACCTCGAGCAGTTGAGAACTACAAAGGGTATGTTTTACATTGAAATAAATGTTTTACTTTATACTACTTCTTGGGTATTGGATACCAGATATAGATCTCACATTTACAATGAGTTGCAAATGATGACAAGAAGTAATAAGCTAAGGAAGGGTGAGACCCAGCTAAGGCTTGGGAATGGTTCTAGAGTCGAAGCCAAAGCTATAGGAGACATTTATTTAGTTTTGCAGAGAAATTTTAAGTTATTTTTTAGAGATGTTTTATATGTTCCGGATTTGGTCAAAAACATTATATCTATTTCTATGCTTGATAGAGATGGTTTTTCTTATAATTTTGTAAATGGGATTTGCAATATTTACAAGAATGAATGTTTGATTGGAAATGGACAACTTGAAAATGATCTATATAGCTTAAAATTATGTTGATAAACTGGTGACAACAATTAAAAGGAAAAATGATAGTCAAAACCCGGCAAACCTTTGGCATGCTAGGCTAGGTCATATTTCCTCAAGGAGGATGAACAAGCTAGTGGGAGAGGGCATGTTTGATATGTCTGATATTAACTCTCTACCTACTTGTGAATCCTGCCTAAAGGGAAAAATGACTAAATCTCCTTTCAAAGGGAAACCTGAGCGTAGTCTAAATCTGTTGGATTAGATCCATACAGATGTTTGCGGTCCATTTAGGATTGGTACTAAATGTGGAAACACCTACTTCATTACCTTTACTGATGATCATTCTAGGTATGGGTATTTATATTTAATGAAATATAAGTCGGAAGCATTTGAAAAGTTCAAAGAATTCAAGGCTGAAGTAGAAAACAAACTAGGTAAAAGTATTAAGGCACTTCGATCGGATCGAGGTGGAGAATACTTAAGTACCGAGTTTCTGGACTATCTAAAAGAGAATGGGATTCTCTCTCAGTGGACTCCTCCTATGACACCTCAGCTTAATGGTGTTTTGGAGCGTCGCAATCGAACTTTGTTGGACATGGTTCGATCCATGATGAGCTTCACTGAGCTCCCACCTTCGTTTTGGGGCTACGCGCTTGAAACGGCGGCATTGTTGTTAAACAACGTCCACACTAAAGCAGTAAATAAAACACCATACAAGTTATGGAATGGCAAAGCTCCTAAGTATTCGTACTTGAGGATTTGGGGATGTCCTGCTTACGTGAAGCAGACAGTGGGAGATAAATTGGATAGTCGATCCACTTTATGTTATTTTGTAGGGTATCCGAAGAATTCAATCGGATATTATTTCTATCATCCTGCTGAAACAAAAGTGTTTGTTTCAAGGAATGCCACCTTCTTGGAGAAGGAGTTCTTATTGGATAAGAAAGGCAAGATGATGGAACTCGAAGAAATTCGAGAAGAACCCGAGATACAAAATAGTGATCCTACACCTCAAGAATCATCACAATACACGCCTATTACTAGGAGATCCGAGAGGACTTCTAGGCCTCCTATTAGATATAGTCTTCTTCTTGAAGGGGATCAAAGTGAACCCGTCATTGGATGTGATCCAAGAAACTTCATGGAAGCAATTTCTGATGCGGATTCGAATTTATGGCTTGAAGCTATGCAATCGGAAATAGACTCGATGCATTCTAACCAAGTTTGGTCTTTAGTAGATCCTCCCGATGGAATTGTTCCAATTGGGTGCAAATGGATCTACAAGAGAAAGCTTGGGCCTGATGGAAAGGTATTGACCTACAAGGCACGATTGGTGGCAAAAGGTTATACTCAAAGACAAGGAGTTGACTATGATGAAACCTTTTCACCAGTCGCAATGTTCAAGTCCATAAGAATCCTTATTGCCATAGCAGCATGGTATGACTATGAGATATGGCAAATGGATGTAAAGACTGCATTTCTTAATGGAAACATTAAGGAAGAGATCTATATGACGCAGCCTGAGGGATACACATCCATGGGAAGCGAGCATAAGGTATGCAAGCTTCAGAGATCAATCTATGGTCTCAAACAAGCATCAAGAAGTTGGAACCAGAAATTTGATGAAACAATAAAGGATTTTGGTTTCATCAAGAACCCGGAGGAACCATGCGTGTACAAGAAAGTAGTGAAGAATGCGGTAACATTCTTAGTACTTTATGTTGATGACATCCTAATCATGGGGAATGATGTAGGGATGTTGCAGTCAACAAAAATATGGTTATCAGGTAGATTCTCGATGAAGGATTTAGGTGAGGCATCCTATATTCTAGGAATTCAGATCTATAGAGATAGATCTAAAAGAATGATAGGACTCACTCAATCAACCTACATCGATACCATATTGAAAAGGTTTTCTATGGATGAGTCCAAGAGAGGACATCTACCTATGTGTCATGGAATTTCTCTATACAAGTCTATGTGTCCCAAGACTGACGAAGAGATAGAGAAGATGACACACGTGCCATATGCGTCAGCCATAGGTAGTATCATGTATGGGATGATATCTACCAGACCGGATGTGGCCTATGCTCTAAGCGTCACGAGCAGATACCAAGTCAATCCCGGTCAAATGCATTGGAAAGCCGTGAAGGATATTCTTAAGTACTTGCGAAGGACTAAGAATTTGTTCATGGTTTATGGAGGGAGAGAATTGAAGTTGGAAGGCTATACCGACTCTAGCTTCCAATATGACGTGGATGACTCGAAATCAACCTTTGGATTTGTATTCGTGCTCAATGGCGGTGCTGTCTCTTGGAAGAGTTCCAAGCAGGACATCACAGCGGATTCCACCACTAAGGCAGAATACATTGCAGCATCAGCTGCTGCTAAAGAGGCGGTTTGGATAAGGAAATTCATCCAAGAGTTGGGTGTAATTCCTGAAGCTGTTGGTCCAGTCCCGGTGTACTGTGACAACACGGGTGCCGTTGCTCAGGCAAAGGAACCAAGGTCTCATCAGAAGTCCAAACACGTACTGAGGAAATACCACATCATCCGGGAGATCGTGGAAAGAGGAGACATCAGTGTCGAGAGAGTGGCCTCTACAGACAATATCGTTGATCCGCTTACTAAGCCCTTGCAAGGACCATTGTTTGACAAACATCGCGAAGCAATGGGATTACGTAGTATGACTAGTTGGCTTTAGGGCAAGTGGGAGATTGAAAGAGTGGGTGCCCGGTTAGCCAACTTGTGGCTAAGGGCTTTTATGACTCTATGTAAAACAATCTTTTGTTTAATATAATTTACACTTTTATAATGGCATTGACTTTATCTTTCTTCATATTGTTATATTATGATATACTATTGTTGTTTTGATAAAGACCTTGAATATACTATAGTGTATGTAAGATGTGGTAGCACATGGGGATGTCTATCATGAAACACATCTTATAGTCACTGTATATTCTAAACTGTTCCTAGTCAATTGAGCCGTCCGCAAATAAGGATAAGGATCGCTCGAGATTGAGACTAGCATTTGCGATGCCGAGTACCACGTTTCATTGGTATGGAACATAGAGATGTTCAAAGCATGCAAATGGATATTCATATGATGAATGATCGAACTACCCTATTCGGATTTTCCAAGTGGTTATCACTTATCGAGTGGATAAAGTCCGCGGTTTTGGTTGTACACCATTAGTCCTTATTACTTGAAACATCATTGAGACTCTATATGCTAGTAATGTACTTTGACTCGTTTACCGACTCTATTGGGGTCATCAGGTGTCGGGATTGGGTACAGTTACGACACATATAGGAGTCGATGCTTTGTTGTCAAGGATTCACCACATACTTGCGAGTGTGGATATCCTATGCGATCTGAGGAGATATTAGTGTGACGAATCTCTGGCCAGAGTACATGATGTGTTTTAGGTTAATGGGTTATCCTAGTAACACATGCGATGTCACTATTTGATCTCCAAGATGTTATGCATAGTTATCGAATCTCGAACAACTCTCGATATACCAATGGTTGTTGATTCGATCGGGATATATGGATGAAGGGACCGTACTGTACGCTAACCAAAATCTACTGGTTCTTGCAGACACTATCAGTAATACCTAGGGAATCATAGGGCGATGTTGCTAGGCGCTCTTACCATGATTCGATGGGTAAGTCGGAAATTGTTGTTCCGAGTCACAAGGAGTTGTGAGCCCACGGCTAGCTGTATTCCTGAACCATTGAGGGTTACACAAGTAATGGATTACTAAAACCCCATAGAGATAGTTAAATTTAAAGAGTTAAATTTAATGAAAGAGAAGTTTGACTTCTTAACTAAAGGGAGTGGGATTTCCTAAAATGACATAGTGATAGACATTTTTGGAAATCACTGAACTCGGATTCGAAAAAATTATCTTGACTTTAAAAGATGCAGAAATGATTTTTGTGCACATTGGTAAAATCAGTTTATCAATCGGAGTCACGATGAATTTTATATTAATTTTTAGAACAACGGGCTTGGCTTGTTGGACTTAAGTTATGGATTATGGGCCCTAAGGAGTTAGAGTCCAAATATAATTATAACTTAATCCAGTCTAGAAATTATCTATAAATAGGACTGCAGTGTTCGAAAATCATATAGCATTCAGTCTTGAATTTTCGAAAATCAGTCTATATTATTCAAGGGGATTTTCGAAATCCTCTGTCTCTTTTGGAGAAAATTCGGGTTGTGATTTTTGTGAAAAATTACAATTCTGAATTAACAGATCATATCTGTTTATTCTCTACGCAAACTTCTGATTGATTTCTAGTGCAGTCAATCAGAGAGTTTCTGTTTTTCATTCGTGGACCTAATTTCGGAGAAAGATCGTGACGCCATCAGTTCCCGGGATTTATAAGAAGAGCAGATTAAATTCTGTTGGAGTCTACAATCAAGCCTTTGCTTGACAAGGTAAAATATTTAATTGTGATTATTTATTTTAGTTGAACAAATTTAATCGTAAAAGGTTTTGATACCCAGATATGGAATCGTTCCATATTAGAAAAATAAAATTTTTAAACTTCCGCTGCACCGGGTATCAATTCTAATTGATCTGAACACAGTTTTCCAACAGATATATGCTCTCAAATTTTCATGCTCCCTTTGCTTGATTGCGAAGAGACTGAAAGTAGTGGTAGGATGCTTTTTGCTACTGGCGAAGTGGTGCACGAAGGATTTGCTAAAATCCTTGAATTCCTTGATCTCTCCGGGGCGTAACATATTGAACCATTGCTGGGCTGGTCCTATGAGAGTAGTAAGAAAAGCCCGACACTTAATCTGATCAGAATATTTATGCAACAGAGCTGCATTCTCGAAGCGCGCTAAATGGTCTTCAGGATCTCCCTTGCCATCATATTCTCCAACATGAGGCAATTTGAACTGCTTGGGGAGGTCGGCGTCCAATATCTCTTGAGTAAAAGGAATGTTTCTTGTTGTAGTAGCTAGGTATCCGGCCTGTTTTTTCCTTAGCTGCTCCATCTCCTCTTTCAACTTTTTGATCTCATCGAGGTGGGCGTTGTGCTCAGGGTGTAGAGGATTGGCCTCTCCTCTTTCTGCCAAAGCCCTCTGAACAGCCTGAGCTATTAATTCCTCTAAATTTGGGTGATCTCCATTCTGATTAGCTATCGAAACTCTTTTTCTTCAAATTCCCACAGAAGGCGCCAATTGATGATGTCGGAATTTTACCTCGGGTTCGGTCTGGTAGAATGGATCTTCCAAATCTTCTATGAAACAGGTCGGATCGGGTATGGCGGAACTGCACAAGCAACAGCTAGGTCAAAGGGACGCCGAAAGTGTTTTCGGCGTGACCCCTCCGATGCCTAAGTCAGTGTCTTGAAGGCAGAGGGTATGATTAATGCGAAAACTGAGAGATATGAGTGCGTGAAGGTAAAAGTGAGAGTGAATGTGTGAGGAATAATGAAAAGTAAGTAATGAATAATGAATTCTCAAAACCATAACAGTACCTGTATTTATAGGAAAATTTAGAGTAAGTTACCTAGTCGAATTATAACATGTCCTGGAGTAGGACTCTTCACTCATTGGACCGCCTTCAAGTTTATCCCCATCTCATGAATATCTGGAGATGGTCAAACTTATCCACAATGCATGTAAATCCGAGACTTAGAGAAGTCTATCCAGCCCATTAGGGCCCAGCTCTGGTCGGCCCATAAATAACAGCCCAGTTCAAGTCAAGCCCTAACAGGTGTAAAACTGGGCTGGACTTTGCCTAATGATTATAATTCAATAATTGGGCCAACCCTCATAAACTCATAACGAACGAATTCGGGTTAAAATAATTTCACGGGGTATCAATATATATACTATTTGGATTAGTTTTGTTTTTATTATCCATTCTCTCATTTTTTTTTTTAATTTTAAGAGATAAGGGTAAAATTGGTATTTAAAAACAAAAGTTTCTCTCTTCAGGGAGTTGAAAGTAAGTTTTATTTATGTAGGGATTTATAAATAAGTTATAAAGTGGTTTAGGGAGTGATTGACAATTAATCCTAATTCCAATGTTTCCTTTAAAAAATTAAATAACTGGTTAATCCTTTCTTAAATAAATATTGCATAAATTATAATACAATCCACATAATATTCAAGTATCATAAATAATTTTCGACTTCAAATAGGTTCCATTTATATTCAAGAAAATAAGCTATACTCAATTCGGATAACCAAAATCATATTAAACACATGTCAGTCTTTCATATGAAGTTTCACAAAATTTAGTAAAAATATATACAATTGTCGACTCCGTTGTGAGAGCTTATCTTAAACATTATATAAAGATCCGGATTTTCTAAGAGTTGTGAAAGTTCAAAAAAATTTTATAATGAGTTTCATTTGAATTTTTTAAAAAAGGAAAAAATAAATTTTGATTTCAGATTTCTAATAAAAACTGAGACAATTTAGAACCGATAATGTAATTGAACTACAAACCATATTTTGCTTACATGGGCACAAATTAATTTGAAATCGAGTCAGATCAACCTATAATGCTAGAATTTTTTTCCCTAAGTATCTATATTATTTAAAGGTTAATTGTACACACTAACTCTATTAAATTTCGAGATTACTATGAACTTTTTATATTTTCATTTCTTTTTTTTTTTGAATGCTCATATTTTTGCATACATGTTTGTGGATCGTCCGTGCTTAAGAACCTCTTTTATTCTCAAAACTCAAATCCAAAATGACAATATTTTTTGAAAAGATAGAGTGGCATAACATCTCTCAGTGTTCGAATTCTGATAAATATATATATTTTCTCGTAATGCCATAATTTTTGAAATAGAACTTAAAATATTTTTAAATAAAACTACTTTAACCTCATTTCTATATATTTATTTTAAAATAAAAAATTACGCCATGATAAAAAAATAAAAAAATAAAAAATTTTACGCGTGGTGGTGTATTTTATTTTATTTTATTTAATTTTTTTTTTTTTTTTTTTTGTGTTGTATTGCGGCATTGGGTTGACCAAAAAGTTGATGCCTAACCGGGGAAATATTTGACTTTCAACGCAGTACATAATTGATAATTGCATAAACGACTCTCTTATTATAATATTTGGTCGTGCCATCATAATAATAACTAGTACACGACACAAAATATATTTTTATAAATTTAAATTTATTTATAAATTTATAAATTAAGATAATGGGTAAAGGGATAGTGATAATTATAAATTAAGATAATGAGATAGTGGAGAGAGGATGTGAGAAGTTTTTGAATGATAAATTATTTTTTTGACTCTTAATTATTGAATATGTTGAAAGAATGATAAAGGTAAATTTGAAAATCTATTAAAATGAGCAAAAATAATTTTTCTAATGCGTTTAGCTATTATAATATAGTAAAGATAATAATAATAATAATTGAAATAATTTTTCAAAGATTATTTGGACACTGACTTATGCAATATTTGCAAACTTTAAAATAATATTTGAGAGTGCTTTTAAAAAGTATTTCTCCGTTTTTTTTTCAAAAAATTTCACAAAATTCTAAAATTTTGTGAAATAAAATGTGAGAAGTGCTTCCTAAAAGCTCTCTCAAATACTACCTAAATATAAGTGATTTTGGATTTTTTGTTAGTAAATTTTTAAATAAAAAGTTTATAAGCATTTATTTTTAAAGTTTATAAATAATTAATTAGTGATCATGCATGGATCTGTAAGACTGTAACGTGGTTCGCTAAAAATAATTTGCTTTCCAAAATATGAAAAAAAAACTCTGTAGGCGTAATTTTCGATTTGGCTATTAAAAAATCATCTTAAACCAGTCATGTTGGGTATGGTCTACAGTGTACACTACTTGAAAGTTGAATGTATAAAAAATCATCCATACCTCAAGCGTAACGTATAAAAATTCAATAATAAATAAGAAAAATGACTTATATATGTAGTTAAGAAATTTAAGCAAATCAGGTCACATAATAAAGTTGAATGTATAAAAAATCATCCATACCTCAAACATTTATTGACACACATTTATGTAATTACATCATGATATCTTGTCCTGAGATGCCAATCGCCCATTCATAGGATGGGGTGGAATCCGAGATTCTTGAAAGAAACTGGAAAATTTCATCCGTGCTGGGGCGATCTGACGGATCCTTACTGAGGCAACGATCTATCAATCTGAATATGAAAAAGGCAGGTTCCGGAGGGTAATTTCCTTGCAACAAGGGGTCCATTAACGCGTCGATATTCTCTAGTCCATTCTCGTGGTGTAACACCGGATTCAAGACATCGGATAACTGCAGGTTCTCCTCGTACAGCAGGGAAACTTCGGTTCCTGTAAGAATCTCCAGCATGAGAACCCCAAAAGCATAAACATCAAGTTTAGGAGAGATCAATCCGTGCTCCAAATACTCCGGAGCCATGTAACCTTTAGTCCCAACTATATGGCTTGTTAAGATAAATTCCCCTCCCTGTCCCTCTGCTGATCTTGCCAGTCTCAAGTTCGCAATCTTGGCTCTGAAATCATGGTTGATAAGAATGTTGTCGCTGTTCAGATTTTTGTGTACATGAGGAGGGGAGGCGTAGCAGTGGAGATAATTCAACCCTGTGGCTATATCTAAAACAATTTGTAGCCTCTGTTTCCAGCTCATGGTCTCCCTTTCGTCGTTGTGATGATGAATCCAATCGTTGAGTGGTCCATTAGAAGCGTACTCATATATAAGATACCAATCGCCGTCGTTGAAACAGACACCGAAGAGACGGATAAGATTGAAGTGGTTGAACTTGTTCGGGATTTTGATTTCTTTGGACAGTTCTCCATTCACTTTCTTGATTGCAGCGAAATCCCCATCAATGGTTCCACGATAAACAGATCCCTTGATCCAGGAACTGGGACCGAAATCTTCCGTGGCGACTTTGAGTTCTTGAAAAGAGTAGACATTAAGAGACTGCGCTACCATGGATAGTCCTTCAAGAAGCTCTTCCGGATTGATATCCCCCTTTCTTTTACGCAATCTTTTGACAGATTCAACTCTCTCTAACGACATAACGGGTTCAGTTCTGTTTTTTCGTTTGCGAATGCACGCAAAGAATACAAGAACCCCAATAACCGCAGCAAGTGCAAAACCCCCGAGAGCACTCACCAAATAATACACCCATGTTTTGCTTTTGCCACCACTGCCACTAACAGTAGGGGGAGGTGCTAATATAATGACAGAGGTAGCCGGTGGCGATGCTGTTGTAACAGAGGAACCAGAAGGCGGATCTTGAAGCGGAACCAGGAGAGTAGTGAATGGATAGATCTCATTATCTTCATCTGATAACTCATTCGCTGCAAGCGTGCTCTCGGCGTCTACCCCGAATGTGAGACTTATGGCGTCCACATAGTCGTTCCAAGTGATCAAATAACTCAGCAGATACTTCACACCATGATGAACTTGGCTCTTAGTGGGGCACGCACATCTCAGCGGGACATTCAACGAAGCACCATCCTGCAAATCTGTCGGCCTATTGCCGATCTCAAAGTCGATAGCCTGACAGGTAGACAGGCCCTGGAAAGTGTTGTTGGCAATAACCAAAGGCGTGTCAGTGTTCTTGATTATGTAAGAGACGTTTGCCTGGTAGTACTGGCCCGAACAAGAACAGGTGACGGGAACAAGAACCAGCTGATCCGATTCGAATATGGTGCTGCTTTCGGGGACGGAATTGAGTTGCGATAGCTGTGATGAGTTCGCTCCCAAGAGTGTGGAGATAGCGGAGACGGAATCATAGGGAGGCGTGGCTCGGAAAGTGAGGTAAGATTGGCAACTCCGGCGTGCGCCATTGCAGAAGTAGCCAAGAACTGTAGTTGACCTGTTTGTTATTGAGCATGATGTTTCGGCCTCTCTGATGTAAGGCTGCTGCGCAAGAGAGGAAGAGATGAGGAAGATGGAAAAAAATGGGAGAAGATCCATTCCAGAGCTTGAATTTCAAGAAAATGGTGGGATCGATAGTTTAATCGGACATTGATTCTCTATGGATTTGGGGTGGTATATATAAATAAATCAACAAAATTTCCAAAAAAACCACAAAAAATTGATCTTTTTACTGTGCCAAGAAGAAAATTCTTGGTTTGTTCCAAGTGCCGTTGTTTTCGTGGAATTCAAGCTACACAATAATTACGCCTATGTTAATTTGTTTACGTTCAAAAGTCAAGTATCTAGCTATAAAGTATAAACAGTGTTCTAAACGCACCGCCTATGATAACATCAATCGATTATTATTACTAGTATTTGTGTGGGTGTTTATGCAATCTGTTTTTTTTTTTTTTTTGAAAAATCAAAAATAAAAAAGAAACTAATTTGAAAAAGTGTTTTTTATATGAATAAATTAATTTTATAAAAGTAGTATTTTTCTAAAGGAAAAATAAGTTTTTTGGTCCAATAACTTTACCCCTTTTGGGTTTTGGTCTATTAACTTTTTCGATATGGGTTTTGGTACATTAACTTTGCATTTTTAGTGTTTTTTGGTTCAACTGCATACGTGTTAGCTTTTGATTTGTCCGCGCCATCATTTTGAACCAATAAAAAATTAACACGTATGCAGTTGGACCAAAAAACACTGAAAATGTAAAGTTAGTGTATCAAAAACCACATCAAAAAAGTTAATGGATCAAAACCCAAACATGGACAAGTTACTAGATCAAAAAACTTATTTTTCCTTTTCTAAATTAGTAGTTATCATTGAACAAAAAAAAAATGATATTTTGGTAATTAAATATATATTAAATGAGAAAAATAAAGGGGTTGACCATTCTAACATATCAGCTCTTTAACTTTAATAAGATAGAAAAGAATATTATTATTATTTTTTTTAAAAAAAAAACAACACTCTTTCAAGCGGAAATGTCGATGTCAATTTGTGATTGGCTATATTTATGGGTTCCACATGTGGGATCCACATGAATAGCCAATCACAAACTGACACACCACTTTGAGGGTAGTACCCTTAAAGTGACATCGACTTTTCCCTTTCAAGCATATGTTTGAAAGGATAACATCAAGTTTTTATTGATTATTCGCAATTATTATAAAATTATATATTTTAAAATTTTATTATACGGTGTAAAATTTAACATTATTTTTAAAATAAAGATAATAAATTAACAAACGCTCCAAATTGCATTTTTTAAATTGATCGAGTGTAAATATTATTTTAAAATTTCGTCATTTGGAATATAATATATTATTGTTGTGTTATACTGGTGCGAATTAAAACAATTATTATAAAGATGTTAGAAAAAACAGATCAGAGGAGGAAAATAAGAATTAAGTCGATGGACAGAAGAAGAAGAAGGTTTGCAAGTTACTGCAGCGATCGGATCGGATTCCAATTTCTGATAGATTCAGATTAGGTCAAAGTCATCCCAGCGGAAGCACGGCAAGATGGAGATTTGCGGGCGATTCCCGTCAATTAATCCCCGATTTCACCAAATGGCAACTTTTCAACCCCTCACGGCCTGGTGTAATCTATCCAGAAACCCTAAATCGCCGGAACATTTGGGTCGTAAAATGTTCATTCTTGGGATGGGATTCGTAGGACGCTTCTTTGCTGCTGATTTGAAGGCCAGAGGCTGGTAAAACTCCTTACTTTGAATTGGGTTGTGATTCCGAGTTCTGAAGTCTTTTTCAATTGTGGGTGCTTGTTGATCGTGAAGGTCGGTGGGTGGGAGCTGTACAAGCGTGGCCAAGAAGAATGAACTCGAAGAATTGGGATATGAATCTTATGTCTTTGATGCAAACGATCCACGGTAATATTTTCCGTTGTGATATTTGAAATTGGTTTGATGAGTGAAATAAACCTATTTCCAAATGAGCTTTAGCAATCATTGTTTAGCCAAATGACAAGTGGCTTAGTTCACTTTTCTGAGTATTCAAGAGTTCATTTTCAAGTTGACATTTAATATCCTCTTTCCTTATTTCGCGGATAGATTATTCAATTTTATTGTGGAATTATGATTATCTGGCTAATGAAACAAGTTTTATGCTTGCGTTGCACAGACCTGAAATTCTAGAGATTGTGAAAAATCATACACATCTCGTTGTATCCATACCTCCAGTGGCGGGTCTTGGTGATCTGGTAAATCTAATTCCGATGATAAATCTTTTAAGGTTGTGGGTGTATGGAAGGGTATGCGTTCAAGAGTAGAATTTGTGGGGTTTATTTTTTATGACTTATTTTGGGAGAATTTTGAAATTCATGAAAGTTGATTATTATAAGCGATGGACAAGAAATTGAGTCCGACCGAATGAATTATATTCAAAACAAGCAAAATGGATTAGAATTTAGATTTCTCACGTTTCAATCCCATCTCACCACTCAAATAATATACACTCTGAATTCACTTCTTGCGTTGTCATCCAGGTTGCTAATTTGGCTTGCATTTTGGCAGATGCTGCGTGATAAAAAATTTGCGGAAGACATTTTAAAGGATGGGATACTCCAATGGCTTGTTTATTTATCTACCACAAGTATGTCTAACAAACTATTTGTCATACACAAATAAAACTGCAAGGAAGAAGAAAGATTATCATCAGCATGCACAAGGAGAGACATCTAGGCACTATGCCTTTTAATGTAGTTACCTAGCATTTTTTTGCCTTTCTTTCTCTCAAGTCTGGCTATTTTGTTTCTATCTCAATTCTTTGATGCATAGGTGTGTATGGAGATTGTGGCGGTGCTTGGGTGGATGAAGAGTAAGCTTACATCTACATTTTATTAACTCAGGTGTCCAGTCAAGCTTAAATTTCTATTAAAAATCCCACAAACGATATCGTGACAGATATCCAATAAGAACTATGAGTGAGCGGATCAGAGATAGGTTATCTGCTGAGGAAGAATGGCTAAGCTTGGGTCGTAATCTTGGGATTGCTGCTCATGTATTTCGCCTTGGTGGTATATATGGCCCTGGTAGAAGGTTTATAGAAATATTCACATATATCAACATTTTACTTACCTCGTAGCTTTTATCCTGTTGGATTAAAGTTCAACCTCTGTCGAGGTGATATCCTGTGTCTTTTCTTGTTTGACAGTGCAGTTGATACCATACTAAAACAGAAGCCTCTATCATTTGGTCAGAAAACAAGAATATATAAAAGCCACACATCTCGTATTCATGTGGCCGACGTATGCCAAGCACTCAATGCCAGTATTCTGAGACCATCTCCAGGGTAAGTAAAAACGGCAACGTGTTCTGTTTCCAGATTCAGTAAAAATGTTGAAAAAAACAGTGGGAATATAATCAAGGATTGTGATTTGTGAATGGTGTATCTTTATTGTGATAGAATGCCGACTTTACCTGCACTCCAAACATCAAAACTAATCATGTTCATATGTTGGTGATGTATTTAGGAAAATATACAACATAGTGGATGATGATCCTGCTCCAAGAATGGAAGTTTTTGAGTACGCACAGGATTTGATTGAGGAGAAATTTTCTGAACGTGGAGAACAATATGTTTCTACAGGAAGAGATGAATCATTTGTCAAGGGGATTGGTTCCAGGGGAGAAAAACGAGTTTCCAATTCTCGTATGAAGACAGAACTGGAAATGAAGTTGGTTCATCCTACTTTTAGGTCTGGATTGCAAAGCATCATTGACAACGCAGACCTTTCAGCTCTGCGAAAACCTACTGTTTCTTGATATAATTTATTCAGCATCACAAGCCAAGTTAGCCGATCTGAGATCCCTCAAACATATAGAGGCAGTTCACAATTTGGGGGAGGATGTGGAAATTAAGTAATTAACAGTGTACTGTGTTGTCAATTGTTGTATCGATTAAACATACTTACCTGCTTAGTGCGTATGTGTCTTCTTGAAAGGGAGTTACTTTTGGAACCCCGCATCTGGATTGATGTGTACTTCATCATGTGGTACTAAACATGGAATTATATTCTTTTTCTGATGCATTCATTCTGCCCGGTCTGTTAATCTAAAGGCTAGCATTTAATTTGAGTACTTTAATCTGCTACATTATTCAACAAGATGATAGCATTGAATGGCAGGTATCAACAAGGTCACAGCATGGCATAGTAGGTTAAGGTTAGAAATTCCACTTTGTTTTTACAGAAATAGCTTTTGAAACGAAACCTCTGATAATCAAAGTTCCGTAATGTCAAGTAAAAATGGGAGAGAGAAACTCCTCTATTATCCATTCACATGGACAATAAATTATTTCTAGCTGTCATTTATGAGGAAAATAAACGAATGTCCTGATTTGAACTGCCAGGCTGATTGATAATACTCCTCGATATCACAGTCCTCGCCATCCTCGTTTCTTGGCTGCATTTATTGGTGCGTTCACTCAAATCACGGATAGTCGTGATAAAGTCATCAACTTTCGTTTTAATCTCCCCTACCACAATCTCCAGTGATTCAGTGTCTCTTGTCGCAAAATCTGCGTAAGTTGACAACTCCTCGATTTTAATCTGAAACCTGTCAACCAGTTTCCCTATGCTCTCCAAATCTGCAAGAACAAAGGTACCAAGAATCTGCATTGAACTAATAAGCTCCTTTTGCCCCATCAACTCTTTCTCATGTTTCTGCCAAAACGAGTTAAGCCAGTTCCCCATTGATCCTAAAGGGATGGCTGCTGCAGCCACCAGAGCCGTCACAACCGGAGGCGCGGTGACTGCTGCTGCCACCACCGAGCAGATCAAAACAGAAGCAAATGCCACTATGAATATGGCATTGGAAACCTTCCTCCACATCTTTAACCTCTTCAGCTTCTTATCCAGTTTCTTATTCTTTGTTTGCAGCTTCTTCAGCATCAAAACCTGCCGAGATTGAATGGACTTGAATCCCTTGAAGAAGTCTTCGCTGAACGGATCCCCAGCTGCCCTGAAATTCCTCAGTTCCTCCAATGTTCTTGAATAACTCTTCACAGACCCGTCTCCCGATTGACGTTCTTCCTCGAATTTCTTGAGGGCAACCTTGATAATAGACTCGACGATCCCGGCACGTCTAAGGCAGGCATCAAGAGATTTGCAGAAATCTAAGGTCAAAAGGCTATTCTCGAAGTAATCATCCACGAGCTGGGACAATTCAGGATCTTCCCATATATCTTTCCTGTTCCGGAGGATGATTTCTACCAACTCCTTGTTCATTTCGAGTAAGCATCCCGTGACTTCACCGAGCGAGTCGAGAGAAATGGAGCGTACCTCGAGCTCGACGGCTATGGAGTTGACAGTCCGGCGCGTGCGAATCTGGAGGTTCTCGTCTAGCTTCCGGAGATCAGGATCCTCGCGGCAAGCATCTTCGTATGAGTTCAGATCGGGAACGGTGAGCTCCTCTTGTGCGCTGGTGTTGAAGTTGGAATCTGACGCCGCTCGAGGTAGCGGCGGCGGCGGCATCTGCGGCGTCGGCGGGGGGTAGCGGCTACTGCGGCTGCTTCGGCTGATTTGGCTGCCCATTTGTGAGAAAATCTTCAAGAATGGGATGTGTGTGCGTGTGTGTGTATAATTCGCGTGAGAAAGCTTTAATAGTATAGAAGAAAGACGAGTCCGGTCGTCTTAGTCTTCTCCGCGGTTGAATTTTCCCTTTCATTACAGAAAATTACAAAGAAAATTATTGTGTAATTTAACTATTTAAGGTTGCAATATTAATTATTATAAAATAAAATATGTATCGTTAATGGGTTGCTATATTCATAACCAAGAACTATATTTCATAAAATTACTCGGAAACTACGATGATTGGGCTATTCTCATCCGCATGTGAGCAAATTATGGTCACATTTTTTTTCAGATTCAATTTTTTTTATATAGAAAAAAGATATTCAAATTTCAATACCACTGCATCAAAATTTGAGATGAGAACGATATTTTAGTAATAACAAATACATCCCCTGATTTAAAAAAAAAAACAAAAAAAGAAACTATTTTATCATACGTAATAACTAATTTAATGAGTTTTTAAAAAAATTAACAAACTAAAAATTTGTGAGCTATGGAGAAAGTGAATGAGCGTCTCTAAACCAAAAAGAAAACAAAATAAGTTAATCGATGTCTTTGTTTGTTTTATCTACAATAAATCATAATTAAATTTAAAATTTTACACAAGAATCTCTAAATTAAGTTATTTTTGTACATTAAATGTTTAAATATTCACAGTTTTTCCTTTAAGGCAACAAAGTCGTTGTAGTATAGTGGTGAGTATTCCCGCCTGTCACGCGGGTGACCCGGGTTCGATCCCCGGCAACGGCGATATTTTTAAAAATAAAATTTTAATTAATGCAATAATGGATGTTGGGCAGAAAGGCCCAAAAACCAATATTTGGAACAGGCCCATGTTTATATTGGAGTCACACATAATGTCTGTTGGCCATTCTGACAGGCTCAAATACCAATATTTGGAACAGACTCAATTTGATATTCGGGGCACATATCCCTTTAGGATTACTTGTGCATAATGTTTGTTGGGCAGACAGGGAAATATTTATATACATGTACATAATATCGGGTTAGTTTATGTTATATCGGGAGTGTTTTTTCCCCTATTTTAATATCATTAGATCACGTGAAACCCTTATATTTTTATGGAAATTGACATGCGTGTTAATGATCCAATGATTGACATTTGACCACATTATGGGTAGAGAAGTAATCCAAGTGTAGCATAGAATAATCCCATAATATCTAAGTTCGAATGTCAAAAGAGACGGAGTATACACTTCATTCCAAGAATTACATGCCCTTGTCGATAGCTAATTCCGTTCAGTCGCATCAACCGAACCTAACACACCACGGTTAGGACGCAACTCCGCACCCTTATCTTGCCTACTGCTAAATTTGTCGATGTGTTTTTAAGTTTCCAAATTTTGCATCTCTAACCATGTTTCTATTGAAATGTGACCACCCCATTATTGTATTGTGAAGAAACTTCGCATGAGGAAACAGTTTTGAAAAGCCAAACTAGCTTTTTTGCATTCTCGAGAGTCTAGAACATATTGTTTTTGTGTTCAATTTATATTATCATCTTTTGGCAACAATTTTTTATTTTCTTGTAATGAATGCTTCTCATTGCAACGAGAGCTACAAAGTCTCTTACCATGATGATGATTGGCATAATCATATCCAACACCGAAAGATCTCGAGCAAAGCATACAAACAATACTTTTATTGAGATTCGATCAATACTACCCTATCACTAACGTAATAGCTAATTCAATTATTTTGAATCAAATGAACCAAAAAAAAATTTAATTAGTGAACTTGTAACCACATCGCTGTGGAAGCTACGTTGGAAGAGAAAGAGTTACTCTAGACCAAAAATAAAATAAAGTTTCATTGATACACTAGTGTGCAGGGTATCATGAACGTCAGCTGAGCTGACAATCCACACTTGTGAACATATCAACAAAAAAATTTTACATCTCAATTTTTTTTTAAAAAAAAATACAAGTGGTCTGGCAGCCTAACTGACATCAAATCTATGGTTTATTAAATAAAATTACTATCTTCTATCAAATTTAAAATAAATTTATTACTTAGAAATAAATTCAGAATTCATTGCCAACAAAGTCGTTGTAGTATAGTGGTGAGTATTCCCGCCTGTCACGCGGGTGACCCGGGTTCGATCCCCGGCAACGGCGGTTGAACTTTTAATTCATGGATTAAATACCGGACAGGCCGAAATTGTAGCAGGCCCAACTACATATATTTGGGTCAAATATTTTATTTGTGCAATAATTTTTTAAATTCATGGATTAATTACAGGACAGGCCGAAATTGGAGCAGGCCCAACCATATATATTTGGGCCATATATTTTTATTTTGTGCAATAATTCTTTTAATTCATGGATTAATGACAGGACAGGCCGAAATTGGAGCAGGCCCAACCATATAAATTGGGCCAAATATTTTTATTTGTTCAATAATTCTTTTAATTCATGGATTAATTACCGGACAGGCCGAAATTGAAGCAGGCCCAACTATATATTTGGGCCAAATATTTTTATTTGTGCAATAATTCTTGCTAGGCAGAGGTCAAACTCAATTTCAGAATATGCCCAATGTAGATATGGATCACATATTTTGTTATCTGGAACTCGGCCCAACATACCATGCTTATCTAAATTATTAATTTATTATTAATTATTTGTAGAAAAAGATATTGAATTTAATTTTCTATTTGAGTTTCACCACACATTATTTTCGAAATTATAAGATAACCGATTGTTTAATAATAAGCGCGAATACGAAATTTCTTCAAAACTAAGTGCATTTTGCTAGAAATAACACAACGAAATGTGGATTTGGAAAGGATTAACGAAGTTTTTGAATTTAAAGTAATAATGACATTGAGTTAATTAATTTAAATTTATAAATTTCTGTTTATCCCACATTATTTCCTTTTGTTTTTCAAGCATTATTCAATGATCAAGATAGTGTTGATCCAGCCCCAGCTAGGCCAGAGGTGGATACCGAGTTGTATACGAATAGTACTATACTATATATAAAATACAAGAACCAAACAGGCCAGGGGTACCTAGTAGGCTAGTACTATATATCAAAGCCATAACTTTACAAAAAGCTTATTATTCTTTCCGTAAAAGCACTTGTTTCAAATAAAATTTATGTGTGGTACAACTTGGAATCAAGGATTACAAGAACCAAACAAGGTAGTAACCGATAATAATTAAAAGTTTGAGCAAAATAATCACAATTCCTATTTTTTATAAAAAAAAAACAACTAATCAAGTGCTTAATATGGAAAATAGTTTTTGGTTATACCCACTAACTTCTTCAATTTTAGGTTAGATCCACAAAGTTTCCAAAATTTCTTTTCGGTATACTAAATTTTAATTTATGACTATTTTGATCCAAATACTGACGTGACACCGAAAAATGTGAAAGAGTGGGTGCCCAGTGAGCCAACTTGTGGCTATGGGCTTTGATGACTCTTTGCACAAACGATCTTTTGTTTAATGTAATTTACACTTTTATTAATGGCAATGACTTTATATTTCTTCATATTGTTATATTATGATATACTATTGTTGTTTTGATAAAGACCTTGAATATACTATAGTGTATGTAAGATGTGGTAGAACATGGGGATGTCTATCATGAAATACATCTTATAGTCACTGTATATTCTAAACTGTTCCTAGTCGATTGAGCCGTCCGATAATAAGGATAAGGATCGCTCGAGTTTGAGACTAGCATTTGCGATGCGGAGTACCACGTTTCATTGGTAGGGAACATGGAGATGTTCGAAGCATGCAAATGGATATTCATAGGATGAATAATCGAACTACCCTATCCGGACTTTTCAAGTGGTTATCACTTATCGAGTGGATTAAGTCCGCGGTTTTGGTTGTACACCATTAGTCCTTACTACTTGAAACATCATGGAGACTCTATATGCTAGTACTGTGCTTTGACTCGTTTACCGACTCTATGGGGGTCATCAGGTGTCGGGATTGGGTACAGTTACAACACATATAGGAGTCGATGCATTGTTGTCAAGGATTCACCACATACTTGCGAGTGTGGATATCCTATGCGATCTGAGGAGATATTAGTGTGACGAATCTCTGGCCAGAGTACTTGATGTGATTTAAGAAATGGTTTCTTAGTAGCACATGCGATGCCACTAATTTGATCTTCAAGATGTATTGCATAGTTATCGAATCTTGAGCGACTCTCGATATACCAATGGTTGTTGATTCGATCGGGATATATGGATGAAGGGACCGTACTGTACGCTAACCAAAATCTACTGGTTCTTGTAGGCACTATCAGTGATACCTAGGGAATCATGGGGCGATGTTGCTAGGCGCTTTACCATGATTCGTTGGGCAAGTCGGAAATCGTTGTTCCGAGTCACAAGGAGTTGTGAGCCCACGGCTAGCTGTATCCCTGAACCATTGAGGGTCACACAGTGTAATTGAGTTTTAATCCCCGTTGAGATAGTTAAATTTAAAGAGTTAAATTTAATGAATAAAGAAGTTGGACTTCTTAAATAAGAGTAAGGGAGTAGGATTTCCTAAAATGACATAGGGATGTACATTTTTGGAAACCACTGAATTCGGATTCAGGAAAATTTATCTTGACTTTAAAATGTGCAGAAATGGTTTCTGTGCACATTGGTAAAATCGGTTTATCAATCGGAGTCACGATGAATTTTATATTAATTTTTGAACATGCGGGCTTTGCTTGTCGGGCCTCAACTTATGACTAATGGGCCCTAAGGTGTTAGTGGCCTGCATTATAAATAAGTTATTGCAGTACAGAAATTACAAGACAACTGGTCATAATTTGAGAGACAGAAAATCGAAAACCCTAGCTCTCTCTCAAAAGAATTCGGCCGCCCCCCTCCCTTCTCTGCGTGAGAAATTCCGGTCTGTGATTTTGAATTGCAGTCTGGAATAGCGAATCAAATTTGTTTATTCTCTTCGTAGAAAACTTCTGATAGATTTTCTAGTGCAATCTATCAGAGGGATTAAACCTCCATTCGTGGACCTGATTGAAGGAGTTCATCAGTTCCTGGGAGAGACAACAAGAGCAGAGAAATCTGTTGGAGTCCAATAATCTCGCTTCGAGATTGAAGGTAAAATTTAATAATAGTTATTTAATTTTACACACACTTATAATTTAATCGTTAAACGGTTGATACCCACACTATGGAATTGTTCCATAATAAAAATTTTAAACTTCCGCTGCACCGGGTATCAATCGTGATTGATCTGAACGCCAGTTTTCCAACAGTGGTATCAGAGCCAGGTTGCTCAGATCAAACGATTAAATTAATCGATTGTACAAAAATTTTTGAGTCTTGGTTTTTTAAAACAAAATAAATATTTTAAATAAAAAAATTTTTTTTTTTTTTTTTCCGGGCAAAACCCGGGCAGCGATTGGATCGCTGCCCGGTGGGGCAGCGACGGTCGCGGCCCCGGGCGGCGCACGGCGCCGCCCAAAGGGGGCGCACAGCGCCGCCCAGGGGCGGCGCTCAGCGCCGCCAGGGCAGCGCTCGGCGCTGCCCAGCGCAGCGCACGGCGCCGCCCAGGGGCGACGCTCGGCGCCGCCCAGGGCAGCGCACGGCGCCGCCCAGGGGCGGCGCCAGGCGCCGCCAGGGCAGCGATTGTCGCTGCCCTAAAGGGGCAGCCGGGCTGCCCCGGCCCGCGCCCACGGGTGCGGGCCGGCCCGGGAGTGTCCCGGGCGGCCCGCGGGAAAAAATTATTTTTTTTTATTATTTAAATTAATTTTAATGTGTTAAAATTTTATTTTTGGTCCGGTCAAAAATTGTTTTTGATTGGTTCACGAGGCATCGGATCGAATTGTTCGAGTCCGAAAATTTTAAAATTGATTTTTGGATTAATTTGAATTTTTGGAAAATTTTAATATTTTATCCTTAAATTGAATTTTGAAATCAATTATTTTTGGTACAATTGATGATAAGATTTGATCTTATGTATATATTAAATAAAATATGATTTTATCTATAAAATTAGATTCTGTAGATAAAATATGATTTTATTTAATAAAAGGTAAAATATGATTTTATATGTAAAATATGATTTTATATATAAAATATGATTTTATCCTGTTTAAATTTAAATTGCCATATGCATGATATCCAATAAATTAATTTTGAATTAAATGTTATTGGATAAGGATGATCGATTGCCATGACCAATTTTGTAGGTGTATGTTAGGAATTTACATTTGTTTTATTGTTGTTGGTTTTATTAATGGGCCTGGTTTATGGCCCAATATGAATGTCATATGTAATAAAAGTGGGCTTGGTTTATGGCCCGTTCCCACCCCTAAAATGTATCCCCTACTTGTCATTGCTATTTATTGTAAATACATTAGATTTAGTGGGAGATCAAGATTTGAAGATGGTGGGCCCAGCAGACAATAAAGACGAAGAAATGTAAATTGGAAGCTAATGTAATAGGATTGCATTGCATACTGCATATTACCTAGGATTGGACTAAGACTCGTGATTGGCAACCACGAGTCAATTAGAAATGGAATCGATCATCCTATATATATAATATATGATATTATGATTGTATGCATGTTTTAGACATAATTGCGTGAATCCGGCAAGCATGCAATAATTTGAAATTGATGAGACAAATTTTTATAATTAAAAATCCCTCATTTTAAATATGATTTAAAATTGATATCAAGATAAATAAAGGAAATTTAAATTTGTTTAAATATTCCTACCTTCCATCAACGGTCAATGTATGAGATGCTACCCGCGGATACGGTCCGGCTCATATTATTGGGGGGGCCCGTCCGTCGGAAAGCTGTACATTGGATCGAAAAATGTTGTAAGTTGGGTGGAACTCCCATGGGATCGACTCATATTATTGGGGGATCCACATGGCGACCGTCCATCACAACTTAATATTGATGGGTCATCTTGACATGTCACTATAAACGGCGTCATATTATTGGGCCCTTATTGGACATGAGGTAAAAACATGGGGGTTGCTTTGGAAGCAATTGGGCTCTACCTTTTGAGAATTATGGTTGACTGATATTATTCGGGACCATAAGTTTGTCAATTGGACTCCATGTTCTCACTAAGGAAAAAGTTTCCCGTTTTCACTAGAGGGTAGTGAAATCGTTAAAATAGTGGGAGTGAGATTCATAAAATTAAATTCGCCTATTTTATGTCTTAGTAAATTGCTTAAACAATCATTGATATATGTCTGTTTTTCTTTTCAGTATTTCATACAATGAATTCGCGTAATCCATTATTCTCGATCCTCGAACAAAACAAGTTGACTGGCGCAAACTATACGGAATGGTTCCGGAAGTTGAAGATTGTCTTGACTTCGGAGAAGATGCTCTACGTGTTAGAGAAATCACCTCCGAAGGAAGCACCAGCTGACGTAAGTCCGGAGGAATTGGCCAAACTTGATGCATGGTGGGACCATGACATCAAGACCAAATGCTATATGCAAGCCTCGATGTCTGATGAACTCCAGAGGCGATTTGAGGACACCGTGAATGCTGCTGACATTCACGCTCAACTCAAGGAACTTTTTGGGGCTCAATCGAGGGCTGAAAGGTTCGCTACTGTTAAGGAGCTAATGACGTGTCGCATGCGTGAAGGGACTTCGGTCCGTGATCATGGGGTACGAGTGATTTGGCTCATACAGAAGTTAGCAACTCTTGATTTGGTGTTGGAGCATGAACTCAACGTGGATTTACTGCTTCTGTCTCTTCCTTCTTCGTTTGACGGATTTGTGGTAAATTTTAATATGAACAAGATAGAGGCCACCCTTGAAGAGATGGTCAATATGCTTGTGACATATGAATCCACACTAAAGAAGGATAAACCAGCTTTCTTGGTGGGCTCCTCATCTTCTGCTAAGAAGGGGCCAAGTACGAAGGGTAAGAAACGTTCTGCCCCACCCAAGAAAGTCGAACCCGAGAAGAAGCACAAGACAAAGGCTTCAAACAATGGAAAATCCAAGGATGTTTGCCATTACTGCAAGAAGCCCGGTCATTGGAAGCGCAACTGCAAGGAATATCTAGAGCAGTTGGGAACTGCAAAGGGTATGTTCTATATTGAAATAAACATTTCACTTAATACTACTTCTTGGGTATTGGATACCGGATGTGGATCTCACATTTGCAATGATTTGCAGGTGATGACAAGAAGTCGCAGGCTTAGAATGGGTGAGACCCAGCTGAGGCTCGGGAATGGTTCCAGAGTTGAAGCTACAGCCATTGGAGATGTTTGTTTAATTTTGCAGAACGGTTTTAAGTTATTTTTAAGAGATGTTTTGTTTGTTCCGGATTTAATTAAAAACATTATTTCTGTTTCTATGCTAGATAGAGATGGTTATTCTTGCAATTTTGTGAATGAGATTTGCAATATTTACAAGAATGAATGTTTGATTGGAAATGGACAACTTGAAAACGATCTATACAACTTAAAACTAAAAGACGTTCCAATAAATTATGTTGATAAAACGGCGACAACAAACAAAAGGAAAATCGATAGTCAAAACCCGGCAAACCTTTGGCACGCTAGACTAGGTCATATTTCCTCAAGGAGGATGAACAAGCTAGTGGGAGAGGGCATGTTTGATATGTCTGATATTAACTCTCTACCTACTTGTGAATCCTGCCTAAAAGGGAAAATGACTAAATCTCCTTTTAAGGGGAAACCTGAGCGTAGTCAAAATCTGTTGGATTTGATCCATACAGATGTTTGTGGTCCATTTAGAGTTGGGACTCAACATGGCCACACCTACTTCATTACCTTTACTGATGATTATTCAAGGTATGGGTATTTATATTTAATGAAATATAAGTCTGAAGCATTTGAAAAGTTCAAAGAATTCAAGGCTGAAGTAGAAAACAAGCTAGGTAAAAGTATTAAAACACTTCGATCGGATCGAGGTGGAGAATACTTGAGTACCGAGTTTTTGGACTATCTGAAAGAGAATGGGATTCTCTCTCAGTGGACTCCTCCTATGACACCACAGCTTAATGGTGTATCGGAGCGTCGTAATCGAACTTTGTTGGACATGGTTCGATCCATGATGAGCTTCACTGAGCTTCCACCTTCGTTTTGGGGCTATGCGCTTGAAACGGCGGTATTGTTGTTGAACAACGTCCACACTAAAGCAGTGGACAAAACACCATACGAGTTATGGAATGGCAAAGCTCCTAAGTATTCGTACTTGAGGATTTGGGGATGTCCTGCTTACGTGAAGCGGACAGTGGGAGATAAGTTGGATAGTCGATCCAGCTTATGTTATTTTGTAGGGTATCCGAAGAATTCAATCGGATATTATTTCTATTATCCTGCTGAAACAAAGGTGTTTGTTTCTAGGAATGCCACCTTCTTGGAGAAGGAGTTCTTATTGGATAAGAAAGGCGAGATGATGGAACTCGAAGAAGTTCGAGAAGAACCCGAAATACAAAATAACGATCCTACGCCTCAGGAACCATTACTGGACACGCCTGAACCTAGAAGATCCGAGAGGACTTCTAGACCTCCTGTTCGATATGGTCTTCTTCTTGAAGGGGATCAAGATGAACCCGACATTGGATGTGATCCAAGAAACTTCAAGGAAGCAATTTCTGATGCGGATTCAAATTTATGGCTTGAAGCTATGCAGTCAGAATTAGATTCGATGCATACAAACCAAGTTTGGTCTTTAGTAGATCCTCCCGATGGAATTGTTCCAATAGGGTGTAAATGGATCTACAAGAGAAATCTTGGGCCTGATGGTAAGGTATTGACCTACAAGGCGCGATTGGTGGCGAAAGGTTACACTCAAAGACAAGGAGTTGACTATGATGAAACCTTTTCACCAGTTGCAATGTTCAAGTCCATAAGAATCCTTATTGCCATAGCTGCATGGTATGACTATGAGATATGGCAAATGGATGTGAAGACTGCTTTTCTTAATGGAGACATTAAGGAAGAAATCTATATGAGGCAGCCTGAGGGGTTCACATCCATGGGAAGCGAGCATAAGGTATGCAAGCTTCAGAGATCAATTTATGGTCTAAAACAAGCATCAAGAAGTTGGAACCAGAAATTTGATGAAACAATAAAAGATTTTGGTTTCATCAAGAACCCGGAGGAACCGTGCGTGTACAAGAAAGTAGTTAAGGATGCTGTGACATTCTTAGTACTTTATGTTGATGACATCCTACTCATTGGGAATGATGTAGGGATGTTGCAGTCAACAAAGATATGGTTATCAGGTAGATTCTCGATGAAGGATTTGGGTGAGGCATCCTACATTCTTGGGATACAGATCTATAGAGATAGATCTAAGAGAATGATAGGACTCACTCAATCAACCTACATCGACACCATATTGAAACGGTTTTCAATGGATGGGTCCAAGAGAGGACATCTACCCATGTGTCATGGAGTTTCTTTATCCAAGTCTATGTGTCCCAAGACTGATGCAGAGATAGAGAATATGACACATGTACCATATGCGTCAGCTATAGGTAGTATCATGTATGGGATGATATCTACCAGACCGGATGTAGCATTTGCTCTGAGTGTCACGAGCAGATATCAGGCTAATCCTGGTCAAATGCATTGGAAAGCCGTGAAGGACATTCTTAAGTACTTACGAAGGACTAAGAATATGTTCATGGTATATGGAGGACGAGATCTGAAATTGGAAGGCTATACCGACTCTAGCTTCCAAAGTGACGTGGATGACTCGAAGTCAACCTCTGGATTTGTGTTCATGCTCAATGGCGGTGCTGTCTCTTGGAAGAGTTCCAAGCAGGACACCACAGCGGATTCCACCACTGAGGCTGAATACATTGCAGCATCAGCTGCTGCTAAAGAGGCCGTTTGGATGAGGAAGTTCGTCCAAGAGTTGGGCGTCATTCCTGAATTTGTTGGTCCAGTCCCGGTGTACTGTGACAACACGGGTGCCGTTGCTCAAGCAAAGGAACCAAGGTCTCATCAAAGATCCAAACACGTACTGAGGAAATACCACATCATCCGGGAGATTGTGGAAAGAGGAGACATCACTGTCGAACGAGTGGCCTCTGCAGACAATATCGCTGATCCGCTTACTAAGCCCTTGCCAGGACCATTGTTTGACAAACATCGCGAAGCAATGGGTCTACGTAGTATGACTAGTTGGCTATAGGGCAAGTGGGATATTAAAAGAGTGGGTGCCCAGTGAGCCAACTTGTGGCTATGGGCTTTGATGACTCTTTGCACAAACGATCTTTTGTTTAATGTAATTTACACTTTTATTAATGGCAATGACTTTATCTTTCTTCATATTATTATATTATGATATACTATTGTTGTTTTGATAAAGACCTTGAATATACTATAGTGTATGTAAGATGTGGTAGAACATGGGGATGTCTATCATGAAATACATCTTATAGTCACTGTATATTCTAAACTGTTCCTAGTCGATTGAGCCGTCCGATAATAAGGATAAGGATCGCTCGAGTTTGAGACTAGCATTTGCGATGCGGAGTACCACGTTTCATTGGTAGGGAACATGGAGATGTTCGAAGCATGCAAATGGATATTCATAGGATGAATAATCGAACTACCCTATCCGGACTTTCCAAGTGGTTATCACTTATCGAGTGGATTAAGTCCGCGGTTTTGGTTGTACACCATTAGTCCTTACTACTTGAAACATCATGGAGACTCTATATGCTAGTACTGTGCTTTGACTCGTTTACCGACTCTATGGGGGTCATCAGGTATCGGGATTGGGTACAGTTACAACACATATAGGAGTCGATGCATTGTTGTCAAGGATTCACCACATACTTGCGAGTGTGGATATCCTATGCGATCTGAGGAGATATTAGTGTGACGAATCTCTGGCCAGAGTACTTGATGTGATTTAAGAAATGGTTTCTTAGTAGCACATGCGATGTCACTAATTTGATCTTCAAGATGTATTGCATAGTTATCGAATCTTGAGCGACTCTCGATATACCAATGGTTGTTGATTCGATCGGGATATATGGATGAAGGGACCGTACTGTACGCTAACCAAAATCTACTGGTTCTTGTAGGCACTATCAGTGATACCTAGGGAATCATGGGGCGATGTTGCTAGGCGCTTTACCATGATTCGTTGGGCAAGTCGGAAATCGTTGTTTCGAGTCACAAGGAGTTGTGAGCCCACGGCTAGCTGTATCCCTGAACCATTGAGGGTCACACAGTGTAATGGAGTTTTAATCCCCGTTGAGATAGTTAAATTTAAAGAGTTAAATTTAATGAATAAAGAAGTTGGACTTCTTAAATAAGAGTAAGGGAGTAGGATTTCCTAAAATGACATAGGGATGTACATTTTTGGAAACCACTGAATTCGGATTCAGGAAAATTTATCTTGACTTTAAAATGTGCAGAAATGGTTTCTGTGCACATTGGTAAAATCGGTTTATCAATCGGAGTCACGATGAATTTTATATTAATTTCTGAACATGCGGGCTTTGCTTGTCGGGCCTCAACTTATGACTAATGGGCCCTAAGGTGTTAGTGGCCTGCATTATAAATAAGTTATTGCAGTACAGAAATTACAAGACAACTGGTCATAATTTGAGAGACAGAAAATCGAAAACCCTAGCTCTCTCTCAAAAGAATTCGGCCGCCCCCCTCCCTTCTCTACGTGAGAAATTCCGGTCTGTGATTTTGAATTGCAGTCTGGAATAGCGAATCAAATTCGTTTATTCTCTTCGTAGAAAACTTCTGATAGATTTTCTAGTGCAATCTATCAGAGGGATTAAACCTTCATTCGTGGACCTGATTGAAGGAGTTCATCAGTTCCTGGGAGAGACAACAAGAGCAGAGAAATCTGTTGGAGTCCAATAATCTTGCTTCGAGATTGAAGGTAAAATTTAATAATAGTTATTTAATTTTACACACACTTATAATTTAATCGTTAAACGGTTGATACCCACACTATGGAATTGTTCCATAATAAAAATTTTAAACTTCCGCTGCACCGGGTATCAATCGTGATTGATCTGAACGCCAGTTTTCCAACAAAATGCTGACTTGTCAAGCTATCACGTGATCAGTAGACCAAAATATATAGCTGAAAATTAAAAGTTAGTGTACCAAAATCAAAAGAAATGTTAATGAACCAAACTTTTATATAATATTTTTATATATAAATATATATTTTTATGGATCCCATATATATATAAAGCTAGCCATTATTAGACATTGAAGTTGAACAAATATAAATAAACATGAAGAGAAACACTGTGGCAGCAAAAATAGAAGGAAATGATATAACCTTAACTGCTTTTAACCCCTTGGGACCGACCAAGTATCCTGGATGATGACCCCTGCACTATTTTCTCTGTAGACAAATGATGTCTCTCACAGCAGAAATGGGCTCTTGGCCACTCTTTTCCCCATTATAAGAACCCCTTTTGCCCTTCATTTCTAACTCAACAAACATCAATTACTTTAATTTGATGCCCCTTTGCCCTCTCCTCTTCATATTTTCATGCAAACTTATGTTAATATAATAACAATAAATATTACTTATATATATACACTTCCACTGATCTTTAACTATTTGGTACCTAGCTAATTGGTTTTGAAGAAATGGGATGTCCACCTTCAATATCAGATCATATCAGAAGATCGAAGAAAAGATTATCAAGCAGAAAATTGAGAAGATTTCTCAAGGAAGAAAGAGGGAGGCTCTACATTATAAGAAGATGCGTGGTGATGCTTATTTGCTGGCGCGATTGATCGCGCATGGATGATTTTATGCTACACAGAGTGAGGGCGACAACAACATTCTTATGCAAATTACGCATTGGTTCTTTGTATACTTGATCATTTAACTATAGTTAATTATCTATATATATATAGGGTTTTTCTCTTAATAATGTCATTTGTAAATACTAAATAGTAATTAAGGTTGTGTTAAGATTTTATAATCATATTATATATGTCATCGGGTCAAATCCCTTTTAATTTTATGTAACTATATATAATATATATGGAGCTGTTTGATCAAGTACTTTTCTCTTTTGTCTTGTGAGGAAATTTTACTATCAATACCATTAAGGGAATCAAGCAGTTTTGTTCATGAACGGTAATTTTTAGTAAAAACTTTTATTTTTGCTTATTGCAATATTAGGGTGGGATGGGGGAACTTCTCGCTTTAACGTGGGTTCGAACTTACATATTTACCTAAAAACATAGAGGTTTATGTGTAAATTAAACAATTTGAAATGATGAAAAGGGCATAAGCAATTGCTAGGTTTTGTTAGTAACAATCAATATTAATAATTCATTTTTTAAAAATGAAATTGCTAAAATAATTTGGACTTACTATTTTTCTGAAAAGCCGATCAAAAAATATTAGAGTACGTATATATATGCTCCCTAGGAAAGGACATTCGTGCGTGTGAATACTTTACCCAAACAGTCGCCAACTCTAATGAATATCAATACTCATTTTATATATTTTTGAAGAAAAATCCCTCATTTTCACATTAGTTGATGCATAAAAATTTTTGTAAAAATGTCTCACATATCACTTTTATGAGACAGATAATTGGGTCACCCATAAACAATATTAATTTTTATTATAAATATGAGCAAGGTTGATCCGTCTCACAGATAAAAAATTCGTGAGACCATTTCACAAAAAAATATATGTTCTATTATACTAAAGATCAGGGGCATATTCTAAAATTGGCTTTTATAAATTGACCGAGTATAATTTTGGTTTGCTAATAATAATTTATTTTTTCTCATTCACTCTAATATTCGTTGCATTAATTCTCAATTTTAATAATATCTAACTTCATGTCGGCTGTCATGCATATTAGTACTTTAATTTAACGAAAGCCGGAGGAATATAAAAAATAATTTGTTGCATTAAATCATGTTTCGAGTAATTAGATAATCAAACCCCACCAAAACCAATTTACAAGAGAATATGAATGTGGAAAAATTAGGATATGATTCCTGTAAGTTGGATAGTTTTGATTTTAATCATGTAACTTATTAAAGATTGCATGTAATTTGTATTTGTATTTGTATTTGTATTTGTATTTGTTTTCATGTAATTTTTATTTGTATTTGTTTTTGTTTGTGGCCCTTATTTTGCCCGAAATTACTCAATTCAATAATGTTGCTTATTTGACATCGATGATCTCCCGCGTGGTTCATATGACAATAATTAAATCTATATTACATATAGTAAAATCTACCTAGCTAATCAAAATGAAAATACTTTTTCATTTTATTTTGAAAATATTGGGCTTCGTTCTTGTCTACTTTCTTGTGTTGTATATGTTAGATAAGGGAGAATCAATGTCAAATATGCAACATTCGTTGGATTTAGTTATTTTGGGGGAAAAACCGAAACACAAAAAAAAAATCAAATTACTGGATGAAAACCAAAATTTGGCAAATTAAAGGATTAAAATCTAAAATTAAAGATGTCAATTTATAGGAACAAAACCAAATTTTCTTATATGCATGTATATATATTAATTTATCACACATTTGCCACATATTAATTATTTTCATGGCAAGACTTAAAACAATTTACATATCACGATTAAATGGGACAGGACAAAGATCCTTATAATTATTAAAGATAGTTATATATCATTATCAAGATTTGACACATCCATATCCTCTTAACACTTATCTTTTTCTTGTTTTTAAAACCTCAATCAGGCCTCTTTTGAGTATGTTAATGTAATATCCATTTATTTTTGGTTGAGCCTAATCCGTAATTTTCTATCGACCATAAAAACTAGATTACAATTAAATTAAAGATCCATACCAAATTTTTTTCATATGTTTCACATTTAAGGTTCCCGATTGAATTATACATTAAAATTGGTGACACATGAATAATATCATGGTACAATCAAAATAGAACAGTGTCCCACCCTATAATTAGCACAAGTGGTGCCTAACCCTTGTCAAAATGTGTTTGTCTAACTGTAAAGATGCTAAGGAGGGTAGTGGAAGATTTCATGGACTTCCAACAATTCGGCCATGAGTTGATGGATCAGTCACAAATACATGTGACCATTCACTTAATTTTGTACCGGTTGAAATTTAAAAAAAAAAAAAAAGAGAAACGAGGCACATAATCGTCTTGAATATATACATGATTTCAAACCTCGCGGATATTTAGATATTTGAATCAACGGTTACAATACTATATATTATCATCTTTCTCGGATCATTGAATGGAACCATCAGAAGCTAATCGCCCTTCGAAATGTGGAGTTAATGAGATCCTACCTTTAAGGTATTGCCCGAATCATGGATCTATCTATATTTTAACACATAAGCATAATCAGGTAATGTTTGGGAGAACTTATAGGAAACACTTTTCTGTTTTTTTTCACAAAATTTCACAAAACTTTAAAATTTTGTGAAAGAAAAGCTGAGAAGTGCTTCCTAAAAGCTCTTCCAAACACTACTTTAATATTAAACAGCTGACGTGACAAATCATTGAACCATTAGATTGACAATTAGAATAAACCTGTAAAGTAGGTTGAACTCTATTTCTAAATGAGTAGTATTTCATGAGGATGGTGTAATTCTTTTTAACATGTAAAGCAAACATTCTTCATAATATACTACTTAATTATGCCATCCAAATTGAACAATAAAGTAATTACATAATTGGCAATTAGACTTTTTCAGTTTGGTCCCTGTGGACTGTGGAGTGACAAATCTTGTGAGGGATATTGGTGTAGGGTAGGGGGCCCCCAAAACTTGTAATGACAAGTGCACACGTGTTAGGGGTTGTGTATGATTGGTGAGGAGAATCCAACAATACTTTGCTAGTGGCTACCTCTTTGTTTTTGGAATTTGTAACATATTCTGATATATTTGGGACGGATTCAATTATCGATCATTATTGATTCTCGAAAATATTTTTACGTGGAAACAAATATGAACTCATAAGTTTAAATTATTATTGGTCGTCGTTAGATGTACAGATAGCTAGGATATTACTTCATCATGGTGTCTCGTTAATTTTGATTTGATGTCAAGATTAGATTTTAGTCTCGTCGACATTGTATGTGTGTATATATATTATATACATATATATATACATAAAGTATTGTGGTTTTTTTTTTTACTATTTGTTTGGTCCCATTTTCATTGGGACGGTAAATTATCACCTAAAATGAGGTGACTTTCCAAGTACCTTTTGAATGAGCAATAAATTTTTGCAATTTTAAAATTGCATTGTAATCACTTTTTTTATTATAATTATTTTTGGAAATGCATTGAAATCAATTTCGGTATGCACAAGAACTCTATATTCGCTGAAAATATATTTGTGTTGTCATATATCTTACCGTTTATATATATATATGATAATTTATTATTATAGCATCATCACATGGTCACTAAATAAAATTGACTTATGCACAGTATAATATAGCATAGATTTACATTTCCTAGCTAGTTCTTACTATATTAATTAATAATCTAAAACTTTATATAATATGTAGTCATAATGGCAAATTAAATTATAGTAGGTATGGTTGACAATGGATTGAATCAATCCAGAACTGATCCGGCCGGTTTAATTGGTTGTAAACTGGACCGAATTCAACATCAATAACGAATTGGATTGAGTTGCTTCAAAATGTATACGGATCCATTTTAATTCAGCATATTTGAGTCCGGAATCGAAACTAGTTCAGGTTGGTTTCATATAAATATAACTAGTAAATAAATTAAGAATTGACATGAAACTTATATCTAATTCATTTAGATATATAATGGTTTTTTCTAAAAAAAAAATGATTCCAATTTGGTATGAATTAGGTCCAATCTGATTTCAATGATTCATTTCAGTTAAATTGAATTTCGACGTTGGATTGGATTACACTCTCAATTCGACAAATTCAAACCCTTATTTTTTCGCATTAAAAAATTAGTATATGTAAAAATAAAAACCTATCAGAAACCAGACTAGATTTTTCAATATTAAATTCAATTTTTAACAGGAATATATATATATATATATATATATAGATAAATGATTATTTGAGTGTGATATTTTCAATGAACGCTTAATAATAGTCACATATCATTTTAAATGGTAGTTTTTAATTGGTGGAACATAAAAAAGACAATTCATATATAAATAGATAAATGATTATTTGAGTGTGATATTTTCAATGAACGCTTAATAATAGTCACATATCATTTTAAATGGTAGTTTTTAATTGGTGGAACATAAAAAAGACAATTCATATATATATATATATATATATATATATATATGGGATAATTCCCAATTTGATCCTTCATTTTAGGTCTCAGTCCTGATTTGGTCCTCCATTTTTACATCGACCCAATTTGATCCTTCCTTTTTCACCATATTTCCGTTATTGATCCTTCCGTCCAGTCAAGTGTTAAAATTAACGAAAATAACCTGCTTAGCCCGATAAAGCTTCTCATCTTACCTATTAAACATGTAAACCCACCTTCCTCGTTTCCTTTTCTCTTAAACGCATGAACCCTAAGTCAGAGTTCGTTCCCTCGAATTTGGCAGCTAAAAAACGTAGTAAGTTTCCTTCTTTCTTTTTTGGTTATTTTTTCAAGTTCTTGGTGATGAACTGGAAATATTTAAGTTTTAGTGGCTTATTCTTCTCGATTCGGTTTTCTTCTTAGCATTTGTTGAAAATTTATTTTTTTTTCTTTTTTGAAAATCGTAGCAATCACACGTTTCTTGTGATCGATTATAAGTTGGTTTTATTCCTTCTTTTCTTAATTTTTCCCCCATGAATAATAACCTGTGTGATTTATTATTTATTATTATTATTTTTAGATGTACGGTTTTTATGTTATTTGTGAGGAGATAAGATCTGTATAAATCATCTTAGATTTTAACATTGAAATATAAATTATGCATTCCAAGAACCAAAAACCTTAAAGACTCAAGTGCACTAATTTTTTTCAACATATACGTATAGAATGAGTATAGTATATGCCACTCACAAATTTTATAATTGTCCATACCAAGATTGGATTGAAGTCACTCACAAATTACATCATGATGGTTAAAAAACAGTGGATTGTTTTCAATTTTTTTTATCAATATTAATGAATTGGACAGATTTTCTATGCTTGTTCAGTGCTACACTAGTGTCAAACTTATTGTTACATATCACATTTAATATAACTGTGATTTTGCGGTGGTATCCTAGTTTGTGTTTTATTTTGAAATTTGTAATTGTGGAATATTTTCTGTTGTTCAGGTTTGGTTGTACTTCGTAAGGTCACTGGTGCTAAAATGGTGAGTCTCAAAATTTAATTTTTGTTCAATTCTTTGAACTAATGTTGATTAAGATTTATTTTTAAATCTAGGGGAAAACATATGTTGTGTTTGTTGGTCGTATACCCGGTATCTATGATAGTTGGGAAGAAGCACATGGTAAAGTGAATACATTTAGTGGTGCTTCCTATAAATCATATTTGAGCAGGAAAACGGCCGTGGAAGCTTTTGATGCATATATGAAGAAAAGGTCGAAACAGTCCGCAGCTTCATTCGCTTCCAGTTACGAGAAATGTTCAACTTCAACTTCCAGTTCTAGGAACGCACCTGAAAAATCTGAAATAATGGCCAAACTGTTGGATGCTCAATTGGCGTTAGCGCGTGAGAATCGCGATCACGCATTACGAGTTGCAAAGATATATGAAGAAATGGAAACAACAATGAAATCCTTCCAGCTGTGAAAGAGGATGATTGAACTTGTTATTGCTAAAATATTAAGCTGTGTTATCGACTAACTTTTTCAATTGATCACTTTGTAAGACATGAATATTTGTGTTTGTGCGTATCTATATATTTATGCTGGTTTGTGTACTCGTATCTACTCATTTGAACACCTTGGTTTTTGATTTCGATTTGATTCGATATAGCTAGTGAAAAAAAGAGTTAATTTGAATATTTGATGGCTAAGCAAGAAGTATCAATTTAGAGTTAATTTGAATATTTGATGGCTAAGCAGGAAGTATCTATTTAGGCCTAAATTGATATGTAGTAATTCATTTAAAATGGAATGGATAGTTTTAATAGAATAATAATGTGTAACAAAAATCATAGGGAATTGTAATCTATATGTTTCTACTGGCTTATTTATTTATTTTTGGAAGAAATATAATAATATAATAATGAATTAATGTATTTTAATGCAATGTAGGTTGGCATGCAAACGTGTAGAGCCAGAAACGAAAGGTAGGCAAAAAGTGTCTTATATTTAGTCAAAGTTGATACTGCATTTCATAAACTGATAATATAGCATAAACTCATATAAATACGGGCACAAACTCAGTAAAAATAGTGAAATCAATGTATTTTCACCACGGTCTAGAGAAGAAATAACATCGTAAAGAGAACAAAAGTAGCCAAAACACAAATTCAACCTAACCAAATCTAAATATTATGGCTGCCCTGCATAATACTTCTAACCAAATCATAAATCTAACCAAAACAAATAATCACCAGTAGCAAAACACAATTCTTCTCATAAAATCCAATAATGGCCATTTCTTGTTGATCGAAGCTTGCGACAAAGTTATTTTCTCCTTTGAGGTTGGTCCAGAGTTAGGCTTTGATACCGATGCCACTGATTGAGATGTTGATTGAACTTGTCTTCTTTGATCATTTGAGGCAGCTCTTAGCCGGGAGATAGTGGTGTAATTTCTACCACCTTTGACAAACACTGGTTTGTGAATTATGGTAGATTGATTCACCTAAAAGAATTTAAATCGTAGATTTAATATTTGAAAAAAAAAATGACAATCAATAACTGGTTTTTGACCAATAGTAGACCGATTCAACTTACATTCACATCACATATTGTGTTCGAGCTTCCTTGAATATGTATCCCAGTAGCACTTGGTTTTCTTACCTATATACAATGTTAAAATAATTTATGAAAAAATAAAGAAAAAGAAACCAACACAATGTGCAAATACATAATAGTTGATATCATGACAAAAACAAATAGTTAGAGGACCAATTCACAGTAGCCAAGCCTCCCAAATATGAAAAGTCTACTGCCTGGAGTAAGCAAATCTATAAGCCCATGAATATTCAACCGATTTTGGAATCAATATGGGGATGCCAATTATTTTTTCAAAAAAAAAAAGAGAAACCAAAAATAATCACAAGTTACCAAAAATAAGAACGTTCAACCATTACAATAATATAGGGTGAAGGAATTCAGTGAAATACCTGTAATTTCTCCCTTGTGTTGATTACTGTATCTATGTCCATTGGTTGGACATTTTTTTGTTGTGAATTTGCCTCTTTTTGTGAATTTGCCTCATTCGTACAAGTCTTTTGATTATGACCTAATCGACCACAACCCTTGCACTTGTTTTGTCTTCATAAAGCTTTCAATTTGGTGCGATTCGAGGCTGGGGGTTCATCAGGTTCCCTTCTTCGCAATTTGGCTGGTCTTCCAGCTTTGTTCTTCTTGTAAACAGGAGGCAGTGGTGGTGGAAAATCACAATCGGGCCACAAATTAGGTCCATTCATTGGTAGTATTGACCTTGAATAACAAATTTTGTAACATTCAGTCGTGTAATAGTGACTTACATAAGTCTCTGCGTCTTCATGCTTGAACCAAAGAGCGCATATTGCATGTTTGCATGGAATACCAGTCAAATCCCAATGTCTACAACTGCAAGATTTTTTTGAAAGGTCGACTGTGTATTGTTCCTGACTGTTTGAGGCCTTAACTTGGAAGTTCATATCATCTGATTTCATGGGAATTTGTTTGGCCCCCTCCAAAAAATTTTTTTGTAAGATGACTCTTATCTTTGGACAGATTCTTGTATTCCACTTTTCGGCCTTCTCACGATTTAACTGAAACCGCAACATCAACAGATTTTTGATTGCTTCAAACATTTCAATTATTGACTTCTCTCTTGCATCTAAAATAAAGCTATTGAAGCATTCACACATATTATTTAACAATATGTCGCATTTGGGGACATTGCTGAAATACGCCTTACTCCAATGATTTTTAGGCTTCTTTGCTAACCACTCGTAAGCATTACGATCAATCTCCTTCAACTCTTGCATCCGTCTACAAAACTCGTCGACTCTAGTTGACTTTGCAGCAGCCCATAAAGCATTTTTAACAGCCACACTTTTGAAACCATCATTCTTCATGTTGGTATGCAAGTGTCTTACACAAAATCTGTGCTCAGCATTCGGAAATAAACTCTCCAAAGCAGGAATCAATCCTTTCTGTTTGTCTGACATAAATGTCCATTCATAATCATTCTCTATCTTTATGTCAGTGGCCAACAACTGCAAAAACCACATCCAAGAATCTTTCGTCTCTCCCTCAACCAATGCATAACATACTGGAAATATGTTATTATTTGCATCTAATCCCACAGGAGACAACAACTTTCCCCCAGTCCTTGATTTAAGAAAGCAACCATCAATGCCAATCACGGGCCTACAACTATCTTGGTAACCAAACTTACAAGTAGAAAAGCAAACATACATCCTTTGAAACCTCGGTCTACCTTCATCACCAGTTAACTTCAAAATCATAGAGGCATCTCTATCAGTCCTTTTCAACTCAGCACAATAGTTTCTAATTTTACTAAATTGCTCCTCAATACTGCCCTCTGCCAAAGTCAATGCTTTTCTCTTTGCTAAATAAGCCACTTTCATGGTAATATCTGAATTCAGTGATTCACGAACCTGATTCTTGAACTCGACGCTTCCTAACTTAGGATTTGATATGAATTTTTTGGCAAATATTTTTCCTAACCAACTTGAGTTCACGATTTTGTTTTTCAAAAGCCAAAAACATCTATTGTGCTCCTCTTGAAAAGTTTTCACTTGCCAACAACTATCATTGGTCATCATCGATACATGAATTACACATCCACAGTCATTGTTTCTGCATTGCGCCCTAAGCCTTTTGTCATAATTCTTTACAAACTTGACTGACATTCCTCTTTTGATGCAATGAGTCTCAATTGCAAATTTTCTTCTTTCTTTGACTTAAAAATCAGCCCAAGCTTTAATTCTGGGTTTTCAGATTCAGTCACTGGATCAAACATAGGAAAATGTCGCATATCATCATCATCCTCATCAGAATTCAATGGACTCCTTGATCCATCATCATTTACACAATCATCATCACCCTCATTTTGTTGCATCCTATCAAGAAAATTCTGAGATATGATCCCATCATCATTATACCCACTGAAACAAGCATCACGATCTATGAAAGTATCAAACAATTCATCAAGTTCATAATCACTTTCGTTAAATGCATCAACATCTTCATCTTCACTGTCAGTATTACGTATCTCAGATCCCCCAATTCCTTTCTCCATCCTAATCAGTATGCTGCCCAATCCCGTCTGACTGCTCGCACCATCGTTACGTTGGATGTATATTTCGACCTCGTAATTCTTTGGAATATGAGGGATAATGTTCATAACATCTATGTCATTCTCTAAATATCTTCTGAAACGACCCTAACTCTATAATTAATAAATAAATATGCGAATTTTTTTTTTTATATATATACTTACTAAATAAAATATGCACATATATGCCCATACATACATGCACAGAATAAAAAGATTTAAAATAAATAAATAAAAACTTAAATAAAAGAATTTCATTCTTTAAATAAAATAAATATCTGAGTCAAACATTTAATTAAAAGTACTGCATAAATAAAATGATTAAAAATTTGCATGCACTGACAATATTCAATAAAATATTCAAAACACACAACCACTGAAAAAATAATATAAAATGTGTAGCATGCTGACATAATCAAAAACATGCAATGTGACTCAGACATCTATCACGGTCACGGGGTCACTGCATGTCCGCTCATATGTCCTCGCCGCCGGTAGGAGCTACATCCTCCTCTACGAACTCACCTGCACCATACCAGTGTAGTGAGCCTAGAGGCCCAACATGCTAACATAACAAGGGCTTAAAATAATTTAAAACAATTAAATATTAATACATAACATATACATGAATGAGCATGCTTAGAAATATCATGACATATCATAACTTAAATTAACTTAAATAACATAATACATAAATATTGTTGAGAAAATAATTTTCTAACATCGCATGGTTGTATCCGTAGTGTAACCTTAAATCATACATTAAATACTGATCAGCGTGGAAACCAACGTACGTGGCGGTGACGAATCACCTCTTAAATTGGCAGTAAACTGCCCTTCAATAGTTCACATATGGGGACGAATCCCCCTTAAATTGTCACACTACTTCAACTTCCAACATAAAATATTTTATTATTGCTCAACCTTAAACATTTAATTATGCATAAAATTATTTCATGAATGCATGTACTTAATTAAAAAAAATGTGTGTCCTTCATATATATTTAATTTAATTTCTTACTAACATATAAATATTAAAAATAACTTCAATGCATAAAAATAATTAAATATATAATCAGGACACATGCAAATTTCTCATGGATTGTACTGGACTGCTGGCCCTAAACTCTCAAGCTCATTTACTTAAATCTGGCACATTAACACAGAGACTGGCCCATTAACACACTTAAGCCCAATAAAATTATTCTAAGCCCAATTAAATTAATTAAAGCCCATTAAAACATTCTAGACCCAATAACAACTTAAACTGGCCCAATGGGCCCAAAAGCCCAAAGACTGGCCCAATAACTTTCATGGGCCCTAAAGCCCATAAAAATTAGTGGGCTCACTTAAATAAAATTATTTAAGCCCAAATAATTAAATTCAACCCAAAAATAATTAAATGGAGCCCAATTAAATTTTGAGATTTAATTAGGCCCATTAAACCATTACTTAAACTAAAAACTTAAAAATAAAAATACCCGAGCCCAACTAACTTAACCCGAACCCGGACCCAACTAACTTAACCCACTGACCCACGGACTTGACCCGGACCACCAACCCGACCCGGACCCCAAGACCCGACCCAGCACCCCACCCCAGCCCAACCCGAACCCTCCCCCCCCCCTTCAGCTGTTCTCGGCTGCGTGCAGCAGCCCTTCCAGGGCTGCTGCCGCTCCAGCCCGGCCACCCCTGGCCGGTCGCCGCCGGCAGGACCTTCCCAAGGTCCTGTTGGTCCTAACCTGACCATGGGTTGGCTGGTTCACGGCCCTGCATGCCCCAGCCGACCCCTCTTCCCCCAAACCCTAAGCTGCACCTCAAAGGAACCCCATCCGCATCAGTTGGCTTCCTGGGGCCGTTTGGCTCGAGCCACTCGAGCCATTCGGTCCAGACCCTCCTCACCCTACCTAGGACTCTGACCAGCAGCCATACCAGCCATGGTGGACCAAAAACGTGAACATGAAAAAGGAAACAAGAAACCTTGCGCATAAACCGAACAACCGAACCATTTTTCTGAAAAGCTTGAACGTTTTCGATGCATACACAATCCACACAATATAATATCTGATAGGTACGAAAAAATGGAAGAAAATCATGCCTTGCACCGAAGAAATCGATTGAGCAACGTACGTAGAGCGTTTCCGGGACGACGGGACGACGAACACTCGAAGTTTCGAAGGAACTTGGCTATGAAACCCCCCTTGGAGATGTCTGGCCAAAGAAGATGATGAAGATGGTGGGGTGAGGCGGCTGAGTGAAGGGAATCGGTTGTGGGGTTTGGGTAGATTAGGTTTGGTTTCTGATTTAATTAAAATAGGTTTTAGGATAATTAAAAGTTTTAAATATAAAATATAAAATTTAAAAACTCCCATTAAAAGTTAAAATCTGATAATTTAAGCTAAAAATATAAAAATCCCGAAATTACAAATTTAGGGAATTTTAAAAATAATTAAAAGTCATTAAAATGGCTAAATTTGGATAAAAATGGGCTCCTAAAATTATATAAAATTAAATACTAAAAATTTTGAGGTAATACAACTCAAAATAATATTTTAGGGCTCTAAAAAGGCTCATGAAATTAATTGGCTAGAAAGTTGTCATCTCGTCCGTCCACGGTCCCGTCTACGCGATAAAATAATTAAAATACTAAAAATCATAAAAATCACTAATTAGGGGTTAAATGCTTCAAAATAAATTAAATCATGCACAAATAATTCACATAATTATTTAACCCATAAATCACAAATTTAAATAATTAAATATCCTAATTATGCATGCGGATTTACGTATTTAAAATACCGGGTGTTACAATTCTCCCCCCCTTAAATTGAATTTCGTCCTCGAAATTTAAAGTACTTACCCGAACAACTCCGGGTAGCGAGTTCTCATGTCTGCCTCGGTCTCCCAAGTAGCTTCCTCCTCTGAGTGATTCAGCCACTGGACTCTGACCATCGGTATGACCCGCATCCTAAGCCTCCGCTCCTCCCTAGCCAAGATCCGCACTGGCCTCTCCTCATAAACTAGATCTGGTGGCAACTGCAAGGGCTCGAAATCCAACACATGCGACGGGTTAGAGACATATCTCCGAAGCATGGATACATGGAAAACGTTGTGCACTGCCGCTAGCCCCGGTGGTAGAGCTAAACGGTAGGCCAACGTGCCAACTCTCTCCAAGATCTCGAATGGCCCTATATACCTCGGATTAAGCTTGCCTCTCCGGCCAAAACGCACTACTCCCTTCATCGGTGACACCTTCAGGAATACGTGATCACCTACAGCGAACTCCAAATCTCGTCGTCTGGCATCTGCATAACTCTTCTGCCGACTCTGAGCAGTCCTCATCCGATCTCGAATCTGAGTCACAATGTCAGCTGTCTGCTGCACAATCTCAGGACCCAGTAAAATCCGCTCACCAACCTCATCCCAATGCACAGGAGATCTGCATCTCCTCCCGTACAATGCTGCATAAGGAGTCATACCTATAGACGACTGAAAACTGTTGTTATAGGTAAACTCCACTAATGGCAGTCTAGTCTCCCAAGAGCCCCGAAAATCAATGACACAAGCTCTCAGAAGATCCTCGAGAACCTGGATCACCCTCTCAGACTGACCATCTGTCTGGGGATGGAATGCTGTGCTGAACAAAAGCCTAGTCCCCAAAGATGTGTGCAGACTCTTTCAAAACGCAGATGTGAATCTCGGATCTCTGTCTGACACAATAGACACTGGTATGCCATGCAGTCTAACAATCTCTCTGATGTAGAGCTCTGCATACTGTGTCAAAGAATAAGTAGTCCTCACCGGCAAGAAATGAGCTGACTTGGTGAGTCTATCCACAATCACCCAAATCGCTGTGCAACCTCTGGCACTCCTCGGTAAGCCAACCACAAAGTCCATCGTAATATTCTCTCATTTCCATTCCGGAATAGGAAGAGGTCTAAGAAGTCCTGCTGGACGCTGATGCTCTGCCTTGACTTGCTGACAAGTCAAGCACTCTGACACCACTCTCCCGATGTCACTCTTCATCCCGGGCCACCAATACAATAGCTGCAAATCTTTGTACATCTTCGTACTTCCGGGGTGAATGGAGTACGGAGATGTGTGAGCCTCTGCTAAAATCTCGGCTCTCAACTGATCGACGTTCGGTACCCACATCCTACCACGGTACTGAACGATACCATCCACCACTGTATACAAGATGTTACCCCTATCCTCATCTCTCTGTCTCCATCGCTGCAACTCCTCATCAGTAGACTGTCCATCCCTAATCCGATCTCACAGAACTGGCTGCACCGTCAACACTGACAAGCTCGGTGCATGACCACTCGGATAACACTCCAAGTCAAATCTCTGAATCTCGCTCTGTAGTGGTAACTGTACGGTCAAACATGATACCACTGACGACTTCCGACTCAAAGCATCGGCCACTACATTAGCTTTACCCGGATGGTAGCTAATGTCACAGTCATAGTCCTTCACCAACTCCAACCATCTGCGCTGTCTTATGTTCAACTCCTTCTGTATGAAGAAGTACTTGAGACTCTTGTGGTCTGTGAAAATCTTGCACTTCTCTCCATACAGATAGTGCCTCCAGATTTTCAAAGCGAAAACCACTGCTGCTAACTCCAAGTCATGTGTCGGGTAATTCTGCTCATGAACCTTCAGCTGCCTCGACGCATACGCAATAACCTTACCACACTGCATAAGTACTGCGCCTAAACCCAGTTTAGACGCATCGGTGTACACCACTAACTCCTCGTGTGGTACTATCATCGCTAACACTGGTGCAGTAGTGAGTGCTTCCTTCAGCCGATCGAAGCTCCTCTGACAGTCCGAACTCCAGATAAACTTCGCATTCTTCTTGGTCAAGGAAGTCAAGGGTACTGCAATAGAGGAAAAACCCTTGATGAACTTTCTATAATACCCTGCCAAACCCAAGAAACTGCGAATCTCTGAAGCATTCTTCGGAATACCCCAATTCTGCACTGCCTCAACCTTAGACTGATCAACTGTAATCCCATCCCTCGACATAATGTGGCCAAGAAATGCCATCTGCTCAAGCCAAAACTCGCATTTGCTGAACTTGGCATACAACCGATGCTCTCTCAAAGTCTGCAATGCTGTCTGAAGATGCTGTCTATGCTCCTCGATGCTCCTAGAATAGATCAAGATATCATCAATGAAGACTATGATGAACTGATCTAAATACGGCTGAAAGACTCGGTTCATGAGATCCATGAAAACCGCTGGAGCATTGGTCATCCCAAATGGCATCACTAAGAACTCGTAATGCCCATATCGTGTCCTGAAAGCAGTCTTGGACACATCTGCATCCCTAACACGCAACTGATGATAACCAGATCGCAGGTCGATCTTGGAGAACACTGAAGCTCCCTGAAACTGGTCAAATAAATCCTCTATCCTCGGCAGTGGATACTTGTTCTTCACTGTGACCCTGTTGAGCCCTCGGTAATCGATGCACAGTCTCATACTGCCATCCTTCTTCTTCACAAATAACACCGGAGCTCCCCACGGAGAAAAGCTAGGACGAACAAAGCCTTTCTCTAACAACTCCTGAATCTGCTCCTTCAACTCTTTCATCTCGGTAGGAGCAAGTCTGTACGGTGCCTTAGAGATAGGCACGGTGTCTGGCACTAAGTCGATGCTGAACTCCACATCTCTCACTGGTGGTATTCCTGCAACATCTTTCGGAAAGACATCCGGAAAATCACGAACCACCTCTATCTCTGATAATGATCTGCTAGATGGCGCTGAAGTCGTGACGATACTCGCTAGAAACCCCTGGCAACCCCGTCTCAACAGCTTCCTCGCCTGAATAAGAGATATCACCTGAGGAATATCACTGCTCTGAGATGCATGAAAAGTGAACGGGTCGCCTACTGTAGGTCTCACTGACACTGATCTCCGACGAAAATCAATCGAAGCTCCATTGACTGTCAACCAGTCCATACCCAAAATCAAATCGAATCCACTCAATAGCAAAACCACCACATCTGCTCGAATGGAGTGTCCCTGCAGCTCCAACTCCAGTCCTCGAATAACCTTCGAGGTAGAAATAATCTGCCCTGACGGCATAGTAACATCATACCCACTGTCAATACTCTCAGGTGTGATGTCTACCCGCCTGATAAACTCCAGGGAGATAAACAAATGCGTAGCCCCTGAATCAAGCAACGCAAACGTAGAGTTGCCTCCAACTAGAATTCTCTCTGCACGCAGAAAATTCCCAACAATTTCATACCACTACTAAATTTTCCCCAACGAGACACTACTAATTCTTAATTCTAATCACAAGTAAAACATGCTTCCTATTCTAACATGCAGTTAAATACCCAAATAACAACAATTCCAAAATAAAAACAAAATTTTAACCAAAGGAAAATTATTAAAATGCTAGAGGTAAGATATACCGGTGATCAAGGAGGTGTCTGGATCTACCTCCTCGGCCTGCATCACAAACACTCTACCAGCGGTGTTTTTTTTCCTCGGGCAGTTAGCTATCTGATGCCCTGGCTCCTTACAGTGGTAGCAAACTCCTGCTCCCAAAAGACAAGGTCCCGAATGCATCTTCTGACACTTCGGGCAAGTAGGATAACCTATGGCATTAGGGGCCCCGCCCCTCTGCTGCTGCGGCCTCTGCTGCTGTGGCCTCTGCTGTGGATTCGGGCCCTTAGCCGGCCCTGTAAATTGCTTATTCGCAGGAGGCTGCGAAGGTGGTCGCTGATACCCAGCCTGAAACTGCCTCTTACCCTGCTGCTCCCTCTGGATCTCTCTCCGACCCTCCTCGGAACGCAAGGCTCTACTGACTGCAGACTCATAAGTAAGGACGTCTGCCATGCGAACATCATGCTTGATATCCGCCCTCAAACCCTCCACAAACTGCCTCAACTTCTCTGGTGGACTATCTGAAATCAGAGGCACAAAGCGACAACCCCTCTCGAACTGACTCACGTACTCAACCACTGTCTTGTCCCCCTGACGGAGACTCATAAACTCCCGGATCATGCGACTGCGCACATCCTCTGTGAAGTACTTGGCGTAGAAGATACGCCTAAACTCTGTCCATGTCAGTGTAGGAAGGTGAACTCCCCTGGCAGCACCCTCCCACCAAAGCGCTGCGTCACCCCTCAGCATGTACGTCGCACAGTTCACCCTGTCGGTGTCTGTGATCCCCATATAAGCAAAGATGGACTCCAGAGATTGAATCCATCCCTCAGCCACCAAAGGATCGGTGGTACCAACAAACTCCTTGGGTCCCTTCTTCTGGAACCTCTCAGCAACGTCCTCCTCATGGGACAACCTAGGACGAGTAGCCTGCTGCTCTAACAGAGCAGTAATCCTTGCCATCATATTCGCATTGGCCTGCTCCAATGCTGCTAGAGGGTTCTGCGGAGGTGGAGGTGGAGGTGGAGGTGTAGGTGGAGATCCCCCACGTCTGTTCATCGGTCTGGGAGGCATTCTGCACCACCACATATTTCTTTACGTAAATCGCCATGCATAACTAAGTTGTTTAAAAGTAATGCTAACTTAAGTCCAAAGAATTAAATCATGCTATAAACACTTAAAACTTACAGACCGGTAGCGTGGATTTCTGAGCTCGCATAGCAGTAATGACCCCTCCAAGGACCGTGCTCTGATACCAACTGAAACGACCCTAACTCTATAATTAATAAATAAATATGCGGAATTTTTTTTTTTATATATACTTACTAAATAAAATATGCACATATATGCCCATACATACATGCACAGAATAAAAAGATTTAAAATAAATAAATAAAAACTTAAATAAAAGAATTTCATTCTTTAAATAAAATAAATATCTGAGTCAAACATTTAATTAAAAGTACTGCATAAATAAAATGATTAAAAATTTGCATGCACTGACAATATTCAATAAAATATTCAAAACACACAACCACTGAAAAAATAATATAAAATGTGTAGCATGCTGACATAATCAAAAACATGCAATGTGACTCAGACATCTATCACGGTCACGGGGTCACTGCATGTCCGCTCATATGTCCTCGCCGCCGGTAGGAGCTACATCCTCCTCTACGAACTCACCTGCACCATACCAGTGTAGTGAGCCTAGAGGCCCAACATGCTAACATAACAAGGGCTTAAAATAATTTAAAACAATTAAATATTAATACATAACATATACATGAATGAGCATGCTTAGAAATATCATGACATATCATAACTTAAATTAACTTAAATAACATAATACATAAATATTGTTGAGAAAATAATTTTCTAACATCGCATGGTTGTATCCGTAGTGTAACCTTAAATCATACATTAAATACTGATCAGCGTGGAAACCAACGTACGTGGCGGTGACGAATCACCTCTTAAATTGGCAGTAAACTGCCCTTCAATAGTTCACATATGGGGACGAATCCCCCTTAAATTGTCACACTACTTCAACTTCCAACATAAAATATTTTATTATTGCTCAACCTTAAACATTTAATTATGCATAAAATTATTTCATGAATGCATGTACTTAATTAAAAAAAATGTGTGTCCTTCATATATATTTAATTTAATTTCTTACTAACATATAAATATTAAAAATAACTTCAATGCATAAAAATAATTAAATATATAATCAGGACACATGCAAATTTCTCATGGATTGTACTGGACTGCTGGCCCTAAACTCTCAAGCCCATTTACTTAAATCTGACCCATTAACACAGAGACTGGCCCATTAACACACTTAAGCCCAATAAAATTATTCTAAGCCCAATTAAATTAATTAAAGTCCATTAAAACATTCTAGGCCCAATAACAACTTAAACTGGCCCAATGGGCCCAAAAGCCCAAAGACTGACCCAATAACTTTCATGGGCCCTAAAGCCCATAAAAATTAGTGGGCTCACTTAATTAAAATTATTTAAGCCCAAATAATTAAATTCAACCCAAAAATAATTAAATGGAGCCCAATTAAATTTTGAGATTTAATTAGGCCCATTAAACCATTAATTAAACTAAAAACTTAAAAATAAAAATACCCGAGCCCAACTAACTTAACCCGAACCCGGACCCAACTAACTTAACCCACTGACCCACGGACTTGACCCGAACCACCAACCCTACCCGGACCCCAAGACCCGACCCAGCACCCCACCCCAGCCCAACCCGAACCCTCCCCCCCCCCCCCTTCAGCTGTTCTCGGCTGCGTGCAGCAGCCCTTCCAGGGCTGCTGCCGCTCCAGCCCGGCCACCCCTGGCCGGTCGCCGCCGACAGGACCTTCCCAAGGTCCTGCCGGTCCTAACCTGACCATGGGTCGGCTGGTTCACGGCCCTGCATGCCCCAGCCGACCCCTCTTCCCCCAAACCCTAAGCTGCACCTCAAAGGAACCCCATCCGCATCAGTTGGCTTCCTGGGGCCGTTTGGCTCGAGCCACTCGAGCCATTCGGTCCAGACCCTTCTCACCCTACCTAGGACTCTGACCAGCAGCCATACCAGCCATGGTGGACCGAAAACGTGAACATGAAAAAGGAAACAAGAAACCTTGCGCATAAACCGAACAACCGAACCATTTTTCTGAAAAGCTTGAACGTTTTCGATGCATACACAATCCACACAATATAATATCTGATAGGTACGAAAAAATGGAAGAAAATCATGCCTTGCACCGAAGAAATCGATTGAGCAACGTACGTAGAGCGTTTCCGGGACGACGGGACGACGAACACTCGAAGTTTCGAAGGAACTTGGCTATGAAACCCCCCTTGGAGATGTCTGGCCGAAGAAGATGATGAAGATGGTGGGGTGAGGCGGCTGAGTGAAGGGAATCGATTGTGGGGTTTGGGTAGATTAGGTTTGGTTTTTGATTTAATTAAAATAGGTTTTAGGATAATTAAAAGTTTTAAATATAAAATATAAAATTTAAAAACTCCCATTAAAAGTTAAAATCTGATAATTTAAGCTAAAAATATAAAAATCCCGAAATTACAAATTTAGGGAATTTTAAAAATAATTAAAAGTCATTAAAATGGCTAAATTTGGATAAAAATGGGCTCCTAAAATTATATAAAATTAAATACTAAAAATTTTGAGGTAATACAACTCAAAATAATATTTTAGGGCTCTAAAAAGGCTCATGAAATTAATTTGCTAGAAAGTTGTCATCTCGTCCGTCCACGGTCCCGTCTACGCGATAAAATAATTAAAATACTAAAAATCATAAAAATCACTAATTATGGGTTAAATGCTTCAAAATAAATTAAATCATGCACAAATAATTCACATAATTATTTAACCCATAAATCACAAATTTAAATAATTAAATATCCTAATTATGCATGCGGATTTACGTATTTAAAATACCGGGTGTTACATCTTCCATATTTCAAATTTTCTCCAAATTTATGCCAAAATTTGATACACTGTTTGTCAAGACATCCTACATCCTCTGCATAACCCCACAATTCGATCATCCCTAATTTATCCCTATCAACATAGTCAAAGTACTCAAACTGTCCACCGATGTATTCTTTGTACTGAAGACCTATTTTCAAATCCCCGTTATAATGTAGTTTAATCGTAAGACAATCTGGTCGTCCGCAAATTCCTAAAAAAACGCAAAAATTATAACTCAATAAATAATGAAAATAATAACATAGTGATAATATGAAAATCAGTTAGAAATATATCTATTACCATAATTTGGAGTCTGATCTAAGCGAGATTTACTACGTTGAGCCATTAAATCTCATCAAGACGAAATCGAGTGTAATCAGCAAATGAACTTTCCTTAGAATTTTCAGTCCTGCAAATAATTTTTTTTAAAAAAAACTATGCTTAGGTAGAGTTGAAGATTCATAAAACATTTACACTACCAAGATGGAAGTCAGCCAGACCCGAATCATCCCCCAACCCAAAAAAATTTCTCTTAGTGCCTACATTTCACTATTTAATTAAATTATACAGCAATTCAGGTGAAATCACACGATTCATAATAATATATACATAGAAGTAACTAAATAAAACACAACCGAAAAACCAAGATAGAGGTCATCCAGGACTGCAAAAAAAAAAAGTTTGCTTCTTAATATTGTCTAAGTTACACTGTTAATTCAATTATATTAGGAAACCAAGAAGAATCCAAACTATTTGTAATTGTATAAACATAAAAGTAAATTTGGGATTCATATATAACCTAAATAAGATGAAACTAAAATAAAATCTAAATTTTGGACAAACAAAGTTGTAAAAGCAAAACAAAATAAAAAAAAATCTGAAATTTAATCCACCGAGCAACAGAAATGAAGAAAACATAAATAAGGTGAAAATAATATAAATCAAAAGTTTGGTTAAACAAATGTAAAGCCTAACAAGGTGAGACTAAAAGAAAATCAAAACTTTAGTGAAACGATGCATTCCCAAAGCAAAAATAAAAAAAATTGAAATTTCAACTCACCTACTACTCGGTTGGAAGAGTCAATCCAGGTCCAGGAGGAAACAAGTGTAGTTCGATTGATTTTCTTAGTCAGCTATCAAGAATAAATTATTGTAGCCACCCAAAGTTTACAGAATAGAGGGAATAGATTATGTTTAAAGATTTGGGGAGAATGAAATTGTTAAAACTGGGTTTACCCGTTCTAGAGGTGAGAGGGAAAACTTTATCGGGCTAAACAGGTCATCTCCGTTAATTTTAACACTTGACTGAACGGAAGGATCAATAACGGAAATATGGTAAAAAAGGAAGGATCAAATTGGTTCGATGTAAAAATGGAGGACCAAATCAGGACTGAGACCTAAAATGAGGGACCAAATTAGGAATTATCCCATATATATATATACATATATATATATATATATATGAATTTATTTAACTAAATCTCTCTCATTGACAAATGACAGATGACATGGATCCATTTTTAAGGATAAGTAGAGACATTCTTTTTTTAAAAAAAATTCTTATTTTATAAATATTTATTTACTGTATGAAAATATAAGTTCCATCACCAGAAGTCCAGAACATTAAGGGAGTGTTTGCAATCACTAAAAAAAATGATTGTTAGCTTTTGGCTTAAAAATTATTTTTGTGTGTTTTTTAAACCTAGATTATGTGTTAGCTTATGTTTAACTTAATTGAAATCCAAAAGCTAGTCATGTGGTGATTATAATTCTTCAAAAGTGATTCTAATTAGAAGGTCATTGTTAAAATTACTCTAATCACTTATTTATCAAACACTATCCAACTAAAGAATTATATACAGACTGTCCGTGACTTTTTTTTTTTTGTTAAATATAATTAATTAACACCCAAAAGTATCCGACAGTAATTATACGGAAAAGGGTTTCTAAGATTTTGGACGCAGCTGTGTTTAATGGGGAAAAAAAAATCTACTGGAATTGGCATGATTTTGAAGTTGATGAATATGGAGATTTTGTAACGTGCAGGACTGTGGTGTGGTGTTCGAAGGAGTTATGTGTTAGACATTTATTCTCTTGAATGGACTTATATGAAACCACATATCAAGATTGATGAGATTTTAATGAAAAGATATTGCATAAGACCGGACCATAGTAGTAGGCTAGCCTGGGCAACTTGCTTATTGGTTATGTATATAAGTTATATATTATATATTAATATGGATTATGAAATAATGTTTGTTAGCCCACAAAAATTAGTTATGAACTAATAGATAATTTAGAAGAGATTAATCTTGTAATATTAGCATAAATAAATTTAAAAATTACACCAAATTTATGAAAATATTATAAATAATATATTTTAAAAAAATAAATAATAATAAATTTATTTCATCAAACCTTTAAATAATTGTTTGTTAAAGAAATCTAAATATTAAAATATATAATGCTATTTTTTAGATAATAAATAATCAAGTTTAGTTTTTTTTGGTTATTAATAGTGTTAGTGGAATTCAAGAAGTCATAAAAAAATTAAGAGCCTAATAATACAATATATATGGGATAGTCCCTTTTTTTTCAATATAGTTTTTAATATAAAACATAGCCCCCTCGACTCAAATTTATAGTTCCGTCCCTGATATCACAAATGGATACCATTTGAAAGGGCACATTAAAAGAACGCGTTGAAAGGTTTGTAGTTTCCAAACCAAAGCTATAACTACATATTGATCGTTATTATTTTTTCCTATTAATGAGATTGATAAGGTATATTCTATACAAGATCAAAAACTGAGTAAGATCCTGTAAAAATTCTAAAAGATTTGGTTGTGGAAGACTTCATCCAAACGAATTCACCAACATGGATTCGGGTATGTTATACATTAATTCTGATAATTTGATATGAATGTTAAAGATCTTGTTGTGAAATCTATAGTATAACATTTAGTAGATTAGAGAAGTTGAGTCCATTGGATTGTGAGAAACTTTTTCATGAATTTGTAATCTTGACTTGCATCCGATAGAGTTTGAAGCTAAGGCTATGAGTAACGTCCTTAAAAAAAAAAAAAAAACAGACCATATATCTCCAAATTTGGGTGCACAATTTGAGCATGCAATCTGATTCTGCAATATGGACCGCTGTTTTTTGTCATTGCCAAGCCTATTCGGCAACAAGCGAATGTACTTGTCATAAGCTAGCTCGAATAACTTATTGTTATGCTACTCTCACGTCCTAGGCTCATCCTTCACTTGTAATTATTGCACTACCTTTTCTAACAAATCGATCTAATTTGATTTGGAAAAAGAAAAAAAGTTTGGCTATATCCATTTAAAAAAAATTAGTATATATAACTGTATATCATAAACAAGCACACACCAACCTTAGTACCGGGGGTTATATTCAATCGATTCGATCGGTAACCAAACCGAGTTATACAAAAACCACGCAAATCAAATTGATCGATTTTATCGTCAAAATTGAACATTGCGAACTGAATTTTTTTTTTAAAAAAAAAGTCATTTTGATCCATAACCGAATTACTCTAAATTTTAGAAAATTGAATATGATCAGCTTGCATGAAGGAAAATAAATTGAATTTCATGCTGTCAAAAATCATTTTTCCCCCCTTCACTACTCTCGCTAACTGGACCATAGATTATGAAAAATCGAATCGAACTAACAGAAGGAAAAAAAAAATTAGAATAAAAATAAACTTTAAAATTAATATAATCGAAATCAAATTTGAATCAACCAAAATTTGATCAACCCAAGCCTCAGTGGCTGGGTTGTTCAAATAAAATCTGTTAAAAGTCTATAATCTACTCAAGAGTAAAAAAATGGGCTTTTATTTGGGTAACAGGCTGGAAAAAAGTAGGAATACGAATGATCCATAATGAGTTGGGCCTCGTGATATATTTATTTATTTAATTTGTAAAAGTCTAATCATTTTTTTAAATATTTGAAAACACTATCTTGGTAAAGCATCAGAGCATATACACGTATATTACGCTAAATTTCAATAAAAAAATGTCGAACATTACAAATTTGGTCAAATATGTTTGTTTTTTTACTATTGTAATTTTTTTATGTTGTCAAATTTAATTTTAACTTGACATCTTTCAAATTTTTTTTGAAAGGATCGGTAAAAGTGAAATGTTTAATAAAATTTTACATGAATATTTTTCTTATTTTGATTCTCATGAGTTGCAGTGTGACATAACTATATATCAAGAACCAGATATTTAGGGAACAACAAGTGTCCCCACTAGGGGTGTAAATGAATCGAATCGGTTCGTGAGCTTTTCGAGCCAACTCGATAAATATTTGATTCGTATTTGAATTATCGAACTTGAGCTGAATCCGAACACGTTCGAACTTTTTTCGAGCCAAACTCAAACCAAAATTATTTTGTTCGATAGTTCGCGAGTGGTTCAAGAGCCTTAATAGTTTATTAATATAATATAATTATATAATAAATACATGTATATTTCGAACTTTTCTCACATTTTGAGCTTTTCGAACCATAATATCCGAACAATAGTTCGAATAGTTCATGAATAGCTAGGTTCGAATATTGCGAGCCGAACTCAAACTCGATCTTCATTTCGAGCCGAGCTCGAGCTCAAATATTTGAAATTTTCGAGTTTCGAATCGAGCTCGAATATATCGAGCCGAATTCGATCCTTAAATTTTTACCATTATTCGGCTCGATTCGGTTCATTTACACACCTAGTCCCCACTCATAGAGTGATCAAATGTGGTTTTTGACGTGTAGTAAGATTTAAAAAAAAATTAAATTACACCAATACTACTAATTATATTATATCTTGTGATAAATTTGCAAGCGCTTGATTGTACGAAATTTTATGAATATGGTCCCGAGTTAATTCAGGGTTCAAATAAGTGACCACCTCCTCGTGACCTCGTTTATGAATGAATGGCTCCGGCAATGAATTGTATATCGGGTTCTTTGTGTCTTCTTCGAAAGTTTTAAATTGGAAATGATAGCCATATGGCTATCACCCATCAAATATGGTGTTATATATGAGTTATTTGGCAAGTGTATTTTCCATGTCTTTTTGCTTCCTAGAGAGCACCCAACAAAAACAAGACATGAACGACGCTACCATGTGGAGATCAATGCTAGGTGATGATCCATATTTATTATTTTTTTCTAGATATGTTTATGGAATTGGATTTTAAAATATTATCACCTTTCTATGTTTTGTAAAAATAAATTAAAAAAAATTATTAATGTTGATGACGCAGTCCACATGGTCTCATGCTGATTCTAATTATTTAAAGTGATTATATATGATATTTTAGTAAATAAATGGAATTCTTTTTAGACATTCATACCCCAAACATTTTTTTCTAATCCAAAATTAACCCTTTACAATATTGTAACACCACTAATATATTTTGCAAACATTTCCATAAGGGTATTTTTTGTATTTTTATTAAAAATCTATATTAGAATCATTTGTTTATAAAATACTTTACCTTAAAAAAAATTAGTTTTTCCCATTTCTAAGAAATTTATAAATTGAAGAGTAAGTCTATTGTGAGTTATGACATGGCCTCATGAATCTATATTAATTAATGAGACATATCAAATTAGTTTATATCTCTAATGAAGATAAAATAATAATTTTAACATAAAAAATAAATTTTTTTTTACGAGATCAAATATCCTTATTACAAAATCCATAAAACCAAAAACTCGGTTCCCAATTGAAGAGTACAGCTCGGCGTAGACAGTAATGGTAAAGACCATTTAAGGACAAGATTCCATATACATATACAACTGTATAGACCATTTAAAAATGTAATGGTAAAGACAACCAAGAAGAAGAAGTGGTGCTAACACAATTTCTTAAAATAAAAGGGCCATATCACATGGGTGATTTGAGACTTATATGGACGTCCATTTTTCCCACACATGATATATATATATATACACGTGTGTACGCGCACGTCTATAGTTTAAAACCATGAGTAACTGAAGCACATGCCACAAATCACTATTCAACAAAGTAAAATTAATCGCTCGGACGGAATTAGAACATATATAGTAAGTAAATATGAATAATTTAAGAGGGAATTTACGCTTGTCATCATTGCAGATCGATCGGATGACTATCATTAACTCAAACCTGTGAGGTTCATATTTGACCACACATAAAATGCTTTTAATACCATGGTGGTCATGGATTCATGACCGCACGAGTACTGCAATGCTCTCGTCTTGAGGTAGGTTAAATTAAACCCTTGAATAGTTTCAAACGAGGATATGTAATGTACTCGATTTTTAACACAATTTTTGTGTCTGATCATGGGGAAAATGTTTTACCTGCAAGGCTGAGTTCAGATTGATGCCACTTTGATTTTATTGATTTCTAACAATATCAGTCATATATATATCGAGTACTCGTTTCTTGGATGACAATATTGTTGTGTTGTAACTTGTACTTGGTGCTCAAATCGTTGGACGTTGTAACTTCATTATATATATTCGAGTGATGTTGATTCGGAATTTGTGGGCTATAAGCATTAATTTGCTACACGAGTACAGCCGTACATTATCAACAATTTGCATAATGAGACGAATTAGTAAAATTGCTCACAAATTATTAATTTTCATGCATGATTTCGTTACGATACCTTACCACTCTAATAATTTTGTATTTATTTAATTTTTTTTAGAAAATTTGACGATACATATACATATTCTGGGGAAAATATATATTTTTGTCCTCTAATTTATCTTGTTTAGAATTTTAGTCTATTCGTCAAAATTAATTTGGTCTTGCTACATTAACTTTTACTTTCAGTTATTTAACTTCAGTTGGTGTATTAGTTGTATCACACATCGGTTGGGTAAATATCATGGGAGCCCTTTATATAGATAAGGAAAACTTCCCCACTTGAGTTAGCTTTTGGAACGAGTTAGGTCCAAATCTCATTTCTTAACTGCTTCGAGCTTGTCAATATTCTTCGACACGCCATTTAGCAATTTCTAATGCCACATCCGCATTTTTCGACACCACAACAATATTTTTCGATGTCACGGCATACCGAATAAGACTAAAAGTCAAATAAAATCAGTTTTATATTGTACAAAAACCAAACCTTAAATACTTAAATACAATTGAAAATGAGACAAGTTAGAGGACCAAAATATTTATCATCTCATATATTTTTTATTTTTATCAATTATCATCATGTTGAATATTCATCCTTGCAATATAAGTTGTGAACCAATAATTTCATATGAGTCGAAAAATAATTCACTTATTTTTTATGCACAAGACACGCATTTGTACCATGTTATCGAGAAGAGTATAGCCCTACCTTTTAGTTAGTTATCTATCCCAAGCTTTTGGAATATGCTCTTGGAATTTTGTAAATTTTAGGTTTTTCCAGTTAGCATCGATAAATAATTCTAAAAAGGGTTGACCCCGAAGGGGACCTCATTTCACATGAGTCAGAGGCTCATTGGCTCATGCGGAGGGTAAATCGAGGGATGTGCACGAGCGACAGGGACCTGAAGGAGGGAGCACATGACCCAATCCCCAGAGCATACCCCCCACAATATTTCAGCAGGGAATATGCTCCACACGAGGATCGAACCCGCAACGCTGGAGAATTTCTTCCCACGTCATCTCAGGCCTTACCAACTCGCCTATGCCCCTGTGGGCTAGCATCGATAAATAATTGTTTGAATCAATAGTTGTTTCAATTGGGAGAATTATATATCAAAACATCGATAAAAAATTGTTTGGATTCAAATATCTGAGAAGCAAGTTTTTCAGGTGACGTGTGCCAATGTCTAGATGATACGTATGGAGTTGGACCAAAATCACTGAAAATTAAAAATTAGTGTACCAAAATTAAATTTTGAAAAGTTAATGGATCAAAACCAAAACATGGACAAGTTAATGGACCAAAAAAATATTTCTCTCTTTTTTTAAAAAAAAGTTAATTCTGCGATAACTATATTTGTACCATAATAAAATTACATAAGTTCGAATTTTAATGTTATTATCATCGAAGAACAAGCAAAAACTTGCAACATAAATGTTTATTTTTTTCACATTAGTCCTTAATTCTATTAATTGCAAAATTAGTAATTTGTATTAACATTAAAATAAAATATTTTTTTAATCAAAGAAATTAAATTGAGTTTCAAATTTCGTGGCCTTGAGTTAAATAAGGAGTTGAGGTCTTGTTTGCACCGTAATCTATAACACTTCTCTCATAACACAAAAATAGGATAAAAGTTTATCCAAAAAAAAAAAAAGGATAAAAGAGCGGCAAGTGGCAACCATTTGATCTCCATTTTCTAAATTACGCTATTCTTTAATAACTCAAAGAATTCTTAATATTTAAGTTTTAAAATAACAAATTGGTTGAAACATAGTATATATAGTAACAAAATTAACATAAAGTATTATATTATAAAAAAAACACTATTGTTATATTCAGCAGATATGAGTTACTTTGTGGCGATTTAAATTTAAAAATCATATTTCGTCGGTAGGTAATTTGAATCTTAAGCGTCATGTTATAATAATTTTTACATATTTTTATATCGAGGAGTTGATCTATTACTAAACAACAAGAAAAATATATTGATGTGTCTAGGTTTAAGTGAACATTAAATCACGCCCTTGAAATACTATAAAGCCGAAAGAAGTAAGTTTCATGTGAGACGGTTTAATATATTTATATCTGTGAGATCGATTGACTTGGTTCATACATGAAGTGAAAAATAATACTTTTAAAATAATAAATTAATATTTGTTTTCATGGGTCAGGTCGACTCGGATCTTTGTCTCACAAAATTAACTCATAAGATTATCTAATAAGAGTTTTTGTGAATCGAAAAATAAAGTTCATCATGAAAAGACTTGCTGCTAGTATGACTTTTAATTAATGAATAATAAATACTATAATAATTCGTAAAATTAAATAAATAAAATAAATTAAGATAGTAGTACTGTTGAATAGTAATTATAAATTAAGATTACTTTTCATCCCAGAACGTCTCACACTTGACGAAAATTTTTTGCAAAAAAAGGGAGAAAATAAAAAGTGAATTAGCTAGGGGCACGAAAGACACCAAAACTACTTTGTAATTGGTCGCCAATTACTTTGAAGTAATCGTAACCCAGTTTCTTATACACTATTTTTTGTGGTTTATTATATTATTATACAAAAGGCTGTTAGAGCTTAACATTGGATATGATATGTAAGGATGGATAGAATATTCCATTTTCATAATTTTATATAACAATATACGAGGGAGAATAGTCAGTTTTGTAGTTTAATAAGTTGTAATGTTTTGGGTCTTCGTCCTGATCAAATTAAACTTTTCAAAAGTTGGTTTTGAGACAAAAAAAATTTCTTTGTTTTAAAAAAAATCATATTTTGTCGAATTATTATAGCTAACATAACATTGAACACATCATCAATTTTAGTGTCACATCTCAATACATATTGTCACGGTCAACACTATGACGAAATAAAGGTTAAAAATAAATAAAACAAACTTAATTATTACCCTAAAATCCAACTTTGACCATATGTATGTACTAATTACAAAAACCAAAACAGATCAATTTACCATATGAATTTGGCTATTTTCCCAAATTTTAATTTTGAGAAAAAAAACCCTCTATTATTATTATGACAATTCACATAGCATTATTCCAATGTCATCCAAAATTAACAGTAACAGAGTTTGTTCTTTAATCAAGAATATAAAAACTATCTTATCAGTCAGTATCAAATTCATCAAATCCAAAAATTTTCAAATATTTGTGTTGGCTTTAGATAATATATTTAGAAAATAGAAAAAAAAAATTAATTTGCAAGTGTCACCAATTAATCGCATTAAATTACAGAAATGTTTTTAAAAAGGCAAGACTAAGAGCATAAATATGACCAAGAATTAATTTAATTAAGATGTGAAAAAATTGAGGAAAAATACTTTCCTTGAATTAATTAGAACACGGCCTGATGAAAAAAAATTACCACCATATTTGAAGAATCACAAAGCCACCAGGCACCAGGTAAAATCTTGCTCTTTGAAAAAAGAAAGGCTAAAATTTTGTTCACATTTTTTAAGGCAAAAAATAATTTCAGGAATATTAAACTACACATAAAACGCAAGCAAAACTCATGAAATATTCTCAGTAAATAATACATGATAAAAAATTTTCAAAAATAAAAATAATTATAGCAGCAATAATAATAGCAAGAACACTACTAAGCCACCATGAACAATTTTTTTTCCAAAATAAAATAAAAAATTTTCTGATTAAAAAAATCCTAGAGTATTAATATTCAAAATTTTATTTTAAATATATATATATATATATATATATATATATATATATAAGCTTACCATTTTCAACCAACATGCCTTCTTCTCCGACTGCAAAAGCTATCTTTTTTTCTGTTAAGCAGAAGCTTCCATTCATATCTTCTAATTTAACTAAACAAATTCAAGAAGAGAACCGGAAACAAACCCTTTAAAAAACAGTCGAAAATTCACAGAAAAAAAAAAACAAAAAAAAAAAGCAGCAAGAAGATCACAACTAGCTAGGGTTTGCACAAGTTCTGTAATAAATAAAAAAAAAAAAAAGAACCCTCGATCCACACAGAAAAATGGCAGCAAAAAGCCCAAGAATCACAAGAAAAAATTAACAGTGACTTTTTCAAACTCGAAAAAACAAAACAAAAGAAGGATTTTCGAACAATATTATTATTAAATTAAAAAAAAAAAAACAATTACAAAGAAGGGAAAAAAAGCTGTGGACCGAACAGAAGAAAATGGGGAGTTGCTTACTGTCATACCAGAAATGGAGAGGTGGATGGTGGACATGACACGATGCTAATGGGGCCCCTCCCACCCCTTGGATTTGTCCATTGCGTAGTGTTGTAGGCAAAGGTACGTACGTATTTAGGCACTTAAATCTGCTCTTAAATCACTCACTGCTTTTTACACCATTCATGCAAAGGTCACACCTACAAAAACCTCACGGCCCCTTTGAAAGAAAACCTAAGCTTTCGGAATATTTATAAAGTCACATGCACGCACCAAAAAACCAAGTTGCAAATCACCAAAATATGATTACAACTTCTCATGGAATAGTGTTTGTATTCTATATCTATCTGTTTGTATGTCTAAAATCTTAGGTTGAAGCAACTTTATGTCCAAATCTTCAATTTCTTGACTTTTCTTTTTATGTTTTTCCCCCCCTTAACTAAATAATGAACAAATCATGGTTTTGAGATTTGTTGCTCAAGTGGATCGATCGGAGGAACTGTAGATTAATTACTACTGCTAAGAGTGAAAAAGATAATAAGTTTAAAAAGTTTGTATTTTTGTTTTTTGTTTCTTTTAATTAATCACAATTAATATCGTATCTGAGTATTAGAAAAGGGGAGCTAGCACTTTTTACTCCCTGAAAACCTAAACTCCCCCGTTTCATCATATCTTCATCCTCCATTTTTAACCTACTCGCTAGCCTCGGTTCTTTTCTCAGGCAAAGTCATTTTCCAGATTGTAAATAATTCACGTTTTTCTAATAATCTTCAACAAATCAATATATATCATCATGTTAAGAGGAGTGGTCCTCTCCAAGAACCCTTTTGAATCCAAGAGAAAATGGTCGACAGTAAAAAAAAAACACACACACACACATTTGCTTCTTTTTCGACAACTATAAGGGTTTTTGTTCTACAGTTTTCTTGATTAAGATACAGCTTCGTGTCAGAAATTGAATAGGGTTTACCCATTTGAATCTTTGACCCAACCAACCTCCCACCACAAGAAATTAAACAATGTTTAGCAAGAGCTCATACCTTCATCCTCCTCATGAAGTTTCACATGGTTCTACTTCTGCTGTAGACCTCATCAATGGAGCTGAAATCTTGCTTCACGACCACCACCACCACCACCACCACCACAACCACCAAGACATGCTCTCCGGCCATTACTTAGCCGAAAACGCGTCGTTTCTCGAGGTTTCGACCTTGTATAATCAGGATGTTGGTGGGACTAATGAAGATCCTTCTGCCCTGGCCAACACATTTTCAAGAAAGCAGGCGGCGAAGAAAGATAGGCACAGCAAAATCGTGACATCTCAGGGTCCGAGGGATCGCAGAGTCAGGCTGTCCATTGGCATAGCGCGAAAGTTCTTCGATCTTCAAGAGATGCTAGGTTTCGACAAGCCGAGTAAAACACTCGAGTGGTTGTTAACGAAATCGAAAGTAGCCATCAAAGATCTGGTTCACGCAAAGAAAAGCTCTAGCGCTGCTGCTAGGAGCACTTCTTCCCCTTCTGAATGCGAAGAAGTGTTAAATGGGGAAGCTTTCGAAAATGGGAGTTGTTTAGTAGGTGCAGATTCGAAGAGAAGATCGGTATCCATGAATGCTAACAAATGTAAAGGAGCCAAAGATCCAACACAGAGTGCTTCAACTCTAGCTAAAGAATCAAGAGCTAAGGCAAGAGCAAGGGCTAGGGAAAGAACCAAGGAGAAAATGTGCATCAAGAAGCTAAATGAATCAAGAAACATGGGCTCTTCTAGTTTAAATCATTCAGTCCCAATTCAGAGGAACAATTTGTTTGAAGTTTGCAGACCATCTGCATCTAATACCCAGCCTATTAATCTTCATTGTCCCATAACCAATGAAGCTACTGCTGCCGCCACAGTAGCAGCAACTCACGAAGACCTAATTCAAGAATCCAATGTCATCAAAAGGATGCTGAGGCACCACTCTTCGTTTTTCGGGTTCCATTGCAGTCTCCCATCTCCTAATGTCAATGAGAATTGGGACGTTAGCAACTTAACCTCACAATCCAACTTTTGTGACATTTTGGATCAGCACAAGTTCATCAATAGGTAAATCGATCTGTTTTCCATACGGTTAAGTCGGCAAATTAGATAATGCGTGTATATATATATATATATATATATATATCAGATCACAAGTGATTTCTCACGTCAATTCATAATTTATGTACAGATCTTAAGAATCTTTTGGCATCTTTGCTGATTATGGTCGGAATTGTGTAGCTGCCGCCGCCGTGCTACAAGTGAATGTAAGATCGGTCTACCACATGATCAATATTTCCAGTGATTAATCTTCAATCTTTACGATGGAAATGTGAAATATTTTGTCTGGATAATTAATGTTCCCAGGTATATATAAATATATATAATCTGCTGTCTTTTATTGGTCACTAATTAATCTCGTTTTATTTATTTCGAATGTCATAAGTGGTGTATGCAATATCATTCAATGTATACACCCATTATACTACGTGGATATGGCTGAACATGATAATCAATGCCCAAACTGAAACGCTTTCAGTCGCCTGTGTCACTGTGTTTCTCAATTTTCTGCAGGTTAGATGCCATTTTTGAGATTGGATAGATGAAAATTTTGTTGTTATTTTAAGAAATAAAAGCAGACGATGACTAAAAAGCATCAAAATCATCTTATGAGTTACAACTAATAAGAAGACATTTATAATTTCAAGTTATGTTATATGTAAGTACACGATTACACACACAATTACACGTTATCTTTGTAGTATATAAAATTATTCCGAATGTACCGATGGAAATATATATCTTTAGGATAATTTCGTATTCAAAGAGTACAATGTGTAAATGTGTATGTACGTACATACAGCATTTTTCAATAATTTCACCGAAAATCGTGTCAAGTATATCTATGTCAATTTAATTATTCAGTAATATTAGATGCATGTAGACCTTAATGTACACCTTGGTTTACACCCTCACTTATTAATTACAAAATTTTTATTGACCAACTAGATATTTATTTCTTATCATGGTTAATTTTGTATTTAATGAGGAAAATGAGAAAAATTTTAAGTAAGAGTGTAAACCAAGGTGCTACAAGGTGTGCATCTAGCATTTTACTTAATTATTTTGGATAAGAGTTAGTCTTATTTAGATTACAACAACTGAATCCACATGCTTGACGATATTATATTTTTTTCTTTATTTAATAATATTCCTACTCTAATTTTTGGATTAAAGGGTTACGTTATAATAACTTCAAAATTGTAAATCAATGATTTACTTCTATGTATGTATATTTATGCATGTTCAAGAAGTTCAATTAAACAAAAATCTTGGTTTTTTATCACTTTTGGAGATACAATATTGAAATCACGAAGATCTCCACAACAATCATTTATGAAAACAATTAGTTTCAAAGTCAATATAGTTAGATTACTATAGTTTATTATATTAATTCTTGAAGATCTTAAAACAACCGAGGCGTGCCCGCAAATTTCTTTCATCTTATAAGGTAGTGTTTGGAGATGTAAAAATAAAAAGTGATTATGATCGATCATTGTTTCTTAAAAACGTTGCAAACACTACTTAAATCTATCTGAAGTGTATGTAAACGAAGAGCTGATTTATGCTTTCCGAAAAATTTGGCATATTACATGGTTTTTATTTTGTTAGATCTGTTATTTAGGTTGCTCGTTGAGATTCTTGGCGATATGCATCTTCAGTGTTAACATTCTGCACAAATCAATCACTCAGACAAACGAAAAATCCTACCTAATATATTACAGCGTTGAAGATCATTCTTTATCAGATTGTTTCGATACCATGAATATTGCATCAAACTAAGGATCGATTTAAGACACGTACTGATCGATACTCGATTATCTGGCTAGCTCAAAAACCATTAATGGTAAATATATTTCGGATATTGGCAAATTAACAGTACTCTGGTAGAGAAACTTAAGATATATAGTATAGGTACATATGTTTTTATCACTTTCTATGTTTTATTTCCTCGTTCTCAGACAGAGGGTGAATGTCCGAGAATTGCTTACCCAAATAGTTTGACGGATAGTGTTAGAAATTATGAGATTTGTACCTTAAAACTTACTAACAAATAGGACCAAGAAATTTGTTAAGGGTGTCGAATTTTAGTACCTTCTCTATTGCCTGCCATGATTCCACCTCCTAAACAAGTGAGAGATTTTTCAAAACTTTCAGAATAAGGTTATGAAACACGTGATGAATAAGTCCAAAATAACGTTCATGTTTACCATCTTACATTTCGTTATCATCTCGTGCAACATATACGTTAGAAATTGACTTGGATCTAACTCATCTTCAAAATCTAGCTCAAGAAGGAAGGTTTGCCCAGGTTATTTAGTCAACCGCGCGATGTGGGACATAATTACTACACCAACACACCCCTTAATATAGACTAGAGCAATCCTCACCTCTTGAACTAGGTTTTGAGGTGAGTTAGATCCAAGTCATTTCTTAACAATATAAGTTGTCGACAAGAAGACTAACGCATAACTTTGACAAGTTAGATAAAACGATGAAAACAGAAAAACGACTATTTTTCTCTCTCGTATGCATGATATTCGTGAACTTGAAAGTTTGGATCGAAGAAGATTATCGGTCATATATTTCATTAATTTCTATAATAAAAACTAGCTCCATGCATAATCCATATACTAAAGATAATTAATCAAATTACCTGAAAAACAAGCCGTCGTTTGATGCAGATATATATATGCTCTCCATCTTCCTGGATAGCAGTACCTCTTCGGGCCTAAATATATATATATATATATATATATATATATATATAAACAGTTTGTTAATAAATTTATGCAATTATAACACGTGAAAAGATATATTTGTATCTCTTCCGAAAAATAAAATTAAACCAGATAATCTAATGTTGTGATGCAAAAAAAGGGTACATGAAACCTAAGGCAAAAGGTACAAAATCAGACCCAAAAATTTCACGGAATAATGCATGCTCAAAGTTGCTGTAAATTGGTAAGAATAGCAAAATTCTCCCACCCCGTAGAAGTAATTATTTCCTGTAATAGTAACAGTATTTTCACCACAGCAGAATTAGACATCAAACTCTTTTTTTTTCTTTTTTTTCTTTTGGGGTTCATATGATTTGAAGAGACGTGATTGCAGAATAGGAGAGTGGAATGCTAAAAAAAGTACGATGAAATCGAATGATTTAACCTACATTTCGGGCATTAAATTCTTGAATGACAATTTATTTTATTTGTTTATTCTTGAAGGGAGGAAATTCTCTACTCTATTACACTTTGCTCAAATCAACAAGTCTTATTATAAACAAAATTGAAAATACAATAAAACATTCGATTAATTCATCTAAATTTTTTTAATAGAAAAATTCAACAAAATTTGTATCTCAAGATAAACGGTTAAAATAATTTACTTTGTTAAAGAAAAATTGATACGAATGTTTAGCGTGTAATTTATTATATTTTGTTCATATATTTTACTTTTTGTAATATATATATATAAATAGAACTTGTTGGAGTAAAAGAAACATGAACTGAACGTCAGGATTTCGTTCCAATATTATATTCATGAATGTGTATATTTAATATTTTATTATTTTTAATTACTGCATACATGGAGCCATGTGTCAAAGTTTGACTCAAGATTTTAATGATGATAATGAGGTATTTCTCTATTTAATGTTCGTAGACTGATAATTCTAGGAAATTTTGTTTGAGGGATGGGGTGCGTGAAAACTGGAAGATCGTGAGGGATTGTTGGTAGGTGAAAAGATATAATACGACCCAAAAGATTTTGGAGTTCCCCTTTCCGATTCCCTTTATAATTAATAACGAGGAAATTATTATTTTAGACTTTAATGGTTTACATTGAACTACAGTAATGCAATTTATTAAAGTTTGATTTTTATTCGTTATTGGTTTCTGTTTGTTTTGGTATATATTTTTTTCGGTCGAAACTACTAAAGTATATATTTTTCCGGTCCGCAACTACTAAATCAATCGAATATTGTTTGTTTAACACATATTGTCTTTTACGTAGCTATATGATAAAAAATAAAATATATATTACCTACCTACATTAAAATACATTCGGATATATAGTTGAAAAATAACTTTAGTCAAACAATTATTTCAAAAATGAAAAGAAAAAAAACATGTAAGTTCTCCTTTTCGATTCATCTTATGCTGATTTATATTTTGAAAAGTTACTAAGAAGTAAAATCATTGTATCAATTGATTTACTTCGGATTTTATTTTATAAAATACTTAAATTTTAATATTAATATAATAATTGATGTTTTGCACTTTTGATTTACATATTTTGGCTAAAAAAAACGTGTATATCACAATTTGTTTATTTAAGTTCAAGGATCAAATCTTTTAACATTTCTTCTTTTTTCATGTGCGAAAAATTTCATTAGAAAACTTTGATTTATACAAATTTGTTGTATAAACCCATCTTAACCAATGTCATACTCATCGATCGATCTGCCAACAAGATGAATATCAATTCTAAAGTCTACTACCGTTCCTCGTCATTTATTGAAGTGAAATGGTCTGAAGGTAGAGTCCTGGACAGATGTTTCAATTTATCAGTTATTTCCTTACATCAAAGCTTTCTATCAGTTAGTTTCTGCTTTAATTATTTATTAATCTAATCTAATTATATTTATTGGAATATCAAACTAAAAATAAAATAAACATGCGTTTGGATAAATATTCTATAAAAATGATTTTACGATTAAAAAAAAATTAGCATGCTTTACAACACCTTCTTGGGAACTAGCAAACGTGGCACACGCGTTGCGTGTGTAACGAAATAAGTTACGGTTACTTTTTTATTTTTATCTTTCTGATTTTTTTTTAACTTTTGATCAACATGTTATTGCAAAAAAATAATAATAAAAAAAATAAAAATTAGAAACTAAATGAAAAATATGGTGAAAATTTAAAAGTCGTGCGGATGATTGGCAGGGGCGGTCCTAAGAAAAACGAGGCTCTGGGCAAAGTTTAAACTATGGGCCCTTTCATATTAACTTGAAAACTCATATATATATATATATATATATATATATATATATTCAAATAACATAATTAAAATAAACCAAAATACATAAATCAATAAAATACACAAATGAAAGAAGATTTACATAATTCTTTAAAATAATTTAATCAAAAAAAATATTATTTAATATTGGCTCTTCTTATGTTTTTTGAAACAAAATCATCAATTGTGTGACATAAGATATATATATCAATATGTTTTTTTTATGCAGAGGATCGTCAAATCATTCAGTTTTTCTTGACTCATTGTGGTTCTCAAATAAGATTTCAATAATTTTAACTTGAAAAAACTTGAAAGGGCCCGTGTCCTGATTTAATATTTAATGATCAAACAACCAGGATTAATTAATATAAACAGCGAAAACGAGTTAAAAATTTACGTTTGGGCCTACAGAAATTTCGGCATGACCTATTCGTAAATAGGACATTCCAAAAACCTGTACAACACAACCAGCAATATATATACTCGAAAATAGAGTCACAACTCCAATTTACAAACCTATAGCCGCACTAGCCAGGACTAAACACATGCAGAGCCGGCAAGGCTCGATCACACAAATAACAATCCAAAACAAAGTCCAAAACTATCGATACAGATACACAGGGCATCACCCCGGCAAATATAAAACTCACTAAACTAATATATCCATATCTCTGGGAACTCGACTCCACGCTCGTCTCACTGGGTACCACTAGATGACGCTCCACCAGATGCGTCAAATTCCCCTGGATAACCTGCTATGGAATCACAAACAACCACAGCATAAAAAGAAAACAGGGGTCGGACCCCAGTACGACGAACTATAAAAATTACGACAAATATAACTGACATGAATAAAATCAAGTACAATGCAATGAAATGCAATGTAATGCGTGACAGGTATCAATAGAATAAAGGATACCAAATGGAGTCCAAACAAAACGTATCACAATAATCTCAGTGGCCACCCGTGCCAGGAACGCAACAAACCTCCAATCATCACTGTTAATCCATACACGTAGCATCGGAGGGTGACAGGAGCAACCCGTCCAGCCTCATGTTGTCATCAGGAGTGTCGTACGTAGCATCGGAGGGCGACAGGAGCTACCTGTCCGTGCCTCATGCTATCTCAGGAGTGCACTAAACAATGTCACTCGCTCCATGATGACTCAATACATCTCAAGAGATCAATATCAATAGTAATCAAAGGAGTCAAGGCTCAACGTGCTATGAAAAATTGTAAATGAATGAATGCAATCATATAATCCACATAAGCACATAAAGCACTTTATCACTCATTACAAAATACTTAATATCATTACATGTCATTATAGACGTCGTAATATAAACAGCTCATGCATACCTCAACCAACACTTAATTTACCACAGAAATATCTCAAGTAATTCTCGAATAGTACAATCCTGTGGAAAACCATTGATATAATATTAATTCCTGTTTCCGTTTACAAATCTGAAAATTATCGGAACTAATTCTAAAAATCAAACTAACATTTCCTTAACTTCACATCTCATATTAAATCATCCTATCAATGTCCAAATATCAAATAAATAACTTGAAAAGTCGAAATACCCAACACTGCATATCTGAATTTTCCAGAAAAATTGTTCAAAAATCCTGAAATTAATCTATAACAATTCTAACACATCTAAACATCCAAACAACGATTTAAACATCTCTATAATTCGAAAATCCAACATAATATAATCTGAAATTTCGAAATAATTCCCAAATCTATTCTGAAAAATAACCATACCTCAATTCAACTGAAATATAACACCTACAATCAAGAATTAAACAAATATCAATCACTGGAATTCAAATTAACCAAACAAAGCCCCAAAATTCGAAACCTAATCTCGAAATCTACCTCTGGAAGTTCCGAATTTTGTGCAAAGCTTCGAGTTTAAGCTCTAAACAACCTAAACCAAGGTTATTTTTCCAAATTCCGGCGAACACGAGCGGCGACGGCAGCAACTGGTCGGACGGAGTTTTTGAGACGACGATGAAACCTTGCGAAATGGGTATCAAAAGAAAGCTTACGTTGCGAGGAGCCCAGAACTATATTTATTTTCGAAAATCGATAACCGACGGAAAAGTTACGGCGATTTGAAGCGACGAAGAAACTTTAAAACAAAAGAACAGAGAATGGGAACGCGACTTGAGGAGAGAGAGAGCAAGGTAAGGATACATATCATATATCTATATATCTATATATTGATATATATCCATTAAAATATATTCCAGTTCAATTGTGTGTTCTATTTTATTCATTCGGGGTTAAACTTGACCCGATTTGAGTTATTTCAACTCTTGTGTGCTCTATAAATTACATATCATTTTAATATCGTCTATAAACCGATATTTAGTAATACATATTTTTAACACACGAATTAATTAATATAGTAAAATCGGGTCCTTACATTTCTCCCCCTCTAAAAACAAAATTTCGTCCTCGAAATTAACACACATCAAACTTATATACAAAGTGGTTAAACATCTACCACTGATAGTACATAGAAAAATTAGAGTACATGGAATAAGTCGTCATATTTTCAAACAAATAAGGCCATTCTTGACGCATTCTAAACTCCAATTCCCATGTAGCTTCTTCTCTTCCATGTCTACTACATTCCACCATAACCAAAGGAATCTTCTTGTTCCTAAGTTGCTTTTCTTTACGATCAAGAATCTGCACTGGATACTCAACATAGCTAAGGGAACTATCCAACTCCACATCATCAGCCCTCAAGATATGAGAAGGATCTGGTTCATACTTTCGCAGCATAGATACGTGAAATACATCATGTATCGTAGACAAACTCTGCGGCAAGTTCAAACGATACGCCAAAATACCAATCTTTTCGACAATCTCGTACGGACCGATATAACGAGGAGCTAATTTCCCTTTACGCCCAAATCTCATAGTACCACGAAATGGTGATACTTTCAAGAAAACAAAATCGCCAACCTGAAATTCTAAAGGTCTACGCCTGTTATTAGCATAGCTGGCTTGATGATCCTGGGCTGCTTTCATTCTTTTCCTGATCAGTTCAACTTTTTCTTTCATCTCTTGAATAAACTCAGGTCCTGACAACTGTCGTTCTCCTACTTCTTTCCAACATATCGGAGATCTACATTTTCTGCCATACAAGGCTTCAAATAGTGTCATCCCGATAGATACTTGATAACTATTATTGTAAGAGAATTCCACCAAAGCTAAAGATTCTTGCCAACCACCACTGAAATCTATCACAACAGCTCGTAATAAATCTTCAAGCGTCTGAATAGTTCTTTCAGATTGTCCATCTGTCTGTGGATGATAGGCAGTACTCATGGCCAATTTAGAACCCAAAGCTGATTGCAAACTAGACCAAAATTTAGAAGTAAATCTGGAATCACGGTCTGATACTACAGTAACTGGCACACCATGCAATCGCACTATCTGATCAATGTACATTTTCGCCATTTTTGTATATGTCCAAGTACGATCATATGGAATAAAATGGGCAGATTTAGATAATCTATCCACAATAACCCAAATGGTATCACAACCACGATTAGATTGAGGTAGGTGTGTCACGAAATCCATAGTAATGTGTTCCCAATTCCACTGTGGTACTTCAAGACTAAGTAACATACCACATGGTCTCATTCTTTCAGCCTTAACTTGTTGACACGTCAGACACTTAGCCACAAAGTCAGAAATATCATTTTTCATACCTTCCCACCAGTAATGGGCTTTCAAAATATGATACATCTTTCGAATTCCAGGATGTACACTATGTCGACTACAATGAGCTTCTCGTAGTATATCTTCTTTCAAATCTATCAAATTCGGAACCACAAGTCTACCATTATAACGCAAACATCCATCAGAAGCAACAAGGAATTTCCCTGACTGACCAGCTGGAGTTAATTCTTTCAAGTGATGAATATATGGATCAGTCTTTTGTGCTGCTTTGATTTTTGAAATTATTCGTGGTTCAACTTGAATAGATGAAACTATGAAATGGTTACCTTTAGCTCGATAAGTCCATCCTGAAGTTCCCAAATGCTCATGAACTTTAGAAATAGTTAAAAATGCCAACATCTTAGTATGAACTTTTCTGCTCAAAGCATCTGCAACTTGATTCACATTTCCTGGCTGGTATTGAATATCACAGTCAAAATCCTTAAGCAGTTCCAACCATCGACGTTGTATCATATTCAAATCAGACTGTGTGAATAAATATTTCAAACTCTTATGATCGGAATAAATCACAAACTGTTCACCGTACAGATAATGACGCCATATTTTCAATGCATGCACAATGGCAGCCAATTCTAAATCATGAACTGGATAACGAGTCTCATGTGGTTTCAATTGACGAGATGCATACACAATCACGCGTCCATGTTGCATCAAAACACAACCCAGTCCATTCAAAGAAGCATCTGTACAAACAACAAATCCACCTGAGCCTGAAGGTAATGCTAGTACTGGAGCCGTAGTCAATTTCTTTTTCAAAGTCTGGAAACTAGCTTCACATTCTTCAGTCCACACAAAACGTCGATCTTTTTGCGTCAATATAGTCATAGGCCTAGCTATTTCAGAAAATCCCTTAATGAAACGCCTGTAATATCCAGCCAAACCCAAAAAGCTACGAATCTCAGAGACATTGGTTGGTCTGGACCAATTAAGAACAACTTTAATTTTACTAGGATCGACAGATACTCCTTGTGCTGATATCACATGTCCTAGAAATAATAATCTGTCCAACCAAAATTCACACTTCGAAAACTTAGCATATAATTGTGATGTTCTGAGTTTCTCAAGTACTAATATCAAATGTTCTTTATGCTCCTTTCTTGACTTAGAATAAATCAAAATGTCATTAATGAACACGATAACAAATCGATCTATAAACTCCCGAAACACACGATTCATTAAATCCATAAAAACTGCTGGAGTATTAGTCAACCCAAAAGGAACAACTCAGAATTCATAATGCCCGTAACGCGTTCGAAATGTTGTTTTGGGAACATCTTCCTCTCGAACTCTAAGTTGATGATATCCGAAATGAAGATCAATTTTAGAATACACAGACGTACCCTGCAACTGATCAAACAAGTCATCAATTCGTGGCAAAGGATACTTATTCTTTACAGTAGCCTGGTTCAATTGCCAATAATCGATGCACATTCGCATCGTTCCTTTTTTCTTTTTCACAAACAAGACTGGAGCACCCCAAGGTGACACACTTGGTCTAATATACCCTTTTTCCAGCAAATCTTGCAATTGCGTCTTAAGTTCTTTCAATTCTGCTGGAGCTAATCGATATGTGGCTCAAAAAATAGGACTTGTCCCTGGCATCAACTCAATACTAAGATCTATTTCCCTCTGAGGCGGAAAACCCGGAATCTCATCAGGAAATACATCAGGAAAATCCTTGACGACAGGAATATCTGAAACGTTCAATTTTTCCTCCTTCGTCGCATCAAGAGCATAAATCATAAATCCTTTATTTCCTATCGATAATAATCTAAACATTTCCATTGCCGATACTAATGGAATGCGAGATTGTGAATCAGTACCATAAAAATTCTACTTATTGCCATAATACGGTTTAAATCTCACAATGTCATGAAAACAATCAACAGTAGCTCTATAATTCATCAGTGTATCCATACCCAGAATACAATCAAAATCAGACATAGCTAGTTTGATTAGATTGGTTATCATGATCTTATCCTCAAATCTAATCACACAATTCAAAACTATCTCATTAGACATCAAGAAAACACCAGCAGGAGTAGCTACAGACACAGTATCCAACAACGGGGTAAAAGCAATCTCATGCTCATCAGCAAATGTAACAGATAAAAATGAATGAGATGCTCCTGTGTCTATCAAGATACGTGCAGGATACTCGAAAATGTAACAAATACCTGCAATAACTCCCCCAGGTGCATCTTGTGCCTGATCATGAGTCATAGCATGGACTTGAGCCTGCTGTGGCCCTGGAAAATGTTGCTGACTCTGAGGAGATGAGTACCTAGGCTGCTGAGGTGGTTGTACCGGAACATAAGGTTGTGTAGGAGCAAACTGCGGTACAGGAGCATATGGCCTGAATGATGGTCGCCGAGGAAACTGGCCAAACTGTTGTGGTTGCACTTGCTGTCTTCCAGCATTTGGACATACTCTAGACGAATGTCCAGCCTGCCCATAAGTATAACAAGTTCCTGAAAATCCTGTACAATGTGCACTCAAATGATTACCACCACATCTGTCACAGTACACCCTACCAGACGATCCAACTGAACTTCCACCACGACTACCACTGGAACTGGAGGAACTGGACTGTGGCTTCTTTTTAAATGACTTTCCTCTAGCTTTAAACCAAGGCTTCTTTGCTTGCTAAGAAGATTGCGTAGACTGATATGGAGGTAAACCCATTGGTATCTGTGAACTACTTCCAGCTCCTTGAGGAACAGATGCTGGGATTGATTGTGGTTCACCCCTGAGTAGACTTGCTTCAATCTTCTTTGACTTTTCTACGACTTTCATATAAGTGGATGGAGTTCCAGTAGTCACCAAAGTATGGATCGTTCGTGTAAGCCCCTTCAGAAAATGTGAAAGCTTTGACCGATCATTCTTTGCAACATGTGGAACATAAGCCAAAAGAGCAGAAAACTGAGAAGCATAGTCAGCAACAGATTTATTGCCTTGCACCAACAGATTAAATTCATCTTCTTTAGCAAAATAATAAGATGGTGGTGCATATTCCTGTGCAAATTGAGTACGAAAGACTTCCCATGTAATCTTTTCACCAGAATCAGAAAGTGTTTCTACTGTCGTTTCCCACCAAAGTTGCGCTCGGTCTTTAAGTTGAAAAGGAACTAACTTCAGTCGAATTTCATCAGGATATTCTAGTCCATTAAACATATTGTTGAGACTGTTCAACCAACTAGAAGCTTTCTCACTTCCTTCATTGCAAAAGAACTTTTGCGGACGCAACTCCTGAAATTGAGAAATTATTAATCGTATTCCTCCCATTTTCTCAGTCAATTGGGCTACTGGATCAGACTCAGCCTGAATCGCTTTTCTTTTGTCAGGATTTACCCGTGGTTGTTGTTCCACCTCTAAATCCACATCTTTCGGAGGATGGACAGCTGGTCGATCACGTCTTCCCCTGACAATATCATCAAGATTTCTAATATTTTCTGCTGCAGACTCTTGTACAACTTCCTTCCCTTTTCTACCTCTTTCTCCTGGTGCCATTCTACAAGACACAAGGATTTAAATACAGGCATAAATAACGTAACGAACAGAAAACTATGATAGGAACTCAGAGTTCTAATAATAATTCATAAAATCAGGTAGAAAGCCAAGAACTACTGGTTCTATCAGTTAAGTTCAAATAATAAACACAACAAACAAGTCATGTAATAACAAGTAGTCACACATATACGCAACCATTTTGTTAGTGTCTAAACTCAAGTGTCCTAGACTCTAATTCGAACATATCCCAGTATACGCTTTGATACCAAATGAAAGGACCCATGTCCTGATTTAATATTTAATGATCAAACAACCAGGATTAATTAATGTAAACAGCGAAAACGAGTTAAAAATTTGCGTTTGGGCCTACAGAAATTTCGGCATGACCTATTCGTAAATAGGACATCCCAAAAACCTGTACAACACAACCAGCAATATATATACTCGAAAATAGAGTCACAACTCCAATTTACAAACCTATAGCCGCACTGGCCAGGACTAAACACATGCAGAGCCGGCAAGGCTCGATCACACAAATAACAATCCAAAACAAAGTCCAAAACTATCGATACAGATACACAGGGCATCACCCCGGCAAATATAAAACTCACTAAACTAATATATCCATATCTCTGGGAACTCGACTCCACGCTCGTCTCACTGGGTACCACTAGATGACGCTCCACCAGATGCGTCAAATCCCCCCTGGATAACCTGCTATGAAATCACAAACAACCACATCATAAAAAGAAAACAGGGGTCGGACCCCAGTACGACGAACTATAAAAATTACGACAAATATAACTGACATGAATAAAATCAAGTACAATGCAATAAAATGCAATGTAATGCGTGATAGGTATCAATAGAATAAGGGATACCAAATGGAGTCCAAACAAAACGTATCACAATAATCTCAGTGGCCACCCGTGCCAGGAACGCAGCAGACCTCCAATCATCACTGCTAATCCATACACGTAGCATCGGAGGGTGACAGGAGCGACCCGTCCAGCCTCATGCTGTCATCAGGAGTGTCGTACGTAGCATCGGAGGGCGACAGAAGCTACCTGTCCTTGCCTCATGCTATCTCAGGAGTGCACTAAATAATGTCACTCGCTCCATGATGACTCAATACATCTCAAGAGATCAATATCAATAGTAATCAAAGGAGTCAAGGCTCAACGTGCTATGAAAAATTGTAAATGAATGAATGCAATCATATAATCCACATAAGCACATAAAGCACTTTATCACTCATTACAAAATACTTAATATCATTACATGTCATTATAGACATCGTAATATAAACAGCTCATACGTACCTCAACCAACACTTAATTTACCACAGAAATATCTCAAGTAATTCTCGAATAGTACAATCCTGTGGAAAACCATTGATATCATATTAATTCATGTTTCCGTTTACAAATCTGAAAATTATCGGAACTAATTCTAAAAATCAAACTAACATTTCCTTCACTTCACATCTCATATTAAATCATCCTATCAATGTCCAAATATCAAATAAATAACTCGAAAAGTCGAAATACCCAACACTGCATATCTGAATTTTCCAGAAAAATTGTTCAAAAATCATGAAATTAATCTATAACAATTCTAACACATCTAAACATCCAAACAACGATTTAAACATCTCTATAATTCAAAAATCCAACATAATATAATCTGAAATTTTGAAATAATTCCCAAATCTATTCTGAAAAATAACCATACCTCAATTCAACTGAAATATAACACCTACAATCAAGAATTAAACAAATATCAATTACTGGAATTCAAACCAAACAAAGCCCCAAAATTCGAAACCTAATCTCGAAATATACCTCTGGAAGTTCCGAATTTTGTGCAAAGCTTCGAGTTTAAGCTCTAAACAACCTAAACCAAGGTTATTTTTCCGAATTCCGGCGAACACGAGCGGCGACGACAGCAACTGGTCGGACGGAGTTTTTGAGACGACGATGAAACCTTGCGAAATGGGTATCAAAAGAAAGCTTACGTCGCGAGGAGTCCAAAACTATATTTATTTTCGAAAATCGATAACCGACGGAAAAGTTACGGCGATTTGAAGCGACGAAGAAACTTTAAAACAAAAGAACAGAGAATGGGAACGCGACTTGAGGAGAGAGAGAGCAAGGTAAGGATACATATCATATATCTATATATCTATATATTGATATATATCCATTAAAATATATTCCAGTTTAATTGTGTGTTCTATTTTATTCATTCGGGGTTAAAACTTGACCCGGTTTGAGTTATTTCAACTCTTGTGTGCTCTATAAATTACATATGCATTTTAATATCGTCTATAAACCGATATTTAGTAATACATATTTTTAACATACGAATTAATTAATATAGTAAAATCGGGTCCTTACAAAACTTTTCTCAACTGATGCTACAGTCACATGAATAATCAATAAAATTTGATATGCAACCACGTTCATAGGAAAAATATTCATTTTCAGACCTGTAATCCTCGAATTTTCAAAATCTATGTGAAATTACAACAAATATTAACATCTTACCTTAAACCAAAATATGTGAACAAAAACATTAAATCAAAATAAGATTAAACAATATATAAAAATTCGAAAATAAAATAAAATTGAACAAGGGTCTTGTAATTCATACCATGGATCGTTTTGTTGAATGCGTTTGTGTATTTTCATAAATTTTATACTTTTTTATTTTTTGAATTTTTAAACTACTGATAGTCAATTCACGTAATCGCACTCAGTCACAAACTAACAAAAAAAACAAAGTATTATCGAAACTCTCAAAATTAAAAACTCATACCCTTCTTTTATGTGTATCAATTTTATGTGAAAAATAATATATAATATTTATATATAAATAAATATACCCTGATGATTGGAGTTAGTGTCCAGTGGAGTAGTTAATTGATGTACGTTTATTCTTAAAAAATGTGAAAGTGAGAGTGGGCAAGGGTAATGACTAATTAGTGATTTAAAATATTTTTAAAATAAATAAAATATATAAAATGAATGAGACATAAGTTTTTAAAAATATGAAGCACGATATATAACCATTACTTAAAAATATGTAGTGGTGGATGTAGTTGTCGAGAAAGTGGGTCCAATTCTTATTATTAGAGAATAATAACACTTAAAAGACCAAAACAGTTAATTTAAGGGATGAATCTATTATAATATAGAAAGATTATATAGTAAAGATATGTCGTAATTTGTTTGCTTAGAACGGGCCTGATTGTTGAGCCACGTGCGGGAAAAATAACACTAGGCCCAACACTCGGATGGCCCTTTTCTGGTCCAACATTCCGATTGGGCTTTTCTTATCTAAGGTTGAAAAATGGTTGCCAGGGGAACTACAGCCAGGATAAGGATGTGTTCCGCCACTTTGCCGCTGAAAATATTTAAATGCCCGATGGTATGACAAAGTCTGGCCCAAAACAATAAACATGATTTTAGATCAAATAATAATCACGATGACGAAAAATGTTTTGCTACTACTATATTAAAAAAAAAAAAACCACCTTGTTAGCATGTTCGGCATAAAACAATTCCTTTATTGTAGAGAGACGTGTGTTCTAATCTCACGTTAGATAAATTATGTTTCCCACCCTCATCACCTCCCATGCTCTAATAAAAATAAGATTTTTATAAAATAAAAATCTTATATGTAAATTTATAATATTGTGTATGCTTGTGTTATATTATTATACAAGATAACACTGCCCCGAATACTTACTTTTAGATGTTTCAGAGATGCGCATAACATTTTCTATGTCTTTTATATGGAAACTTCTTTACTATAAATAATGGTAATCACATGAAGCCCTAATTATCGTATATCTTTTTTTACTTCAAATTAATAACTATTAACCTATTTCATATTTCCATCAAAATTTCCAAAAGTCAAGGTTATATAGGTTATTAGCAATCAAATGTGTCAGGGGTACACACCAGTTAAGTTAAGTACGATACTAATTGAATTTCAGCTTGAACTCATCAATCAAGTGATCAATTTTAAACTTGAGGTCGACTCGTATATATTTATTAGCTATCGATGCTTGTGTAATACATGTGCAACATAATGTAAAAAATTTGAGAAAGATTAGATTCGATTCGGATAATGACTCGGAAACTCAAACTCGGTCAAAATTATAATTATATTATAATAGTTAAATGGGAAAAAAATTGATTTGTGTTTGGATCACGAGAATTGGACGGAATTTGGTGGGATTTGGAATTTGAAATACTATTTTAGTGTTTGGCAACTTGGGATTTCAAAACGTGATTGGTATTTGGTGGAATTTCATATGATTTCAATTAGTTAAGTGAAATCTTGACAAAATTGGTCGGATTTCACGGGATTTCACGGGATTTGAGTTTATAAAGCAATAAAATTATTTTTAATAATAAATTCATATACTTTACTTATAAATTTTAAGTTTTTTTATAATTTTTTTATAAAATATCATTTATCCAAAATTTATAGTATCAAATTCCAAAATATATTTGAATTTTTTGCCAAACACAAAATAGAATTTCAATTTCATAATACCGAGCTATTAATAAAAACAAAAAAAGAGGTTTTAGAAATGTAAGGTACAATTAAATCGCGTACGTGACTGCGGAGAGCGGTTCTGAAGAAGAAAATACCACCCAATTCCCCGAACTTCAATCCAGCGGCGGAGATGGACCCTCGCCGCGTTTCTCGCGCCGCCAGCGACCCTAAAGTCCGGCACGTCGGCTTCTTCGCTCCGGGGGCTGCACTCGATCGATCCCAATCGGGTCCGCCCGAACCGGCATCCTCGTCGCCTCCTGTCTCCAACATCTCACCCTCCAGTAACTCCCTGTCACCAGTCATGATCCCGCCGCCGCGCCTCCTACCCGCGGATCTCTCCCGCCGCTTTCCCCAAGGGACGACTTTCTCCCATCTACATGCCGCTCGAGCTGCGGATTATTCTTCGATTCCGGTTGGAAGTTATAATCCTTCCGAGTTTATATCTCCAACGGCGACTACGGAGTTCTCGGAGGACCTCATGTCTCCTAAACGGGGCCTCAGGAGTGGTTCTGGGAAATTCGCTACTTCACTGCCAGCTGGGGGATTTGAAATGGCGGCTGTGAAGCAGAAGAGTCCGGTGAACATGGCTCCTGATGTTATAGGTTTGTTCCGTTTTCTGAATTTCATACTTAATTCTGCTAACTATTAAATTGAGTTTATGGTTTGATTCTGTTTGGGAAATAGATGGAGAGGCAAAGCATGCTAGTGGAAAGACATTGAAGGAGAAGACTACAAAGGCTGAGAGACGTGCTATTCAAGAGGCTCAACGAGCAAAAAAGGCTTCTGATCAAGGTGAATGATCAATATTTGTATCGGAGAGTAGTAGTTAGTTTTTGACCAGTTCGGTTGATATATTGAATTCAGAGCCAGTGGTGCGATTCCATTCCATATTATAGCGATTGATTATTTGAGTTGATGCTATAGTTTTCCCAGCCATATTCTCTTTCTCTGCCATTTTATTTTTTTAATTGTTTTTTGGTGAACATATACACTATCTGGAAGCTGCGACCGTTATGCTAATTGTATCTCTGAATGCTGCATTTTTCCAGGTGGAGGAAATAAGGCATCTGCTGTGGCATCTGGGGTCAATTCTACAAAAGCCAATAAGGCTGTGAAGGTGGTTCCACAAAGGAAAGACATTTCTCTGGTTGCATCTTCGGAGAAAAAAGGTGGTGATCGTCAGCCAGATAAAGATAGGAAGAAAGATGTTCCTCATCCGAGGACAAGGATGCAGTTTGATGATGAAAACAGAGTCGAGAAGGCAAAGAAGCGATCGGTGGTAAAACAAATAGAGGCAAAAAACAGAGTTGAACTATTTAGGCATCTACCACAGTATGAATATGGAACACGGCTTCCTGATCTCGAAGCAAAGTTTTTTCAACTAGGTCCAGTTCATCCTTCTGTTTACAAGGTAACTCTTAAGTTAATTGTATTAATTTAACCATCTGGACATTGCTCAAAGGAAGTACCTTGGGGGCAAGTGTGAGTTATATTTTTACGTGATCTTGTTTGATAAGAAAAATTATCAGGAAGAAAGAAATCTAACTAATTTCCACCATATAAAGTAAAATAATCACTACAATTCTAAATGCACTTTACCCTAATCTGACTTTGTGCTTGTCAGGTTGGTCTGAGATATCTAGCTGGGGAAATATCTGGTGGCAATGCACGTTGTATCGCGATGCTTCAAGCATTTCAAGAGTCTATCAAAGACTACACAACGCCACCTGAGAAAGCCCTTATCAGGGACTTGACTACAAAAATAAATGGTTACGTCTCTTTTCTGATTGAATGCAGACCCCTTTCAATCAGCATGGGAAATGCGATTAGGTTTCTTAAAACTCGAATTGCAAAATTATCTCTGAACCTATCAGAGTCAGAGGCAAAAGCTAGTCTTATTTCTGATATTGACCGTTTTATTAGTGAGAAGATAACATTAGCGGACAAGGTAATTGTGAAACATGCTGTGACAAAAATTAGAGATGGTGATGTTCTTCTCACTTATGCTTCGTCAACCGTCGTCGAGATGATATTGTCGCATGCCCACGAACTTGGTAAACAGTTCCGAGTTGTAGTGGTGGATTCGCGTCCAAAGCTTGAAGGCCAGAAGTTACTTCGTAGGCTTGTGGAAAAGGGTATAAGTTGTACATATACTCATATAAATGCGGTTTCTTATATCATGCATGAAGTAACTAGAGTACTTTTGGGTGCTTCATCGGTATTGTCTAATGGGACCGTTTACTCGAGGGTTGGTACTGCATCTGTTGCTATGGTTGCTCATCAATTCCGGGTCCCGGTCTTGATTTGTTGTGAAGCATACAAGTTTCACGAAAGGGTTCAACTTGATTCGATCTGCTCGAATGAACTTGGTATGGAGACATACTGGATCCCCTACTAAAGTGATGGCAACATACCCAATTTCTAACTTTCTAATGATATCACGTTCCATTTCAGGTGATCCTGATGCTATTTCAAGGGTTTCTAGTAGAAAGGAAATCGATTACTTGAATGATTGGGTGAAAATTGAGAATCTACAGGTTCTTAACCTGATGTGAGTGATTTCGTTCTTGAATCTAGAGGCTGTTTTTTCACTGTGCTGCAGATTGTTGGTGTGCTGACATTTTGGTTTTATTGTTCTAGCTATGATGCAACACCTTCAGATTATGTTTCAATGATTATCACGGACTATGGCATGGTATGTTACTGGTCTACTACCTGTAGATTGCGTTATAAATTATGATTATGCTGTCAGCTTTCACAAGAAAAATGCTTTCCTCTACGAGAGTTCAGCTTATAGGTGCATCTACTATATCTTGATCACATATCATATACCATTTCAGTTGAAATGCTTTCCATTTACAAGTTCCCTGACATTAGGCATCACAATAGCATGGAATAGAGTGTGGCTCATGGACTAATTTATGCGATATTTACTGTGATGTTTGCATGTGTGTTTGTGTGTGTGTGGAAATTTGGCTCAAGACTGTTGAAACTTGAAACCTTCCTTGCTTCTTCCGTGCTGGATATGTGCCATTCATGCTAATCAGCTGTTGCTGATTATATGTTTAGATCCCACCCACGAGTGTTCCTGTTGTTGTGCGCGAATACGGCAGAGAAAACTTATGGATGTAGTGAGGATTCTAGCTTTCAGATAAGATGAAGTTTTGATCCCCCAAGCAGCAGCAGGCTTCACATTTCCAGTTCTTATTCTATTCCCTTTTCTGAATAATATCAGAGGCCAAGAATTGATGTTTTTTTTTGTTGCCGACTCAATGTTTCACCTGACTCCGCGAAGAGTGCAAATGTTCCGCCTCTCCGAGCAGTTTTTGGTTACCAGCTTCGTAGGAATGCTTATCAAGATCGTGCTTAACGACTGATGTCTGATGACCTCTATATGTGTGTATATTCACCCTTTTAACCTACTCTCCAACATTGCTAAAATTTTGTTCTAGAGTGAGCATTTATTTTTCAATAAAATTGGTGTTTGGGTGGGCTAAAATACCCTTTATTTATTTGTTGATAAATCATTAATTTCACTTTAAAAGTTCATGAATACCTTGATACAATTAGGTTTTGTGCTTCGTATGCTAACTAGAAATAATATTTATTTTCAAAACTTTTTAATAAATTAATTGGGTATTAAGTCAGGACAAATGTTGGGAAGTGAAATGTTAAAATGTGAAATTTCCTTCAGAAGACTTTGTATATTCGAGTTAAATAATATTTGTATAAACTATTCTTGTTATTAAAAATAATAAAACTTTGAACATCAAAAATAAAAAAAAATCACTGTTAAAATTGTGTGATTTGTATTTTCGGTAAATTGGGATTAAATCCATAAACCCAAACTTTAGTTTGGGGCCAGTCCCTATGTCAGGCCATATAAGTTTGCAGTCCCTGACATATCACAATTCTATGTTTCAACTCTTTTTAAGATTTAAATGACCAATATATTATTATTTTTTATTTTAAATCCTAAAATAACTTTTAATATATATTATATTAAATGTTAAATGGATTGTCTCCTTCATTTCCAATGCACTACTGCGTCTTTCACTCCTGTTCTCTTCCCAAATTTTTCCCCAATATATAATAATCCAAAATGTAGAAGAAAAATCGATGATAAAATGTCAAGAGTTAAGAAACAATCATCCGAAGATGCGAATGCAAAGAAAGTCCAGAGCGTTAAGAAGCAAAATAATTCGAGAAAAGATCGATCCTCTGGATATGAAATTTCCCAGAGGTTTACAACATATATTCTTTTGAATTTGAACCATATTTGAGGTTTTATGATTGATTGATGTTGCGTGGTGTTCATGATTTAATTTGTTATCTCATATGCTAACAATTCTTCCCCAAATTCTAGGGTTTTGTTTCTACTAATGTGTTCATTTGCATTTGTTATATATTTTTTGAAATTTTTCTTTCAAACGATTCAATTAATTGGATGGAGTTTAGAAAATATGGTGTAGTGCTCATTATCACTCGGTCATCCCGAATTTCTATGGTATTTATGTTGATGTAATTGTTAATGTACTTGTTTAAGTATTTGAATTTGAATTAGTATGCGAACTATTTCGATCGTTATAGGTCAAATTTTAGAAAGAAGATCACCTTGCTTGAATAAGAAATTGTCCCAATTTAAATGGTCGCAATGTTTTTTTTGAAAAAAAAATTGGAAATGTTGTGAAAGATAAAATTGTTGATGATCGACAGAGGAAGAAAAGTGTGAAATATATTGTAGTAGATGCTCTCCATCTTATTTTAATTATGCCCGAACTTGCTATCAGCAGTCATATAATTGATTTTATATTGAATATGATTTGACATTAACTCATGTTGTTTGATTGTTGAGGATGATATTAAGACTCTTTTCACTCCAGTTGACTTGGATCTTAAAATAGAATCTATATTTGTGGCTTGTCAATTTGGAGGCCAAGTAGGAAGAGCAAAGTGAACGACAATATATGAAAAATTTATTTCTCTTGTATGCAGTGAGGATGAGTGAGAAATTGATAATTTTTTTAGACTTTACATTTTTTACATCTGCACTATTGGGTTGATAATTAAGTTTGTTTGTTTGTTTGTTTGTTTTTTTTTTTTACCATTTTACAGGAAAATGAGAACAAAAAAGGGCAATTAGTCTTGGACTTACCTGCTAGTAAGCATACACGTTCCAGTGATAGCTTTGTGGTTTAGTGTTGCTTTGATGGTTTCATTTCTGAGACATGTTGTGAAGTGTTATTTGTTTTTAAGCCTGAACTTGTTGGAATATTATTTGGTGTATTATGTTGATATGTGGTATTTGTGTCTCGGACATTTTATTATCATGTTTGTTAATGATGGCGTTTAACATTGATGGTGTTGTTATTTGATGTGTTGGATATATTAACAATGATGGTGTTATTTTTTGTGCACATGATTAGTAGTATAAATGACAACTACATGTCGAAATTTTGACAGAAAACAAGTACATATACTGAAAAATAGGTATATTCGATCTACACATCCGGTACAAAATACCTAAAATCAGGTATAAGAATTAAGAAATCAGTTCAAATCGTTATTTTGATATCAGATATATTCAATCATTTTTTTCGAGCCCAAAAATGTGTAAAAACCGAACCTAATCACAAATGTTATAAATCTGCAGATTTTTTGGGAAAAGAGAAAAACAATTTTGCAAAGAGGGCACAAGGTCCGTACCACATCCGGGCCAAGGTTTGTGCTCTCATAGCGTTGCAACACTACCAAGTCTGCACGGGTGCACAACTTTTTTTTGTTTTGGATGCCTTGATCTATCATGTGGGGCGCGAGCAATAGTGCAAGGGCGCTAGAAAAGCCGTGCAAGTACACTGTTGGTCCACTTTTGGTACCTTATTTTTACTTGAATGTACTGCAGGTGGAGACCACAATATTAACCGAATACTCAAATTTAATTACAATGTGCTATATTAGCTCCTATTTGTACCTTATTTTTACTTGGATGTACCTGATTTATTTAAATATGTACTTTCTTTAACTCTTTTATTATTTACTTGTCAATTCACATTAGTGTATCTCTTTTGTGTAAGTACTCAAATGTCACAAATATGTATCATATTCAGCAAGCTATGTACCTTATTTTAATATTATTGTACTTTATTTACTTGAATTTGTACCCTCTATAAGTGAGTGATTAAATCTTAGATTATACTTGTGAATTGATATAAGTGAAAATTGTTCGAGTAGTTATTATATGGTCTTAGTTTCTCAAACATATATAAATATGCACTCGTATGATTTGGATATTGGTGATCTCTAGAACAAGTCGTGTTATGCTCACATTCCATAGTCATTCATCCACTACTTACAAAGAAGAATATCTAATGTTTGATAATCTTAATCCAATTGCTTGTGTGAACGTTCCACAAGTCATTCCATAATATGTTGATACTAATGTACCTTATGTTGGTACTAATTTACCGGATGATGTTCTCGATTGACTCCTATAAGTACCATATTTCAATTTGAATGTACTGAAACTACTAAATTATGTACCTTATTTTAAATTTAATGTACCAGATTTACTAAAGTATGTACCTTGTATTGGTATTAATTTACCGGATGATGTGCTCGACTGACTCCTCTATGTACCCAATTGAAAATTTTATGTACTAGATTTACTTGAATTTGTACTTTTAAGTAACAAATAGTTGAATATTACATTATATTTGTGAATTGGCATGCTTGAAGCTTGTTAGACTAACTATGTTGTGGTTTGTCTATCTCGTACATATCTCCACAAGCACTCCTATGGTTTGAATATTGGTGATCTCTAGATCAAGTCATGTTACACACACATTTAATAGTCGATCCATTACTTGCAAAGAAGTTTATCTCATGTTCGATAATCTTAATCCAAATGCTTTTGTGAATGATTCATAAGTCATTCCATAATAAAAAAAAAAGTATTTGTAATAGTGTTGTGTGTAAGGCCCGAAAATATTAAGTGCTTAATGCTGGAATTTAAGATTTAAATTTTGAATAAGAGTGAAAAGATGAATTTAAGAATTTATGGAAATTAGAGATTTCAATTTCGGGTCAAAAATATTTAATTTGAGGATTTTCGGATTTTAAGATTTTAATATCCGGAATTCTTAAATTAAAAGATTAAAAATATTTGCAATTGATATTTATGTAATTTAAGATGTGAATTCCAAGATTATAAATATCAAGGATTGAATTTGAGGATGAAATCCGAGCAAGGGCCAATTTGCAAATATTGAATAGTTCAAGGACTAAAATGCGATAAGGTCCGAAATGATTTAATTTTAATCCAAGAATATTTAATTTGAGACTATTTAGAGTTTAAAATTAAATTCTATTATTCTTAAATTATTTAGGATTGAAATTGAATTAAATCGCTTGTTCGGGGACTAATTTGCAATTATGCCAAAGTTCAGGGAGCAAAATGCAATTCTCCTTGCAACTTGATATTGAAAACGTGTAAAGACATGAAAGTGATCAGAAACCCAGCAAGAAAACCAAGAGAGGAAGAGAAAAGGGTTCCAAGCCAATTTTGAGATTTCAAACTCTGATATCTTTTGATCCGCCCGGTAGAATTTCCGATTGAACATATATTTGCGATTACAGCTCCGAGTGCTACGTTTTGACGTAAGTTTTATGAAGTTCTACCATGTTTGAATTTTAAGTTGTTGTTAGAATTAAGATTTGATTGTATAAACATGTTCTAGCATATATGACGATAGCATATCTAAGATGGATCGAGAAAAGATCGTCGTTTGAACATGTTTTCTATTTTTGAAAGATTTTTCATAATTCTGAATTTTTAGGGCTGATGATTTCGAAATTATGTTGATGAATTGGTGTTGCTTTTGAGTTGAGATGATTAGTAAGATTGTTGTTATGCTGTTGGAAAGACCGAAATCGTATCGTTACGCCGCCGGTTCAAGATTTTGAATTGTTATGCATTCTCAATGTCTAGAGCAGATCTTCAAGTTATTGTGGATGAATTGAATATGTGATTATGTCGAGAATGAAGATATAATGATATTTGAATCGAAAGATTTATCGGACTCGAATAGTTGCGACGTCGGTTTGAATTTCGATTGTATTAGCAAGATTTGAACTGTATAAGCTTTCAAGAAACATCGATTCAGATTGGACATTGATGTTTAGATATGTTATAATCTATTTCAGATTTGAATTGAAGATTATCGAAGTTGAATCGACGTGTTCGAGTTCGAATGACTTGAAGTGTTTGAAATTGAATCAAAAATACCTTCAAGTAGCAAAGATTGAAATGAGAAGAATTTGATGACAGATTTGGGCAGCTTGTAGTTGATCAAGAGGTGCAAGAGTGTCAGATATGTTATTCAGAATACAGGTATGAATAGACATTAATAAGATGGGCAGAATAACTCGATATTGTTTCTGATTATCGAGTTGCCTAAAATCACATACATGCATGTTTTCATATATGTTATGGTTTACGTTTACATAAATGGGATAGATTATTCAAGATAGCTATTTTCTTGAAGTCCCAGAATATTTATGTAAATGTTTACTTGTCTGATTTGATTTATAGTATTTTTTGTATTGAACATGTTTTATGTATTACATGTGATACTTACAGATTTGTCGGTATCGTTTTGATTATATGCTCATATGATTATATGATTGATGTGTTCAAGGTGTTTTATAGCATTTAATTCATACAGAACATGTTGCATTCATCTTGAACTCCAGCCTGAATAGCACAGAGGGCAGAATGGCCTAGAGTGCAGATGACGTTTGGAGAACTGTAGTGAGTGGCATGGAATGTAGATTTACTTCCAGAGTCAGATGACTCATGACACGGAATATAGATTTATATCCAGAGCTAGATGACTCACTATAGTTGTACCAAAGTCAGGGGAATTGAGATATTTAACACCACCTCGATTGGGAAAGTCGGTGGTTAGTTAAAGATTTTATTCCCCGGGATCCCAAGAACTAAGCTTATTGATATCAGATTTGATAGCCTATTCCTTGGCACATGCATTGCATTTATGCATTAACCTAGAGATTTCTATGGTTTAGAATATGTGTTTATAAATGCTAGCATGTTATGTTATGACATTCAAGATTTGAATGAGTTTATATGTTTGTTATTGAGATGAACAAATATACTATCATATGTTTATTTGATGTATATACATGTTGTTCATATTGAGATTTATTCTCACCGGAGTTATCCGGCTGTTGCTTTGTTTGTATGTGTGCATTGCATCAGGTTGGGGCATGATCAAGCTAGAGTTGGCTTGGATAGCTTGAGAAGAGAGATAGCATGTGGTGATTCGGGTTTTAAGTAGATGACATGTATTTAAGATTTGGTAAACATGTTAGAAAGCAAGAATCATTTGTATATGTTGTTTTTGTCAAGTATTGATTTATACTTGATAGTTCATGTATTCTAGATCACTTGCTATTAGTTTGAATGCATGTAAATCATTTAGCATAAAGTTGAGAAGTTATATGAAGTTTGTATGAGATTTGAAATTAAAGTGTACAGCAAAGTTGCATTTTTTTTCCTGGACAGAGTGCCCGCTCGATCGGGTAAAGTCCACGGATCGAGCGCGGCCTGTGTTTGCAAAAACAGAGTACTGAGCTTTTGGGCTCGCTCGATCGGGTGAATTCCACCGATCGAGCGAGGCCAAAATGGATTCAGACCCGAGAGCTGTAATTTTATGCTCGCTCGATCGGTAACATTTACCCGATCGAGCGAGGGGCCTTCTTTAAAAAAAAATAAAAAATTTAGCTCTTGGTTTATTATTCATGTATTGTTTGATTAATTGTTAATTAATCATTTATTGCCCTAAGATGAGATTAGCAACCCGGGTCCCCACAACAGGTGGTATCAGAGCATAAAGTCTTGGATTAAGATAGAAGTTGAGCGGGGTAGATTGAGTCGCATGCATTGATAGTATTGCATGAGTATGCTTTACTTGTTTTACAGAATGATATGCGACTATGATTGCTTGATTGAACACTACTTGCTTTATAGAGATAAGAATTGCATGCTTATATGCTGATATATATGCATGATTTCTTGAATTCATTAGAATAAGTGAATTCGTTGCAAGCATGTATTATGTGAAAAGCATGAGTATTTGCAAGTATGTGTTCTATTCAGAAGCATGAGATTATATGTATGTATACTGCAATTGTATTTTATAATCTCTGCCATATATCTTGCTTCTGTTAGCGAATAAGACAGATTGTGCAGATAGCATAAGAACCTCAGACAGAACAGAACCGCAGATAGAACAGAACAGTGTTGAGGTAAGTTTTTGAGCCGATTGCACTGAGGAGTATGTTAGTTGAACAACTCCAAAGTTATGAATCATCAACTCAGAAAGATACAGAATATGTTATGTCTAGAAAGGAGTTGATTTGAAGTGCTGGATCAGTTGTTCAAGAGAAGCATAGTCAGATGAACATAGAACCAGCCTGATTTTATATCAACTCCAGGACTTAGCAAGAAGTTGGTGAAGTTGCCAGAAGAAGTACTGAAATTGTTTGGCAGGTAAGTAAACAGAATTGTTTCTTCCCGTATATGCGAAAGATGATAGAACAGTAGAGACGCATAAGTTGATTTCAAGCCAGTAATAGAAGAACAAAATCGTGAATCGGTAGTACGAGGCAGAGTTGAATTTTGATTTACGCCTCTGTAATTGTGAAAAACTATGATCATCACCTCCGCTATAACTTTCATAGCAGTATAGCTATGAAGCAAGAGATAGTGACAACTGAAACGACCCGACTCTTTTGAAATAAACATGTGCGGAAATTTTTTTTTTTTATACTACTGAATATCTACTGAGTAAGAGAAATGCACATATATGCCCATACATATATGCACATCAATAAAATGGCTTTAAGGAAAATACTAGCTCAATTAACATGCATCATTAAATAAACTAATTAAATAAATACTAACCTAATTAAATGATCAACATGAAACCTAAACTAACAGTCTGAGTCATGCACTGTAATAATTAAATAAAACAATCGTATACAGACCACTGAACAATAATAAACAAATATCATGTTTAAAATATTCCATGACTAACTTAATTAAATGCAACACCTGAAATAAACTAGTTAAATGAATATTAATGCCAACCACCGAACCTAATAATATAATAAACAGAATAGACAATGAAATAAAATGTATAAAATATTCATGATAAAATAAATAAAACATCTACGATCATAGCACGACTCAGACACGGCCACGGGGGTCACTGCTTGTCTGCTCATACGTCCTCGCCTCCAGTGGGAACTACTATGTCCTCTACGCTCTCACCTGCACCATATAAGTGTAGTGAGCCTAGGGCCCAACATGCTAAATAACAAGGTTTTGAAAATACTTAAAACATTTCATACATAATACATAACATATACATGAATGAGCATGCTTCAAATTATGAATCTTACAACATACTTAAATCTGATCTTACATACAGTCACACATAATACATACTTAAATCTTGTTGAGCATTTAATTTTCTAATATAGCATGGTTGTATCCGTAGTGTAACCTTAAAACTGACATACATGACGACTGATCAGCCCTTAAAACCATCGTACGAGGCTGGTGACGAATCACCCTTAAACTGGCAGTAAACTGCCCTTAAACTTGGGACTTGCTCCCCCTTAAACTGTCACACTACTTCAACTTCCAACATAAAATATTTATTTTGCTCAATCTTAAATCATGGCATAAAAATTAATTTTCATGAATGCATGTACTTAATAAACTGTGTGTCCTTCATATATATTTAATTAAATTTCTTACTAACATATAATACTAAAATACTTTCATGCATAAAAATAAATTAAATATATATTCAGGACACATGCACTTTCTCATGGTTGCACTGGACTGCTGGCACTAACACTCAAGCCCATTTACTATTTTCTCAGTCCACTAACTGTTTGACCAAGCCCAACAACAATTAGACCAAGCCCATTAACATTGGACCAAGCCCATTAACACTGGACCAAGCCCATTAACCTTACTTTGGCCCATTAAGGCCATATCCCGGCCCAATGGGCCCCCAAGCCCATAAAATTATTGGACTCAATTAATTAAATTTAATTAAGCCCAATAACATTAAATTCCCCCAAAATAAATTTAATGGAGCCCAATTAAATTTTTTTGGGATTTAATTAGGCCCATTAACCACTCCAACTTAAATAATATCTAAAAATAAAAATACTCGAGCCCGGCCCACCTAGCCCAGACCCGGACCTACCTGACCCGACCCACTACTCACCAGACCCGACCCAGGCCCTGACCCAACCCGGAACCCACTCCAAAACCCCCAACCCGACGCCCTTCGTTTTGCAGCCCTGTGGCCGTGAGCAGCAGCCATTCCATGGCTGCTGCCGGCCAACTCCGGCCACCCTTGGCCGGAGCACCGCCACCCAGACGTCACCCACGTCTGGGTAGTTTGAACAATGAACCTAGCCCGACCCCATGCATCCTAACCACTAAACACGAAGCAGCCTTCCATGAACCCTAATCTGTGCAGAAAAACGGGCAGCCATGGTTCAATTCGAACCAGACCAATCCTAGCCCATTCCAGCCCATGTCTGACCCTACCACTCGACCCTAGGGACCCCAAGGGACCCCTCTAACCATGGACCAGCAGCCCACCTAGCCATGGACATGAAAAACGTGAGTCATGATGCAAACCTTCAAGAACAAGATGCATAGATAGGAAACTGTGATGTTTTTTGAACTTTCTTGGTATGAAACAAAGCACTCACACACACACATGATATTACACTAATATGGATCGAAAAAGTGAGAAAGAATCATGCCTTTCACCGTATATATGGATTTAACACGTGTAGGACGGACTTCGGGACGACGGGACGACTTTGGCTTGCTTGGGACCTTGAAAACTGATCTACTATGGAGTTTTAGGGCTGAAGATCAACTGGAGAAGATGATGAATAGTTGGGGTGGCGGCTGGGAGCTTGGAGGCGTGGGGTTTGGGTAGTTTAGGGTTGTAATTTAGGATTTATAATGTGTAATATAATTAAAACAATTAATGAATGTTATATATATAAAATATACAACTTAAAAACCCCTAATTAAATATACATAAGATAATTTAGCTCAAAATCCCGAAAATACAATTTAGGGAATTTTTAAAGATACATAAAAGTCATTATTTTGGCTTAATTTGGATAAAAATGGGTCCTATAATTAAATAAAATTAAATACTAAATATTTTGGGGAAATATAACTCAAAATAATATTTTTGGGCTCATAAAAGACTCATAAAATAATTTAGGTAGAAAGTTGTCATCTCGTCCGTCCACGGTCCCGTCTACGCGCTAAAATAATCAAACTTTCATAAATCACTTAAAATTACTATTTATGGGTTAAACACTTAAAATTAAATTTAAAACATGCACAAATAATTCACATAATTTATTTAACCCATAAATCTAAAATATAAATAAATAATTTCCCTAATTATGCATGCGAATTTACGTATTTTAAATACCGGGTGTTACAATTCTCCCCCCCTTAATTTGAATTTCGTCCTCGAAATTAGGCTGTTCAAACCCTAAAACGGAGTCTCTACCACCCAATTGATCCAATCCACAAACACCTAACTAATTCCCAAGTGTTAATATCCAAAAACTCATGCTTCCGCTGCGCACTCTGATAATCCAAAATAAATAAATCATAAAACACTAGGGATGAGGCGTACCGGTAAGCAAGGGGGTATCTAGTTCAGCTTCTCCCGCCTGCAACAAGAACAGTCTCCCTGCAGTGTTATTCTTCTTCTTTGGGCAATCGGACATCTTGTGCCCTGGATCTTTGCAGTGAAAACAGACTCCTGCTCCTAAGAGACATGGCCCTGCGTGCATCTTCTGGCACTTAGGACAAGAGGGATATCTTCCAAGATTAAAGGCCCCGCCCGAATACTGTTGTCCCTGCTGATGTGGTCTCTGGTGGTTCGGGCCCTGAGACGGCCCATTAAACTGCTTCTTCGCAGGAGGCTGCGAAGATGGTTGCTGATAACTCGGCTGAAACTGCCTCTTACTGTGCTGTTCCCAAATGATGTCTTTCCTGCCCTCCTCTGAACGCAACGCCCTGCTGACTGCCGCCTCATAGGTAGCGACATCCAACATACGTACATCATGCTTGATGTCAGCCCGTAATCCATCCACAAACTGTCGAAGCTTCTCTGGAGCACTCCCCGCAATAAGAGGTACAAAACGGCAACCTCTCTCAAACAATGTGATGTACTCCACAACAGATCTGTCCCCCTGACGAAGACTCATGAACTCACGGATCATGCGGCTACGCACATCCTCAGTGAAATACTTGGCGAAGAACATACGTCTGAACTCAATCCAATTCAGAGTAGGTAGGTTAACGCCCCTGACAACGCCTTCCCACCATGAAGCTGCATCACCTCTCATCATGTACACTGCGCATCTGACCCTGTCTGTATCAGTGATCCCCATGTAATCGAAGATCGTCTCCAAGGATCGAATCCAACCCTCTGCTATGAGCGGATCCGTAGTACCTGTGAACTCCTTGGGTCCCTTCTTCTGGAACCTTTCAGCCACGTCCTCATCATGAGAAAGCCTAGGACGTGCGGCTTGCTGCTGTAGCAGAGCAGTGATCCCTGCCATCATGTTAGCATTAGCCTACTCCAATGTTGTAAGTGGTGGTGGAGGTGGAGGTGGTGGAGGATTATCACGTCTGTTCACCGGTCTCGGAGGCATTCTGCACCACCCTAATTTTTCTTACGTAAATCGCCATGCATAACTAAGTATTTTTTTTTTTTTAAAAATTTTTTTTTTGCTAACATAAACTCTTAGGTCTTACACATGCTACTACTAAAGCATATTAAAAATAATTAAAACTTACAAACCGTTGGCGTGGATTTCTGAGCTCGCACAGCAGTGATGACCCCTCCAAGGACCGTGCTCTGATACCAAATGAAACGACCCGACTCTTTTGAAATAAACATGTGCGGAAATTTTTTTTTTTTATACTACTGAATATCTACTGAGTAAGAGAAATGCACATATATGCCCATACATATATGCACATCAATAAAATGGCTTTAAGGAAAATACTAGCTCAATTAACATGCATCATTAAATAAACTAATTAAATAAATACTAACCTAATTAAATGATCAACATGAAACCTAAACTAACAGTCTGAGTCATGCACTGTAATAATTAAATAAAACAATCGTATACAGACCACTGAACAATAATAAACAAATATCATGTTTAAAATATTCCATGACTAACTTAATTAAATGCAACACCTGAAATAAACTAGTTAAATGAATATTAATGCCAACCACCGAACCTAATAATATAATAAACAGAATAGACAATGAAATAAAATGTATAAAATATTCATGATAAAATAAATAAAACATCTACGATCATAGCACGACTCAGACACGGCCACGGGGGTCACTGCCTGTCTGCTCATACGTCCTCGCCTCCAGTGGGAACTACTATGTCCTCTACGCTCTCACCTGCACCATATAAGTGTAGTGAGCCTAGGGCCCAACATGCTAAATAACAAGGTTTTGAAAATACTTAAAACATTTCATACATAATACATAACATATACATGAATGAGCATGCTTCAAATTATGAATCTTACAACATACTTAAATCTGATCTTACATACAATCACACATAATACATACTTAAATCTTGTTGAGCATTTAATTTTCTAATATAGCATGGTTGTATCCATAGTGTAACCTTAAAACTGACATACATGACGACTGATCAGCCCTTAAAACCATCGTACGAGGCTGGTGACGAATCATCCTTAAACTGGCAGTAAACTGCCCTTAAACTTGGGGACTTGCTCCCCCTTAAACTGTCACACTACTTCAACTTCCAACATAAAATATTTATTTTGCTCAATCTTAAATCATGGCATAAAAATTAATTTTCATGAATGCATGTACTTAATAAACTGTGTGTCCTTCATATATATTTAATTAAATTTCTTACTAACATATAATACTAAAATACTTTCATGCATAAAAATAAATTAAATATATATTCAGGACACATGCACTTTCTCATGGTTGCACTGGACTGCTGGCACTAACACTCAAGCCCATTTACTATTTTCTCAGTCCACTAACTGTTTGACCAAGCCCAACAACAATTAGACCAAGCCCATTAACACTGGACCAAGCCCATTAACATTGGACCAAGCCCATTAACACTGGACCAAGCCCATCAACCTTACTTTGGCCCATTAAGGCCATATCCCGGCCCAATGGGCCCCCAAGCCCATAAAATTATTGGACTCAATTAATTAAATTTAATTAAGCCCAATAACATTAAATTCCCCCAAAATAAATTTAATGGAGCCCAATTAAATTTTTTTGGGATTTAATTAGGCCCATTAACCACTCCAACTTAAATAATATTTAAAAAATAAAAATACTCGAGCCCGGCCCACCTAGCCCGGACCCGGACCTACCTGACCCAACCCACTACTCACCAGACCCGACCCAGGCCCTGACCCAACCCGGAACCCACTCCAAAACCCCCAACCCGACGCCCTTCGTTTTGCAGCCCTGTGGCCGTGAGCAGCAGCCATTCCATGGCTGCTGCCGGCCAACTTCGGCCACCCTTGGCCGGAGCACCGCCACCCAGACGTCACCCACGTCTGGGTGGTTCGAACAATGCACCTAGCCCGACCCCATGCATCCTAACCACTGAACACGAAGCAGCCTTCCATGAACCCTAATCTGTGCAGAAAAACGGGCAGCCATGGTTCAGTTCAAACCAGACCAATACTAGCCCATTCCAGCCCATGTCTGACCCTACCACTCGACCCTAGGGACCCTAAGGGACCCCTCTAACCATGGACCAGCAGCCCACCTAGCCATGGACATGAAAAACGTGAGTCATGATGCAAACCTTCAAGAACAAGATGCATAGATAGGAAACTGTGATGTTTTTTGAACTTTCTTGATATGAAACAAAGCACTCACACACACACATGATATTACACTAATATGGATCGAAAAAGTGAGAAAGAATCATGCCTTTCACCGTAGATATGGATTTAACACGTGTAGGACGGACTTCGGGACGACGGGACGACTTTGGCTTGCTTGGGACCTTGAAAACCGATCTACTATGGAGTTTTAGGGCTGAAGATCAACTGGAGAAGATGATGAATAGTTGGGGTGGCGGCTGGGAGCTTGGAGGCGTGGGGTTTGGGTAGTTTAGGGTTGTAATTTAGGATTTATAATGTGTAATATAATTAAAACAATTAATGAATGTTATATATATAAAATATAAAACTTAAAAACCCCTAATTAAATATACATAAGATAATTTAGCTCAAAATCCCGAAAATACAATTTAGGGAATTTTTAAAGATACATAAAAGTCATTATTTTGGTTTAATTTGGATAAAAACGGGTCCTATAATTAAATAAAATTAAATACTAAATATTTTGGGGAAATATAACTCAAAATAATATTTTTGGGCTCATAAAAGACTCATAAAATAATTTAGGTAGAAAGTTGTCATCTCGTCCGTCCACGGTCCCGTCTACGCGCTAAAATAATCAAACTTTCATAAATCACTTAAAATTACTATTTATGGGTTAAACACTTAAAATTAAATTTAAAACATGCACAAATAATTCACATAATTTATTTAACCCATAAATCTAAAATATAAATAAATAATTTCCCTAATTATGCATGCGAATTTACGTATTTTAAATACCGGGTGTTACAACAACAACAACAAAGATTGATTCAGCCTAAATGCCAGCAGATGAAGACATATAAGCATACTTCCCCCAGCTGAAACTTTAGGCAATAAGTAAGTACAGAAAAGAAGGCTCAAGTTGTATCAGATAAGAATATTACAGGTAAGTGAGTTAATTCTAGTTAACGATTTCATAGCATACAGTCATAGATTAGTGATTTATTATGCTATAATTCGTATCTGATGAGCCTTTATTCAATGTATTTGCTGAGATTTTTGCCTTTGAGTAGAAGAAATGCATTTGAATGATTAGACAGAGAAGATGAAATGCAGACTTGGGGAAATAAGATTGAATATGCATTATAGATATTAATGCAATAACTGAGTATCAGATAAGAATTGATTGATTATGTGCAGTGAGTACGTTAGATCAGCAATAGCAATGAGTAGAGATCTATTTGATATGAGTTGCAGAAATAAATTTCTATTATATCGGTACTGTTTATATCACGATGACTGTGGAAGAATGTCAGTAGAAGTCTAGTTGATATATTGAACTAGTACAGAATTAACCAAGAATTGACAGCAATGTCAATGGTTAGACTGTACAGAAATAGTTCAATGACATATTTTGACCTTTCTACGACATAAATGCAGGTCTATATAGAGTGGTGTCTAGTACGAAAGTATTATGGCAACTCGTATAGAAGAGCATTACTTGAAATGAAGAACTTCAGAAACAGCTAGCAGATTTCGTAGAAAAGAGTTATGTAGTACCAAAATGATGATTAATTCTATGACAATAAGTTAAGTCAGAAAGAGTATATTCGACTATTTTCAGCTGAGAATTAAGAATTAATAAATGAACTCATATCAATAGAGAATAAGAAAAATCAGTTACAGTTGAGCTTTTTCTTCAATTTTGCTGAAGCTATTACATCATAGAAATCATGATTCTTGAATTTCTTGCTATCGATTCTGAGGTTTTTGTATTCGACCTCGATCGATTTTGATTGACTCTTATTCCTTTGCTAGAGTCTGATTTGATTTACTCGCTTTAAGTTTTGATATGCAAGTGATATGGTATCACTTAGCAGATTTTATCATTCAGAATATGTAATTTTGGATGATCTTGATTTGAGAAAGTTCCTTTGAGCTGAGATTTGAGAATTTTGATTATTTGATGTATTTATTCAGCGTATCTTGAAGTATGTGGCTCGTAACTGATAGAAATTCAGATTCAGAATACTAGCAAGATTTCTGGGTTTTAGCTAATTGCTGGATTTATTGGGTACAGATCTGTACTTGTTAAATGTTTATGCTTGACAGATACTTAAACGATCAGAATTGTTGCAATCCAAGATAAACTGGATTGGTTTGGAAAGATAAAAGCAACATTGATCTAAGATCAAGAAATAGAATATTGACTGAGAACGCTAGATTAAGATAAGAGATAAGACAGCAGAGCAGAACAAATGAATGTTTGTGGTGAATAATCGTTTGATTATGCCAGATATTCTAGATATGGAATATCAGATTCTGAAAGAGGCATATGACAACAGATTGAATATTCATTCAGTTGTCTAAACATGTATGACTTACATGTAGTCATCACCTGGAAATCAGTATTGGTGAAAAAAATGAAAGCAGATACGACAGAATTACCATTACCAATACTACAATTCCAGTAAAAGAAGTAGAATAAAATAACTCAAGTGGTTTCTGTAACAGATTAGTTACATAAGAGTTGAAATCAGATCAACTTTTTGAACGACTTTGGTTCGAATCTACTTGAATCGTCATGATTTTGCAATTTAGAGTGTAGTAGATTTCGACAGATTCATGAATATGTTGTATTAGATATGATACAAACATAAAAAGATATTGGTTATGCATTTAGCAAGATGATCAGATTACAGGAATTATTGAAATCTATTGTCGAGATAGAGACTTTAGATTTGTTTTTTTAGATTGTGGCATTGATTGTCAGATGTTCTGAGTGTTTGGTTGTATGAGATTTCATTATACCATCCTCTGATTAGTGGACTATCAGATGTGATTATCCAAATTTCCAAGGATATGCTCAGAACTATAGTACTAGACTCGGTACTAGTTGCTTGATTATTTGCCACGTGATTACTATGATTCCTGTGACAGCTATTTGATAGATATAAAGACAATATTTTGATGATTGATTGATCAGAAACATAGAATTGTATTTATATTGAAACAATCTTACAGAAATATCAGTTATCAGACCAGCTATGAGTCACGAAATGATAGCGAATGTGAAGATGGCTTTGAATAGAATAAGAACAAAACAGCATAGACATAATGAGCAAATGAGTAACAGATAGAAATGTGAAGCCTGAACAGAATGATCAGAAAAAAAAGAAAATTTTCCCAAGAATCATTAGGTTCAGAAATAGATTTTAGAAGCTATGAGTATTTGATCTAGCTAGTTGATTAATACTCAATCGTGAATTGTCAGATAGATGAATTGTTATCCATATGCATTGGCTGAAGAATATCAGCTAGAATATGTATGTGCATTCAAGTCAGATATAACAGAAGTCTATAAGCTTGTAAGCAAGACAAACTAACTGATGTAGAATTAGATCACGAGAAAGAGCAACTTAGATATAAGTTGACTCAGTGATTATATGTTTTGCAGAAGCAATTAGAAAGAAGATTAAGATACGATAGAAGAGAAGATATCAGAATAGATATTGAAAGCTCAGAATTGGAGTTAGTATTATTTCAGTCAGCTATACAGTTTACGTGAATCAGCAGTCAAATCGAATGCGATTTCGAGGACGAAATCATTCCTTAGAGGGGAGGAATTGTAAGGCCCGAAAATATTAAGTGCTTAATGCCGGGATTTAAGATTTAAATTCCGAATAAGAGTGAAAAGATGAATTTAAGAATTTATGGAAACTAGAGATTTCAATTTCGGGTCAAAAATATTTAATTTGAAGATTTTCGGATTTTAAGATTTTAATATCCAGAATTCTTAAATTAAAAGATTAAAAATATTTGCAATTGATATTTATGTAATTTAAGATGTGAATTCCAAGATTATAAATATCAAGGATTGAATTTGAGGATGAAATCCGAGCAAGGGCCAATTTGCAAATATTGAATAGTTCAAGGACTAAAATGCGATAAGGTCCGAAATGATTTAATTTTAATTCAAGAATATTTAATTTGAGACTATTTAGAGTTTAGAATTAAATTCTATTATTCTTAAATTATTCAGGATTGAAATTGAATTAAATCGCTTGTTCGGGGACTAATTTGCAATTATGCCAAAGTTCAGGGACCAAAATGCAATTCTCCTTGCAACTTGATATTGAAAACGTGTAAAGACATGAAAGTGATCAGAAACCCAGCTAGAAAACCGAGAGAGGAAGAGAAAAGGGTTCCAAACCAATTTTGAGATTTCAAACTCTGATATCTTTTGATCCGCCCGGTAGAATTTCCGATTGAACATATATTTGCGATCACAGCTCCGAGTGCTACGTTTTGACGTAAGTTTTATGAAGTTATACCATGTTTGAATTTTAAGTTGTTGTTAGAATTAAGATTTGATTGTATAAACATGTTCTAGCATATATGACGATAGCATATCTAAGATGGATCGAGAAAAGATCGTCGTTTGAACATGTTTTCTATTTTTGAAAGATTTTTCATAATTCTGAATTTTTAGGGCTGATGATTTCGAAATTATGTTGATGAATTGGTGTTGCTTTTGAGTTGAGATGATTAGTAAGATTGTTGTTATGCTGTTGGAAAGACCGAAATCGTATCGTTACGCCGCCGGTTCAAGATTTTGAATTGTTATGCATTCTCAATGTCTAGAGCAGATCTTCAAGTTATTGTGGATGAATTGAATATGTGATTATGTCGAGAATGAAGATATAATGATATTTGAATCGAAAGATTTATCGGACTCGAATAGTTGCGACGTCGGTTTGAATTTCGATTGTATTAGCAAGATTTGAACTGTATAAGCTTTCAAGAAACATCGATTCAGATTGGACATTGATGTTTAGATATGTTATAATCTATTTCAGATTTGAATTGAAGATTATCGAAGTTGAATCGACGTGTTCGAGTTCGAATGACTTGAAGTGTTTGAAATTGAATCAAAAATACCTTCAAGTAGCAAAGATTGAAATGAGCAGAATTTGATGACAGATTTGGGCAGCTTGTAGTTGATCAAGAGGTGCAAGAGTGTCAGATATGTTATTCAGAATACAGGTATGAATAGACATTAATAAGATGGGCAGAATAACTCGATATTGTTTCTGATTATCGAGTTGCCTAAAATCACATACATGCATGTTTTCATATATGTTATGGTTTACGTTTACATAAATGGGATAGATTATTCAAGATAGCTATTTTCTTGAAGTCCCAGAATATTTATGTAAATGTTTACTTGTCTGATTTGATTTATAGTATTTTCTGTATTGAACATGTTTTATGTATTACATGTGATACTTACAGATTTGTCGGTATCGTTTTGATTATATGCTCATATGATTATATGATTGATGTGTTCAAGGTGTTTTATAGCATTTAATTCATACAGAACATGTTGCATTCATCTTGAACTCTAGCCTGAATAGCACAGAGCGCAGAATGGCCTAGAGTGCAGATGACGTTTGGAGAACTGTAGTGAGTGGCATGGAATGTAGATTTACTTCCAGAGTCAGATGACTCATGGCACGGAATATAGATTTATATCCAGAGCTAGATGACTCACTATAGTTGCACCAAAGTCAGGGGAATTGAGATATTTAACACCACCTCGATTGGGAGAGTCGGTGGTTAGTTAAAGATTTTATTCCCCGGGATCCCAAGAACTAAGCTTATTGATATCAGATTTGATAGCCTATTCCTTGGTACATGCATTGCATTTATGCATTAACCTAGAGATTTCTATGGTTTAGAATATGTGTTTATAAATGCTAGCATGTTATGTTATGACATTCAAGATTTGAATGAGTTTATATGTTTGTTATTGAGATGAACAAATATACTATCATATGTTTATTTGATGTATATACATGTTGTTCATACTGAGATTTATTCTCACCGAAGTTATCCGGCTGTTGCTTTGTTTGTATGTGTGCATTGCATCAGGTTGGGGCATGATCAAGCTAGAGTTGGCTTGGATAGCTTGAGAAGAGAGATAGCATGTGGTGATTCGGGTTTTAAGTAGATGACATGTATTTAAGATTTGGTAAACATGTTAGAAAGCAAGAATCATTTGTATATGTTGTTTTTGTCAAGTATTGATTTATACTTGATAGTTCATGTATTCTAGATCACTTGCTATTAGTTTGAATGCATGTAAATCATTTAGCATAAAGTTGAGAAGTTATATGAAGTTTGTATGAGATTTGAAATTAAAGTGTACAGCAAAGTTGCATTTTTTTTCCTGGACAGAGTGCCCGCTCGATCGGGTAAAGTCCACGGATCGAGCGCGGCCTGTGTTTGCAAAAACAGAGTACTGATCTTTTGGGCTCGCTCGATCGGGTGAATTCCACCGATCGAGCGAGGCCAAAATGGATTCAGACCCGAGAGCTGTAATTTTATGCTCGCTCGATCGGTAACATTTACCCGATCGAGCGAGGGGCCTTCTTTAAAAAAAAAAAAAATTTAGCTCTTGGTTTATTATTCATGTATTGTTTGATTAATTGTTAATTAATCATTTATTGCCCTAAGATGAAATTAGCAACTCGGGTCCCCACAACAGGTGGTATCAGAGCATAAAGTCTTGGATTAAGATAGAATTTGAGCGGGGTAGATTGAGTCGCATGCATTGATAGTATTGCATGAGTATGCTTTACTTGTTTTACAGAATGATATGCGACTATGATTGCTTGATTGAACACTACTTGCTTTATAGAGATAAGAATTGCATGCTTATATGCTGATATATATGCATGATTTCTTGAATTCATTAGAATAAGTGAATTCGTTGCAAGCATGTATTATGTGAAAAGCATGAGTATTTGCAAGTATGTGTTCTATTCAGAAGCATGAGATTATATGTATGTATACTGCAATTGTATTTTATAATCTCTGCCATATATCTTGCTTCTGTTAGCGAATAAGACAGATTGTGCAGATAGCATAAGAACCTCAGACAGAACAGAACCGTAGATAGAACAGAACAGTGTTGAGGTAAGTTTTTGAGCCGATTGCACTGAGGAGTATGTTAGTTGAACAACTCCAAAGTTATGAATCATCAACTCAGAAAGATACAGAATATGTTATGTCTAGAAAGGAGTTGATTTGAAGTGCTGGATCAGTTGTTCAAGAGAAGCATAGTCAGATGAACATAGAACCAGCCTGATTTTATATCAACTCCAGGACTTAGCAAGAAGTTGGTGAAGTTGCCAGAAGAAGTACTGAAATTGTTTGGCAGGTAAGTAAACAGAATTGTTTCTTCCCGTATATGCGAAAGATGATAGAACAGTAGAGACGCATAAGTTGATTTCAAGCCAGTAATAGAAGAACAAAATCGTGAATCGGTAGTACGAGGCAGAGTTGAATTTTGATTTACGCCTCTGTAATTGTGAAAAACTATGATCATCACCTCCGCTATAACTTTCATAGCAGTATAGCTATGAAGCAAGAGATAGTGACAACTGAAACGACCCGACTCTTTTGAAATAAACATGTGCGGAAATTTTTTTTTTTTTTATACTACTGAATATCTACTGAGTAAGAGAAATGCACATATATGCCCATACATATATGCACATCAATAAAATGGCTTTAAGGAAAATACTAGCTCAATTAACATGCATCATTAAATAAACTAATTAAATAAATACTAACCTAATTAAATGATCAACATGAAACCTAAACTAACAGTCTGAGTCATGCACTGTAATAATTAAATAAAACAATCGTATACAGACCACTGAACAATAATAAACAAATATCATGTTTAAAATATTCCATGACTAACTTAATTAAATGCAACACCTGAAATAAACTAGTTAAATGAATATTAATGCCAACCACCGAACCTAATAATATAATAAACAGAATAGACAATGAAATAAAATGTATAAAATATTCATGATAAAATAAATAAAACATCTACGATCATAGCACGACTCAGACACGGCCACGGGGGTCACTGCCTGTCTGCTCATACGTCCTCGCCTCCAGTGGGAACTACTATGTCCTCTACGCTCTCACCTGCACCATATAAGTGTAGTGAGCCTAGGGCCCAACATGCTAAATAACAAGGTTTTGAAAATACTTAAAACATTTCATACATAATACATAACATATACATGAATGAGCATGCTTCAAATTATGAATCTTACAACATACTTAAATCTGATCTTACATACAATCACACATAATACATACTTAAATCTTGTTGAGCATTTAATTTTCTAATATAGCATGGTTGTATCCGTAGTGTAACCTTAAAACTGACATACATGACGACTGATCAGCCCTTAAAACCATCGTATGAGGCTGGTGACGAATCACCCTTAAACTGGCAGTAAACTGCCCTTAAACTTGGGACTTGCTCCCCCTTAAACTGTCACACTACTTCAACTTCCAACATAAAATATTTATTTTGCTCAATCTTAAATCATGGCATAAAAATTAATTTTCATGAATGCATGTACTTAATAAACTGTGTGTCCTTCATATATATTTAATTAAATTTCTTACTAACATATAATACTAAAATACTTTCATGCATAAAAATAAATTAAATATATATTCAGGACACATGCACTTTCTCATGGTTGCACTGGACTGCTGGCACTAACACTCAAGCTCATTTACTATTTTCTCAGTCCACTAACTGTTTGACCAAGCCCAACAACAATTAGACCAAGCCCATTAACACTGGACCAAGCCCATCAACCTTACTTTGGCCCATTAAGGCCATATCCCGGCCCAATGGGCCCCCAAGCCCATAAAATTATTGGACTCAATTAATTAAATTTAATTAAGCCCAATAATTTTAAATTCCCCCAAAATAAATTTAATGGAGCCCAATTAAATTTTTTTGGGATTTAATTAGGCCCATTAACCACTCCAACTTAAATAATATCTAAAAAATAAAAATACTCGAGCCCGGCCCACCTAGCCCAGACCCGGACCTACCTGACCCGACCCACTACTCACCAGACCCGACCCAGGCCCTGACCCAACCCGGAACCCACTCCAAAACCCCCAACCCGACGCCCTTCGTTTTGCAGCCTTGTGGCCGTGAGCAGCAGCCATTCCATGGCTGCTGCCGGCCAACTCCGGCCACCCTTGGCCGGAGCACCGCCACCCAGACGTCACCCACGTCTGGGTAGTTCGAACAATGAACCTAGCCCGACCCCATGCATCCTAACCACTGAACACGAAGCAGCCTTCCATGAACCCTAATCTGTGCAGAAAAACGGGCAGCCATGGTTCAGTTCGAACCAGACCAATCCTAGCCCATTCCAGCCCATGTTTGACCCTACCACTCAACCCTAGGGACCCCAAGGGACCCCTCTAACCATGGACCAGCAGCCCACCTAGCCATGGACATGAAAAACGTGAGTCATGATGCAAACCTTCAAGAACAAGATGCATAGATAGGAAACTGTGATGTTTTTTGAACTTTCTTGATATGAAACAAAGCACTCACACACACACATGATATTACACTAATATGGATCGAAAAAGTGAGAAAGAATCATGCCTTTCACCGTAGATATGGATTTAACACGTGTAGGACGGACTTCGGGACGACGGGACGACTTTGGCTTGCTTGGGACCTTGAAAACCGATCTACTATGGAGTTTTAGGGCGGAAGATCAACTGGATAAGATGATGAATAGTTGGGGTGGCGGCTGGGAGCTTGGAGGCGTGGGGTTTGGGTAGTTTAGGGTTGTAATTTAGGATTTATAATGTGTAATATAATTAAAACAATTAATGAATGTTATATATATAAAATATAAAACTTAAAAACCCCTAATTAAATATACATAAGATAATTTAGCTCAAAATCCCGAAAATACAATTTAGGGAATTTTTAAAGATACATAAAAGTCATTATTTTGGCTTAATTTGGATAAAAACGGGTCCTATAATTAAATAAAATTAAATACTAAATATTTTGGGGAAATATAACTCAAAATAATATTTTTGGGCTCATAAAAGACTCATAAAATAATTTAGGTAGAAAGTTGTCATCTCGTCCGTCCACGGTCCCGTCTACGCGCTAAAATAATCAAACTTTCATAAATCACTTAAAATTACTATTTATGGGTTAAACACTTAAAATTAAATTTAAAACATGCACAAATAATTCACATAATTTATTTAACCCATAAATCTAAAATATAAATAAATAATTTCCCTAATTATGCATGCGAATTTACGTATTTTAAATACCGGGTGTTACAATTCTCCCCCCCTTAATTTGAATTTCGTCCTCGAAATTAGGCTGTTCAAACCCTAAAACGGAGTCTCTACCACCCAATTGATCCAATCCACAAACACCTAACTAATTCCCAAGTGTTAATATCCAAAAACTCATGCTTCCGCTGCGCACTCTGATAATCCAAAATAAATAAATCATAAAACACTAGGGATGAGGCGTACCGGTAAGCAAGGGGGTATCTAGTTCAGCTTCTCCCGCCTGCAACAAGAACACTCTCCCTGCAGTATTATTCTTCTTCTTTGGGCAATCGGACATCTTGTGCCCTGGATCTTTGCAGTGAAAACAGACTCCTGCTCCTAAGAGACATGGCCCTGCGTGCATCTTCTGGCACTTAGGACAAGAGGGATATCTTCCAAGAGTAAAGGCCCCGCCCGAATACTGTTGTCCCTGCTGATGTGGTCTCTGGTGGTTCGGGCCCTGAGACGGCCCATTAAACTGCTTCTTCGCAGGAGGCTGCGAAGATGGTTGCTGATAACTCGGCTGAAACTGCCTCTTACTGTGCTGTTCCCGAATGATGTCTTTCCTGCCCTCCTCTGAACGCAACGCCCTGCTGACTGCCGCCTCATAGGTAGCGACATCCAACATATGTACATCATGCTTGATGTCAGCCCGTAATCCATCCACAAACTGTCGAAGCTTCTCTGGAGCACTCCCCGCAATAAGAGGTACAAAACGGCAACCTCTCTCAAACAATGTGATGTACTCCACAACAGATCTGTCCCCCTGACGAAGACTCATGAACTCACGGATCATGCGGCTACGCACATCCTCAGTGAAATACTTGGCGAAGAACATACGTCTGAACTCAATCCAATTCAGAGTAGGTAGGTTAACGCCCCTGACAGCGCCTTCCCACCATGAAGCTGCATCACCTCTCATCATGTACACTGCGCATCTGACCCTGTCTGTATCAGTGATCCCCATGTAATCGAAGATCGTCTCCAAGGATCGAATCCAACCCTCTGCTATGAGCGGATCCGTAGTACCTGTGAACTCCTTGGGTCCCTTCTTCTGAAACCTTTCAGCCACGTCCTCATCATGAGAAAGCCTAGGACGTGCGGCTTGCTGCTGTAGCAGAGCAGTGATCCCTGCCATCATGTTAGCATTGGCCTGCTCCAATGCTGTAAGTGGTGGTGGAGGTGGAGGTGGTGGAGGATTATCACGTCTGTTCACCGGTCTCGGAGGCATTCTGCACCACCCTAATTTTTCTTACGTAAATCGCCATGCATAACTAAGTATTTTTTTTTTTTTAAAAAAAATTTTTTTGCTAACATAAACTCTTAGGTCTTACACATGCTACTACTAAAGCAAATTAAAAATAATTAAAACTTACAGACCGTTGGCGTGGATTTCTGAGCTCGCACAGCAGTGATGACCCCTCCAAGGACCGTGTTCTGATACCAAATGAAACGACCCGACTCTTTTGAAATAAACATGTGCGGAAATTATTTTTTTTTTTATACTACTGAATATCTACTGAGTAAGAGAAATGCACATATATGCCCATACATATATGCACATCAATAAAATGGCTTTAAGGAAAATACTAGCTCAATTAACATGCATCATTAAATAAACTAATTAAATAAATACTAACCTAATTAAATGATCAACATGAAACCTAAACTAACAGTCTGAGTCATGCACTGTAATAATTAAATAAAACAATCGTATACAGACCACTGAACAATAATAAACAAATATCATGTTTAAAATATTCCATGACTAACTTAATTAAATGCAACACCTGAAATAAACTAGTTAAATGAATATTAATGCCAACCACCGAACCTAATAATATAATAAACAGAATAGACAATGAAATAAAATGTATAAAATATTCATGATAAAATAAATAAAACATCTACGATCATAGCACGACTCAGACACGGCCACGGGGGTCACTGCCTGTCTGCTCATACGTCCTCGCCTCCAGTGGGAACTATTATGTCCTCTACGCTCTCACCTGCACCATATAAGTGTAGTGAGCCTAGGGCCCAACATGCTAAATAACAAGGTTTTGAAAATACTTAAAACATTTCATACATAATACATAACATATACATGAATGAGCATGCTTCAAATTATGAATCTTACAACATACTTAAATCTGATCTTACATACAATCACACATAATACATACTTAAATCTTGTTGAGCATTTAATTTTCTAATATAGCATGGTTGTATCCGTAGTGTAACCTTAAAACTGACATACATGACGACTGATCAGCCCTTAAAACCATCGTACGAGGCTGGTGACGAATCACCCTTAAACTGGCAGTAAACTGCCCTTAAACTTGGGGACTTGCTCCCCCTTAAACTGTCACACTACTTCAACTTCCAACATAAAATATTTATTTTGCTCAATCTTAAATCATGGCATAAAAATTAATTTTCATGAATGCATGTACTTAATAAACTGTGTGTCCTTCATATATATTTAATTAAATTTCTTACTAACATATAATACTAAAATACTTTCATGCATAAAAATAAATTAAATATATATTCAGGACACATGCACTTTCTCATGGTTGCACTGGACTGCTGGCACTAACACTCAAGCACATTTACTATTTTCTCAGTCCACTAACTGTTTGACCAAGCCCAACAACAATTAGACCAAGCCCATTAACGTTGGACCAAGCCCATTAACACTGGACCAAGCCCATTAACATTGGACCAAGCCCATTAACACTGGACCAAGCCCATCAACCTTACTTTGGCCCATTAAGGCCATATCCCGGCCCAATGGGCCCCCAAGCCCATAAAATTATTGGACTCAATTAATTAAATTTAATTAAGCCCAATAACATTAAATTCCCCCAAAATAAATTTAATGGAGCCCAATTAAAATTTTTTGTGATTTAATTAGGCCCATTAACCACTCCAACTTAAATAATATCTAAAAAATAAAAATACTCGAGCCCGGCCCACCTAGCCCAGACCCGGACCTACCTGACCCGACCCACTACTCACCAGACCCGACCCAGGCCCTGACCCAACCCGGAACCCACTCCAAAACCCCCAACCCGACGCCCTTCGTTTTGCAGCCCTGTGGCCGTGAGGCTGCTGCCGGCCAACTCCGGCCACCCTTGGCCGGAGCACCGCCACCCAGACGTCACCCACGTCTGGGTGGTTCGAACAATGCACCTAGCCCGACCCCATGCATCCTAACCACTGAACACGAAGCAGCCTTCCATGAACCCTAATCTGTGCAGAAAAACGGGCAGCCATGGTTCAGTTCGAACCAGACCAATCCTAGCCCATTCCAGCCCATGTCTGACCCTACCACTCGACCCTAGGGACCCCAAGGGACCCCTCTAACCATGGACCAGCAGCCCACCTAGCCATGGACATGAAAAACGTGAGTCATGATGCAAACCTTCAAGAACAAGATGCATAGATAGGAAACTGTGATGTTTTTTGAACTTTCTTGATATGAAACAAAGCACTCACACACACACATGATATTACACTAATATGGATCGAAAAAGTGAGAAAGAATCATGCCTTTCACCGTAGATATGGATTTAACACGTGTAGGACGGACTTCGGGACGACGGGACGACTTTGGCTTGCTTGGGACCTTGAAAACCGATCTACTATGGAGTTTTAGGGCTGAAGATCAACTGGAGAAGATGATGAATAGTTGGGGTGGCGGCTGGGAGCTTGGAGGCGTGGGGTTTGGGTAGTTTAGGGTTGTAATTTAGGATTTATAATGTGTAATATAATTAAAACAATTAATGAATGTTATATATATAAAATATAAAACTTAAAAACCCCTAATTAAATATACATAAGATAATTTAGCTCAAAATCCCGAAAATACAATTTAGGGAATTTTTAAAGATACATAAAAGTCATTATTTTGGCTTAATTTGGATAAAAACGGGTCCTTAAATAAAATTAAATACTAAATATTTTGGGGAAATATAACTCAAAATAATATTTTTGGGCTCATAAAAGACTCATAAAATAATTTAGGTAGAAAGTTGTCATCTCGACCGTCCACGGTCCCGTCTACGCGCTAAAATAATCAAACTTTCATAAATCACTTAAAATTACTATTTATGGGTTAAACACTTAAAATTAAATTTAAAACATGCACAAATAATTCACATAATTTATTTAACCCATAAATCTAAAATATAAATAAATAATTTCCCTAATTATGCATGCGAATTTACGTATTTTAAATACCGGATGTTACAACAACAACAGCAAAGATTGATTCAGCCTAAATGCCAGCAGATGAAGACATATAAGCATACTTCCCCCAGCTGAAACTTTAGGCAATAAGTAAGTACAGAAAAGAAGGCTCAAGTTGTATCAGATAAGAATATTACAGGTAAGTGAGTTAATTCTAGTTAACGATTTCATAGCATACAGTCATAGATTAGTGATTTATTATGCTATAATTCGTATCTGATGAGCCTTTATTCAATGTATTTGCTGAGATTTTTGCCTTTGAGTAGAAGAAATGCATTTGAATGATTAGACAGAGAAGATGAAATGCAGACTTGGGGAAATAAGATTGAATATGCATTATAGATATTAATGCAATAACTGAGTATCAGATAAGAATTGATTGATTATGTGCAGTGAGTACGTTAGATCAGCAATAGCAATGAGTAGAGATCTATTTGATATGAGTTGCAGAAATAAATTTCTATTATATCGGTACTGTTTATATCACGATGACTGTGGAAGAATGTCAGTAGAAGTCTAGTTGATATATTGAACTAGTACAGAATTAACCAAGAATTGACAGCAATGTCAATGGTTAGACTGTACAGAAATAGTTCAATGACATATTTTGACCTTTCTACGACATAAATGCAGGTCTATATAGAGTGGTGTCTAGTACGAAAGTATTATGGCAACTCGTATAGAAGAGCATTACTTGAAATGAAGAACTTCAGAAACAGCTAGCAGATTTCGTAGAAAAGAGTTATGTAGTACCAAAATGATGATTAATTCTATGACAATAAGTTAAGTCAGAAAGAGTATATTCGACTATTTTCAGCTGAGAATTAAGAATTAATAAATGAACTCATATCAATAGAGAATAAGAAAAATCAGTTACAGTTGAGCTTTTTCTTCAATTTTGCTGAAGCTATTACATCATAGAAATCATGATTCTTGAATTTCTTGCTATCGATTCTGAGGTTTTTGTATTCGACCTCGATCGATTTTGATTGACTCTTATTCCTTTGCTAGAGTCTGATTTGATTTACTCGCTTTAAGTTTTGATATGCAAGTGATATGGTATCACTTAGCAGATTTTATCATTCAGAATATGTAATTTTGGATGATCTTGATTTGAGAAAGTTCCTTTGAGCTGAGATTTGAGAATTTTGATTATTTGATGTATTTATTCAGCGTATCTTGAAGTATGTGGCTCGTAACTGATAGAAATTCAGATTCAGAATACTAGCAAGATTTCTGGGTTTTAGCTAATTGCTGGATTTATTGGGTACAGATCTGTACTTGTTAAATGTTTATGCTTGACAGATACTTAAACGATCAGAATTGTTGCAATCCAAGATAAACTGGATTGGTTTGGAAAGATAAAAGCAACATTGATCTAAGATCAAGCAATAGAATATTGACTGAGAACGCTAGATTAAGATAAGAGATAAGACAGCAGAGCAGAACAAATGAATGTTTGTGGTGAATAATCGTTTGATTATGCCAGATATTCTAGATATGGAATATCAGATTCTGAAAGAGGCATATGAAAACAGATTGAATATTCATTCAGTTGTCTAAACATGTATGACTTACATGTAGTCATCACCTGGAAATCAGTATTGGTGAAAAAAATGAAAGCAGATACGACAGAATTACCATTACCAATACTACAATTCCAGTAAAAGAAGTAGAATAAAATAACTCAAGTGGTTTCTGTAACAGATTAGTTACATAAGAGTTGAAATCAGATCAACTTTTTGAACGACTTTGGTTCGAATCTACTTGAATCGTCATGATTTTGCAATTTAGAGTGTAGTAGATTTCGACAGATTCATGAATATGTTGTATTAGATATGATACAAACATAAAAAGATATTGGTTATGCATTTAGCAAGATGATCAGATTACAGGAATTATTGAAATCTATTGTCGAGATAGAGACTTTAGATTTGTTTTTTAGATTGTGGCATTGATTGTCAGATGTTCTGAGTGTTTGGTTGTATGAGATTTCATTATACCATCCTCTGATTAGTGGACTATCAGATGTGATTATCCAAATTTCCAAGGATATGCTCAGAACTATAGTACTAGACTCGGTACTAGTTGCTTGATTATTTGCCACGTGATTACTATGATTCCTGTGACAGCTATTTGATAGATATAAAGACAATATTTTGATGATTGATTGATCAGAAACATAGAATTGTATTTATATTGAAACAATCTTACAGAAATATCAGTTATCAGACCAGCTATGAGTCACGAAATGATAGCGAATGTGAAGATGGCTTTGAACAGAATAAGAACAAAACAGCATAGACATAATGAGCAAATGAGTAACAGATAGAAATGTGAAGCCTGAACAGAATGATCAGAAAAAAAGAAAATTTTCCCAAGAATCATTAGGTTCAGAAATAGATTTTAGAAGCTATGAGTATTTGATCTAGCTAGTTGATTAATACTCAATCGTGAATTGTCAGATAGATGAATTGTTATCCATATGAATTGGCTGAAGAATATCAGCTAGAATATGTATGTGCATTCAAGTCAGATATAACAGAAGTCTATAAGCTTGTAAGCAAGACAAACTAACTGATGTAGAATTAGATCACGAGAAAGAGCAACTTAGATATAAGTTGACTCAGTGATTATATGTTTTGCAGAAGCAATTAGAAAGAAGATTAAGATACGATAGAAGAGAAGATATCAGAATAGATATTGAAAGCTCAGAATTGGAGTTAGTATTATTTCAGTCAGCTATACAGTTTACGTGAATCAGCAGTCAAATCGAATGCGATTTCGAGGACGAAATCATTCCTTAGAGGGGAGGAATTGTAAGGCCCGAAAATATTAAGTGCTTAATGCCGGGATTTAAGATTTAAATTCCGAATAAGAGTGAAAAGATGAATTTAAGAATTTATGGAAATTAGAGATTTCAATTTCGGGTCAAAAATATTTAATTTGAGGATTTTCGGATTTTAAGATTTTAATATCCGGAATTTTTAAATTAAAAGATTAAAAATATTTGCAATTGATATTTATGTAATTTAAGATGTGAATTCCAAGATTATAAATATCAAGGATTGAATTTGAGGATGAAATCCGAGCAAGGGCCAATTTGCAAATATTGAATAGTTCAAGGACTAAAATGCGATAAGGTCCGAAATGATTTAATTTTAATCCAAGAATATTTAATTTGAGACTATTTAGAGTTTAGAATTAAATTCTATTATTCTTAAATTATTCAGGATTGAAATTGAATTAAATCGCTTGTTCGGGGACTAATTTGCAATTATGCCAAAGTTCAGGGACCAAAATGCAATTCTCCTTGCAACTTGATATTGAAAACGTGTAAAGACATGAAAGTGATCAGAAACCCAGCAAGAAAACCGAGAGAGGAAGATAAAAGGGTTCCAAGCCAATTTTGAGATTTCAAACTCTGATATCTTTTGATCTGCCCGGTAGAATTTCCGATTGAACATATATTTGCGATCACAGCTCCGAGTGCTACGTTTTGACGTAAGTTTTATGAAGTTATACCATGTTTGAATTTTAAGTTGTTGTTAGAATTAAGATTTGATTGTATAAACATGTTCTAGCATATATGACGATAGCATATCTAAGATGGATCGAGAAAAGATCGTCGTTTGAACATGTTTTCTATTTTTGAAAGATTTTTCATAATTCTGAATTTTTAGGGCTGATGATTTCGAAATTATGTTGATGAATTGGTGTTGCTTTTGAGTTGAGATGATTAGTAAGATTGTTGTTATGCTGTTGGAAAGACCGAAATCGTATCGTTACGCCGCCGGTTCAAGATTTTGAATTGTTATGCATTCTCAATGTCTAGAGCAGATCTTCAAGTTATTGTGGATGAATTGAATATGTGATTATGTCGAGAATGAAGATATAATGATATTTGAATCGAAAGATTTATCGGACTCGAATAGTTGCGACGTCGGTTTGAATTTCGATTGTATTAGCAAGATTTGAACTGTATAAGCTTTCAAGAAACATCGATTCAGATTGGACATTGATGTTTAGATATGTTATAATCTATTTCAGATTTGAATTGAAGATTATCGAAGTTGAATCGACGTGTTCGAGTTCGAATGACTTGAAGTGTTTGAAATTGAATCAAAAATACCTTCAAGTAGCAAAGATTGAAATGAGCAGAATTTGATGACAGATTTGGGCAGCTTGTAGTTGATCAAGAGGTGCAAGAGTGTCAGATATGTTATTCAGAATACAGGTATGAATAGACATTAATAAGATGGGCAGAATAACTCGATATTGTTTCTGATTATCGAGTTGCCTAAAATCACATACATGCATGTTTTCATATATGTTATGGTTTACGTTTACATAAATGGGATAGATTATTCAAGATAGCTATTTTCTTGAAGTCCCAGAATATTTATGTAAATGTTTACTTGTCTGATTTGATTTATAGTATTTTCTGTATTGAACATGTTTTATGTATTACATGTGATACTTACAGATTTGTCGGTATCGTTTTGATTATATGCTCATATGATTATATGATTGATGTGTTCAAGGTGTTTTATAGCATTTAATTCATACAGAACATGTTGCATTCATCTTGAACTCCAGCCTGAATAGCACAGAGGGCAGAATGGCCTAGAGTGCAGATGACGTTTGGAGAACTGTAGTGAGTGGCATGGAATGTAGATTTACTTCCAGAGTCAGATGACTCATGACACGGAATATAGATTTATATCCAGAGCTAGATGACTCACTATAGTTGTACCAAAGTCAGGGGAATTGAGATATTTAACACCACCTCGATTGGGAAAGTCGGTGGTTAGTTAAAGATTTTATTCCCCGGGATCCCAAGAACTAAGCTTATTGATATCAGATTTGATAGCCTATTCCTTGGCACATGCATTGCATTTATGCATTAACCTAGAGATTTCTATGGTTTAGAATATGTGTTTATAAATGCTAGCATGTTATGTTATGACATTCAAGATTTGAATGAGTTTATATGTTTGTTATTGAGATGAACAAATATACTATCATATGTTTATTTGATGTATATACATGTTGTTCATATTGAGATTTATTCTCACCGGAGTTATCCGGCTGTTGCTTTGTTTGTATGTGTGCATTGCATCAGGTTGGGGCATGATCAAGCTAGAGTTGGCTTGGATAGCTTGAGAAGAGAGATAGCATGTGGTGATTCGGGTTTTAAGTAGATGACATGTATTTAAGATTTGGTAAACATGTTAGAAAGCAAGAATCATTTGTATATGTTGTTTTTGTCAAGTATTGATTTATACTTGATAGTTCATGTATTCTAGATCACTTGCTATTAGTTTGAATGGATGTAAATCATTTAGCATAAAGTTGAGAAGTTATATGAAGTTTGTATGAGATTTGAAATTAAAGTGTACAGCAAAGTTGCATTTTTTTTCCTGGACAGAGTGCCCGCTCGATCGGGTAAAGTCCACGGATCGAGCGCGGCCTGTGTTTGCAAAAACAGAGTACTGAGCTTTTGGGCTCGCTCGATCGGGTAAATTCCACCGATCGAGCGAGGCCAAAATGGATTCAGACCCGAGAGCTGTAATTTTATGCTCGCTCGATCGGTAACATTTACCCGATCGAGCGAGGGGCCTTCTTTAAAAAAAAATAAAATTTAGCTCTTGGTTTATTATTCATGTATTGTTTGATTAATTGTTAATTAATCATTTATTGCCCTAAGATGAGATTAGCAACCCGGGTCCCCACATTGTGTGTACCCAATCAAGTTCATGTTCGATGTCAACCACAATCGTTCAACTGAATACTCAATTTGGATCTAATTGTGCTTGATTGAGTCTTATATATACCTTATTTTAAATTTAATGTACCAGATTTACTAAATTATGTACCTTAAGTTGGTACTAATTTATCGGATGATGTTCTCGATATGTACCTTACTGATTTTGAGTATTCGGTGGGAAGATTGTTGTATCCACCGAACGTGAATGTGATAGTTATTTTAAATATTGAATTATTAACTAAAACACGGTACCTTACCTGTTTTTGTTTTTGATTTTTCGCATAACTAAAACACGGTACCAGGTTTTAGTTGTCGGAGACGAGTTGAGAATCATTGGTTGGGCAGCTGAAAATTTCTCCCAATACCATATAATAACTACTCAAAAAAGTTTCACTTATATCAATTGTCAAGTATAATCTAAAGATTTAATTAATCACTTCATGATGGTACATTTTCAAGTAAATAAGGTACAATAGTATTAAAATAAAGTACATAACGAGGTGAATATAACACATATTTCTCCAACTTGAGTATTTACACAAAAAAAATACACTAATGTCAATTGATAAAGTACATAACAAAATTGTAGTGACCCGCGCCGTGATCACCTACTAATCAGAACTTAAGCATGCATTTAACTTAATTAAACATAATCAGAGAAATAACAGCGGAAAATCTTAAAGATAAACAATTCCAAGATAAATAAATCTTGATACAACCAAATCGAATATATATACCGAATAAAATCTTAATCTAGAAATCCTCTGATGACCCTTGCTACCAAGCCCTGGTCACCGATCAACTACTGATCTCGCTCCTGGTCCACCTGCAAAACCTGCCCCTTCGAATGGGGTGTCCGACATAAAAGCAGGGACGTGAGCGCCAACGCCCAGTACGTAAAGTATTGAATATACAGGTCTATATGATGCATGCAACATGAACTATGAATGATCTGGATAACTGGGATCATATCTGGAAAATCATGCTCAGTTCATAGGCGCCTCCAGTATGCGCACGCTGCTCCGAAGATCCAGTGGGTGCCACACATACTGAACCCGATCTTGGACTATCACCGTCCTGGGTAAAAAACGTACATGCTGCCCCGTCGGTCCAGTAGGTGTCACACGGTACCCGATCGTATAATAACAACAACCCTAGGGCTGAGCGACCCTAGAACAACTGGTTATCTCAAAAGGATAACAGACTCAACACGGTATGCAAATGCCGCATACAAATCATGAACAGTAAATCATGCATATTCTGAAGGTGTAGTCCCGGGGGTCCAAAACCAGTTCGTAAGCACCCGAAAACAGTTCGGAAGAAGCGGTTCGATCGGAGCTTCCGAACTAGTTCGGAGCTTCCGATCCCCGTTCGGAGCTTCCAATCCCTGTCCAGTGCCAAGTGTCTTCGAGGATTGAACACGTAGCTGCAGGTGGAGATCGGAGCTTCCGATCCTACGATCGGAGCTTCCGATCGTGGCCTATAAATATGGGTTCCGAGGGACACAATTTCACACCAATCTCATATCTTTCCTCTCGTTTTAGGTATAGTATAGGTGTTTTAGGTGGTTTCCAGCCTTCCTAGGCTTGGTCTGGAGGTTGGCGAGGCGCTCCAGGGTTGCTACGGAGTAGTGCCCAAGTTCTGGGGCAATCGTCATCAGGGGGCTGACGACGGACGCAGGTATAGCTTTGACTCCTTATAGTAAATAGGGAGTATGCTATAGCGCAGTTAAGGCTTTTAGAATATTGTTATAATGCATGAGTATTTTGCATTGTAGTGCGGATTATAGGCTTGGACTTTAGAGCTGGTATAGCTTGCCTAGTAGAACTAAGGTACGTAAGTACAGACTGAGATAGCCAGCTGAATATTCATGTTTATTTGTTGCATAATTATGTGTTGCATTATTATCTGTCATAATATGCATGATTTACTGTTCATGATTTGTGAGATTGGTGTGAAACACCTAGACTACACCTAAAATGAGAGGAAAGATGTGAGATTGGCTATCTCAGTCTATATTTACGTACCTTAGTTTTACTAGGCAAGCTATAACAGCTCTAAAGTCCAAGCCTATAATCCGCACTACAATGCAAAATACTCATGCATTATAACAATATTCTAAAAGCCTTAACTGCGCTATAGCATACTCCCTATTTACTATAAGGAGTCAAAGTTATACCTGCATCCGTCGTCAGCCCCCTGATGACGATTGCCCCAGAACTTGGGCACTACTCTGTAGCAACCCTGGAGCGCCTCGCCAACCTCCGGACCAAGCCTAGGAAGGCTGGAAACCACCTAAAACACCTAGACTATACCTAAAACGAGAGGAAAGATGTGAGATTGGTGTGAAATTGTGTCCCTCAGAACCCATATTTATAGGCCACGATCGGAAGCTCCGATCGTAGGATCGGAAGCTCCGATCTCCACCTGCAGCTACGTGTTCAATACTCGAAGACACTTGGCACTGGACAGGGATTGGAAGCTCCGAACGGGGATCGGAAGCTCCAAACTGATCGGAAGCTCCGATCGAACCGCTTCTTCCGAACTGTTTCCGGGTGCTTACGAACTGGTTTTGGACCCCCGGGACCTACCCTACCATTTTCGGACGTTCCGGATCTGATTTTCCACTTATTTTAACCAAATAAGGAATCCTTAAACATGTTTTGACACTTTTAAAATTATATGTCATTTTCTAACATATTTAAAATCACCTAATCTTGTAAAATGGAACCGGGCTACTACAAAAATAGTTAAACAAGATACATATGTAAGTAAACCAGGTACGTTCAAGTACAAATATGGTACCTATTGGAGTCAATAGAGCACATTCTTCTCCAAAGATTATAAACTCGATTCTATGAGTTTTGTACCTAATTAAGTACTATTAGTACCGAATTTAGATTATTTTCTACCCAAAATAAGCTATATTGTGCTAGTAATAAAGTGATAAGTTTTGTTCTTGAAAGATATAAATAATGTTAAGATGTTATTTCTTCTAAGTCTTATGTATTAGTTAGATACAAGAGTTCAAATGAAGGGTACGTTGTTATCTGGTTTCTTGCGATTTGTACCTAATTCAGTACTATTTATATCAAATACATATTATTTTGTACCTGAAATAAGCAATTTTGTGTCAGTTATTAAGGTAATAGTATTTTTTAAAAAATATACTCAATTTTGTACCTCAAATAAAATTTTTTTTGTGTAAGTTGATAGTATTTCAAAATAGGTACACGTTGTTTTTCTAAGATTATATGTCTGGTTCCCTGCGTTTTGTATCTAATTAAGTATTATTTGTACCGAATTCAGATTATTTTGTACCTCAAATAAATTTTTTTTGTGTAAGTTGATAGTATTTTGTTCATAAAAGATATAACTAATGGTAAGAAATTACTTTCCAAGTTTTATGCATTAATTAGTTAAAAGAGTTCAAAAGAAGAATATGTTCACCGAAAATTATATGCTCGGTTCCCATGTGTTCTGTACCTAATTAAGTACAATTTGTACCGATTCAGATCATTTTGTAGCTGAAATAACCACGATGTTTGCTTGAAATAAAAATCATAAAATTTTGCATTAAGTGCCCAATTTCATACCTGTTGTCTTTAACTTGGGTTTTATTGTGCTTGAAGTAAGCTATTTTGTACATATAATTTTGTTGCTAATGACTTGTGTTTTTTAGATAAAAATTGTGGTAAGAAGTTTTATTTCACAACTCTTATTCATTAATTAGACATATGAGTTTAAAAGAAGATCACGATGATTCGTTCCGAATATATGCTTAAAATTTTCCATTATGTACTCAATTGCATGCCAATTGTACTAGACTTGGGTTTTTTTGTGCTTGAAATAAGCTATTTTTTATCGATAATTTAGTCGTTATTGCTTTTGAACTTAAAATGATTCCAAAATATGGTAAATACGATTATAATACATAAAAATAGTATAAATCTCGTTTACATGCTTCACAGGATAAAACAATCTCACACATAACTTAACAAGACAAATATACTTCCAAATAACCCGAGATCCCCCCGATATACTAGAAGAAATGCAGATATATACTGGTATAGACACAACTCAGGTATTGCTGCCTCTAGAAGAATCATCTCTGGTCTCCTGATGACCTTAGCTACCTGTCATTAACCACACACAAAACAATAGTAGTCCTTGGGGGTTAGCAAATACACCAGATTGTAATTGCAACAAAGAAAATATGTTTAGCAATTAACTAGGCAGTCCTATTATCGTACTCAAACTATCATAACTAATTTAAGACAAAGGTTTATGCGTTTCATCAAAACCCATCAATGTTTAATCACATGGATTTCTCAGAGTCACAAGCCATTTATGTTTAAAGAAGAAACATATTTAAAATAAGAAATTTGCTATAGGGTCTCTTACTACTAGATAAATTTAACCATTTCACAATATTCACGTAAGACACCATTTAGAATATTATTCAACCCAGTGCACGGATTTAAGGGACTACAATGACCAATATATTTGTAGTAGCTGAAAAATTTAATAACAAATAAAATTTTGCATTTGAATTTTGTAGCAGCAAACAAGGTAACAAATAAAATTTTGCAGCTGAATTGAAACTAATAAATCTTTTGGGCAGCATTCTACTTTTTTTTTCTTTTTTTTTTTCTCTTTTTCCTGTTTTTTCTTCATTTTTTTTTATATTTATGATGCTTCTTTTTTCCTTCAATGAAAGGAAATACTCAAAGGAAAGTATCTTACAGTATTTAAGCTTTGCTCCATGCAATTCAATCCAATATGTGTTTAACCCCTCTAAAACAATTGATTTGCATGGATTGATACAAAAACTTTATAGTTTATTCACTTAAATCTATTATGCAAATGACTTGTTGAATATAAAATATCCCATACTATGAGAAGCCAAACAACTCGGTATACTATTTTTTTTCTTTTTTTTTCTTTAGCAGCAAGCACAAATATTCTAAGAATTACTAAAAATTGAAGAACAAAAATGCACAATTGAAGAAACTCAAATCTAAAAATTGCATTTGTCAAGGAGAGAAGAACATACCATTTTGCGAGAAAGAATATACCATTTTGCGAGAAGAATCAGTTCATTGCTCTTTTTTTTTGTTTCTTCGTAACTTCTGGTCACTAAAAATAACATCTTTGTCCATGATTTCCATTGTTTAGTGGCTTCCATGGTTTGGGGCTTGAGGTTAGAAATAGAAATAGTACAAATTGAATAACAAAAAAAAAAAAAATTGAAGAAACGTAAGTCTGAACAATCACATACTTCCAATGAGAACTTACCATTTTTCTAAGGTTCGTCGCTCTTTTTCATTTAATCTTCGTCATTTTAGGTGACTAAAAATCGTGTCTTTGTCCATAATTTCCAATTGTTAGTGGCTTCGGTCATTTTTTGCCCATTTGTGATGGAGACATGGACTTACAACAAATGAAAATTAAGGAGAATGAAAACCAAATGAAAATTAAGGAGAATGGAAACCAAAAGAGGGAAAATAATTGATTTTAAGAATCGAACCTGCCAAGGAAGATGAGAAATTTCGGTTGTTTGTCACTCAAATTCATCTTCTCTAATATACTGATAAACTTCTTGTTATTTTTTTAATGGGTTTTTTTTTGTAGAGCCAAGACTAATCGTGAAGAAGAAGAGAAAGGGGAAGGAGAGTGAAGGACGCGGGGTTGAGCAGCATCGAATCCGTGCTTTGAGATTTTTCAGATGATTTTTTGGTTAGGTCCTAGAAAGATGGCAACGAAGAGAGAGGAATGAGAGCAAACGCAGTGAAGAAGATAAATAAAATTGCTTAAAAAAAGATGAGTAGAAATAATAAATAAGAAGGAAAGGAAGTTGTTTGACATCTGAAGATTTGGAGGGCAAATTGGTAAAAACATTCGGTTAGGGAGTTTAAACACACAAATTAGATGGACCAGGGACTACGAAATAAGAATAGCTGCTGCAGGGACTGAGCCCAAAACTAAGTTTGGGTTTGGGGATTTAAGGGGAATTCACCCTTGTATTATTTTGTATAAATATATTGTAATTAATTATAATATTATTTGAAACGACTATGGCATGATAAAATTAAGGGAGTGTTTGCAATAGATTGTACTTTTGTAAAAATGATTAATTTATAGATTATAAAAAAGTTAAGAAAAATCAAAAGTTGGTAGTGTTTGAAAACATATTTGAAAATCTAAAAATCAAAGTTGGATAGTGTTTGATAAATAAGTGATTAGAGTAATTTTAACAATGACCTTCTTATTAGAATCATTTTTGGAGAATCAAAATCATCACATGACTAGCTTTTGGATTTCAATTAAGTTAAGCATAAGCTAACACACAATCTAGGTTTAAGAAAACATACAAAAATGATTTTTTAAGCCAAAAGCTAACAATCAATTTTTTTTAGTGATTGCAAACACTCCCTAAATAGGGGTGAACTAACGTGATTCCAAAAAGGTCTCCTAAACATTATTTTACATCTTTTTTATTAAATAAAATTTTCCAAAACAAAAAGTATGACATCTATATACTTAGAATGAATTTTCATTCAAATCGTCATGTGTAGATATGGTTAAAATCGCTACATATATTAGTTTACGAACTTAAACTAATCTAACGAAGAATAAAGTGTTACTGCTATAATCTCATTTATTTTGTGAAATGAGATATCAGAACACTCAGTTAAATCACTCAACGAAATAGTTTGAGCTTACATGAATTAATATTTTAGTAAAAAATACAATGTTATTATTATTATTATTATTATTATTATTATTATTATTATCATTATATCAAATGATTATCTTTAATAAATTTGATTACATCAGGTACTGTATCGTTAATTTTCTCGAACCATCAAATTTAATGGAGTAAATTTTCGTTTAAATCGGTTTAAAAATTAAAAGTAATCGAAACCGCCAGGAATTGAAACCAGAACCGCCGGTTTTAAAATCATGGTCGAGCCTACTTTTACAGAATCGATATTTTTAATCGATTATTAGTTTTGTATGTTGATAATTGATACTCCATCCGTCTCGACTCACGATTATATACTCATATTTCTTTTTTTATTTTTCTCAGCTCACACTATATTTAATAATATTTTTAGACTATTTTATTAATATATATTTATTAACTTTATTTTGAAAATTATGTAACCATTTTTTGAATTTTTAAATTTAGATAAAATAAGAATTTTATACATAATTTACTTCATTCTAACTCTAAGTACAATTACAACAATATGCACTTAAAAAATTCAAAATCCTATTTTTTTAAAAAATAAAGTACAAAAAATTTAATATTAGTTTTACCGTGAGCACCCATGTGAGCTGATGTGTCACTCACCTATTGGATATGCATAATGCCACGTCAGCAGATGCTCACATGGGTGCTCACGATGGTTGCTCTTGCTCACCATATCATTTCTCAATACTACACATCTAAAATATAAATAAGTAAGAATTTTAAATCTAATAGGAAATAAGTGATCCTATCAATTATTTCAAAAAAAAAAAAAGTGATTCCATCAATATTATTAGCTTAAAAAGATTAATAGGAAAAATTGAAAAATCAATTGATTTGCATCTCCACCAATTTAGGATATGCATTTAGAAATTTCTTTCGGAAAAATCATAGTTTTAAAATATTTCACCGTAATAAATATCAAGTAAATTATAAAAATCAATATTAAAATTTATGTGTGCAAATACTTGAGAATCGAGTAATGGTTTTAAAATATTTGACTTTACAAATTGAAAGAAATGTTAAAGGGTAGATTTGTCAATATTTAAAAGCAAAAGCTCAAAAAGAATACTCTTTGTTACACTTATTTAGGTTTGTATATGGTTTACCTCAGAAAGTGTTTGGAAAAATAAATTTTGTAAAACAATTTCTCATTTTACTCTTATTTAATAATATTGATATAATATAATAATCATACAAATAGTTAATAATATTAATTTAATAATAGTAAATTGATAAAAATGTAAGACAGATAACATTAAATATAAAAATTAGACTGTATAATTGAGACGGATGAAAAAAAATGTAGCCATTATAAATCAAACCAATAATATACTTGACAATATTTGGATTGCAAAGTGACAGTGTTGACATGGACCTCTTAGTCCAATGACTCGTAATCTTCTCTCAAATAAGGAAGATGTCACGGACTGTCCCATTTCATATACATATAGCTAGTGCTTCACTGTTTTTTTTTTTTTCTTTTGGAACTAATGCTTCACTTATATATACAATATAAATTGACAAGAGAGAGCCCAAAACCTCGAAAAATTGACCATGTTAATTACAATTGAAATGACGAAATCGAAAAAACGGGGCTAAGCTTCTAAAAATCCCCAAGACCCCAAATCTAATGCATATGTTCTTCTGATGGTTCTTTAGCTGTCTTTGTGATCAAAACTTCAAACAGCTGAGATGTCCCCAATGCTGAAAAATGGCTGCATACTTGTTATTTACAGTATTCAACTGTACAATTACTTCTCTTGGTGATTCACCAATGTCACAGAATGTTTTTGCAGAGGCTTCCTTTAGCTGCAGCTCTTCTCTGAAGTTCGGAATCTGCTCCAATCTTTTCCTTATACTTCTTTACATCCCTGCACAAAGTATAGCTCAAATTGGTGACAAGCTGTATTTGAAACCATGAAAGAGTTGGGACCATAAAATCAGAAGCTTTAGGCTTACATGCAGCGAGGAAATTTGCAACTAGAATCTTCACAGTTTCTTGCATGTAGGCATATCAAGTGCCATATTTTCTTGCACTGTTTACAACCACCAGCAACATGTTCCGCACACCCTCGACCGTGCTGAAAGAGAGTTTTAATAGCTTGGCACTTGGGATATGGACATGATTTTTCTCTTGATGAGGGACAAAGTGCCGCATGTAACAAAAGATCCAACAGTGACTTTATCTGCAGGAGGGTTATGGTAAATTATTAGGAAAAGCAGAGCAATTATCAAATTATTCATACAAGATTTCCATGACTTCATGCATCTGAATCATGACCTCTATAATCAAGCATGAAATTGAATTTTTTGGGTAAGCTTATGGATTTATTTCAATAGTTTAAAGGGATATGAAAGACATCAGCTATACCTTCAATCCCTGATCCTGCATTTGCTTGCTCGTCGTTCTCAAATCGACTTTCGTTGAGTGCTGGATTAGCTCATGAACATGGCAACCATTGCCCTCTCTCTGATAGCATGCAGTGCAAACAAGAAACTCAGAACAAATTTCACAGTGCCGTTCCACGGTTTTATGTTGTTGGCAAATGCTGCAGACGGTCCCAATTGTTAGTTCTGTCATCTTCTGGATATGGTACAAGATCATCATTGATGAATGCTTGGAGCGGCGAAGCGTGTCAAACTGATAATGATTTTTCTGACAGAAACTCAAGAACGAGTGTCTACTCTCAAAGAGCTCATTATCTAATATGATATCTTTATCATCTGTGTTTTCAGGTACATCCACGGCAATCTGAAAAGGATCAGAAACCAAATATGAAAAAAGGAAAGTAAGAATGTTGAGTGCAGAATTACCAGCAATCGAGCAAGAAATTTTCAGGTTAAATAAAGCACCTGAAGGAGGAGATGTTTTTCCGGGCAGCAGGATTTAGTGACTGTTTCCTTCGCTGGATTTTCCATCACGGCATGGCATCTGGGATTAAAATAAAACAGAAATGGTATTAAAGGCTCTAGGGAAATTATCCTCTGTAAAATTAATGTTGTGTAGAAATAATTTCACTTCTTTGTTCTCCAAATTAATCACATGTGATTCAACACACACTCAAGAATCATATTGGACATGCTGATGGTATGAATAATAAAATGAAACCAGGTAAAAGCTTGTTGATGGATGATACGAAACAAAGTTAATAGATAGCTCCATAAGTATTTCTTGAGTTAAAAAACAGAAGAAATGTCTTGGTCTTGAAGACAAAACTCACCTGCTACATAAATGGTAATGGCATTGATTGCAAGTCCAATGATTTCCAGAGAGTATTGCTTCACGGCAGTTCACGCACGTGAACTGCAACCGGACAACAAAAAAGTCTTCCTTATATGGCAGGATAGCATCCCCAAGCTGTAAATTCGGGAAATAGCATAAAATTAGAGGCAATGCTACTGTATATAAGTGGTCACTTTGAAGGTGAAAATCTTGATATGCTAAAATCTTGAGGGGCCAGAGGTCTCTCACACCCTCAACTCTTTTTCTCAACTAAAATATTTAACCCAAGGTTTGCAGATAACTATCACTCAACTAGCATGAATAATAAAACACAGATTTATGGGGAAAAAAGGGAAACCCATTGAGAAGTGACACTATACCCACTGAGGCCATCCCAACCAAGATGCCAAGAACTAGTTTTAGAAAAGCATACCTGCTGCATCACTTGAACATCCATTGTCTCCTCAACAGATGAATCGCTATGTCTTGTTGCTCTTAAAGATCTCTTCTGTGTTTTTCTGTTCACCTTGCTTTCAGATTTGTCTTCACTATCCTTCTCGGTATTTCGTATGATATCTTCAGCAGCACCAGACCAGTAGTCTCCAAGAAAATAAGGTAATCGAGCAGCTGTTATATTGTGGTTGTCTTTTCCTCTTGGAATAAAGAAGCAATCATAGATATTTGTATATTCCACCACAACATTTTCCTCCTCGGCTCTCTGAAGAAACTTTTTGTACCTAAATGGACAAAAGGGTTTGGTCAGTCATGGCGTAAAAGCAAAGCCTGCCAAATATATATGTAGTTATCTAATGAAGAGAGTAATAACTAATCCTTACTATCCTTACTTCCTTGATGTATTATAATAGCTAAAAAAACTCTATTTGGTCATTTTAATAAATTTTTAAATCTACCCTTATCATTTTTTCAACATATTCAATAGTTAAGAGGCAAAAACATAATTTATTATTCAAAAACTTCCCACCTCCTCTTCCCACTATCCCGTTATCCTAATTTATAATTACTCTATCCCTTTACCTATCATCCTAATTTATAAATAAATTTAAATTTATAAAAATATATTTTGTGCACATGCGCATATGCTTCGGTTTACTAGTAAGAATTAATTTAGGATTGTGCACTTATGGGTATTCAAACAGTTGAAAACACATCCTTCAGAAAGGAGTAGCAAAAGGAGGATATAGTGAAATACCATGCTCTCAGATTCTTTGACAATTTTTGAGCCACTGGATGGTAATAAAATATGTAATCATCTCCTTTTGAAGGTGGGCAAGCCCATATGTAGCAGGTAGTGAAACCGCGTCTCTTGCAGTAGCTAAGATATCCAATCTGCAGTGATGCAACCAAAATAGAGCGGCTCATGTAATCCACAATCTTTAGTAGAACTTCTAATATGTACAAAATGACAGAAAAGTAAGATAACAAGAGAGTGTAATTACCATTATTTCGTGGTACACAAAAGTACGCAAAGCCTCTCCAGCAACAGTTTTTACTTCCGGTCTAAAATACTTCACGGAATCAAGATATGAAATATATACGCTGCGCTGATTTGGTTGTTCACATTCTGATCCAAACTCTTGGACATACATGCAGAAGAGACATACATCTACACCTTCAACCTTTTGAAACAATAGGATCACCTGCAGAGAAACAATTCTAAACCTGTAACTATCCACAAGAGAGAGTAAAAAGCACAATCCACTCCATCAGATTTTTATAAGATGAACCTCCCATATCCCTATTTCTACTTCAAACCCATTTGATGGTTTGAAGCATAGTTAATAGAAGTCCTAAAGACGCACATCTACCATCAAGGTACAATGAGGCTTTAGCCATTGAGCCTAGATAGAAGCCTGAGTTGCAACTCTTTAATGAAGCATGTTTTGAATGTCAAGCGCAAATTTTAACTCAAATGCGACCAGCCAAAAGATTCAAACAAGATTTGACATCATACATGAGTAACTCAACCAAAAAATTTTTACGCATTTATAATATTTCTTAGGAGTCCCAGCCCCATTACAGAACAGAGCACAAGTATATATTTATAAGAATAACAAACACTGACCTTTGATTTATATGGAAACTCAGTTGGATACTTTCCATCATGGAGGATATCTAAAAACTTCGGGCCTACTTTTACTTGTTTATTGACAGATAGCACCACTCTAACTGTGAGGTCTGAAGCTCCAGGTACCTTTTAAAATAGAAAACATATCATTGTAATGAACCAGGAACGGAAGAACCGACAGAAGCACCGATGTCAAATGAACATTAGAATTTATCTCATAAACTGCTTAGATAGACTCATAGACCACCAAAGTTAAAACATGTGTAAAGGCCACCTTTCAAGAATTCGCTTATGTTCCTTTGCGTTACAACTTACAAGAGTAAATGTTTGAGGCCACTTAAAACATTCAAAGTTTGTCAAACATGCTTAACTCATCTGCATGCAAGCCCAACTGGTTCTCCAATAGTTCTTATACATTGCGGATTAAGTAAAAAGCAGAAGCATGGAAATATACAGCCTCCATCCAAATAACTGATCTGCCCTTAACACAAATTTTTACCTTGACCACTGTCCAGGTTATGCACTTATGCTTCGAAATTCATACTACTAAATAAACACACTTTGTAAGTGTGTTTGGATTGATAAGACTTGTGCGTGCATTTACTTTGATTGATAAGACTTGAGTGTGCATTTACTTTGATTGATAAGACTTGAGCGTGCATTTACTTTATGACCAAGACATGAATGTCATTTGAAAAATAAATCACTTGCTAAAAATAGCAGTCATGCGGAATTTTTTTTTTGTCATGTAGTCGTTGAATGTAAATGTAAATTGTCTAGCATACTCTAACTGGATGATCTATCCAAATTCGTTCAGAAGTAGCCTAGGTTGAGACATTTGTATGCAGATTTATTGCTCAAAACCAGTGATCCTGGATACTATGTTTCTAATTTCTGGTAATCTTTCATCCCAAAGTTAAGAAGTTGAGAACCAAACTTTAGAATAAACAAGGATAGGAACTTATAGAGAAAGGAGGAAACAACTAAATAATGAAAGAGAAGAGAACAAAAGAAGAAACAAAAAGAAATAATAAATGCAAGAAAAATCACATCATGGAGCAAACTTGTTGAATATCCTCAATCGATATTTGTATGTACTGCTTACCTCTTCAGGAGACTTTCCCAATGATTCCGCCCTTTGTTTTCTCTCATGCTCGAGGCTCCTGAAAAGTCGCTGCTCTATGTGATCACTAAGCAGGGTTCTTGGGAGATCCTGTGCGCCAACAGCAATAGGTGTGGATACATGCTCCATTGCCTTCATCTCAGCTAATCGGCAATACGGGCAAATGTATTTGACTTTCCCATCAAAATCTTGTTTTGAATTATAAAGAGCACATATTTGATGTTGCCAACGTCCACAGTTGTCACAGCCTACCCACTAAGCAGAAAATAGTAAAATGGGTCAGTAGTCGACATTGCAAGCAATAAAAAAAACATTAAGGAATCAAGGAGATTAATCTCACAGCTTCATCTTCTTCTTCAGTATTTTTGTCCTTGTGGAGCTTTTCCTTGGAAATAGATAGCCCCTTAACTAGGATGTTACTTCTAGAACCCCTAAAGCAATGAGTACAAAAGCACTGCCGTGTACCCAGTTCATCCACAGTCCAGTAATAGATCGAGTTGCATTTGATACGAGCTTCGCAAGATTCACAGAACATGCTTGGAGGGGCTAGCTTAATCTCATCCATTTCACATAACTGACATGTATTTTCACCAAAATCATGTCTACTTGTGTTTTCAATTGATTCCTCACCAACAATCTATCAAGAAAAGAGAAGAGAATGAGAGACAGGAATATTAACCGTGATTACATCTAATTGTCGTGGGTCTGAAATTTGCTTCAAATTGTATGGAATGCACAATGCAAAAATGTGGAGATAAAGAGGCTCCCATAGATTACAACACCTTTGTACGTACCAGGTTGTTTCGCTGTTTTAGGTTGCACAAGTGTTCTTTAATTTGCTCAGCCGTGAAGAAATCAACAAGAGAAATGGCCACTTCATTTTTCTTCAATTCTACTTCAGACAGGTTACTAGTAGTTGATTCAGGTGAGAAGCAATTTGCATCTATTCTTCCATCCTTAGCCATAGACATGGTTTTGATCTTCTTTTCGTCTTGAACAATGGAAGGCTCTTCGGTCAGATTAGACAAGCCATCATAGCTCTCATATTTTGAATCAGATAGGGCCTTGTTGGCATAGCAACACCCCATCTGTTGTTTATCAGCCAAGCAACTATCTTCATAACGGAAGGAAGCATCGACATAGCCCATATTTTGATGATCAGAAACACCATTATCCATTCGAATATCTTTTTCTGAACTCTGTATGGAGCTAGACCTTTCACTCTTCACAGTGGCTAATTGTTGACGCTTTGCTTTCGATTTCCCTTCATTGACTATCACCCACAATGAATAATCATCAGATAAATCAGGATCATCAACATTTCTTCTTTTATGATATGGTTGAGTAGCCTCAATGTCAACGCCCATTGAGGTATGATGTCGATAGTGGATATTTCCTGAAAATTCTTGTTTCATTATTTCCGGACCTGAAGCAAGGCCTCCTCTTCTACGGACGATTTCCTCTCTGCAAAATGACAGCGAGAAATTTTCAAGTGAACCAGACAACACATATAGAGGGCATGACATGTCTGCCATCCTTGAAGCATAACCAAATATAACTTGTCCTACAAATTGCAAAACTTACACGCTCCTTCTCACCAAGTCTCTAGCCTTATGCGAACCAAAGATTCTGGCATTATTCAAGTGTTTACTAGGAACTTGATGGTTTGAACCAATGTCGAGAAGCTGCGGGCAGCATGAAAAATCTTGATACGACCTTTGGAAAAGACCCAAGTTGTCCATCTCGTCACAACATAACGCACCTGAAAATATAGCGTGTCATCAACTTTTACGGAAGGTACATGAAATCAATAGTCTATTGAAGCTTAAAATAAAGTCAAACAAGCCATTTTCCAAATATGTTGGAGTCAAAAAAAAATACTCTCCTGACTAACACTTTTGACGTTTTAGACGTCAAAAACCATGAACAAGACCGCATAAATCATTTAATAAATAACATCACATCCTACAAATCAGTCATTCACAAAAAAAAAATAAAACATCCATTTTTAGTCGAAAACCCACCCACGAAAGGTGAATTCTCCCCAAGTCCAGTTCGAAATCAACAATTTTTTTTAAGTCATTCAATTCAATTCAATCAAAATCCAAAACCCTTTCCCATTACAATCTCAAAGAAGGAAATTACCCAGTGATCATCCGTTTATTAATTGAATCGCCAATTATTAAAAAAAAAAAAAAAAGGGAAGAAAAACGAAGAGAAATCCGTACAGGTTTGAATAGGAAGTAGGGGAGACTACAAAATCAAGTGGATAATTTAATGTTAACCCTCAAGCGTAATTATCGTTTTAGCTAATGACAGATTTATCCCTCGTTTTATTTTATTTATTAATAAAGAGGAAAAATCAAACCAGCTTGATATTAAAGCTACAGAATAACGGAAAAAGATTATATAATAATTCAATAATTAACCAAGGACAGATTTAACCTTCCAATACAAGTTACACACGCATAAATAAATAGAATTTTATTTTATTAATTAATATTAAAGACAAAGTAGAGAGAAACCAAGCAGCTTAATTCTAGCATAATTCTCGGATTCACAAAATGAGGGATTTATTACTCCTCAAATACAACACACTCATAAATTGAATTTTATATGATAATAATATACATATTTTTATATTTAATTTAATAATTGTTGCTATAAGAGGTAATACCGTAATAATGTTGCTATATTAAGCCTGAGAGAGGCTTTGATATTATAGGATTTTTTTTAATCTTATAATTGGATTTTTTTATAGGTATTTTGAGTTAAATAATTGGGTTTCTAATTTTATTTAGTTATTTCTTTAGGGTTTTTTTTTTTGGAGAAATGTATACTTTAATAATTCATTATAAAGAATTATTGAAAGAGATTTTAAAAATAGCTGAAATAATAAAAAAATATATATCGAAGGTAATAATTTAGTAATTTCATAATTATATTATTTATTTATTCCATTTATTTATCATGGTGATTTATGAGGACTATTGAATAAATGACATAAAAATCATTTGATAATACTACTGGAGTTTATTTGAATTAAATAAGTGGTTTTGTAATTTTATTTTGGTTATTTTTGCAGGATTTTTTGGTGAAAAATGTATTCTTATTTATATTTTAATAATTTATCATAAAAAAATATTTTAAAACTTTAATAAACGAGTTGAAATAATAAATAACTAAAATGATGCTAAATGATTACTTGATTAGGAATTGTTTATTCTAGTTTGAATGATTACATTTTCAAATATCAACAATTAGACATACACCAAGAAAATCTGTTAACAATGATGATTGTATTATTTGGGTTGATTTTCACATTTAATAATTCAAAATTTACACGATTATCAGTGATCATCCACTAAATATAATTGACCCCTTCGGGGTCAGCTCTTTCGAAAAATAACAAAATAAATTTATTGTATAGACAATGTATCACCACGCGCACGTGCTACTTACAAGTTATTTCAAAACAAATGAACTTTATATGAAGAATAAAAACATTGTGCTAAGTATCAGAAGCAAATGTGAAAGATCAAGCAAGCAATGGTTTAGAAAAGCACGTATGCCTAACAAGCAAGATTTAAATTCAAACAAATTAAAACTGAAACATAAACATATATAATTACAGTGTCATATTTACCAAATTATAGAAACTCTCAAAATTTAACTGGACGTTTGTGCCTGTAGAACAATGCTTATTTCCAGTTGGGAGAATTTTGAATTTACAGGTGAAGAGAAGCATCAATTTCTCCAGGTGCTTTGAGAATAGCCGAAGGTTTCTGAACTGAATTCTTGACTTCCAAATGCCATTCTTTGGAACATTCTCATCTGTGCAGAATGTTCCCTAGACTCGAAGACTCCACTCTGTCCCGGTTTCATCCCGTTGTTTAAATCAGCTAACTCGTCCATTGCATCTAAAGCTCTCACTACCTGCAAATTGAGAATGTATGAAAGTGATCAAATTCAATGTTCTGGATGGTGTTTGATTGCTTGATGGTGGAAGTTTCGGTACCTGGCTCATCTTCGGTCTTTTTGAAGCTAAATGGCGCACACAAGCTGCAGCTGCTTCAATCATCCTGAACATCTCAATTTCAACAAAGTTGTTTTCTAGTCTTTGATCTATTAAGTCTCCGAAATCTTCTGCTTCGAGTGCCTTGGCCAGCAAGGGTCGAGCCTGCATGAGTGAGGTACATACATATATATTCGAAAGGTTTCTTGATAAGTGAAAGGTGTTCTTTGAAACCACCTAGATTAAAATAAAGAACAAGGTTGATGGTGCTTACCCATTCAACCAGACTTTCATCTCCTAAAGGCTGAGATGCATCAACAGGCTTACGACCAGTGATGAGCTCCAAAAGAACAACACCAAATGAAAAAACATCGGATTTCACGGTCAGTTTTCCAGTTGAAGCATATTCTGGAGCCAGGTATCTGCAAGAAATATGGATCAGTGAGTAAATGTGTTGATGCAAAAGAAACATCGATCCAACAAGCTGCAACTATTATAGACTGATTTTCCTGCCATAGCTTTAACGATAAAGAACTGGTTACCTACCCAAAGGTTCCCATTACACGCGTGGACACATGGGTATGCAACTCCAAATCCTGTGCTAGCTTCGCAAGCCCAAAATCTGCAACCTGTTTCATATACAACACAATACTACCATTAGTATCATTTTCAGTGTTAAGTGTATATTTCTTACTTTCGTTAGTTGAGGTTCAATTATAAGAAAAAATTAGCACGAGATATCTTCTAGACTATTAGAATTGTACGAAGGAATCAGCGTACCCGTGCTTCAAAGTTTTTATCCAAGAGAATGTTTGATGACTTGATATCTCGGTGAATAATGCGGGGTTGACCTGATAAACACAAAACCATAACTTTTTCATTAGGTTCTTAACAAAAATTGAACACGTAAATAACAAGGCTATATCTTACAGTCTTCATGAAGATATGCAAGCCCGCGAGCAGAACCAGCAGCAACTCTGATTCGGGTAGCCCAATCCATGACTGAACTGCCTTCACTTGGCAAGAACATCAAATTAAGAAATCAGATATACTTTTACATTTAAGCGGAAATCTTAATTTGGTAAGAAGGATCATATTTGCAGTATTGTGAACATGTATGGCAAGTTGATCAAAATTCATCATTTTTAACAAGTGACCGGGTAATAGGATAACTTAAATATTGTACTGTATCCCAGTTCTAGTTTGCGATTTATGTAAGCGAAGGCAAGAAAACAACTGAGTATACACGGAGTTGCAAGTTTCTATTGCTATGAACACTATATTACCGTGAAGATGATAGTGCAGTGTGTCGTTGGGCAAGTAATCATACACGAGCAGCCTTTGATGTTCAGAGATGCAGTAACCAACAAGAGATACCAAATGCCGGTGATGTATTCGGCTAATGATTTCAACTTCTGCTCTGAATTCACGCTCTCCTTGTCCACTGCCAGCTTTTAACTGTTTAACAGCTACTTGTCTTTCGTCTGCCAGAACTCCTTTATAGACATAACCAAATCCACCTTCCCCGAGTAGATTATCTTCCGAGAACCCATTTGTAGCTTCTGATAGTTCTTCATAGGTAAACCATGATCTTGACATGCCTATACCCCCATCTGCTGAGTACATGTAATTGTTTGCTGAAGCATTTCCAGCTAGAGGAGCTGAATACTTGGGCCCAAGAAAAGATGAATCTGTTTATAGTTATAGAAACATGAGAAAGGAACGCGAATCATTTAAATGAGTCAAGAAACACAATCTAATATCACCTGAATTCTGTGAAGACGCAAAAGGTGAGGGCACTGCATAGTTCAAACTAAGGCTTCTGTCCTTTTTTCTTCGCCTGTTGGTAAACCATACAGCCAGAACCACAACAGTGAGTGCCAGAAATCCCACAACACCACCTATTACAGCTACACCTCCTCCTTTGAGACCACCTGAATTCCCTGATGTTACATCAGTTATATTACTAGATTTAGTTGATGTTGCAGTGGGTTTTTCGATGGGCAAGGATGGTAGAGGTGCGGTAGGCGTGCTGCCATTGATAGAGGAATTGCGCAGGGGTGAGGGAGGAGATATCGAAGGCGGCAAGGATGGATTTGTAACAGGAGGAGGAGGAGATTGGGTGGAAGGTGGAGGGCTGGTAAGTGGAGGAGGAGAAAGTGCGGAACTATTTGGTGGGGGTGGCAATGGAAGTGGTGGATGAGAACTATTTGGTGGGGGGACTAGGGATGGAGGTGGAGGACTAGAGATAGGAACTGAAGGAGCTATGGCTGGTGGTGGAGAAGAGGGTACAATGGATGGAGGGGGAGGTGTTGGTGAAACAGCTGGAGGTGGTGCCACAGGAGGGGTAGGGGATTCCTTGGGTGGAGATGCTTTAGATGGTGGTGGAGGGGACTGGATTGGTGGGGGTGGTGAATCGACCGTGGGTGGTGGAGAAGCAGGGGAAGGTGGTGGAGGCAATGGCGGAGGCAATGGCGGAGACAAGGGAGGAGGCGACGATGAAGGCAATGGGGGTGGTGGTGAGGGAGTGGGTTGAGGCAAAGGTGGAGGCAATGGGGGTGGAGCAGAAGGCGGCGTAGGCGATGGTGGTGGTTGTGGGGGAGGTGAAGAAGGTGGTTGGGGTGATGGTGGGGGCAACTGGGCCGGTGAAGAAGGTGGAGGGGATGAAGGGGGTGGGGCTGAAGGTGGCGGTGAAGAAGGCAATGCTGGCGGAGGCGAAGCCACAGCCGGAGGTGATTCTGGGGGCGACGGAGGACTGATAGAAAGCGGAGGTAGAGCTAAGGAACTAGGTGGCGGAGCAGAGGATGTAGAAGGTGGTGGAACTGAAGAATTTTTGGAGGAAGCTGGTGGCACTGCACCAGGAGAAGAATCTGGCGATGGTGATCTTGAAGCCATTTGCTCCACAAATCTAAAACAAGAAAAAAAAAAAAAAGTCTTCTTCTATTGAAATCTAGTTCAGCAACACCACACCTCCATTCAAATACTGCACATTAATCTTAAACACCACGTTCACAACCTTTTACTTTTGAAGCTAACAAGATAACCCTCATCAATCAGACAAAACCACCTCAAAAAACACCATATTTTATCTTGCTCAGATTCAAAATGTACCCAGAAACGCGCGAAAAAAAGACTTCAACTTTCTTAGCGAATCGATCAGTAATCCAGCATAGAAAAACGAGCAAAAGATTCAGATCAAAGATTTCAGAAAACAAGATTCAGACGCAAATGCATTGCAATCGAATCACAAGAAACCACAAGACTCAAAAAATCAAAGAAGGTCTCACCTCTCTGCAACAAAGTCAGAATCTTGAAATCCACCGAAACCTGTTTTCCCAATAAACTTCTTTCCAGGAAGATAAGATACAGGAGCTGCACCAAACCAAACGTGGGTGCCACTCAGTAATAGTGCCGAACACTTCGTCACAAAATAAGAGAAATCTTGGAAATTGTCCAACATGCAGAGCCTTCCATTGACTATCAACAACTTCTTCTTTCTTTTTCCTTTTCTTTTCTTTTTTAAAAACAAAAAAACAAGAAATTTACAGCTAATTAAAGAATTGTTCACGTGATTTAAGAATTGCATTAACGGGCATGGAGAAGCAAAGTCAAACTAACACCCATGAAGGCCATGTGTGTTCATTGCTCAATGGCTCGCTCTGTCACCAAAATTAAGAGTTCTTTATAGTTTATTAATAGCTAGTGTACACTGATTAGTCTTTAATGGGATCTACTAACCTCCGAAAACAGTTGAATCTTCCATGCCCATTGTTCAGATTTGCTCGCACGTTGCAAGAATCAATCAAATTATTATTTTTTTATTCTTTATTTTTGGGTCAGTTAATAAGTCTTTTTCTAAACTGCACGTAGATACTAATGAAATACAGAAATTAAAAAATTTGGAGTAGAAAATAAAAATAGGTAGATCTTAATTATGATATGTAGCAAATTATAATAAGTATGACATATAGAACAATATAAAATGAAATAAAATTTTAAAAATAGTTATCTATTTAAACGCGATATATAATAGAAAGTAACCAAGAGTATCAACCAAAAATTTACTAATGTTTAAACCATAATTTATTACACTACTAAAATAAACATAACGAGTTAACGACAACCTATGATCAAACTAAAATAATTATCACAACTGAATGATTAAAAAAAAAAAGACAAATTGATGTTAAAAAATAAAATACTACCAATAAAACTATTATTTATTTAAATAATATTTAACATTGACTTTCCTCTATATATTTTTTTTACCTATTTTCTAAGATTCTATATTGTGGATAATTATATTTATATAATTACCATGGATCTGTAAAGCGATATCAGTTATCATAAATTCATTGTGAATAATAAAATTTTAAATGATAAATAATATATAATAAATAATATAATACATGAAATAAATATCAAACTAGCTAGTTCAATCACTAATGAAATAATTCGAATAGTATTTATTTAATGTAAAATAAAATAATCAAAATGTATGGATGCATTGTTCATTACTTTGACCCTTAAATTAAAAGTTTTCTAAACCTTAAATTTCTTGTATAACGTTTAACATGAAAATTTCAGATATAATTCAAATAAATTTTTCATAAGCTATATTATCCAAATATGCTAATTATACAAAAATAATTGAATATAATCCCATAACTACTGGAACAAATTATTTCGTCACAAATACTTAAAATACAATCGATAAAATAAATAAACTTCCATAAAATAATGATTAATGTTCTTTAAGACTTATGCATGATTTATAATTTTAACCCATATGTTATATGTACGTATATATATAATACATTGAATTTTTATTTTTTTTAATATAATATTGATTAATCAATAATTTTTGGAAAATAAATTTTTAAAATATTATTTTTGAATACTCTTGACTCAATTTCTTTTTAGTGTAATTAATTACATGAATATATTGGTGACTCTCCCTAGCTATCATTTGCATGGGCTTAATTAAATAATTGAAGTGCAAGACAACACATGATTTCTTTTGTACGTATATAGCCAGATAGATATAGATTTCTGGAGAGGCATGCATATGCATTATTCAAATTTCTCATGCGTGCATTGTAACCTTAAAGTTATTTGGCTAGATGTTCTTGATCAGTACTGCTTCTTGAAATTTATGATTATGCGGATCATGTTTGTTTTAATTATTGTTTTTCAAGAAAATGTGGAAACATGCGATAGACAAAAGCCACTTTTTTCAAACATTGAAAGCCTCTGATTGTGGAGAAAAATTAGCTTTATCTCCTCCCCACGAGACAAATTAACTTTTCCTTCCCTTTTGACAAATTAAGTTACAGTCCAATTTTCAGGCCCTTTTTGGAGATTATAGTTTGACATAGAACAAGAAAGTGAATGCTTTCAGAATGCTAGCTAACACATGCATTGAATGTGTAATACGCCCTCTTACTGTTGTGAATATCGGCATCTTCCATAACCTGAAAACCAACATAACATATATAGATCTGAGAATTTAAAGCAATCTAATTAAGCACAAGATAATCAAGAATTTTACAAGGGACAAATGTGTAGTAAAGTAGGAATGTGTAAAGAAACGTACTTGGATCACTGAACGTAACAAGACCAGTTCCTTTGAAGTCACAGTTCCAATAGTTCCTTCCATGCATCTGATAGTATGCATTCATGGCATATGAAGCGTGTGCGTGTATCTTATCCGGTCCCAAACAATCTCCATTTTCATGAATCTCCCTGCAATCCACACCACCAGGTCCGCAGCAGAAGTCCAGGACTGCCTGAATCACTTTCTCATCTGCGTGTGGTTTCGCCACGCACCAAACAGAAGGGCCCCTAGTTCTCGCCGCCACCGATGTTTTCTCCCCGAACTCTAGTCTATCCCCGGAACAAAACTGGCAGCTCAGATCCAGCTCGTAAACTTTAGAACCTTGGGCGTTGAAAACCCCGAAATTCCTTTCGCTCGCACCTCCTTGTTTCTTGTTCTCGTTGAACAGAGAGAAAACGAAAATGTCTATGCTTTCATTTGGCTTCATGGGGGTCCCTTTGTTTGCTTGTGCCCGTTCGATCAATCTTGTGTTGTAAGTCTTTGCGTTTTCAGGTGTCGCCGCCGTCTCTCCGGCTTCGCCTTTCGACGGCCAACCGGACTCGGAAACGACGATCTTGATCGAACGGTTGCCGAATCCTAATGAAGAAATGGCTGATCGAACGCTGTCGATTTGTGCATCCAACATGTTGGTGTACACGTACCCCTTGGGATCTTGTACGTTGGTGACATTGCCTAGTAACGCATACTCTAGACTGATTGTTTTAGGATTGTCACGATATGCGAAATAAGGGTATGCATTCACCATGAAAGGTGCGCCGGTGTCTGCCAAGAATCCAACGATAGATGTCATGGCAGGGAGGAGCATGGCGGCGAAAGCGGAGGCGGATGGAGGAAAGGAGGAAGCAAGAACAGCCATGCTGTGCGGTGTGGTGACCTTGATTTTCCGGTCCAGGCCACGAGCGAGCAAAACAGAGTGCAGGTTCTGCATGGCTTGGAACAGAGCCTTCTGATCGAGATTTTCGTCTGCGGTTAAGTACTCGTTTCCTATGTTGATGGCTACTATGGAGGTGGCCGGAATGAAGGGGGCGACACGGCTGGTGAACCACTCATCGGCAGCATGAGGGTCGGAGCTCAAGTTGGCCACGTGCGAGTTTTCGACCGCCACGATGAGGTCTATGCCAGTGTTTGAGAAAGCTTCGAGGATTTCATTGTTGGTGTCATAAATCTTGACCTTGTTAACGAGGGTGGACTGAAGCAGCTGAGCCACCCGCTTCGGCGGCGGGAGGTTGTCTCCGACCGTGCCGTAGTTGATGCCCACGGCCGAAACTTGCGGCGGTGGGCTGAGTTGGAGGAGAAAAGGGAAGAGAAATACAAGGAGATTTGCAAGGGACATTGCCATTGGTTTTTTGCGTGATTTTCTTTGAGAGTGAGTGAACATATCTTTCTAGTTGCTACTACATGTGCTAGATATTCAGGTTTTTTTAAATTCTAAATGTTGAAATATAAAATACTTAATTTTGGGGAGGGATTTAGGAAACGAGTCCCACTCTCAAATTTGAATAAGCCCTTTTGTGCTGGATTGCAATTATTGTATGTCCATTCTTTTGACTAATTGCCATTTTTCCTGAGATTCATGAGGAATGTTGCTGCAGACCACATACAATATTTCTCTGTTACATACATGATCAAACTAACTAGCTAATCTAATTGGTTTGAAACAGTATCTTTTCATTCTTGCAATTTTAATCATTTTTCATACAAAATATTGATGTGCCATGATCGTATCTGAGGGAAAAAAAAAAAAAAAAGAGACTAAAATAAATACATAATTTCATTTATAAATGAAAAGAATAATAAAATAAATACAACTCTCAAGCAGAATCAAACAAGCGATTCAATGAAACCTTTTTTGGCGCTTAAGAAGTTTTTCGCTGTATGATCTCCGGGCTTCTGTCTTCAACAGGTGAAACAAAAAATCGGCCCAAGAATCAATGGGCCCAGGCAAGCACCAATGGACACAATCATTGTACATAGTCACATTCTCATTGGGCCAATGCCCATATCTGCTCGGGTGCCCATCGGGCCTCAACAACATGGCCTGCGTCGTGTCCAGCCACCTGAATCTCTTCCTCCGCACCTTCTCCGCCGCCCGGAACTCCCCCAATTGGATCATGTACAGATCCAAATTCAACCCCTCCAGCATCGTCTCGTTGCTCCGTAACGGCCGCCGCCTCACGCAGTTCCCGCCGGCGTTCCACATCCCGCCCTCGAAATGCGAAGGCGCGTAGGTTCGTAAGAACGTGACTCCTCTGAAATTCTCCCTCCCGTTGATGGCTCTAAACGCCGTACGGAAGGCGCGGCGGTACCCGAAGGTCATCGGGAGGTCGGTGACGTTGGGGAGCTGGCAGTAGCGGCAGCCGACGATGCGGCGGTTCTCGTAGTAGAAGGCGGTGCGGCTGAACCAGTGGCCGGCGTTGAGGATGAGGTAATCGAAACCGTCGATCTGCGTGGTCCATGCCTCATCGAACTCGTCGAGGTAGAGGTTGAAGAGACCGGTGTGGGTGGGCCCGTCGGGATCCCGGTCCTCGTACCGGACCAGAAATGGAGTCCACAAGTAGGCTAAGGTGAAGTTGTATGTCACGTATTTCCATCGTTTGAAATGCTCGTCTTCCGAGGGGGAGACGTCGATTGGGTATTCCACCTGAAATTGAACTCACAAGTTATCGAGTATTATATTCTCTCCATTCAAATTGACTCATACGAACAAAATGGTGGCAGAATATTTTATCTCATATAAAAAAACGTAGATATAGACAAAGAATTAGTGTAACGTTTCAGCATTGTCGGGCCGGGACATGCTCTGTTCGAATTCACTGATGTAGTCGGAATTCTTTACGTATGTCACACCAAATTTGGGTAAATAATTATTAAATAAATGGTTAATTATTTGTGATATAGAATTAATTTACAAGTCAAAAAAAAAAGACGGTGCATATGTAGATCTAGAAATTGGCTCATTTTATACTATATCGGATTAATTTCACCCGATACAACATCCATCGTTCATGAGTCCGAACCCCATACAATTTTATGTGTGGGATCCTACCCCTGTATATGAACTCAGACCATGAACGACCCAAATCCACCGGGTGAATTGAAATTCACCCTTCAATTCACCCGGTGGAGGTGGAGCCAAGCATCACCCCTAGAAATTGATGAGGATCGGGATCCATGTTCAGTTGCTCCAATTCCCGATATTGGATTCCCAATGTATCTGTCATTTGTCAAGTTCAATTATTATTTTAGCAAAAAAAAACTTTTATTATTTTTTTTTGTCAGGATAATGAACGAGACACCATCGATAAATCACTGTTTAGAGAATATAATGGTTCATTTTTTATTTTATTTTTTTATGTATAAGCACATAATGTTTAGTTTGCATCAAGATTGTTCCTACCCTTTCATGAAATAAGATGTGGATTGGATTTAATCATATGCAGGATAAGAGAATTACGTACACTATGAAACACACTTATTAATGTTTCTTTTATACATTTTTAACGATTAGATTGGATCGATATATCTTATGAGTGCATTCAAAGACTATGACCATAGTAAATTACGTGATATGCAAGCATAAAGCTCATAAAGGTATAAATACGTAATCTAGAAAGTATATGGTTGTGAAATTTTAGAAAAATATGAGTTTATGAATCTATTTTTTTAAGTTGTTATATATCTTTTAAGTTTTTTCAAGTGATGCAAGCATAAAGCTCATACTTACACAATTTATAATTATCACGTAAAATTAATTAATTACTAACCATTTTAGTAGTTTCCGCAATTAGAATAGTATTTATATATATTTATAAAGATTTGTTTAATAAAGTACTTTTAATAAGTACAATCAATTATGTATCCTAGTTGGCGGGCCCGGGCTCACACTTTCTAAAGTACTCTATTTGGACATTAGAACTGGAGCTCAATTTCCTAATTATTAAAAAATAAAATAAAATAAAAAAGACTTAAATTTACAAATATATTCGTATGATTCAAACTTAATGATCAAATCTACTGAAAAAAACTTCAAATTTATACGATTTGGACTGTCTTTCAAATTTTTGATCAAATTTTACAATATTTGTATTAAAAAAATTATAAATGTGTTACAACTATCAAACAATACTTCATGGCTTTTGGATCTGGTGTTTTTAATTTGTGCAAGCCAGATGATCCAAATTCCACCTGAACATGCATTGGATCCAAAATATTTCAAGTATGTTCCAGCTCTAGCTACTTGAATTTAGTAATTTCAAATGCGAATCAAATCATATATATTCAAATAAACATATGTGAGATGATTCGATTATTAATTGTTACTTGACAACTTTGTTTTACAAGAGGGAGGACAAATAGAACCCACTCATTTTCTGGGTCACACCACACTCTTCTTTAGTTGAAATTTCTCATCCTTGTATATATCAATCTTATCTATAAAATTAATGATATGGAGGAATAATATATTTAATGATTTCCACCCTTTTTGTTCCATTTTTTTTTAAAAAAAACGAAAGATTCTTGTAATTTTTGTATTCTAGCTAGGCTATATATATAGTGTAGTTGTTACTGGTGTTGTTGATAACTGGATGTGCAATATGTTTCTAATAATAATTTACCTAATCGTTAATACAAATAATTGAGCTCGTGATTGGATTTTTGAAAATATATAGTACCACTTTAGGTAACCTACTATTATTTTTCTTTTCCAATAATATCATCTAACCTCGTCTACTGTCTTCAATTTCAAATATTTAATAAACCACTTTATGGGCAATTAATTATTATTGATGTGGATGGTAACTACTAGACTAGTACTACATATACTATTCCATTGTGGAAATAAAAATATTGAATAAATCAATATGAAAAATGATAGCTAGGAATCCCAGGGAGAAAAAATTGTAAAAATAAATTAAAGATTAAGACAATGTTTGAGATTACTTCCAATAAACGTGAAAGGAAATTAAAAACTCGAGAATTAATGCTTCCTAAAAACATTTTCAAAACACCAACTTAAACATACCCGGGACAAGAGGCATATCATGGATTGCATTTGGTTCCTCCCCACAGAATCTCCAACAAAAGCCAGTGACTTATCCCGGACCATATCCAGAAACTGAAACGGGTTCAATACGGGCAAATCGCACCCGTCGGGTTTCCACCTCCACTGCATGAATCCGGCATCTGGCCTCCCATACTTCATGCAGTTCTGATGCTCATGGATCGCCCAACACGTCTTATTCGTGTAATATGGAGCATTCGGATTCGGAATCCATTCTCCGGTGAAGATATCGCACTTCTCTTGATTATCGGTTGTCTTGATATCCTCTGCATGGTGGTGTGGTGGGATGATTTCAGCTGAATTCTTGCGTGGTACTGAAGGATATCTCGGTGTCACGGGATAATTCAGGCGGATAACTGTGAGGAGTATCAATGCGGCGGATATCGCGATACCGAAATTTTTTATTTTTTGAGTATGGGTTTGGTTTTTCCTGAAGTGAAGCTCCATATTCTTGGAGCTTCAGTACTGATCTGTCGATGATGAATTAAGGGGTTGTTTGGAAATGTTTTGAGGAAGAAGGATTGCTCGTGTATTATAAGGTTTCGTTTCGACATTAGTTGGCAATGTGATATTATATATGTGGTGTGTGTGTGTGTGTGAATTAGTTATTGGTTTTGGTAAGAATATTGACCATTGTCTTCCTTTGGATTCAAATGGAGCGTGAATAGAAAAGTAAATTAAAATTTAACTAAAACCACAAATTTTATATTAAGAACATATATTCATGTATCGCAAAAACTTCTAAATGTGCGGGTCAATTTTATAACATCGGTCTTCTGCTTGAACCTACTCTTTGCATATTATATATGTTAGTATGAAATCTCTTATTTGGACAAAGTGTAGCACACTTTAGAACAACAAGTAGAATAGAAGACTTCTTCATATAGTCGATGGTTTATATTTTATAGTTTATTTGACATCAAAATCTCAAATTTAAAACGATATATTAGGTCCGAAATCAAATTAAAAATAATAACAACGAACTAGCTACTCCCCCAACACAAAAAATAAATTATAGAAAATTTGAAATTTAGGAGCAAGGCCTCGTCCATAATGGAAAATAACAAAATAGTTTTTCTAAAGAAAAAAAATTGGTTTTAAATTGTTAACATCTTAAATACCAATTCTTAATTTATTGTTCTCAAAAGAAAAAAGAAATTCACTAGCGTGAAGGAAATACAAATTAATAAGTAAAGCATTTATAATTCAAGCTAGGTGTGACTCACACCGTGTGAGGATATACTTGCAAGATTTTATGAAAGGAGTTGATATTTACACTTCATTTTTTGTTATTTATACTCCATTTGTGAGCAAATTAGACACATATTTTATACATGAAATGGAGTGTAGATAACACAAAGTGGAGTGTAAATATCAACTTCCTTTCATGAAGTATCACCCAATTAGTTAAGGTTAATTATATATATGGCTTCGAATTTATTGAATTTATTTACTTATTATTATTATTATTATTATTATTATTATTATTATTATTATTATTATTATTATTATTATTATTATTATTATTATCAACATTTCTTAATCAATAGTCACGATCGATCTGGCTTTATTATTAATATCAATGTAGAAACAGATATTTCATTAAAAAAATGACACTTTAGCTGCTAATTATAATTGGTTGGCAAGAACCGATTACTAATTAATACTAAAGATGATTAATTTTAGGAATGTTATGGTTTTAAATGATTATATATGCTATATACCACATTTAATAAAATCGAAAATTACGAGAGAGGATCTTAGACTTCTTATAATTAAAATTAAAGGGAAATTATAATTTTAATCATAAATATTTGTTTGTTTGCAATTTAATTAGTCCTCCATATCATTAAATTTTAGTCTTAATCGTATATTTTTTATTTTAATAATTTTAGTGCTTTTTTATGAGTACTAATATGACACTATACATACGTAACCTCGTGTCAATACTATTAGGGGTGCAATCGGACCGAATATAGACCCGTCCCGTAACCCTTCTCCCCGATTCTCGTCTCGATAAGAATCGAAAAATTATTTTTTTTTCCGATCCCGTACCCGATACTTTTTGAAACCTAAATATTCGGGATCCCGTCTGGTAGGGAGAGAATATCCCGATAATTTTTTCATGTTCAAAATTTTGTCCAAATTTTTTTTATTATTTTTAAAAAATACTATTTAAAATTTTATTTGTATAAATAAAAAATAAATGTTAAATTATAAACATATAATATTTAAAAAATAAGGATAACAGTTCAAAAAAATTTTCAAAAAACTAATTTTTTTTTTACTATTTTTAAATTTTTTTTTTATAAAAAAAACTATCTAAAAACTTATAAGAACCATATTTTCAACTAGAAACATATCAGTGCATATCAAAATTATTATATATGTTTATATTATTATTATTATTATTATTAAATTTGATTATTTTAAAACTCAAAATATTTTATGTAATAACTAATATCAATTAATTTTTTCACGAAATATTTTCATCTACAACCAAATTTAATAGCAAAATTTGTGATTAAAATATGAAAATCTTGTTTTTTTACATTTTTGTCGAAGTAGAATATCAAGTGTGCACCAAATAATTATTAATTGATAAAATTTTATGTACAAATTACATTCAAAATATGGGTTAAATATTAAATTTTGTTAAATAGATGAAGGGAAATTTACATCTCTTATTCTATATTTGTTATAATTATAAATATGAATTAATCAAATTATTAATTATTTTTTAAAAAATATATAGAAAAAAAATAAAATGTTATTTCGAGATTCTAATATTGAATCATTTCAACGATACATAATGATGTGAAATAAATCAATAATTAATCTTTATATAAGACGAAGCTCAATAAACATATAGCTCAAATGCCCAATATTAATAAAATTATTAATAAAATTTATTTAAAAAATTAATTTGGATTGGGTCGGGTCGGGTCGGGTCGGGAAGAGGATTTATTCTCGACCCCTCTCCCAATATTATTCGGGTAGGAATTTTTTGCGACGAGAATGAAATAAGATTCGAGAAGGATCGAGATTTTGATAAATATTTCCAGCCCTAAATACTATATAGATGTTACACAATAAAAATTACTATATTTATCCCAAAGAAAACTAAGATAGCAGAGATAATATAAAGAACCAAAACTGGAGAGAGAAAAATATAGAGGTCCAAATGAAATTTTGTTACTAATTCTAAAGATGCATAAATTTTGAATTTTTGAGTCATGAAAAAGAATATCGCTAATTACAATCAAATTAGAATGCATTACTACATGATATAATTTTGTACATATAGAGATGGATTACTTTTCGCACGCCGTATTCATATGGGTGGGTAACATGTAACATCCTTTTAAATGATAATTATGAAATCAATAGATAATCCAGCTGTTTAGGCCATGCATGCATGAATGGGCAGCTGGATTATTCAGCTAAACGTGACATTTAATAATTTTAAAATTTGATGTTTGATTTGATGTCCCTTTCTGTGTGAGATTTAACGCCCCTTGTTTAATTATTTATTAATATGTGTCAGTTAAGCTTTATATTTCATTTAACCATATCATTTAATCATGAATATGGCATGTAACTCAAAAAAAAAAATTGATATGTAATATCTACATATAATTGTACATTCGAAAACAGAATAGGGTTTATTTCGTGTCACAAACAGTGGTGCTTGTGGATGTAATATATATCAATTTTAATATATACTAAGTATTTATCGTTTTACCAAAAAATATAATTGATTACTATATATGCATTATCTCAAATACCACATTTTGATTGTTCCTGAGCATAGCACTCGAACACGAACCCCCTCTCAACCTTTTTCAACTAAAAATAATAATAATCAACTCCTTTCAAAAAAAAGTAGTTATGTATCTTGTAAGACGAATCAAATTTGCTTATATTTATAACAAAAATAATATTTTTGGTATGAAAGATAATATTTTCATGAGTGATTCAAATAAGAAACACATCTCACAATATTAACTCGTGAGATAGTCTTATTGAAGTTTTTGTGCAAAATAAATGAGAATTAAACACATAATCTTAAGTCTTATACCGGTTATAAAAATGATGAATTGTTTCTTTTAACCTAAGCTATAGTTTAAGGTAATTATATACAACTCAAATATTTTAAAGCATATTACCACCTATGCAATATTCCGGCCCTTTTTCAAATCTTCCCTGTCGTGTCAATTAATATGTAGATTTACAAGCAATATCAAAAAGTAAAATGCAGCTAAGAATATATTTTTGTGATGGACAAACATCACTCTAGCTAGTTTTTAATGAAAAATATAATCGAGTTATTCCATATATATATATGTTGGACTATATGTTCGTATATTATGAATATTTCTAGATAGAGGAGCTCTTTCGATAAAAAAAAAAAAATTATTAATTTTATTGAAAAATTATATGTATATGTAGAGCTAATTTAACAAAATGCTTAAAAGCAACTTCGTATTATAAAACATAAGTTTTGTTTACCGGCCCCTGTTTTAAATTTTTCTTAAAAAGGGTGGGTGGATTTGTTTGTTAATATTGGATCCAAATTCCAAAATATTATAATTTATAGTAAAACTACTTTAAAATAATTTTAATTTTAGTTTTTTAAAACAAAACTTCAATTCTAAATTGGGCATCTCTTGAATTTTTTGAAATTTCATCCCTTCATAATAATCATTTGTATGGAAATTGATGGGCCAATAACCCATTTATGGAATAATTATGGGCTGTAGAATGGGCTTGATAAAATTAACCCAAATATACACAGTCTTATTGTTAGGACTTTGCTTCATCTACCATCATCATATATAGAGATGTTAAAACGGACCGACTTACAGAAAATCCGTAATCCATTAAAATCCATAAGTTGGTTGGGGCGGGCTAGCTTACCATTTGAACATGTTGAAAAATTAGTAACACACTTGTCTATTTGACGATGTGGGCGAGTCGGCTCATAAATTTTCAGTTATAGTTGACGGGTTGGCCTGCAACCCACCACTTTACAGAGTGGCGCGGGTTGAAAAATTATCAAGTCAGCATACCATTTAGCAGGATGGAGAGAGCCAACATAACGGATTTAACCACTTTAACATCTCTAATCATATACCCAATGAAATAAAATAAAAAATTCTGAAATTAAAATTTATTTCTCGATAAAAAAATTTTGATGAGATAATATTTTTTTTTTTATGTGTAAGAGGGACAAGTCAACATTAATTGTTGATTTTAAATTTTAATTTTTCATGAGTTAATGTATATCCATATTTTTAGGATGACATTGACATCAAAATTTTAAGTTTAGGTCTATATCTCAAGTTCAAAATCTAATTATATATGTATATGTATTATATTCATGAATTAATATATATCCATATTTTTAGGATGACATTGACATCAAAATTTCAAGTTTATGTATTCAAAGTGGGAGATTTAATTAATTTTATAGAGTTTGGTGGAGTTTAGATGTCAATAGATATTCAATCTACACTTTTATAAACTCTACAAAAATTTAGAGGTATTCAAAATAGACTTTCGTGGAGTTTTTTAAAAGTCATGTGGTATTCAACAGTGACTTTTATAAATTTCATAAAATTCTAGAGGTATTCAAATTTTCAATGGATTTTTAATGACTCCATGAAAGTCATTGAAGTACAAACATAAAAGGGAAAATACTTTTTTTGGTCCATTAAATTGTCCATGTTTTGGTTTTGGTCCATTAACTTTTTCGATTGGGTTATGGTACGCTAACTTTTTATTTTCTGTGATTTTTGGTCCAACTGCATATGTGTCATCTTCTGATTGGTCCACGTCATCATTTTGGACCAATCAAAAGATGACACGTATGCAGTTGGACCAAAAATCACAGAAAATGAAAAGTTAGTGTACCAAAAACCACATCGAAAAAGTTAATAGACCAAAACCAAAATATGGACAAGTTAATGGACCAAAAAAATTATTTTTCCAACATAAAAACATAATGTACAATGCTAAAATGTCAAGATTTGTCTTTGAAAATTCTCTCTCCTCTTTCAAATTATATTTCTACATATTTCTATCTTTTCTATTTCAAATAACATTTCTATAAACACATTTTCTCTTCAAAATTTTTTAGTTTTTAGCCGATTTAAAAAATATTTCTAAATTTTTTATTAATTAATTTTTATAATTTGAAATTCAAGAATTTTTAAAAAAGGCCAAAATTTCAATTTTTTGAATTTTGTCGGTCGGAATTTTGGAATTAAATTTTTTCTATTTTAATACATAAATTATACAAATAATTTTAATATTAATGACATTAAAAGATACGACATAAAACTAAATATATTATGATAGGTAAATATATAATTTTTGCCATCATACTATAATTTTAAAACTTTTGTATTTGTTTATAGATATTTGACTATCGATATTTTCAATGTCGTTCAAGTTATAAAATCTATTAAACATATTTTTATGAAAGTCTGCAAAAAACTCTGCAGAAATCCATGGAATTATGTTTACAATTCTATGACATTGTATAAAAATTAATAAAAATCTGTCAACTCCACAAAAATCTGTCATTTTAAGAAATCACAAATACGACTCTGATCGAATATTACGTACAACAATCTAAATTTTACAAATTGGAAAAATAAATGTGTAAATTGAAAGTGGACGAGAAGAAGTATGTAAATTAGTATTATTGTTTTGAAGATGAGATATGCAAAATTTGAGAGCTTGAATATTTGCAAAACATTTCACTACAAGAAAATAATCAACTTAGCCATGGTTTTTTAAAAATTGTGGCTAAATTAAAATCGTGGCTAAATTATCCACGGTTTTTATTATACCGTGGCTATTTAACTACAATTTCTTAAAATCATACCTAATTTAGCCAAAGTTTTTATTACACCGTGGCTATTTAACCACAGTTTTTTAAAATCATGGCTAAGTTAGCCACAGTTTTTATTACACCATGACTATTTATTTAACCACGGTTTTTTAAAATCGTGGCTAATTTAACCACGGTTTTTTGAAAATCGTGATGTAATTAGCCATAATTTAAGAAAAATTATGGTTAACGTAGCCACGGTTTATAAACCATGTCTAATTTAACCATATTTAGATATATACAAATTAAAGAATATTCCATGATTTAAATAATATACAAATTAGACATATACACTTAATTATATATTAAAATTAGTTTTTTTCAATTTTGTTATTCCATATAAAAATCATATTTATTTTTAAAATAATTATATTATTTTGTAACTATGTATATATATCTGTGTGTGATCCAGATCTACCCTTGATTTTTCGCATAATAGTCATCTTTACTTTTAAAATAATTATATTAATATAAATAGAATATTGATATTTACACTCCAATTATTTATTTGCAATTAATCCATTATTTAATTTGTTAATAAATATTAGTTATATATATATATGTATTTAAATTTATAAATGAAATATAAAATTAATATAATTATTAACTTTGTTATTATCGCTCGAGCGCGAACGAACTTATTTAAAATATTAAATAATATTTTTAAATAAAGGATAAAAATTAAAAATTAAAAATAAAATAAGAAGGGAAAAAAGACAACATGGTCGAAGGTCATTTGATTCTTCTCTACTAACCCAAAATATCCGATAATTTGACATAATTAGAATAATTTTTTAGAAGTTATATTAAAATTTATATTTATGCCAAATAAATTACAAAAATTTGATAAAAATATATATTGTCGAATATCAAGATTTGGATGATATAACATCATTAACGTATATATATATATTATCATAAATATTTAATTTTTTGTATATTATTCAAAACTTTTTATTTAAATGACTATTTTAGTAATGATTTCTTTAAAATCGTAGCAAAAATAGCAACGATTTTAAAAACCGTGGCTATTTAAACTAATATTTTTTTAAAACTTTAAACTAATATTTATAAATATATATATATAAATACACATAACACAAGTTTATGATATACACGACACTCTGTCCTCTCAATCTCATCTCAACCACCCCTATGTTTCTTTTCTTCTTCTTTTTTAAAATTTTTTTCGTCACTTTAATTGCTCGTATCTTCTTTGTTTGTGGTCGGTTTTGAAAATAAATATAGTTTTCCTAAAAAAAAGAAAATAAATATAGATTCGAAATTTTTGCGACGAGATCTAGCTACTGATATCCATTTTGCAAGGTTTTCTCACGTCATCCGAAACTCGATTCTGTCAGCCGTTTCCTGTAGTCGCTGTTCGCCGTCGCAAACCGCTCTTCAGTATAGTAAAAAGTTATTTAGGTTTTCTTAAACTTGTTTCGAAGTTTTAGAGCTATAATTCGAATCTAGGGTTTCAAATTTTGGGAATTTTGATTATATTGACTTTCGATAATCTAGGGTTTCAAATTTTGGAAATTCCAAAATTATTAAGTTAGGTAATTCGAATTTTAGAGTTGTTTGAACCGTTATTTAAATGTTTTGATGCGTTAGAATTGAAATATATAAATTTCAGTGAGCTCAAATCCAAACATGCATGGTGTAATGAAATTAAAATATAACAAAATTTTACCTCGGTTGCTTACCCTCAAAGAAATGTAGGTAGAGGTCACAACAGATCCTTGGTGCAGTTCGATCACTCATCTTATAATTGCTCCAAGTCAAGCACGCTTAACTTTGGAGTTTTTATATGATGAGCTCCCCCAAAAAGATGCATCTTCTTCATATGAATAATACATATGAAATCTTTAAACATCTCCTCAACTATGTAGTCTCATACCTACACAGTCTCAAAATCTCTCTCATTCCGGCACGAGATCGGTTTATTTATGTCTTCATCCGCCTAGAAGCCTACCAGAAGTCGCTCATTGTTCGTGCAATCTCTTGGCACCGGCGATCACTCCCAGCCTCCTCAGCCCCGGACGTCACAAACAGTGGAACAGTTTGAAAAACAGAGTATGCAACTAAAAGTTTGTTTCTCAGCAATCAGATCAGAACACTGGAACAATTTGTTTTACTCAGAAACGCCATCCATCCTTGTGAGCAGATACTTCACTTGAACCTCCTTGGTGAGAGGCATTATCCACTCGCCAAAGAGGTTGCTTACCATTCTCGTAACTTTACCGGGCATTTCTCCTTGCTCGTACTTCTGAGCTTTAGCCACCACCCTTTGTTTAACTTTCTCTTCAACTTTTGGATACGTGAGCAAATCTAACACTTTGTCCTGGTCCTGCAACAAGTTTAAAACCAAAACAATCGTTCTTATTATCTTTGTACTATAGTCATATTCCAAATGTTATTTTTTCTCTTTTACCTTTGTTAATATGTCAGTTTTGTACATGTCGGGTGAGGCTCAAAATTCGACTCTGCAACAAACAAACCTAGATGGATCCTCTCCGAGATAACCTGCAAGTGCATAATAGAAAGGTTATAAAAGTGGTGAGGCTCTGCATGTGCCAGTTAGCACAATTAGAAACTCGTATTCGCAAATAAAAAATGAAACTAAGTTCATGGCTTTGTTTTTACAGAAACAGAAGTATATCAGCTTGTTAGTAATTGCAAATTGCATACATACCTGCAAACCACGTACATCATAATATGCAGTCTCCACAACATCTGCAACACCTCTCTCCATAGTTAAACTAGGGGGAAGATTTCAGCGGTACATCTCCCAAATTTGGGAGTTGATATTAACATCGTCAGCCCCCGCATGTAGAAACTGTAGGAGTTCAAAAAATTTAGAATTAATAAAGCAGTACGAAAGTTAAGAGAAAAATTAAAAATAAAAAATCAACAGTTTACCCTTGGTGACGGGTACGCCATATGCCAAAATAAGTTCAAAGGAAAGAATGGACGTTTGGCCTCATTCGCAAATGCGCCAAACTACATTTAGAACACTCACAAACTCAATTTGACTGCCAAAATGTTGCAAAATACTTCAACTAACTTACCCTAGCATGAGACCTCTCTGAGTCCCTCATCAAGTGCTGGGTCACATTAAGACCATCCGACGTATCATATAATCGGGCATCATAACCTAGGTGGGATCTCTCAACCAACCTAATGATAATCTTGTCCTCTAGTTACATCAAATGATTTTTAACCCTTTCCAAAGTAGAGTCATGAGACTCAAATATCCTAGGGAACAACAAGAAAATCAAACAGATAAAATAATCACAAAGAAAGTTGAAAACAACTAACCAATAGAACATGTGCACACCAAGTATTACCAGTAATAACAACAAAGAATATGAATCATAGACAAAATTAACAAGATAAAATTCGTTGATTTGTTTGTTTCATATTTTCCATCACTTTTATTTTTCTATTATTAGAGTTAGTGATTTTTTACCATACAACTCGAACTAGAATATTCATTTTCCATATATTCTCATTTCAAGGCGAGTGATTTGCCGGTGACTCAAGTCTTTGAAGGTATTAGTTGGTAGCCAAACAAGTCAATTTGTACCGCTGGATATATGGTAGAAACCTTATCGGATAAATTGATCTATTGAAGAGGCACCCTGACACTAGAGAGGTACAAGCAGCACTATTTTCAAAGAACAAAAGAATAAATTTGAAGGAAAACAAGATACACGCCCTGATATCTTGAATGTTAGAGGAAAATCAGAGAAACATGATTTTAAAACTCAGAAGGCAGATCCAACTCATCCAAGTCAAAAAGATAGAAGTAAGTGTTTTGTTTGAAAAAAAGCAAAGGGCGAGGTGAGTATTCTGAAAATCTCCACACATGATAATCGAGCATATGCATGGTTACTAAAGCATTTCTTGGACCAAAGTTGCCCACTGCCTGGAACTACTGAACTGGGAAGGATCAAAACAAAAGTCTTGTTTCTTCCTTCCAAAAGGTTTCTACTCCTGAATTCCAAAACAGGTTGCGAACACTGTTGAATCTTTGAATTTGAAATCTTTCTTTTAACAGAGAGTTTCAATTCATGCTAGCTTTTTATTTTTCATATATTCACTCTATTTCGGTTTACACACTTGTACTAACTATACTGTCTATCAAAGAGTATATTGCATAACCACCTATTAACAAAGGTAATAGAATACTATAAGATGCGATATGTACCCGGAGGAACCACAGTAAACTGGAAGCCATGCCGTTCGGACCCGCCTTTAATAAATATTATTTTTAAAAAAAAAAGAAAAAGAAAAGAAAGAAACAACAGAGATCACTGAGATTTAAGGGCAAAATAAACACCACATTTGTACAAGAGTTCCCGGAAAGACAGGCTTGTGAAAACAATATAAATCAAATGGAAAAAAGAAGAAGACGAAGAATCACGAGCAAGAAATTAAATCATCAACCTCAAGAACTCTTACCTAGGGCTGGAAAAAAACCGAAATTCGGTATACCATACATACCATACCGAAATATGCTGAATATGCCGATATTAAAGGGATACCGTACATACCATACCCTTTGATATTTATTGAAAATGTTTTGGACCCAAGAAACAAGCTTCAGATGATCAAAGTCAGCATAAAAAATTTGGAGGTACTCCTACAAAGATCCAAAAGTTCATTGATAAGATCAAACAAAACTTGGTTATTTTGGGGATGGAGTGCAAGGGAATACATGATGTCTTGAATGTTGAGAATCAAAGTATGCAAATAGAGTGTGATGGTGGAGATGGAGGTACTAGTGTTGGAAAACTGGCGTTCAGATCAATCACGATTGATACCCGGTGCAGCGGAAGTTTAAAAATTTTATTATGGAACAATTCCATAGTGTGGGTATCAACCGTTCAACGATTAAATTATAAGTGTGTGTAAAAATTAAATAATGATTATTAAATTTTTACCTTCAATCTCGAAGCGAGATTATTGGACACCAACAGAATTAATCTGCTCTTGTTGTCTCTCCCTGGAACCGATGAACTCCTTCAATCAGGTCCACGAATGGGGTTTAAATCCCTCTGATAGATTGCACTAGAAAATCTATCAGAAGTTTTCTGCGAAGAGATTAAACGAATCTGATTCGTTATTCCTGACTGCAATTCAAAATCACAGACCGGAATTTCTCAGGCACAGAGAGGGAGGAGAGGTCGGCCGAATTGTTTGAGAGGAGGCTAGGGTCTTTTTCGAAAACTCTGTCTCAAAAATTATGACCTGTTGTATCTAATTTCTGTACTGCAATAACTTATTTATAATGCAGGCCACTAACACCTTAGGGTCCATTAGTCATAAGTTGAGGCCCGACAAGCAAAGCTCGCTCGTTCAGAAATTAATATAAAATTCATCGTGACTCCGATTGATGAACCGATTTCACCAATGTGCACAGAAACCATTTCTGCACATTTTAATGTCAAGATAAATTTTCCTGAATCCGAATTCAGTGGTTTCCAAAAATGTCCATCCCTATGTCATTTTAGGAAATCCTACTCCCTTAATCTTATTTAAGAAGTCCAACTTCTTAGTTCATTAAATTTAACTCTTTAAATTTAACTATCTCAACGGGGATTAAAACTCCATTACACTGTGTGACCCTCAATGGTTCAGGGATACAGCTAGCCGTGGGCTCACAACTCCTTGTGACTCAGAACAACACTTTCCGACTTGCCCAACGAATCATGGTAAAGCGCCTAGCAACATCGCCCCATGATTCCCTAGGTATCACTGATAGTGCCTACAAGAACCAGTAGATTTTGGTTAGCGTACAGTACGGTCCCTTCATCCATATATCCCGATCGAATCAACAACCATTGGTATATCGAGAGTCGCTCAAGATTCGATAACTATGCAATACATCTTGAAGATCAAATTAGTGACATCGCATGTGCTACTAAGAAACCATTTCTTAAATCACATCAAGTACTCTGGCCAGAGATTCGTCACACTAATATCTCCTCAGATCGCATAGGATATACACACTCGCAAGTATGTGGTGAATCCTTGACAACAATGCATCGACTCCTATATGTGTTGTAACTGTACCCAATCTCGACACCTGATGACCCCCTCAGAGTCGGTAAACGAGTCAAAGCACAGTACTAGCATATAGAGTCTCCATGATGTTTCAAGTAATAAGGACTAATGGTGTACAACCAAAACCGCGGACTATATCCACTCGATAAGTGATAACCACTTGGAAAGTCCGGATAGGGTAGTTCGATTATTCATCCTATGAATATTCATTTGCATGCTTCGAACATCTCCATGTTCCCTACCAATGAAACGTGGTACTCCGCATCGCAAATGCTAGTCTCAAACTCGAGCGATCCTTATCCTTATTATCGGACGGCTCAATCGACTAGGAACAGTTTAGAATATACAGTGACTATAAGATGTATTTCATGATAGACATCCCCATGTTCTACCACATCTTACATACACTATAGTATATTCAAGGTCTTTATCAAAACAACAATGGTATATCACAATATAACAATATGAAGTAATATAAAGTCATTGCCATTAATAAAAGTGTAAATAATATTAAACAAAAGATTGTTTATACAAAGAGTCATCAAAGCCCATAGCCACAAGTTGGCTCACTGGGCACCCACTCTTACAATCTCCCACTTGCCCTATAGCCAACTAGTCATACTACGTAGACCCATTGCTTCGCGATGTTTGTCAAACAATGGTCCTGGCAAGGGCTTAGTAAGCGGATCAGCGATTTTGTCTGCAGAGGCCACTCGTTCGACAGTGATGTCTCCTCTTTCCACAATCTCCCGGATGATGTGGTATTTCCTCAGTACGTGTTTGGATCTTTGATGAGACCTTGGTTCCTTTGCTTGAGCAACGGCACCCGTGTTGTCACAGTACACCGGGACTGGACCAACAAATTCAGGAATGACGCCCAACTCTTGGACGAAATTCCTCATCCAAACGGCCTCTTTAGCAGCAGCTGATGCTGCAATGTATTCAGCCTCAGTGGTAGAATCCGATGTGGTGTCCTGCTTGGAACTCTTCCAAGAGACAGCACCGCCATTGAGCATGAACACAAATCCAGAGGTTGACTTCGAGTCATCCACGTCACTTTGGAAGCTAGAGTCGGTATAGCCTTCCAATTTCAGTTCTCGTCCTCCATATACCATGAACATATTCTTAGTCCTTCGTAAGTACTTAAGAATGTCCTTCACGGCTTTCCAATGCATTTGACCGGGATTAGCTTGATATCTGCTCGTGACACTCAGAGCAAATGCTACATCCGGTCTGGTAGATATCATCCCATACATGATACTACCTATAGCTGACGCATATGGTACATGTGTCATATTCTCTATCTCTGCATCAGTCTTGGGACACATAGACTTGGATAGAGAAACTCCATGACACATGGGTAGATGTCCTCTCTTGGACCCATCCATTGAAAACCGTTTCAATATGGTATCGATGTAGGTTGATTGTGTGAGTCCTATCATTCTCTTAGATCTATCTCTATAGATCTGTATCCCAAGAATGTAGGATGCCTCACCCAAATCCTTCATCGAGAATCTACCTGATAACCATATCTTTGTTGACTGCAACATCCCTACATCATTCCCAATGAGTAGGATGTCATCAACATAAAGTACTAAGAATGTCACAGCATCCTTAACTACTTTCTTGTACACGCATGGTTCCTCCGGGTTCTTGATGAAACCAAAATCTTTTATTGTTTCATCAAATTTCTGGTTCCAACTTCTTGATGCTTGTTTTAGACCATAAATTGATCTCTGAAGCTTGTATACCTTATGCTCGCTTCCCATGGATGTGAACCCCTCAGGCTGCTTCATATAGATTTCTTCCTTAATGTCTCCATTAAGAAAAGCAGTCTTCACATCCATTTGCCATATCTCATAGTCATACCATGCAGCTATGGCAATAAGGATTCTTATGGACTTGAACATTGCAACTGGTGAAAAGGTTTCATCATAGTCAACTCCTTGTCTTTGAGTGTAACCTTTCGCCACCAATCGCGCCTTGTAGGTCAATACCTTACCATCAGGCCCAAGCTTTCTCTTGTAGATCCATTTACACCCTATTGGAACAATTCCATCAGGAGGATCTACTAAAGACCAGACTTGGTTTGTATGCATCGAATCCAATTCAGACTGCATAGCTTCAAGCCATAAATTTGAATCCGCATCAGAAATTGCTTCCTTGAAGTTTCTTGGATCACATCCAATGTCGGGTTCATCTTGATCCCCTTCAAGAAGAAGACCATATTGAACAGGAGGTCTAGAAGTCCTCTCGGATCTTCTAGGTTCAGGCGTTTCCAGCAATGGTTCCTGAGGTGTAGGATCGTTATTTTGTATTTCGGGTTCTTCTCGAACTTCTTCGAGTTCCATCATCTCGCCTTTCTTATCCAATAAGAACTCCTTCTCCAAGAAGGTGGCATTCCTAGAAACAAACACCTTTGTTTCAGCAGGATAATAGAAATAGTATCCGATTGAATTCTTCGGATACCCCACAAAATAACATAAGCTGGATCGACTATCCAACTTGTCTCCCACTGTCTGCTTCACGTAAGCAGGACATCCCCAAATCCTCAAGTACGAATACTTAGGAGCTTTGCCATTCCATAACTCGTATGGTGTTTTGTCCACTGCTTTAGTGTGGACGTTGTTCAACAACAATACCGCCGTTTCAAGCGCATAGCCCCAAAACGAAGGTGGAATCTCAGTGAAGCTCATCATGGATCGAACCATGTCCAACAAAGTTCGATTACGACGCTCCGATACACCATTAAGCTGTGGTGTCATAGGAGGAGTCCACTGAGAGAGAATCCCATTCTCTTTTAGATAGTCCAAGAACTCGGTACTTAAGTATTCTCCACCTCGATCCGATCGAAGTGCTTTAATACTTTTACCTAGCTTGTTTTCTACTTCAGCCTTGAATTATTTGAACTTTTCAAATGCTTCAGACTTATATTTCATTAAATATAAATACCCATACCTTGAATAATCATCAGTAAAGGTAATGAAGTAGGTGTGGCCATGTTGAGTCCCTACTCTAAATGGACCACAAACATCTGTATGGATCAAATCCAACAGATTCTGACTACACTCAGGTTTCCCCTTAAAAGGAGATTTAGTCATTTTTCCTTTCAGACAGGATTCACAAGTAGGTAGAGAGTTAATATCAGACATATCAAACATGCCCTCTCCCACTAGCTTGTTCATCCTCCTTGAGGAAATATGACCTAGCCTAGCGTGCCAAAGGTTTGCCGGGTTTTGACTATCGATTTTCCTTTTGTTTGTTGTCGCCGGTTTATCAACATAATTCACTGGAACGTCTTTTAATTTTAAGTTGTATAGATCGTTTTCAAGTTGTCCATTTCCAATCAAACATTCATTCTTGTAAATATTGCAAATCCCATTTACAAAATTGCAAGAATAACCATCTCTATCTAGCATAGAAACAGAAATAATGTTTTTAATTAAATCTGGAATAAATAAAACATCTCTTAAAAATAACTTAAAACCGTTCTGCAAAGTTAAACAAACATCTCCAACGGCCGTAGCTTCAACTCTGGAACCATTCCCGAGCCTCAGCTGGGTCTCACCCATTCTAAGCCTGCGACTTCTTGTCATCACCTGCAAATCATTGCAAATGTGAGATCCACATCCGGTATCCAATACCCAAGAAGTTGTATTAAGTGAAATGTTTATTTCAATATAGAACATACCCTTCGCAGTTCCCAACTGCTCTAGATATTCCTTGCAGTTGCGCTTCCAATGACCCGGCTTCTTACAGTAATGACAAACATCCTTGGATTTACCAATGTTTGAAGCCTTTGTCTTATGCTTCTTCTCGGGCTCGACTTTCTTGGGTGGGGCAGAACGTTTCTTACCCTTCATACTTGGCCCCTTCTTAGCAGAAGATGAGGAGCCCACCAAGAAAGCTGGCTTATCCTTCTTAAGTGTGGATTCATATGTAACGAGCATATTGACCATCTCTTCAAGGGTGGCCTCTATCTTGTTCATATTAAAATTTACCACAAATCCGTCAAACGAAGAAGGAAGAGACAGAAGCAGTAAATCCACATTGAGTTCATGCTCCAACACCAAATCTAGGGTCGCTAACTTCTGTATGAGACAAATCACTCGTACCCCATGATCACGGACCGAAGTCCCTTCACGCATGCGGCACGTCATCAGCTCCTTAACAGTAGCGAACCTTTCAGCCCTCGATTGAGCCCCAAAAAGTTCCTTGAGTTGAGCGTGAATGTCAGCAGCATTCACGGTGTCCTCAAATCGCCTCTGGAGTTCATCAGACATCGAGGCTCGCATATAGCATTTGTTCTTGATGTCATGGTCCCACCATGCATCAAGTTTGGCCAATTCCTCCGGACTTACATCAGCTGGTGCTTCCTTCGGAGGTGCTTTCTCTAACACGTAGAGCATTTTCTCCGAATTTAAGACAATCTTCAACTTCCGGAACCATTCCGTATAGTTGGCGCCAGTCAACTTGTTTTGTTCAAGGATCGAGAATAATGGATTTCGCGAATTCATTGTATGAAATACTGAAAAGGAAAACAGACATATATCAATGATTGTTTAACAATTTACTAAGACATAAAATAGGCGAATTTAATTTTATGAATCTCACTCCCACTATTTTAACGATTTCACCACCCTCTAGTGAAAACGGGAAACCTTTTCCTTAGTGAGAACATGGAGTCCAATTGACAAACTTATGGTCCCGAATAATATCAGCCAACCATAATTCTCAAAAGGTAGAGCCCAATTGCTTCCAAAGCAACCCCCATGTATTTACCTCATGTCAAATAAGGGCCCAATAATATGACGCTGTTTAAAGTGACATGTCAAGATGACCCATCAATATTAAGTTGTGATGGACGGTCGCCATGTGGATCCCCCAATAATATGAGCCGATCCCATGGGAGTTCCACCCAACTTACAACATTTGTCGATCCAATGTACAACTTTCTGACGGACGGGCCCCCCCCAATAATATGAGCCGGACCGTATCCGCGGGTAGCATCACATACATTGACCGTTGATGGAAGGTAGGAACATTTAAACAAATTTAAATTTCCTTTATTTATCTTGATATCAATTTTAAATCATATTTAAAATGAGGGATTTTTAATTATAAAATATTTATCTCATCATATTCAATTTATTGCATGCTTGCCGGATTCACGCAATTATGTCTAAACATGCATACAATCATAATATCATATATTATATAGGATGATCGATTCCATTTCTAATTGACCCGTGGTTGCCAATCACGGGTCTTAGTCCAATCCTAGGTAATATGCAGTATGCAATGCAATCGTATTACATGTGCTTCCAATTTACATTTCTTCAGTCTTTATTGTCTGCTGGGCCCACCTTCTTCAAATCTTGATCTCCCACTAAATCTAATGTATTTACAATAAATAACAATGACAAGTAGGGGATACATTTTTAGGGGTGGGAACGGGCCATAAACCAAGCCCACTTTTATTACATATGACATTCATATCGGGCCATAAACCAGGCCCATTAATAAAACCAACAACAATAAAAACAAAATGTAAATTCCTAACATACACCTACAAAATTGGTCATGGCAATCGATCATCCTTATCCAATAACATTTAATTCAAAATCAATTTATTGGATAACATGCAGTGGCAATTCAAATTTAAACAAGATAAAATCATATTTTATATATAAAATCTTATTTCACATATAAAATCATATTTTATCTCTTTATCAAATAAAATCATATTTTATCTACAAAATCCAATTTTATAGATAAAATCATATTTTACTTAATATATCCATAAGATCAAATCTTATCATCAATTGTACCAAAAATAATTGATTTCAAAATTCAATTTAAGGATAAAATATTAAAATTTTCCAAAAATTCAAATTTATCCAAAAATCAATTTTAAAATTTACGGACTCGAACAATTCGATCCGAAATCTCGTGAACCAATCAAAAACAATTTTTGACCGGACCAAAAATAAAATTTTAACACATTAAAATTAATTTTAAATAAAAAATTTAATTTTTCCCGCGGGCCGCCCGGGACATCCCCGGGCCGGCCCGCACCCGTGGGAGCGGGCCGGGGGCAGCCCGGCTTCCCCCTTAGGGCAGCGACTCTCGCTGCCCTGGCGGCGCCGTGCGCCGCCCGGGGCAGCAACGATTGCTGCCCCACCGGGCAGCGATCCAATCGCTGCCCGGGTTTTGCCCCGAAAATTTTTTTTTTATTTAAAAATATTTATTTTGTTTTTCCAAAAACCGAGACTCAAAAATTTTTGTACAATCGATTAATTTAATCGTTTGATCTGAGCAATCTGGCTCTGATACCACTGTTGGAAAACTGGCGTTCAGATCAATCACGATTGATACCCGGTGCAGCGAAAGTTTAAAAATTTTATTATGGAACAATTCCATAGTGTGGGTATCAACCGTTCAACGATTAAATTATAAGTGTGTGTAAAAATTAAATAACGATTATTAAATTTTTACCTTCAATCTCGAAGCGAGATTATTGGACACCAACAGAATTAATCTGCTCTTGTTGTCTCTCCCTGGAACCGATGAACTCCTTCAATCAGGTCCACGAATGGGGTTTAAATCCCTCTGATAGATTGCACTAGAAAATCTATCAGAAGTTTTCTGCGAAGAGATTAAACGAATCTGATTCGTTATTCCTGACTGCAATTCAAAATCACAGACCGGAATTTCTCAGGCACAGAGAGGGAGGAGAGGTCGGCCGAATTGTTTGAGAGGAGGCTAGGGTTTTTTTCGAAAACTCTGTCTCAAAAATTATGACCTGTTGTATCTAATTTCTGTACTGCAATAACTTATTTATAATGCAGGCCACTAACACCTTAGGGCCCATTAGTCATAAGTTGAGGCCCGACAAGCAAAGCCCGCTCGTTCAGAAATTAATATAAAATTCATCGTGACTCCGATTGATGAACCGATTTCACCAATGTGCACAGAAACCATTTCTGCACATTTTAATGTCAAGATAAATTTTCCTGAATCCGAATTCAGTGGTTTCCAAAAATGTCCATCCCTATGTCATTTTAGAAAATCCTACTCCCTTACTCTTATTTAAGAAGTCCAACTTCTTAGTTCATTAAATTTAACTCTTTAAATTTAACTATCTCAACGGGGATTAAAACTCCATTACACTGTGTGACCCTCAATGGTTCAGGGATACAGCTAGCCGTGGGCTCACAACTCCTTGTGACTCAGAACAACACTTTCCGACTTGCCCAACGAATCATGGTAAAGCGCCTAGCAACATCGCCCCATGATTCCCTAGGTATCACTGATAGTGCCTACAAGAACCAGTAGATTTTGGTTAGCGTACAGTACAGTCCCTTCATCCATATATCCCGATCGAATCAACAACCATTGGTATATCGAGAGTCGCTCAAGATTCGATAACTATGCAATACATCTTGAAGATCAAATTAGTGACATCGCATGTGCTACTAAGAAACCATTTCTTAAATCACATCAAGTACTCTGGCCAGAGATTCGTCACACTAATATCTCCTCAGATCGCATAGGATATCCACACTCGCAAGTATGTGGTGAATCCTTGACAACAATGCATCGACTCCTATATGTGTTGTAACTGTACCCAATCTCGACACCTGATGACCCCCTCAGAGTCGGTAAACGAGTCAAAGCACAGTACTAGCATATAGAGTCTCCATGATGTTTCAAGTAATAAGGACTAATGGTATACAACCAAAACCGCGGACTATATCCACTCGATAAGTGATAACCACTTGGAAAGTCCGGATAGGGTAGTTCGATTATTCATCCTATGAATATCCATTTGCATGCTTCGAACATCTCCATGTTCCCTACCAATGAAACGTGGTACTCCGTATCGCAAATGCTAGTCTCAAACTCGAGCGATCCTTATCCTTATTATCGGACGGCTCAATCGACTAGGAACAGTTTAGAATATACAGTGACTATAAGATGTATTTCATGATAGACATCCCCATGTTCTACCACATCTTACATACACTATAGTATATTCAAGGTCTTTATCAAAACAACAATGGTATATCACAATATAACAATATGAAGTAATATAAAGTCATTGCCATTAATAAAAGTGTAAATAATATTAAACAAAAGATTGTTTATACAAAGAGTCATCAAAGCCCATAACCACAAGTTGGCTCACTGGGCACCCACTCTTACAACTAGTGGTGGCGGTGGTCTTTGTGATGAGTTGTTTAATGATGTGGAAGCACAAAACGAATAAGAACAACTTCAAGAGATATCTAATGAAGTGGATAAGTACTTAGCGGATGAGATTGAAAAGCGATCTAATCAATCTTTCAATCTTTTGGAGTGGTGGAGAGGAAGTGAAACTAGATACTACATCCTTTCACTTGTTTTCAAGGATATTTTTGCAATTCCATGCTCAACCGTTGCTAGTGAGTCCGCTTTTAACTTGGACAAAAGAGTTGTGGATCCTTTTAAGAGCAGTTTGAGTCCGAAAATGGTAGAGGCATTGGTGTGCACTAGTGATTTGCTAAGAGCAGAGGAGTTCAGTTTTTGGAAAGATCCGATAGAGGATGACCTTGAATTATATAAAGAAATTGAAGAAATTGAAAAGAGTGAGCTTTTTATTAAATTAAATTTAAGGTCATGTAATATTTGATATTGTTAATCCAACATGAATTGTAATGCTTGCAGCTGCAAATACCACTCAAGACCGTGCTAACATTTCATTTTCTGCCTCTACATTGGTCTAACTTGAAGAGTAAGACTATGAGCCCGTTTGAGAACAGTAGACATTTTGGAAAAAAAACACTTATTTTTTAAAAAAAGTGCTTTTCTTAAAAATTTACGTGTTTGGTTACAATAGACGTTTTACAAAAAGAACTTATTTAAGCCCAAATAAGTGCTTTTTTAAAAGTCAGAAATTTTGACTTTTTGGCTTTTGCTTATGTTTTTAATTAAAAAGCACTTTTTTAATATTTATCGAAACACTAAAACCACTTCTGCTTTTTTTTTTTAATAAAAGCACTTTAAAAAGCTGAACTTATTTAAGTGTTTTTTTAAGCCAATAACTTTTGTTTCTAAACGGGCTCTATATTTATGTTTATTTAGTCCCACTCTGATATTTGTAACATAATTTAGTTTCTAACTTTTGCAGGTTTTTGGAAATGTTGGAGTTTCAACAAAAATGTTGTATTGAGACATGAATTTGTATTGTTTTGTAGAAGTTGAACTTCTGTTTGAAAATGATGGATATATTTGGATTTTGGTTTTAGGTTTAGACTTTAGAGGCAGTGACTTTGAAAATGATAGGGTGCTGGAAAAAAATTTTGTTTCGAGAATGAGGTGCATGCGAGTCTATGCAAGTGGCCCTAATTTTGTTATGAAAAATGTGTAAAAACTTACATTAACTCATATTGAATGTCGATGTTTCTCTTTTAAATTAGTAAATTGGATTGGAATGCTTGTGATATAAATTTACAGGTGATATTTTTGCACTGGGAATCTGCGATTCTTGAGAATTTAGGTCTACCATTGGCAGAGGTAAATTAGTTTTGAAGTTTCTTATACATGTGAAAGATATGAAATTCTAGAATTGTAACTTCAGGTTCGGCTTTGCTTTCTCAGGTGATATTGTAACCCCTTTTCTAACTTCAGCTAATATTATAACCCTTTTTTTAATTATTTTTATAACTTTAAGCTTACCATGGAATCGTGGAGCCATGTTCGGCTTTGCTTTCTAAGGTTGGATAATATAATCAACTTCATATTATGATGCCCCACATCAAGACTCTTTTGTGTAAAATATTTGTTTCGTCGTCTGGTTTGTTGTATTGAATATTGATTTCATAAGGAGGATTAATCCTCTCTTCTATTTTATCTATCTTTGGTAACAACATAAGCTCTTGGATTCAAATTTGATTTTCGGTTCTAATTTTCAGCAAATACAAATTCTTTAGGTTAGTTAAAAATAGAACTGTAACAGTTTTTTTCTAATGATTTCAATATAATCGGTATTTGCCAATACCATACCGAAAAATTCGGTATACCAATTTTTTCGATAATTACGGTATGAAATATACATCATATCAAAATTTTGGTATACCGAGATTTCGGTATACCGAAAATTCGGTATGTGTTTTTTCGTACCGAAATTTTTGGTACGGTATACGATTTTGTTCGAAAAAACCGGTATACCGTACCGAACCACCCCTACTCTTACCTGCAGTCGAAAAGTGGGAAGGTGAGATGCTTGACTCCGCATTCGTAACCAGAGTTTTCGTGCCCGGCGTAAACCCAGAAAGACGAGTTGTGGTGCCTCGGAACATCAGCGAAAAAATATAAATTAAACGAAAAAAAAAGAAAAAAAAGAAGAATCGTGAGCAAGAAATCATCAACCTCAAGAACTCTTACCTGCAATCGGAGAGTCGGGGCACTGATTGAGCGTTGGTGAAATGCTTGAAAAGCTCGACTTCCATTGTTGCAGAGAAAAAATCCGGTTGGAAGAGAGAGAGACGAGGGAAGTGTACTCGAGAGTGAAATGTGATTTCATTAGGGATGACAATTTTACCCGGGGGAAAACCCAAAACGGGGTCAGATTCGGGGAGCTGTTACCGGGTTCGGGTTCGGGTTCGGGGATTTTTGAAAATCCCCGCAGCAGTCTGGGGCGGGTATGGGGATGCTATCACCATCCCCGAACCCGCCCCGATTGACCAAAAAAATGAAAATATTAAAAAAATAAAATAATAATAATAATAATAATAATAATAATAATAATAATAATAATAATAATAATAATAATAATAATAATAATAATAATAATAACAACAACAACACACATTCATCATCATATAATAAATTTTTCTTGAATTTATTTAGAATTTTCAGCATATATATGTTAAAGATATTTGAATCACTAAGTTGAATTATTTGATATTTGGGACTTGAAAAGTCTCAGATTTTTTAAATAAATCTAGAATTTATGAATATTTGTCAAAATTTTAGAGTTAGAGTTTGAGCATTTTCTAAGGCAGTACACAAAAATGTAATATTAATGATTTTTGGAATGTAAAAAGATAATTGTTGGAAAATTGAATATTTTAAGTTTGATGTCTACAGGGACGGGTTTGGGGATTTTCCCACGGGTTCGAGGATCCACCCCATCACAATCTCATTTTCATCTCTACAATGGGTTCGGGTTCGGGGATGGGGGTTTAGTTCCCACGGGTTCGGGGACGAGGATTCCCCGAATATGTAGAACTGGAGATGGGGACGGGGATGAGTTTTTAATTCGGGGACAAGGATGAGGATGGAAAACCCGTCCCCACCCCGCCCCGTTGTCATCCCTAATTTCAATCCTACAGGAATGATGTTGTTACTACTGATGGACGTGTTCCACTTACCCACTTAAAAATATCGATTTCATGAAAAAAAAAATTAGTTTTAAATTAACTTAAAACTTTGAAAAAATATATGAAGTAAAATTTTATAATATATTTACCGAATACATTATAAAATGGGCACTAATAAATATTTTCTAAATAATTACATATTTTGTAACATCATTATCATCATTGACAAAATTAAATATCAAAGATGTCCCTAAAAAATATATGGGTCTAACTCGACCCGAGCCCAATAATCCATATTTTTGGAAATACATTTTGGGGCCCATTTAGTCTTATTTTATGAGAAGCCTAGTCTGAAATGGCCCTGGTAGGGAATAAGATCGTAATCATGAATACATGGGCTTGAACCCTAACTGGTATGGTTGGAGCCCGACCCGAGCCCAAGAAGGGTCCAATATCTGGAACCTTCCACTACTCTCGAGCACATAAAGATCATCAACAGATAAGGATAATATCTTATGAATACAATATTTGATATTATCTTCAAATTGATATTAGAATCCTACTTGGTCAGGGCTCTTACCCGAGTAGAGTCATGCTCTAACACATGTTCTACCTTGACAAGGTAACCTACCCCTCCAAACCCCTATAAATACAGGTATGGTTCTTGATTTATTCATTCATCTCTTATATTCACTTCTTGCTCACACACTCATGCACGCATATTCTCTTGTTCTTTCTTATAGTCACGCTCTTTTACTTTCGAGCACTGACTTAGGCATCGAAGGGGTCACGCCGAAAACAATTTCGGCGCCCCCTAACTTGGCTTTGTCTGTGCAGTGCACGTGAGACCCGACCGACCCATTTTGTGGAGGATTTGGAGATTCGCTCTACCAGACCGAACCCGGAGGAAAAAATCGACATCATCAATTGGCGCCGTCTGTGTGAATTTGAAGAAAAAGAGTTGAGATGGCTGATGCAAATGGAGTCAACGAAGAAATAAATCAACTTATCACTGCTGCTGTCGAAAGAGCTATGGCTGCAAGGGCGGAAACCAATACCCCTCCCCCACCACCAGGTCAGAACGCGCAGTTAGAGGAAATCAGGAAACTGAAGGAGGAGATGGAGCTCTTGAAGAAGAAACAATCCGGATACCTAGCCACGCCAGTACGGAATATTCCCTTCTCTCCTGAAATATTGGAGTCCGAACTCCCCAAAAACTTTAAATTTCCGCATATTGGGGAATATGATGGGAAAGGGGACCCGGATGAGCATCTGTCCCGTTTTGAGAATGCGGCGTTGTTGCACAAATATTCTAACCCGATCAAGTGTCGGGTCTTTCTCAATACTTTGATAGGACCGGCTCAACAATGGTTCAACTTATTACGCCAAGGAGATATCAAGGAGTTCAAAGATTTCAGCAAGGCCTTCCTACACCACTTTGCTAGTAGCAAAAAACACTCTACGAATACTCTTAGTCTTTTTGCTATCAAACAGGGTCAAGAAGATTTGCGATTATATGTTCGTCGATTTAGTGCCTTGGCTTTGGAAGTACCTACTGCCACCACTGACCTTCTTATCAGTGCCTTTACCCAAGGACTTGCTACAGGGGATTTTCTTAAATCCCTGATCAAAAAACCGCCGTCTACCTATGATGAAGTGCTTGCTCGGGCCGAAAAATATGTGAATCTAGAGGAGGTACAAGTTTCCCGTATGAATAATGGGATGGACAGGCCACCAAGTCCGAAAAATGCCCGGGCCCCTAACACACCTTGGAGGATGGGACCATCTCCCCGACCCGAGCTGCTTGGGCAATTCACTTCTTTCACTCCTCTAAGGATGGGTAAAACTCAGGCTATGCGAATATGTGAAGAAAAAAGACTTCTACAGAGACCTCCATGGAGCGAGCAGGGGCCCCGTAGACCAAAGTCTGACAAGTATTGTGACTTTCACAATGATTATGGGCACAATACTAATGATTGTCGTCAACTGGAGCAGGAAATTGAAAGAATAATACAACAGGAGCCAGGGATGAGGGATAGGTTGGCATGACAAAAAGGATAGGGTGCTGGAAAAAAATTTTGTTTCGAGAATGAGGTGCATGCGAGTCTATGCAAGTGGCCCTAATTTTGTTATGAAAAATGTGTAAAAACTTACATTAACTCATATTGAATGTCGATGTTTCTCTTTTAAATTAGTAAATTGGATTGGAATGCTTGTGATATAAATTTACAGGTGATATTTTTGCACTGGGAATCTGCGATTCTTGAGAATTTAGGTCTACCATTGGCAGAGGTAAATTAGTTTTGAAGTTTCTTATACATGTGAAAGATATGAAATTCTAGAATTGTAACTTCAGGTTCGGCTTTGCTTTCTCAGGTGATATTGTAACCCCTTTTCTAACTTCAGCTAATATTATAACCCTTTTTTTTAATTATTTTTATAACTTTAAGCTTACCATGGAATCGTGGAGCCATGTTCGGCTTTGCTTTCTAAGGTTGGATAATATAATCAACTTCATATTATGATGCCCCACATCAAGACTCTTTTGTGTAAAATATTTGTTTCGTCGTCTGGTTTGTTGTATTGAATATTGATTTCACAAGGAGGATTAATCCTCTCTTCTATTTTATCTATCTTTGGTAACAACATAAGCTCTTGGATTCAAATTTGATTTTCGGTTCTAATTTTCTGCAAATACAAATTCTTTAGGTTAGTTAAAAATAGAACTGTAACAGTTTTTTTCTAATGATTTCAATATAATCGGTATTTGCCAATACCATACCGAAAAATTCAGTATACCAATTTTTTCGATAATTACGGTATGAAATATACATCATATCAAAATTTTGGTATACCGAGATTTCGGTATACCGAAAATTCGGTATGTGTTTTTTCGTACCGAAATTTTTGGTACGGTATACGATTTTGTTCGAAAAAACCGGTATACCGTACCGAACCACCCCTACTCTTACCTACAGTCGAAAAGTGGGAAGGTGAGATGCTTGACTCCGCATTCGTAACCAGAGTTTTCGTGGCCGGCGTAAACCCAGAAAGACGAGTTGTGGTGCCTCGGAACATCAGCGAAAAAATATAAATTAAACGAAAAAAAAAGAAAAAAAAGAAGAATCGTGAGCAAGAAATCATCAACCTCAAGAACTCTTACCTGCAATCGGAGAGTCGGGGCACTGATTGAGCGTTGGTGAAATGCTTGAAAAGCTCGACTTCCATTGTTGCAGAGAAAAAATCCGGTTGGAAGAGAGAGAGACGAGGGAAGTGTACTCGAGAGTGAAATGTGATTTCATTAGGGATGACAATTTTACCCGGGGGAAAACCCAAAACGGGGTCAGATTCGGGGAGCTGTTACCGGGTTCGGGTTCGGGTTCGGGGATTTTTGAAAATCCCCGCAGCAGTCTGGGGCGGGTATGGGGATGCTATCCCCATCCCCGAACCCGCCCCGATTGACCAAAAAAATGAAAATATTAAAAAAATAAAATAATAATAATAATAATAATAATAATAATAATAATAATAATAATAATAATAATAATAATAATAATAATAATAATAATAATAATAATAATAATAATACACATTCATCATCATATAATAAATTTTTCTTGAATTTATTTAGAATTTTCAGCATATATATGTTAAAGATATTTGAATCACTAAGTTGAATTATTTGATATTTGAGACTTGAAAAGTCTCAGATTTTTTATATAAATCTAGAATTTATGAATATTTGTCAAAATTTTAGAGTTAGAGTTTGAGCATTTTCTAAGGCAGTACACAAAAATGTAATATTAATGATTTTTGGAATGTAAAAAGATAATTGTTGGAAAATTGAATATTTTAAGTTTGATGTCTACAGGGACGGGTTTGGGGATTTTCCCACGGGTTCGAGGATCCACCCCATCACAATCTCATTTTCATCTCTACAATGGGTTCGGGTTCGGGGATGGGGTTTTAGTTCCCACGGGTTCGGGGACGAGGATTCCCCGAATATGTAGAACTGGAGATGGGGACGGGGATGAGTTTTTAATTCGGGGACAAGGATGGGGATGGAAAACCCGTCCCCGCCCCGCCCCGTTGTCATCCCTAATTTCAATCCTACAGGAATGATGTTGTTACTACTGATGGACGTGTTCCACTTACCCACTTAAAAATATCGATTTCATGAAAAAAAAAATTAGTTTTAAATTAACTTAAAACTTTGAAAAAATATCTGAAGTAAAATTTTATAATATATTTACCGAATACATTATAAAATGGGCACTAATAAATATTTTCTAAATAATTACATATTTTGTAACATCATTATCATCATTGACAAAATTAAATATCAAAGATGTCCCTAAAAAATATATGGGTCTAACTCGACCCGAGCCCAATAATCCATATTTTTGGAAATACACTTTGGGGCCCATTTAGTCTTATTTTATGAGAAGCTTAGTCTGAAATGGCCCTGGTAGGGAATAAGATCGTAATCATGAATACATGGGCTTGAACCCTAACTGGTATGGTTGGAGCCCGACCCGAGCCCAAGAAGGGTCCAATATCTGGAACCTTCCACTACTCTCGAGCACATAAAGATCATCAACAGATAAGGATAATATCTTATGAATACAATATTTGATATTATCTTCAAATTGATATTAGAATCCTACTTGGTCAGGGCTCTTACCCGAGTAGAGTCCTGCTCTAACACATGTTCTACCTTGACAAGGTAACCTACCCCTCCAAACCCCTATAAATACAGGTATGGTTCATGATTTATTCATTCATATCTTATATTCACTTCTTGCTCACACACTCACGCACGCATATTCTCTTGTTCTTCCTTATAGTCACGCTCTTTTACTTTCGAGCACTGACTTAGGCATCGGAGGGGTCACGCCGAAAACACTTTCGGCGCCCCCTAACTTGGCTTTTGTCTGTGCAGTGCACGTGAGACCCGACCCGACCCGTTTTGTGGAGGATTTGGAGATTCGCTCTACCAGACCGAACCCGGAGGAAAAAATCGACATCATCAATTGGCGCCGTCTGTGTGAATTTGAAGAAAAAGAGTTGAGATGGCTGATGCAAATGGAGTCAACGAAGAAATAAATCAACTTATCACTGCTGCTGTCGAAAGAGCTATGGCTGCAAGGGCGGAAACCAATACCCCTCCCCCACCACCAGGTCAGAACGCGCAGTTAGAGGAAATCAGGAAACTGAAGGAGGAGATGGAGCTCTTGAAGAAGAAACAATCCGGATACCTAGCCACGCCAGTACGGAATATTCCCTTCTCTCCTGAAATATTGGAGTCCGAACTCCCCAAAAACTTTAAATTTCCGCATATTGGGGAATATGATGGGAAAGGGGACCCGGATGAGCATCTGTCCCGTTTTGAGAATGCGGCGTTGTTGCACAAATATTCTGACCCGATCAAGTGTCGGGTCTTTCTCAATACTTTGATAGGACCGGCTCAACAATGGTTCAACTTATTACGCCAAGGAGATATCAAGGAGTTCAAAGATTTCAGCAAGGCCTTCCTACACCACTTTTCTAGTAGCAAAAAACACTCTACGAATACTCTTAGTCTTTTTGCTATCAAACAGGGTCAAGAAGATTTGCGAGTATATGTTCGTCGATTTAGTGCCTTGGCTCTGGAAGTACCTACTGCCACCACTGACCTGCTTATCAGTGCCTTTACCCAAGGACTTGCTACAGGGGATTTTCTTAAATCCCTGATCAAAAAACCGCCGTCTACCTATGATGAAGTGCTTGCTCGGGCCAAAAAATATGTGAATCTAGAGGAGGTACAAGTTTCCCGTATGAATAATGGGATGGACAGGCCACCAAGTCCGAAGAATGCCCGGGCCCCTAACACACCTTGGAGGATGGGACCATCTCCCCGACCCAAGCTTCTTGGGCAATTCACTTCTTTCACTCCTCTAAGGATGGGTAAAACTCAGGCTATGCGAATATGTGAAGAAAAAAGACTTCTACAGAGACCTCCATGGAGCGAGCAGGGGCCCCGTAGACCAAAGTCTGACAAGTATTGTGACTTTCACAATGATTATGGGCACAATACTAATGATTGTCGTCAACTGGAGCAGGAAATTGAAAGAATAATACAACAGGAGCCAGGGATGAGGGATAGGTTGGCATGACAAAAAGGAGGATATCCCTCGAATAAAAGGAGTCATGAAGGTCCTGATCATTACGCACCAAGACCCCGACCTGGTCCACCCCAGGGAAATTTCCAACGCCCGAACCAGAATCAGCCCGGGAATAACCAGGGGCCACCCCCTCCCACAAAAGGTGTTATCAACATGATATCTGGGGGACCGACTGATGGAGATTCCAATAGGGCAAGGAAGACAAGTAGTCGGAAACTGAGAAACATGGAGATAGCTGACCAGGTGGTTAGAACAGGCCCGACCCTTTCCTTTGGCCCGGGTGATTTGAAAGGTTTGTCGGATACTACTCATAATGATGCATTGGTTATTCGAGCTCTGGTCGCTAATTATGACGTGGCCCAAATTTTTGTGGATTCGAGAAGCTCGGTCAATGTACTGTTCCAAGAAACCATAAACCAAATGGATTTGGGGGAATATAAGGTAGAGCCGATGGTGACGTCGTTGTTCGGGTTCACGGGTCATGCCATCCGACCTAATGGATTGATCAATTTGCCGCTCACTTTGGGCAAGGATCGTACAAGTAAAACTCGGATTGTTAGCTTTATTATCGTGGATGCACCATCAGCATACAACGTTATCTTGGGAAGACCAGCCATGACTACGTTCATGGCTGTGGCTTCCACACTATATCAAAAAATAAAATTTCCTGTGGGTAATGAAGTGGGAGAGGTCCAGGGAGATCAAAAGATTTCTCGAAAGTGCTATGTGGAAGAGGTACGGATAGAACAAAAGGCAGTCAAAATCAACCATGATGACCGACCCGGGCCGAGAGATCGGGAACAAGTAAACTTATTGGAAGAAAACGCCCCTGTTATGGCTGAGGAAGGTGCGAAGAGATCATAATCTGCCCCCCAACTGGTTTGGTCAAGGTTGCTCGGGCGCTAGAACCTATTCTTAAAAAACAGCTAATACAGTGTTTGATGGAGAACAAAGACGCCTTCGCTTGGTCCGTATCCGACCTCTTGGGAGTACGGAGAGAAGTAATGGAGCACAAGTTGAATTTTATACGAGACTACCGCCCTATTATTCAGAAAAAACGACATTTTGGGCCCGAAAAAGACGCTGTGATTCAGGGGCAAGTTGAGGAACTCTTGAAGGCCGGACACATTCAGGAGGTATATTTCTCGACTTGGTTGTCAAATGTGGTCTTGGTACCCAAGTCCTCGGGTAAATGGCGCATGTGTGTAGACTTCCGTGATCTGAACAAGGCCTGTTCGAAAGATTGCTATCCCTTTCCCCGAATAGACCAGCTGGTGGATTCCACATCTGGGCATGAGTTATTGTGTTTTCTGGACGCTTATCAGGGGTATCATCAAATTCCCCTGGCTAAGCAAGATCAAGATAAGGTGAGTTTTGTCACCTCTATAGGTACTTATTGCTACGTGGTTATGCCTTTTGGGCTCAAGAATGCTGGGGCCACTTATCAAAGACTAATGGACAAAGTTTTCAAGCAACAAATAGGCAAAAACATCGAAGTATATGTGGATGATATTTTGGTCAAAACCCGAACAGTTCATCAATTCATTGTCGACCTGACCCAGACATTCCAGACACTACGTGATTATCGATTAAAGTTAAACCCGAGCAAGTGCACATTTGGGGTTCAGACTGGGAAATTTCTGGGATATATGGTCACTAGGAGAGGAATTGAAGCTAACCCGGAAAAAGTTCAAGCCATTATCTCTATGGAGTCGCCCAAAAATATATAGGAGGTACAAAGGCTATCTGGAAGGATTGCCGCATTGGCTCGCTTCATATCAAGATCAGCAGATAAGAGTTTCCTGTTCTTCAAAGCACTCAGAAAAACTAAAAATTTTGAATGGGATGAATAGAGTGAGAAATCTTTCCAAGAGTTGAAAAAGTATCTAAAAGAGTTACCGGTGTTGAACAAACCAGTACAAGGAGAAGATCTCTTCGTGTATCTGGATGTCACACCCCGGGCCGCTAGCTCGGTCCTGGTTCGGAATGAGGGGGTGAATCATCTGCCGGTCTACTTTGTCAGTCGTGCCCTGAAGGGAGCAGAACTCAATTATATGACTCAAGAAAAGTTAGCTCTGGCCCTCGTCATTACAGCTAGAAAATTGAGACCTTACTTCTTATCCCACCCGATCACTGTTCTTACCAATAGTGACTTGGAAAAAATTGCAGCCAACCCAGATGCATCGGGAAGACTGATCAAGTGGATTACAAAGTTAAGTGAGTACGACATAAAATTTGAGCCCCGTACTGCCATCAAAGCTCAAGACCTAGCTGATTTCTTGGCAGAAACTATTCAGTTTAAATAAGAGGACCATTGAAAGATATTTGTAGATGGATCATCTTGTCAAACAGGAAGCGGGGTTGGGATTGTGATAATATCACCCTGGGGCGAGGAAACCAACATCTCGATAAGGTTGGATTTTCGAGCATCTAATAATGAAGCAGAATATGAAGCCCTCCTGCTCGGACTAAAGGCTGCTCGGAATCTTGGTATATCCCGAGCTACCCTTTATTCAGACTCACAATTGGCCATACAACAGAGCAAGGGAAAGTTTGAAACCAAGAATGAAAAGATGATAAAATATGCTCAAGCATTAGATAAAGCTAAGGAAGAGTTTACCGAGCTCACTATGGAGTTGATCCCGAGAACTGAAAATACGAAAGCCGATCACTTGGCTCGTCTCGCAAGTTCCGTGGGTGAGCCACTCGAGCCCGGACTAAAAGGGAAAGAGCTGGTATCCCAACTTGAAAGTTTGGATGACCTGATAGCAGACGTACCTGAAGGAGATTGGAGGTATGGCATCCACAAATATCTGACTAAGGATGAGCTCCCGAACGATAACAAGAAGGCTCGGGAAATTAAAAGGAAAGCTTTGCGTTTTGTGATGGTTGACAAGATACTTTTCAAAAGGTCATTCTCTCAACCTCTGCTCAAGTGTCTTGGCCCGGATGAAGCTAATTATGTTTTGCGAGAGATTCATGAAGGCTGTTGTGGGAATCACTTGGGTAGCATAGCCCTAGCTCGGAAAGCCCTCCTGGCCGGTTTCTTCTGGCCCACTATGAAGAAGGATGCTTCCGTCCTGGTCAATTCATGCTACAATTGCCAGAGGCATGCCAATTTACAGTGGAGGCCTGCGGAGTTTATGAAGGCAGTAGTAGCCGCCTGTCCTTTCGATCAATGGGGAATGGATATTGTCGGGCCATTCCCGGTCAGCATGGGTCAGAGAAAATTCTTATTGGTGGCCGTGGATTATTTCTCAAAGTGGGTCGAGTCCGAGCCATTAGCCAAAATCACAAAAAAAGAAGTATTGAATTTCTTATGGAAAAATATTGTTTGTCGGTTCGGAATACCGCGCAGGCTCATATCAGAAAATGGAAGACAATTTTTGTGGCTCTAAGGTCCAAGTTTGGTGTAAACAGATGAAAATTGAACAAATTTTTACATCTGTTGCTTACCCCCAAGGGAATGGACAAGTGGAGGTTACTAACAGAACTATTGTGAAAACACTCAAGACCAGGTTAGATTCAGCTAAGGGAAAATGGATGGATGAGCTTCCATCCGTATTATGGTCTTATCGAACTACAGCAAGGTCCGGGACGGATGAAACACCATATAATATGGTGTACGGGACGGAGGCAGTCCTTCCTGCTGAGATTGGACAAGAAAGTGCCCGGATCATAGCCTACGGCCCGGATAACAATAAAATGAAGGCCATGGATTTAGATTTGGTGGAAGAAAACCGAGCTAGAGCAGCAGTTCGGTTAACAGCTTATCGTAAAAGAATAACCTGAGCCTATAACAAACGGGTCTACCCTCGGGCCTTTCAAGAGGGGGACTTGGTTATGAGAAAAATTCAACACCATTGGGAGAGAGGAAAACTAGATGGGAAATATGAAGGACCCTTCAAGGTGGTAGGGAAAGCAGGAGTGGCTGCTTATTACTTGGAAGATTCGCAAGGAAAGAAAGGAAAAAGGCCGTGGAATGCTCAACATTTGAAGAAATATTACTCCTAAGATCCCAACCTGAGTTAGGACAACCGACCTCATAAAGAGCACGGGGTTGTGAGTTATTTTGTTATTTTTTGTTTTAAGTTTGATAGTAGTAGTAGTTGAGTTCTTCTGTTATTTCTTAAATCTTTGAGATATGTTTTGTGAATTATCAATGAAAAAATGACATGTTTTGTCAAACAAAATTAAAGCCCGATCAACTCGGCACATACCACGCCATTCGTGGTCAGAAACCAAGCCCGATCAACTCGGCACATACCACGCCATTCATGGTCAGAAACCCGATCAACTTGGCACATACCACGCCATTCGTGGTCAGAAACCAAGCCCGATCAACTCGGCACATACCACGCCATTCGTGTTCAGAAACCAAGCCCGATCAACTCGGCACACACCACGCCATTCGTGGTCAAATCAAAATTAAAGCCCAATCAGTTCGGCATTTATCACGCCATTCGTGGTCAGAATCCAAGCCCGACCAGCTCGGCACTCACCACGCCATTCGTGGTCAAAATTAAAGCCCGATCAGTTCGGCATTTACCACGCCATTCGTGGTCAGAATCCAAGCCCGACCAGCTCGGCACTCACCACGCCATTCGTGGTCAAAATTAAAGCCCGATCAGTTCGGCATTTACCACGCCATTCGTGGTCAAAATCCAAGCCCGACCAGTTTGGCACTCACCAAGCCATTCGTGATCAAGATTAAAGCCCGATCAACTCGGCACATACCACGCCATTCGTGGTCAAAAACCAAGCCCGATCAACTCGGCACATACCACGCCATTCGTGGTCAGAAACCAAGCCCGATCAACTCGGCACATACCACGCCATTCGTGGTCAAAAACCAAGCCCGATCAACTCGGCACACACCACGCCATTCGTGGTCAAATAAAAATTAAAGCCCGATCAGTTCGGCATTTACCACGTCATTCGTGGTCAGAATCCAAGCCCGACTAGCTCGGCACTCACCACGCCATTCGTAGTCAAAATTAAAGCCCGATCAGTTCGGCATTTACCACGCCATTCGTGGTCAGAATCCAAGCCCGACCATCTCGGCACTCACCACGCCATTCGTGGTCAAAATTAAAGCCCGATCAGTTCGGCATTTACCACACCATTCGTGGTCAAATCCAAGCCCGACCAGTTCGACACTCACCAAACCATTCGTGATCAAGATTAAAGCTCGATCAACTCGGCACATACTACGCCATTCGTGGTCAGAAACCAAGCCCGATCAACTCGGCACATACCACGCCATTCGTGGTCAGAAATCAAGCCCGATCAACCTAGAAAGAGAAATATAGTGTATCATTGTGGTATATTAAACAGAAATATAGTGTATCATAGCCCATTTTGAACGGCATAGCCAGGGCTGCTCGGGCTCGGGTCGGACAAAGAAATATCTATTATTCCAACCTTTGTGGGAGCTTGGTTTTCCTTTTAGAAATTGGTATTCAGAACGGAGGGAAATATAAAACCGGCCCGAGGCGATTTTCTTAATTTGAAGAAATTTGGTGAAGTTTCCTATGTCTAAGGGGACTCGGAAAAAACAGAATAAAACTCCTAAAGATAATATTGAGCCAAAAGAGTTAGGAGTAAGCTGGCTCGGACATATACAAAAATATTGACACAGGGCCAAAATGATGTTCGGGATGGGGAACCTCAGGCCCATTTTCACTTGATCTAGGCTAAAGCTTAAGTATCCTTCAGGAGGCTTATGAGCCCGGTCCCTACGACGCAGGAGCAATAAGTCATAAGTATCAGGCATGCCTGACCTGTCCCTAATAGTTGGGCCTATGTCTGGACTAAGGTGGGAGGCTAGGATTTGGAACCAATGTTTGCCTTCCGATCTTAGTCGGGCCTCATCAGTCTTGAGGGCGTGAAGCCTTCACATCTTGGCATCCCGAGTCTCGGCGGGACTCGGGTCGGCATCTGACCCTGAAGAGGCAGAATGCTCGGATGCCTCATGAGGTAGAGGAGATTCGATAAAAGCAACTATTTCCCGGACAGTATTTTCGTCCGGGGAAGACATCTTAATTTAATATTTAAAACAAAAAAACTTACAGAAGAAGTTGATTGATCGAAAAGTATAAAAGAGGAGCTCGATGGTTGACCGATCAGAAATGAAACGGAAATAGTGGCTCGGGTCGGGGTACCTTACGGAATTTTGACAGAGTAACGCCCACGCTGTAAAGGTGAAAAATGAAGTTTTTTTACCGCCCTATTTATAGGAGGATTGAATTGATCTTGACCGTCTGATGATAATCTTGATCAGCGGTCCGGGGTGAGCCGCGTCACTCAGGTAATCTCTCAGAAATTGTACCGTCGCGAGATCTCTGCCGTCCATAGAAAGCACACGACAAGGATCGAGATCCGGACCGTTCACAGAAGACACATTGTGGTATATTACACTACACACATGGTATATGGGGCTCGGGGTCCGGTCAGAGGACTATATGGTCTAAATTTCATACTTCTTTAGACCAGTAGGGGGAGGTACTATTGATGTCCCTAAAAAATATACGGGTCTAACCCGACCCGAGCCCAATAATCCATATTTTTTGAAATATACTTTGGGGCCCATTTAGTCTTATTTTATGAGAAGCCTAGTCTGAAATGACTCTGGTAGGGAATAAGATCGTAATCATGAATACATGGGCTTGAACCCTAACTGGTATAGTTGGAGCCCGACCCGAGCCCAAGAAGGGTCCAATATCTGGAACCTTCCACTACTCTCGAGCACATAAAGATCATCAACAGATAAGGATAATATCTTATGAATCTAATATTTGATATTATCTTCAAATTGATATTAGAATCCTACTTGGTCAGGGCTCTTACCCGAGTAGAGTCCTGTTCTAACACATGTTCTACCTTGACAAGGTAACCTACCCCTCCAAACCCCTATAAATACAGATATGGTTCATGATTTATTCATTCATCTCTTATATTCACTTCTTGCTCACACACTCACGCACGCATATTCTCTTGTTCTTCCTTATAGTCACGCTCTTTTACTTTCGAGCACTGACTTAGGCATCGGAGGGGTCACGCCGAAAACACTTTCGGCGCCCCCTAACTTGGCTTTTGTCTGTGCAGTTTACGTGAGACCCGACCCGACCCGTTTTGTGGAGGATTTGGAGATTCGCTCTACCAGACCGAACCCGGAGGAAAAAATCGACATCATCAAAATTAAAAATATTAGGGAAAACGTCACGTGTTGACCGTATGCAAAAGTTGGTGTGGCATGTAACACGTTGTTACGCATTAACGATCGAAATACTGGAAAAAATAAAATGCGGAAATTGAATTTTAGATGAGAAGAGAGAGATGTAATTTTTATAATTATTTTTTAAGATGGAATATTGTATGTAAAATTTGAGAGCTTGAATATTTGCATAACGGTTATCGTATTGAAGTGCTTTAAGTCGTGTTGTTAGCATCATTTCCAATCTTTCACCTCATTTTTAAATCATAAAAATTTACATTAAATCTATTTTGTCGAACATATATTTTATTTGAATCAATGATTTTTTAATTATTAATTTATTTTATTCTACTAAAATTGAAGGGTACCAACTCCTCCTTTAATTAGTTTTAGTGTATGTTTAAATTTTAATTATAATTATGCCATTTTATTTTATTTATTAATAATTACTTATTTACTTCTTTATGGATATTTATTTCAAAAATGTGATTTTTTTTATTTCACTATTATTATTATTATTATTTTCAATTAAAAATTAGATAATAGAAATAAAATATGATTTATGGTTTAGCCGCAACGAGACAATAATATTCTAACGTCCTGCTAGGCCGGGCCACTTGTTATTTTCCAATGGCTTTTCTTCCAGGCCCATAATTTGATTTTCCAGGGGCCTGAAAAGTTGGCCGCATCCATTTCTAAAAATATTATGTGTTTTGAATTATTTAGCCAAGTAACGGGATCAGATGGTTCACCGCCATAATTGTTTGCTTGGAAGAAAGATACAGGAAACTACGATAGTCAGTCAAACCATATTAAACAAGTCATGTGTGACATGCTAGTCCAATGTATAGATCCCCTTGTTGTCATCATTGCATACAAGAATCATGATGCTAAAATATATAATTTTTTGGAAAATGTTATATGTACGACGAAGAACGTTATAAATTAAGTTACAAATTGCATTTGAAATTATAAAATAATTATCTCCACAATTGATTTGAAAAAAAAATCTTTCAAAAATATACATTTAATATAGTTTTATAATTTTAAATTAACTTTATAACCCAACATGTAAATCTCATTGTACACTAATATCATCTTAATTTTTCCCCCTTTTTCATGCAGATTTATGTGCAAAGGTCAAATGGGTTTGACCTGAAATGAGTCCTTAAGTTGTTTGTGGTGCCAAAATCGTGCATAAACGGTTGCTTCATTCATATTATCCCTTCTCTCTCTCTCTTTTTCTCCTTCACTCAAACTTAAAACACCCCTTCTCTCTACATTTCCAAAATCCCATCTTTATTTCTTCCAGGTAATTCGTTTCCAATATTTTTGAATCAATAACCTCGCTCCCCACAGACTCACACACTATATCATACATATGTTTAATTAAATGTTAATTTGTGTATTTATAATATGATATGAATTGTGGTAGTAGTACTAGTGCAGATTATATATTAAGTAGCTAGCTAGCTAGGATGGCGATGATGGGGTTGGAGAGGATGCTTGGCAGCTTGAAATCGAAGCTCATCAAGTCCATGAAATTCAAGAAGCCTTACGACAAGATCGAGAAGAGCGAAAGCATGAGGGTCGAAATCAGGAGCCGAAAAGCGCGCAAGCTCATCCAAGAAACTCTTAAAGTTGCTGATTCACCCAACACAAGAACCTACAACTTCTAACATCATACATGCATACATACTTACGAACACACGTTGATTATATGCTTACTGCGGTACTGTTGTATGCTTTGGCTAAAAGCTATCAAATAAAATCCATCTTCCATGTTCTTATAATTTTTCTTTTAAAAGTGTCAGATGACTTGTGACTTATAGCTCATCTAACATCATGACTTATAGCTTTAATTAACATTTTATGCAATAAATCTTTTTTGAAAGAGTTTATAAATTGTAAAAAATAAGCTGTTAATTTCTTGGCCACCCTAACTTTTAGTGTCAATATTTTGTTCAAGTTTTGTTTTATTTTATTTGTGTAGTGTACACATTGGCTTACAAGAACTTATATTTTCCCTTATCAAATACAAAAGGAAAATGTTATATGTACAATTTACAAATAAGATTACAAATTTGATTACAAAGTGCAATTGAAATGACAAAATTATCCCTATACTTTATTTGAAAAAAACTTTTAAAAATGTATTTAGGATAATTTTGTAATTACAAATATAATTTGCAACCCGATTTGTAATCCAACATGTAACATGATCTAATACAAAACTACTCATGATAAGAAATAAATATCTGATTAGTCAATTTTGTAATCAATAAGAAAAAATGTAAAATAAGGTGTACACTAAGATATACATCATTTAGCATTACTCATTTTATTTTATTACAACATTGTAGTGGGTGGGAGAGATTTTCTGCTTTTATATGAATTTGAATGAGTAAATATCTCCTCCGAAAAATAAAGTTTTATGTAACTTTATCCGGTGGTAACGACAGTTTTGCGTCTGATATAATATATAGTATGATTAATAATATATAGTTGGTTAATTAATTTCAAAATCCTGAGAAAAACCGAAAATGATAGGTGCATATACACGACAAGAACCAAAATATAACAGACTCATAGATAGAATATTGGACCAAATTATAAGAGCCACCTAAAACGATAGGCACGCATTCACATACATATTTGTGGTATTCGTGCCATTCCCGTAAGTTGTTTCTTTACCTAATGATATATGTAGTTGGCCATAATAATTTACCTATATTTTAAGTATTTTGTGTCGCTCACTTTCGAAATATAGTTAATTATTGTTTCCCGACCATCCACGTACATCCACGTGGTATTGACTCTGAAAATAATTATGGTTTCGAACAATTGTTGTTTAAACAAAAATTATAGATAATAATAATTGTATAATTCTACTATTTTAAATCATATCATGGCATCATCAGTGGTTCGTTATCATAATTATTGCTTCACGACAGATAATACCAAGATGGATATCATTCAATACTTCTTATTTTCAACTTTAACGATTATATAGCGTTTAATTATTGCAAACAAATCAAATTTTATGTATGTGGAAAAATTAGTGTGGGTTGAAAAATCAAAATTATGTCCTTGTCTATAAAATTTGTTTTGGTAAAAAACAAATCCATAGACAATGACAGATTTTCTTTGCAAACGTATGTGCTTAAAATTTTTAAGAAATATATATATATATATATGAAAAGAGCCAATAAAATGTGAAAGGTGGAGAAAAAGTTGGGGACTTTAAGAATCATTCAGATGGAAATGCACGACAATCAGAACCCAACAAATCAAAGTTGCCTGTGATGTTAGACACTGGTGTAGATTCATATTTGGTGTCTATATATATATATATATATATATATATATATATATATATATATATAGAATCATCGTTTATGTATAAAATTTGAACGAAAATAAATATCTTATAATTTGAACGGAAATAAATATCTATACGATGTTGTAAGCAAACATGTTACACAAAATCAGTGTTATTCAAAATATGCAAACTCAAAACATGAATATTACAGAAATAATATTACAAGAAGAAAGAATGATCGTATAACAATTCAATAGTATAACGAAAACACAAATATTGAAAAGTATAAAGCAAACAAGTAAGAAAATAGTCAAGCAAATCGAGGCCTGCAACTAGTACAGTTTCCTTAAAACAGATTCGTCCACTCCACTAAATGCTTGAGGATCAACACGTACAGACGTCTGTTTCCCAGGATACAACGAAAAAACCAGTAGCAAACTAAGCATAAATTCACTACTCCGGCGAACTTGAATCGTACCTTCATTTTATCACCAAAATTTAACGGATGCCAAAAGAAGAGCTAACAATATGAAACGCAAGAGAATTATTGAGTGAGATCTTGAATAATGTGTGTGTCTGGATTGAGAAAATGAGCACACTATTTATATGTTTCAAAAAGCACACCAAAAGTCATAAGACTAATTAACTTAATTAATCTTTTATTTAACTCAAGAATGTGGAGAGCCAAAAGCCTCAAATTAATTCAAAAATATAAAGAGCCAAAAAACACTCTCACATTCACGATCCATTATTTTCATTCAAAATTTTTATTTAAATATATTTTCAACAATCAGACGGTCCCCGTGACCAATCAGTTCGAGTGAACAAGTCAATCCGGGTCACCAAATGCTCCTTCAAAATCCACACTAATGAGTTTTTGAATTATTACTTGCGCCACCATGAACAATTGAACATTAGAGGTGTCGGAGGATGTCCAACGAAAACTCGTCGAAACTCAAGTTATTAACTCAAAATATGTATACGAAAACTAAAAAACTAGAGCATATATAAGATGAGAGTATCCTTCCACTGACAGAGTCATCAAGATGGATCGATCATGATGTGAAGTCGCGGGCCTGTGTTATGGGCAAACTTTACTAAATTCACTTATCTTATAAATCTGGCATATTATTCATAATTTATTTAACTTTAATCTCTTAATTGCTTCATGTTTTATTAACTTTAATCGTTCCTGCATATGATTTTCAGTATATATATACGTATTGTTAAAACTTAAAACAACCTCAAAGCGACAAAATATCTACAAAAAATTTATATCGATGACACAGGCTTGACACAATAATATTGCTTTTGACGTGTAAATTTTGACATCCGCAATTAATTTAATTTAACCAGTATTGCTTTGGAAAAGAATATATTCTCTATGCCAATTTTTACATGATAAAAAAACTAACTATTTTTTTAATACGAAGGACTAAGGAGCAAGCCGTTATCATTTAACAAAAAACTATAATAATTGATAGCAAGTGTATATGTATGTCGCAAATGCCCCTCTCAATAATTATACTTTTTGCAAGCAATGTATCGATTATAGAGCAGTACTAAAACTAAATCTTTGTAATAATAGTATTTTCATATAATTTGAAAAATTAGTGTTAAACACGAATATAAATACTTATTGCAATTGTGGCAAATTCCTAACATTACCTTAAAGTTAATGAAAATAAAATTTCCTTGATTACATTTTGAAACATTAGTTTTACATGTACGAAAAAAAAAATTATTTCAATTTTAGTAAATTTCTAACAATTAAAGTTTATGAAAATAAATCTATAACTTACATGCTCGTAATTTATTTTAATTAAATTGAAGTAATATTAATTTTTTAAATCCTCGACATAATAAATAGAGGAATGAAAGAATAATAATAAATATAAAAGATATATTAGGTCAAATTAGTCAGTTGAAATGAATTTTTCGATTGCAAAGAACACATGGAAATATGTAAATGGTACATTTATGATTTAACATTTCATGAGACGATTTCCAATGTTCTCAAGAATCACGAGCTATTGATTCCTGGTAATGTTACACCAACAGTTATTCAAAAGAACAGACCAACACAACATCAAACGACCCTCGGCATGCCATTTCACGACTCGATGCGTAAATGGCCTAGAGCTTCGCCGCTGTGAAACTTATTGGACATCCGAAATTCTCTGTAATCCTGATACATAAAAGGATTGTACATACGAGGATGCACCGAATCTATGAGCTCTGGTGGTGTTTCCACCATTGTCTCCTCGGGCCCTAAGAGAAACGAAGCGATCGAGAATCTTAAGCCAGCTTCCTTGCACATCACCCGGTGTTCCACATTCAAGAATCGTCCGTTGCTCCACACCTTTAGTTATATGTAACACAGGGCTCAAGAACAAGTTTAAGACAGAAGAAAGGTTGCAGTTAGTAATAACTAATAACCAAACACGTTCGAAGGTCGCTGATTTTCTCTTTACAAATTTCAATCAGGTCATTTTTTCACCTTCTAATGGTGTTTTAATCATTTGCACATGCGTCACTGGCCTTATTTTGGCCAAGTACATGTACAGATGGATCAAACTTACAATTTTCGACAAAGAGAATCATGAGTTTCATCCAACAATACCTACAGATAAACTATTATTGACAACCGATTCAAATCGAAACAAAAAACAAAGGGAAGTAACTCAGCATTTCCGTATAATCTACAAATCATCAAATATCATAGACATGAATTTGCTTAAAGATTCTATATACTTACAGCTGCAATATCTCCAAGATTAACAAGAAGCGTTCCCGGCCAGGGGTCGATCGCCACAAAAGTACCAGACCTTTTCTTTACCTCAAGGCCACCAATTATCTCATCATCCTGCAGAATAGTTAGAAAGCTAGAATCCGTGTGTATTTGTACTCCAGGCGAACCCACGGTTTCCGGGGAGAAGTTGTATTTATTGATCCTGAACTGGCAAATCCACTTTTCGAAGGAAATTCCACTCAGCCCCAGCCCTTCTCCCATTTTTTGCCCAATGTACATCATGAGTTCATTCACAGCTTTAGCATATTTCAGAACAACAGCCCTGTTGACAAGTACATGGAACTCTACTTGAGGTTGTTTCAACACAAACAATGGCTTCCTTTAATGTCAATGGATCATAATAGACAGGGAAAAAGTGTAAATTTAAACGGATTAATTTAATTTATGTTACAATACTATTTGTGCAAAGAGCTGAGACATTGGCTGATTACAGGCATCTGTGATTTCTAATGTTTAGCTCGAGTTCTAACAAGTACAATCTTTTTTCCATATCTATGTCATAAATCTTGGTCGTTCCATGCCACGAGCCAAACAATACCCATAAGCCTAAGGTGATTGACATTGATGAAATGGAAAGAGATTGAATTCGCACATAAGGAAATAATCCAAACCTCTGATGAGGAGATGCATCCAACATGGAACAGAAGGAATCGACGGCTTCAGTGTTCCCCGTGTCATAAAGACCTAAAGCTTCGTAAAGGGGATTGATTTTCGAAGGAGCCATGTACCCGCTCCCGGCGATCACGTCCACGTTCCTCCTCTTGATTTCCTCCGGCAATTCCAGAAGTGATTTCACCACCGCCTTCATCTCCGACATCAGAGATCCCGGCAGAATCCCGTCGAAATTCACGATTCTGAAGCATCCCCATTCTGCGCACGCCTCTATGAGCTTGGATAACTGGGCCGGGAAATCTTGGATATCGATAACCGGTACAGGTGCCGCCATTACGCCGGAAATGCTTGGCCGTAGCTGGATATGGCGTGGGAATTTGCTTCAACTAGCTCGGTTTCGGAGTCTGATTGAAATAAAGAGTAGATTGATTTCGGAATTTTGCGCAGACAGCATTTTTTGTCTCGAATTGGTCGGCGGAATGTCAATTTCAACTTCGACACAAGCCAGCAAATCAGAGTGAAAAAAAAGTAATTTTAATCGGTTTTTGATTTTTTTTTTCCTCCAAGTTTCAAACATTTTTCAATACAATATTTATCCACGTTTCAATCGAAACAAGAAAAAAACACACAAAAATATCCGTAAAACCGTTTCAAGTTTTAATTTTGTGAGACCGAGCTACTCGATTTAACACAAAAGAACCCAAAAATAGCCACTACATTAAGGCTCTTATTAAGGCAAATATAAATATGCAGCACAAAACAGTTCGCGAACCGTTCGTTTCATTTACATACCTACATAAAATGTTAATTAAAGCTATAAACTCCAGTCAAACCTGCTTATAATATAAATTAATAAAAACTCTAGAATAACTAGAATGTTAAATTTCAGCTTAATTTACTCTTGCAAGCGCCGGAGAGTACTCCTTGGGACACTTGACAGTTGACAGACGCATTAATTCGATGCAATTTTTTTTTCTTCTTTTTTTACCTTTTTAGCGTAAAATTAAACTCATAATATAAGATGAACTACAAGTCACAAGTCATCTGACACTTTTAAAAGAAAAACTATAAGAGCATGGAACATGGATTTATTTGATAGTTTTTAGCCAAAGCATACAACAATAATGCAGTAAGCATATAATCGACCTGTGTTCGTAAGTATGTATGTATGTATGTATGATGTTAGAAGACGTTGTAGGTTCTTGTCTTGGGTGAATCAGCAACTTTAAGAGTTTCTTCGATGAGCTTGCGCGCGTTTCGGCTCCCAATTTCGACCCTCATACTTTCGCTCTTCTCGATCTTTTCGTAAGGCTTCTTGAATTTCATGGACTTGATGAGCTTCGATTTCAAGCTGCCAAGCATCCTCTCCAACCCCATCATCACCATGCTAGCTAATTAATATATAATTCTGCACTAGTACTACCACAATTCATATCATATTATAAATACACAAATTAACATTTAATTAAACATATGTATGATATAGTGTGTGAGTGTGTGTGGAGGGAGGTAATCGGAGATCAAGAAAGGAAACAAATTACCTGGAAGAAATAAAGATGGGATTTTGGAAATGTAGAGAAGGCTAGGGGGTTTTAAATTTGAGGGAAGGAGAAAGAGAGAGAGAGAGAGAAGGGATAATATAAATGAAGCAATCGTTTATGCACGATTTAAGTTATAAAATATATTTAAAATTACAAAATTATCTTAAATGTATTTTTGAAAGATTTTTTTTTCAAATCAAATGTAAAAATATTGTAATTTTAAATTTATTTTATAACTGAATGTGTAAGTTTCATTGTACACTAGCATGATATTAATTTTCCATTTTTTCATACAGATTTAGGTATAAGGTCAAATGAGTTTGACCTAAAATGAAATTTCAAATACAATTTATAACCTAGTTTGTAACGTCCCTCATTATACATATAACATTTTCTTAAAAATTATATATTTTAGCATCATAATTCTTGTACGCAAAGATGACGACGAGGGAGATCTATACAATTGGTCAATCTCAAGATCCGTCCTGCCATAAAAATTGAACCCAAACTTGCCCTGCCCTAATTTCTAAAATTTAGTGGGTTCGTTCTAAAAAAGTAAAAATTAATGGGTTGAATCCAAATCGGACCCAACGTATTTAATATGTTTTAACCGTCAAATTGATCAAAATTTGTTAAAATCGATCAAAAATCGGTCGGATCAGTCAATTATAATTTTTTTTTATCAAAATTATTTTTTAAAATGTAAAAATTAAGATTTTTTTCGAAAAAACGGTCAGACCAGTAATATATTTATTTGGTTTTCAAGAATCAAGCTATGATTACCGGTCCAATTATGAAAAAATTACTAACCGATATAATCCAAACATGGTACATATATTGGGGCAAGTTTATTAAAACCTACTAATGTCGTATTTGCTTTTAGACCCATTTGACCGTGTTTAGATTGAATAATTCCCATCCCTACTTATGAAGTTATAAATAAGTTTTAATGTATTAAATAGTTTTTGTCGAACAACGTAAATACTTGTGTCGTTTATTCACTTTCGTGTGAATTGGTGTTTGATCTGCGTGCTTTGAGTTTTATCTATTTCTGGGATTGTGTTCTTATTGTTGATGTGTGAGTGTTTGTCTGGTGCATATTTTCGGAATATCGAGTTTGTTCTGATTGATTCCTAACAGTGCATAACTAGAACACATAGGGTACTAGGTAAAGCATCTCAACGGCGGAAGACGAGAAAAAAAAAAAGAATCAACACAACGTGAAAATTGACAAAAGAAAAACCAACTGCGCCTTGTTTGAATAAGGGTAAAAATGTCTGATTGAGGAAAATTTACAAAGAAAATACAATAATTTCTCTCCAAAAATAACCAATTTTATCTGCCAACATATTTTCTTCCATGAAGCTATGAAGTCAATTACAAGCCAAGTAGGAAAAAAACGATCTGGAGCTCCTATTGAAATCAAACGGAATTCATATATCGTAAAAATACTTGCTTTCTTCACGAGATGAGTTAGAGCATCATAAAATACCGAGTCACCAACCCAACAAGTCCATGATCAAGTTAGCAAACTCGATAACCAAAGTGAAACTATAATGAGGACATACAATACTAATGAAATAAAAGATAAAACTTACTAGAAGTGTGATTAAACATTAGAAGGAAGAAGAGAAGTAGTTACATGAAAAAAGCCAATCCAATTGTCCAAATTGAGCTCGATGAAGCGATGATGGACACCGATGCTAATAAATGCTCAGCTTTCCGTCTTCTACCACACCACGCCGGAGGCGGAGCACAGCCGTGGCTTATTTGATAACTGCATCTAAGCTTGAATCGCGGTAGGAGCGAACAAATGGTTCTGGCGATGAACCATCTGATCTGATCCCGTTACTTGGCTAAATAATTCAAAACACATAATATTTTTTAAGAAATGGATGCGGCCAGCTTTTCAGGCCTTGGAAAATCAAATTGGGGGCCAGGAAGAAAAGCCATTGGACAATAAGAAATGGCCCGGCCCAGAAGGACGTTAGAATATTATTGTCTCGTTGGGGCTAAACCATAAATCATATTTTATTTCTATTATCTAATTTTTAATTGAAAATAATACTAATAATAATAATAATAGTGAAATAAAAAAAATCACATTTTTGAAATAAATATTAAGTAAATAAGTAGTTATTAATAGAGAAAATAAAATGACATAATTATAATTAAAAATACACTAAAAAACTATAATTAAAGGAAGAGTTGGTCATATCAACTACGATATTTTAGTAGAATAGAATAAATTAATAAATAATAATTTAAGAAAATACAAATTTTTTTCATCATTGGTTCAAATAAAATATATAAAGTTTTATGATTTAAAAATGAGGTGAAACATTGCAAATATTCAAGCTCTCAAATTTCACATACATCTAATTTTTAAAAATAATTATAAAAATTAAATATTTCTTCTTGTCTAAAATCAATTTCCGCATTTTATTTTTTCCGGTATTTCGATCGTTAATGCTTAAATTTAACGTATTACATGTCATACCAAGAGTGCATACGGTCAACACCTGGCATTTTCCCTAATATTTTTTTTTTTTGGTAATTTTTTTAATGATGACATGCAGGCGCCACAAAATAATCGCCTCATTTATCTTTATATTTTATTTGTGTTTTTTTTCTTTAATAATAAAATAGAATCTAAATTAACTTCCAAGCGTAAGAAAACAACCAATTTTAATCTGGTACATCATTATTTTCCTTTTGTTTTTTTATTTTAATAATTGATATTTAATTTTGTCAGTGATGATAAAGAAATTACAAAATAGGTAATTATTTAGAAAATAATTATTAGTGCCCATTTTATTATGTATTCGATAGATATATTATAAAATTTTATTTTATATATATTTTCAAAATTTTAAGTTAAAACTGAAACAATGGATGTGATTTTAAAAATAAAATTAAAAAAAATGTATATGAAATCGATATTTTTAATTGTGCAAGTGGGAAATGCATGCACGTCCATCAGTAGTAACAGCCTCTTTGCACTCTCGAGTACACTTGCCTCGTCTCTCTCCTCCAACCGCCATTTTCTTTGCTGCAGCTCTCGAGTACACTTGCCTCGTCTCTCTCCTTCAAGCGCCATTTTTCTCTGCAACAATGGAGCTTTTCACCATCGCTCAATCAGTGCCCCGACTTTCCGCTGATGTTACCAGGCGCCACAACACGTCTTTCGCCGGCCACGAAAACTCTGGTTACGACTACAGTGTCAAGCATCTCACCTTCCCACTTTCCGATGGCAGGTAAGAGTTCTTGAGGCTGACGATTTTCTTGCTCGTGATTATTCTTCTTCTTTTGACTTATATTATTTCCGCTGATGTTACCAGGCGCCACAAACCGTCTTTTCGGGTTTACGCCGGCCACAAAAACTCTGGTTACCAATGTGGTGTCAAGCATCTCACCTTCCCACTTTCCACTTTCCAACGGCAGGTAAGTTTCTTGCTCGTGATTCTTCCTTTTCTAATTTTCTTTTCTTTTCTTTTTTTTTTTTTGTTTCTGTTTGTCATTTGATTTATATATTTTTTTGCACGTTCCCAGGCGCCACAACCTATCTTTCCGGGTTTACGCCGACTGCGGAGTCAAGAATCTCACCATCCCACTTTCCGACGGCAGGTAAGAGTACTCTTGAGATTGATGATTTTCTTGCTCGTGATTATTCTTCTTCTTTTATTTGTTTTGTTTTGTTTAGTTTTTTTTTTGTTTTTCCCTGTTTTTGGTTTGTCATTTGATTTATATTTTTTCGGCTGATGTTATCAGGCGCCACAAACCGTCTTTCCGGGTTTACGCCGACCAAGAAAACTCTGGTTACGAAAACTCCGACGGCAGGTAAGAGTTCTTTGTTTCTTTTTTTCCATTTGATTTATGTTGTTTTTGCATGTGTTAAGCTTCCTACTGCATTTGGATAAGGAAAACATTTCACATCAGCTTTCTCCTCTTCGGTTTCTGGCGTAGCAGTTGTTTCTTTCTGGTATGTATTAAAAACGACAAAATTGATTTCGACATTGTGATTAAGATATTTAATTAGTTGTTAAGTAAATAATTAGCTTGTACTTTCCCACTACAAAAAACGAATTTTGGTGTTTGTTTTGATTTAAATTCTTATCAATTATCATACAATTTGTATATATTTCTTTTATTAAAAATTCCTCGTTTCATCATCAAAAAAATATATATTATTCAAACTTTTTCTTATGGTACTTTCAACAAAAATTTTATTTGGCTTGGAACTTTTGCAGCCTAACCCAATAAGTTTATGAATAAAAAAAATTACATCATTCAGTCATCTTTTGAGAAATGTTATCATAATTCAAAGGGAAAATTGTATTTTTGGTCTTGTATGTTTGTCACTTTGCGATTTTGGTCCTTTATATTTTTAGATTGCAGTTTTAGTCCGCTATCTTTATTTTTTTTGGCAATTTTAGTCCTTTTTCCGATGTGGCGCTGACGTGGCACCAATTCAATGCTGATGTGGAGCTGACATGTACAGTGCCACGTCAGCATTTTCGAAGAAAAAGGACCGAAATTGCCAAAAATCAAAACATACAGGACTAAAAATGAAATGTGAAAACATAAAGGATCAAAATCGCAAAGTGACAAACATACATGACTAAATTTGCAATTTTCCCTAATTCAAATCATTCGGTCAGAAAATCAACTTAGTAGTATCTTTGGCTAGTTAATTAAGAGTTTGCATTAGTCAATTTTCTTACGGGTATATCCTATTCGATCGTGAAAAAAATTACTTTTAACTATAGATATTCAACCACAAATATAGATCCATGAGATCAATCTCACAAAAGTTCTAATCTATTTAACAATAAATAGTTACTTTTTCAATAATCAAATTATCACTTAATTATTCATATTTTCTTTCGATTAAAATATTTGTCAATATCACAGCTTGAATTTGAATTAATGTATTATTCATTTGTTTCATTTGTTTCTTTTGAGCTGAATATATATTTATGATATATTTTAAATCTTATTTTGTTATTCCTATTACTTATAAAAAAATGAATATATAGCTCGATAATTCATAATGATATTCTAAAATTTAAAATCAATAAAAGTTTCTCATTAATCTTACATGACTATATATTCAAGAAATTCCTAACACATTATTTAAATCTCAAACAGTCACTAAATCAATAAATTAAAATTTACATTAATTTTATATAATTTTGAAATTAGCTCATAATTTTAACTCCACAAAAACTAAAGTGGAATTTTAACAACTTAAACTCATTGAAGTGTATTAAATTATATTTAAAAAATTAAATTAGTATTGATCGGACTTTTGATAAAGACTACGTGACTTATTTTTTGTTTGGAGGAAGAAAATTAAACAAAGAAAAGATAAAGGAGGAGAATAAAGAAAGAAAATTTTGTTAGAAAAAACTTTGGGAGAAGACGCGAGGTGTTGGCTGACAACCGCAAAACTTGGTATATCATGAAAAAGGGTATCGGAATTCGGATGTTTCGTGCAAAAATCGATTATTTTCAAATTGGAAAAAGAAAATGTGGATTGAAATTTGAAAGTGGACAAGAAGAAGTATGTAAATTATAATTATTGTTTTGAGGATTAAAATTTGAGAGCTTGAGTATTTAATTTGCAAAACATTTGAAATGCAGAAGTCATTACGTCGTGTTGTTACTACCATTCCAATGTTTCACCTTTCGTTTCATCTCATTTTTAAATCATAAAATTCTTGTGAAACGATCGATTTAATTTTGTAATATGAATTTTTTGTATGAATCAACTAATTCTTAATATAAATTAGCGATAATACACATGCATTGAGTATTATTTTCATATATGTTTATTTTAAAACTATTTTCATATATGTATAACTCGAAATATTATTTTCATATAATTATATTTTTTTTGGTAATTTCGACGATAAAAAGATCTTATAATACCAAGCACATCAACATCTTTAAGTTATTTAACATAAGTTTATCCAAACACTTTAACAACTTATTTTTAAAATAAGTTCTAACAGCTTATAAGCTCGTAAAACATCTTTTAAGCTCTAGGAGCTTATAAGCTTTTTTTAATAAGTTTAGCCAAACACCCTCTTAATAAGGTCTTTTTCTAAATTGCACGTAGATACTAATGAAATACAGAAATTAAAAAATTTGGAGTTGAAAATAAAAATAGGTAGATCTTAATTTGGATATGTAGCAAATTATAATAAGCTGTATGACATATAGAACAATATAAAATGAAACAAAATTTTAAAAAAAGTTATATATTTAAAGTACGCGATATATAATAGAAAGTAACCAAGAGTATCGACCAAAATTTACTAATGTTTAAACCATAATTTATTGCACTACTAAAATAAACATAACGACAACCTAGCTATGATCAAACTAAAATAATTATCACAACTGAATGATTAAAAAAAAGACAAATTATGCTAAAAAATAAAATACTACCAATAAAACTATTATTTATTTAAATAATACTTAACATTCATGACTTTACTATAATTTATTATATATTTTTTAACCTATTTTCTAATATGCTATATTGTGGATAATTATATTTATATAATTACCATGGATCTGTAAAGCGATATCAGTTATCATAAATTCATTGTGAATAATAAAATTTTAAATGATAAATAATATATAATAAATAATATAATACATGAAATAAATATCAAACAAGCTAGTTCAATCACTAATGAAATAATTCGAATAGTATTTATTTTATGCAAAATAAAATAATAAAAATGTATGGATGCATTGTTCATTACTTTGACCCTTAAATTAAAAGTTTTCTAAACCTTAAATGCCTTGTATAACGTTTAACATGAAAATTTTGAGATATAATTCAAATAAATTAATTTTCATAAGCTATATGCTAATTATACAAAAAAATCATTGAATATAATCCCATAATTACTGGAACAAATTATTTCATCACAAATACTTGAAATACAATCGATAAATAAACTTTCATAAAATAATGAAATAATATATAACCTAAAATTAATATTCTTTAAGACTATTATTTATAACTTTAACCCATGCATATGTATGTATATAATACATTGAATTCTTATACTACTAATATAATATTGATGAATCAATAATTTTTGGAAAATCAATTTTAAATTATTTTTGAATCCTCTTGACTCTTTTAATAAGTGTAAATTAATTACATGAATATATTGGTGACTGTCCCTAGCTATCATTTGCATGGGCTTAAATGATTCAATTTGCAAGACAACACATTTCTTTTGTACGTACGTATATAGCCAGATAGATATAGATTTCTGGAGAGGCATGCATTATTCAAATTTCTCATGCATGCATTGTAACCTTAAAGTTATTTGGCTAGATGTTCTTGATCAGTGCTTCTTGAAATTTATGATCATTATGCGGATCATGTTTGTTTTTCAAGAAAATGTGGAAACATGCGATAGACAAAAGGCACTTGTTTCAAACATTGAAAGCCTCTGATTGTGGAGAAAAATGAACTTTATCTCCTCCCCATGAGACAAACTTTTCCTTCCCTTTTGACAGATTAAGTTACAGTCCAATTTTCAGGCCCTTTTTGGAGATTATAGTTTGACATAGAACAAGAAAGTGAATGCTTTCAGATGCTAGCTAGCTAACACATTGAATGTGTAACACGCCCTGTTACTGTTGTGAATATCGGCATCTTCCATAACCTGAAATTCCAACATAACATATATAGATCTGAGAATTTAAAGCAAACTAAAGCACAAGCTAATCAATAATTTTCCATGGGACAAATGAGTAGTAATTAAGTAGAAAATATCGAGAGAAACATACTTGGATCACTAAACGTAACAAGACCAGTTCCTTTGAAGTCACAGTTCCAATAGTTCCTTCCATGCATCTGATAGTATGCATTCATGGCATACGAAGCGTGTGCGTGTATCTTATCCGATCCGAAACAATCGCCATTTTCATGAATCAACCTGCAATCCACACCACCAGGTCCGCAGCAGAAGTCCAAGGACTGCCTGAATCACTTTCTTATCTGCGTGTGGTTTCGCCACGCACCAAACAGAAGGCCCCCTAGTTCTCGCCGCCACCGACGTTTCTCCCCGAACTCTAGTCTATCTCCGGAGCAAAACTGGCAGCTCAGATCCAGCTCGTAAACTTTAGAACCTTGGGCGTTGAAAACCCCGAAATTCCTTTCGCTCGCACCTCCTTGTTTCTTGTTCTCGTTGAACAGAGAGAAAACGAAAATGTTTATGTTTTCATTTGGCTTCATGGGGGTCCCTTTGTTTGCTTGTGCCCGTTCGATCAATCTTGTGTTGTAAGTCTTTGGTGTCATTTCCTAGTAACGCGTACTCTGGACTGATTGTTTTAGGATTGTCACGATATGCGAAATAAGGGTATGCGTTCACCATGAAAGGTGCGCCGGTGTCTGCCAAGAATCCGACGATAGATGTCATGGCAGGGAGGAGCATGGCGGCGAAAGCGGAGGCGGATGGAGGAAAGGAGGAAGCAAGAACAGCCATGCTGTGCGGTGTGGTGACCTTGATTTTCCGGTCCAGGCCACGAGCGAGCAAAACAGAGTGCAGGTTCTGCATGGCTTGGAACAGAGCCTTCTGATCGAGATTTTCGTCTGCGGTTAAGTACTCGTTTCCTATGTTGATGGCTACTATGGAGGTGGCCGGAATGAAGGGGGCGACACGGCTGGTGAACCACTCATCGGCAGCATGAGGGTCGGAGCTCAAGTTGGCCACGTGCGAGTTTTCGACAGCCACGATGAGGTCTATGCCAGTGTTTGAGAAGGCTTGGAGGATTTCATTGTTGGTGTCATAAATCTTGACCTTGTTAATGAGGTTATCTCCGTAGTTTATGCCCACGGCCGAAACATGCGGCGGTGGGCTGAATTGGAGGAGAAAAAGAAAGAGAAATACAAGGAGATTTGCAAGGGACATTGACATTGAAAGAAACTGTGTACGTGGTTTGTTATGAAAAACAGTCAGTGTTGTCCTTCGTATTGTAACCACAGACAACACAGTGCAGCGGAAATTTAAAGCGTAAATAACACAAAAAAAATAAATCAGCACGAGTATAAAAACTCGTGCGGGTGCATTAGGGCTAAATATCACTAGTAAACGTACGATCAGTCTTACAAAGATAAACCTAGTGATTTTATGAAAAGTCAGTAAATCCTAAATTTCTCAACAAGTTGAGAAATCAAACATGCATCCTAAAATACAATGAAGTATAAAAGAAATTGGATGCAACTCCCGTAGCCTAAATTGAAGAGACACGAAAAGATCTTCAACAACACAGTTCAAGCCTTGGTTTTGGTCAACTACACCCTTGATTTCATTCGTTCGATCATCGATTATCTAAAAATATTTAATCATGTTGAATATTCATCATTGGAAATTAAATTCCTGTTTCACCTTAATTATAGTTAACTAGACACAAGCGTTCTAAGATAACCCTTACCAATGAATCAACCTAATACAAGCGATTAGATTTAAACCCACGATAGCATGCAAACTAGTGAAACTGATAAATCTAGACAACCCATACACAAGCGGATGAATTTAGCCTAGTCAATTATTATCCCTACAATTCCTAATCTCACAAGCGGATGATTATTAATTGCAGTTGCTTCGCAAATTAGATAATTCAAACAATTACGGATTCGAACTCCAATTTAGCAGTAGATTCTTTACTCAAATTATCAGGTGATCAATCTAATAATCAAACATACAATCATGAAATAAATCAGAATAACTCTTGATACTCAATCAATAATCAAACTCTGTAAAACATAAATCTCACGAATAAATTAATCAAGGGCTTCGTCTTCCTTAACCAAGTATTAAGAACTAGCCAACACAATTCATGAAGAACAAAATAAAATAATAAGAAAAGGCGGAATTCTAAAATTCTAAGAAAAAACCTAGTCTTTGCAAGAAATAAATCTTCAATCTCTAATTGAAAGTCTGCGTTCTTCCATCATAAACTTAATAAAAGACTTATATCTTGGCAACAAATCGTCCAAAGATAAGCCTAAGAATTAAAACAAGAGTTTCCAAAACATAACTCTTCCAAAAATAAGTTTGCGCGGGCGACGACGCGGACGCTCGGTATTACTGCGCGGGCGCGCCTGGTGTACGCATTTCACAATCTTCAGAGTGGCGCGGGCGCGCGATATTGATGCGCGGGCGCTCCTGTGCTACGAATTTCATATTTTTTCCAATTCTTCAAGTCTTCAATTCTCGATCTTTTCTTCCCTCTTTTTCACTTAAATCCATCAACTCAATTCCAATGACTTGTTTCCTTCATACAAAAAAAAAACAACATAACATCACATAATACATACCAATCAAACACAAGATTCAAGCTAAATACTAAGCAATATAAGCGCATAAAATGCACTTATCAAATTCCCCCAAACTTGAACTCTTGTTCGTCCCGAACAAAACCAAATACCTAACAGAAAAAAGCATACACAACACTCCAGAATCATCAAGAATTATTGTGGATCAATAGCCTCAACAATGAAATCAAAATTTTTTAAATCCAATCACATCACATCCTCCTAACATTGAAAAATTGTTTTAGCAAGAAACATAGCTCAACCTTATAGACTTTTAGACTCCGCAACTCACGTTCACAACATTCTCCCCCAAACTCAATTCAAACATCTATAGATCATGAGAACTTTCAAGGTAACTCGGGATCAACATGAAGGGTATTCAATCAAAAACGTTCACAATCAAATTAACTCAAGAAAGAATATAGTGTGTTCGTGTTTTGATAAAAATTCATATTCATCAAAAATGTCAATCGACAATCCATAGGCTAGACTCTCACAACCCCTATCCACTAGTATATTAGGCGATTGTGACTCGGTCTGTGAGGACCTCGGGTTGCTAATCTCCTCTTAGGGCAGCTAATGATTAATTAAACAATTAATCAAACAATTAAAGAATAATAAATCAAGAGCAAAAATTTTTTTAAGTTTTTTTAAAATCCGGAGCCTCGCTCGATCGGGCAAAATCAGCCGATCGAGCGAGCACCAAAGTCCTGCTCTCGGTCCCAAAATATATTGGCCTCGCTCGATCGGTGAAAAACACCCGATCGAGCGGGCAAAATATACCTGCTCTCGGGTTTTAAAAGTTAAGGGCCGCGCTCGATCGGTGATAATCACCCGATCGAGCGGGCTCTGCTTCCAGAAAATGAGCAACATTTCTTGCTCTCAAACCAAGCATCATTAGTCCAAACGAATTCAATATCAACTCAAATCACGGTTTATCAATTTTATAACATGCATATATACACGTAGGAAGTTTAAAACATCAAATCATGCATTTAATATATCAATCGGATATCATAAAAGCGTGAAACAATAAGCTACACTAAGTCTCAAAAATGAGCTTCTAAATCACAAGTTTCTTGCTAAAGGAAATGCTATCTAACTACCATTCATCAACTTAAACCCGAGTCCACACTTGCTACATCTCTCTCCCGAGCTATCAAGGTCGTCTTTGATATGATTCTGCCCCCATCTGTTGCAATGCACACATACAAAATAAAACAACAGCCGGATAAACTCCGGTGAGAAATCATTCTCAGTATAAGCAACATATCAAAAGCATTAAATTAATCATATCGACTCTATTTAACTTGACTCAACAAATAGAGTAAATAACGCATATCTCGATTAAGAATTGATTCATAAATCATCGTTGTCATCAAGATTCGTATACGATCTTGACATGGATATCCATCTATCAAAATCATTGGAATTCGAAAATAAGGTCACCCTCCGACCTTGGCATAGAATCAATTCAATATCATCTCGTATCAACATCATATCGACTCAAAATTAAAGATCCACTACCTGAGATGGATCGACAACATCATAATCAATTCAAAACAATAAATACGTATGTGATTTTGGCGGAAGAACTCAAGAGGAATCGATCTTGAGTTTCAAACTTCCTGACTCTTGATGTCGTCATTATACCTTCGTATTTCTTCTGTTTTGAATGCTTCAAATCTGAAACATAGCATCAAAACATTCCTATCAATCTTCATTCTATTCAATCATTTCAAAATCTATTCAAATTCATCAATCTAACTTCATTTAAAATCATTTCAAACCTCAACATCTTCTTATTCGATACAACTCGGAGTCGTGAGTCGTTAGCCTTCAAACATCATCTGAAACTGAGAAATAAATTGCTATATCGTCAATAACATCTAGACGAATATCTTATCTCAGTTATAAGCTATCAAAACGATCCAAAAACATGAATCAATGGCGTAGCAATTAAAAATCGATAACCGACTTAATATCGATTTCGAAGCTAACTTCAATTCACTTCATATCAACATGTATCTATCGAAACCAGCTAACTAACAGCATAATCAAATGCTACATAAGTCGACATACATGCTGAACTTCATGATTAAGTTCATTCCTTAATTCATTTTCAATCCGGCTTCGATATCGAACGACGTACGAACTCAAGCACACAACATAAACTCATAATCTGATCTCTGCCATATTTCGATCTTCAAAGTATGCCGAAATAAATAAAAACTTACATCAGTTTGAAGTACTCATCGCAAGGATTTTAGAACATCTTTCGGAATTGAAATCGGACGCTCGGAACAAAAGTTATCGACGTTTGAAAATCGAAAATCTATAGACAAAGAAGAACTCTCGGCTCCTCTGTTCGAATTTCTGAATGAAATGTATGAAATACACGTTGCAAGCTGATTCAGATAATTAAAATCAGATATGTATTGCAATATTGCAATTTAGTCCCTCAATTCTTCAATAATTGCAATTCAGTCCTCGGCCTTCGTTTTAATTCAATTTCAATCCTAAATAATTTAAGAATATTAGAATTTAAATCTAAACTCTAAATATTTTCAAATTAAATATACTTAGATTAAAATTAAATAATTCGGATTAATTAAATAATCCCGACCTTTTGCATTTCAGTTCTTCAACTTCGATATTTGCAAATCAGTCCCTGATCGAGTTGTATCTTCACAATTAATATTATTTAATTCCCAAAACATGGAATTTAATCTCAAATTCCATAAATATTCAATTCGAATATTTATTCCTTTAATTTAAGAATTCTCGGAATTTAATTCTCAAACTCCGTAAATTCTCAAATTAAATATTTTCGGCTTGGAAATTAAATCTATCATTTCCATAACTTCTCAAATCAATATTAGCCCATAATATGGAATTTAATTCTCAAATCCCATAATTAAGAATTTAATATTTTCGGGCCTTACAATTCCTCCCCTCTAAGAAATGATTTCGTCGTCGAAATCGTAGTCAATCAAACTATTCAATCTGATAGACTGAATGATTATCTAAAGTTATTCTCACTTCAATCATATAAATCTAAACTTCGTATCTCATCTCTTCATCTCTTATCAGATTCTTTCTTCGAATATGCTTCTATTCTCTTGTCTTTGGTATCTATTCAGTTGTACTTTAAGTCATTGAAAATAATTCGTTCTGAGCTTATTCCTTTCTTCAATCAAGAATTTATCGACGAATCAACTTAACTCAGAATATTTTCAATATCTATCTCATCTAGTTAAAGTATATAGGAAAATTCTACTTATATTTCCTTGACTTCGTTACGTGGAACAATTCAGATTCATTGTATCGAGCTGAAAAGAACATCATCAAGTCTGTCTAACATCTCAGTTGGTGAAATTCAACTTCACTGACGACTTGTTTTTTTTATATCATTCGATACTCTGCATAGAACATATATCAAGTTTACGCTATCATTCAGTTCATCGCTTCAAAATCAGTATTCAACTTCATATTCTGAATCTGTAACTTAAACTCTGCTCTTTCTCTATTCTGAATTAAATGATGTTTCAAGAATAACTTTTCCGCTTAACTAACCAGTTTCAGTTTCAAAAGTTATATCTATCATTCAATTACTAATTCTGGTTCTTCTTCTCTTTTTTCATGTCATACAGATTCATCTGCGAAATCTTTGTGTATCTCAAATCATATCGGATCTGATATCGACAAATCATGTCTGATCTGATGTCATATACTTCGGTAGTATCATTTCAACACAAAGAAATCGGATTTCTTTTCATCTTATCATCATAGCATTATCTCAAAATCGGCTCAATAGCTGTTACAGGAATTATAATCATCAAGTGGCAACACATCAAGTCAAGTACTACCGAATCAGGTATTAAAGTTCTGAGAATATTCTCAACATATGGAAAATCAACTCAGATAATCCATCAATCGAAATATAGTATAATCCAATCACATATAACCAACTCTCAGAACATCAGTCAATCAATCGATGCCACATTCTGTCGAATAAATCTAAAGTCTTAATCTTGACAATAGATTTTAATCATTCCTGTACTTTCATCATATTTCTATTTTCTTCACAACTGTCTAGTCATATCTGTATCACATCTTATACAACGTATTCTAAAATTTTGATTAGTCTATTCGGACTATCTATTAATCAGAGTATAATATGCTGTATTCACAGATTTCAAAACATTCAGAGCCGTTGATAATCGATATCATGTCAGGTAAAGTTCATTCTCGAACTTCGATTCATCTTCTCTGACTATTCTTCCAATTCAATAATAATATATTGTTAAAAAGTACTTAAAGTCGTCTGTTCATTTGTATTACAATTTCATAGTAAACCCAATGTTTCAATCTGAAACATTATTTCTTGGCTTAATGTTCATCTTGCAACGAATCTAATCACAATTCAGTGATTTGATCATACAGACAAATCATCGTATACAGTATTTTCAATCAATGTTTTCATAACTACCACCTGTTTACTTCATATATAAACTGCTTCATCTTGGTAGTTTCACAAAATACTCTTTCAAATCATGATCCCATAACAATTCTGGAGTTTCTAAACTGTCACTGAACAAATCTAGTCAATGATTTCCAACTTCATCAAAAACTCACTGTACGTTTAACGTCGAAAACGTACTAATTCTGTTACCTCTATTTGCTTTATCTTCTGATAAAACAATTATTGGATGAATCTTAATTCATTGTTGTTCATTTTTTTCAAAATCTGATATTTCTTTTCGGAAATATCAAGCACCATCAGATAATCAATCATAAGAGAATTCATTCATTTTAATCTGAGGCTTCGATTCATATCTCAATCTGGCATTCTGTACTGAATTCTCATATCTTCAGTTTACTTTATGTGTTTCTTTCATCTTCTGTACAGTTCTGGCTTACTTCTTTTAGAAAATCATTCTGATTGATGATATATTCGTCTGAATATTCAAACCAGAATACACAAAAATATGGAATCAATTCATCGGATGCCTATTTCCTTCCTCCTATCTATCTCCAAATACCAACATTTCATATCATCTAACCCAAAAATCATGGATCATATTCAAATTCTTCTATCAGTTACGAGTGATAAGTGTATTTTATACACTTAATTTATATATGATTTTAATTGTTAATTGTTTGTTTCGAGCAGATTTATGCTGTATTTTGTTGTGTTTGTGCTTACAGAGAATTATTGATTTTATTTGGAAAAGTGAAGAAAAATGAGAATTTAGAGGAGAAAATTAAAAGAAAAGAATTGAGAAAGAAAAGAAGAAAAAGAAAAGAATGATCAGAGACAAGAAGAGAAAAGGCTTTGAGCTTTCTTATTGGGCTTTTCTTATTTGGGCAAAAATGATCAGCGCTTGTTGTTAGCGCTTAATCTAGAGCAATCGCGCAATGCTATGTTTTTGAGAGAATTGAAAGCGAACTGAAGGCGCGCTCGTGCCATTCCTAGAGCGCACGCCTCGTTCGGAAATCTGAGAGTTTTAAGTATTTCGGGCAATAAATTTTTGGGCTTTTTCTTGGGATTTTATTATACATATAAAAGGGGATTTTGATCGTGCAATAAGAGGCCGCCACACACACATTAACGCACATCAGAGATTGATCGTGAGCTTTCGGGAAGGGTTTCTGGAGCTTTATCTGAAGAACGAAGACGGAGATCGATAGACCGGACACGGCGTCGACGACAGATTTGTTTTCTTTATTTTATTTATTAAATTATAAATTTATGTTGAATTTTTTTGAACATGTTTTGGTTATTCAAAATTTTATTATGAACTGATTTTTATAGTCTAGAGGTCGGATGGAACCTGGTGTAGACACTTTCATGAATTTTTTATTTTATTGAATTGAGTTTTTTCTAGATTAATTGTTTTTCTAGAATTTATTGTCTTTTCAATTATCTGATCAATAATTGATTTGTAATATTTATTTGAAATCTGGAACTCGGAAGAGGAGATTTTGAATAGGACCATTGGAAACTACACTGTTAATTATTTATATTTCTCGGGAGAGTGTATAATTTTAACAGAGCTTTTAAAGAGAACATCGTTTTGAATTGATCACTGCAAGTAGATTCTTAATAGGGATATTGGAATTTAATTGTAGTTGATATAGTTTATTCGGCACTCGGGAGAGGGAATAATACACGTAAGTGTTCTTGGCTATTAATTCCTTGAAATTCATGAAGATTAATTAATTAGGATTGATTGTTGTTGAAACCAGGTGAAATCTATACCTCTAGACCAATTTTCTCTGATTGATTATATCTGAAGTTTGTGTGCGTGCTTTCAAAAAAAACATCTTGATTATTTATTTTCTGCAAAATTCTGAGATTTTGATTTTCTAGATAAAGTTTGGACTATTTTAATTACAAGAACTAAATATTTTCATTTTACTCCCTGTGGGATCGATATCTGATTTAATCACTATATTAAAAACTTGACACTCGTACGCTTGCGAGGAATTTTCACAACAAATTTTTGGCGCCGTTGCCGGGGAGTAAATTTGGATTATTTTTTTTAGTCTTGTTACCAATTAGTCTAGATTTTAATTTAGAGTTTTTTTATTTTATTTTAAGTTACTAATTAAATTCTTCTTATTTTTAATTGCAGTTTATGCAACGATCTCAAAGTGCGAATTCGTTACTTTTTGATCTGGATATCGAGCGCACTGCACGTGCTTTTAGAAGAGCAAGAAGAGAAGAATTAAGGAACATGGCTGAAGAAAAAGCACAACAAGCTCCCTTGGTGCCAATCAGAGATCACTTCAGGCCGACAATCCAGGCTCACTACTCTGGAATAGCTCGAGGAACGATCAATGCCAACAATTTTGAGCTAAAACCGGCCTTGATCAACATGGTGCAACAGAACCAATTTAATGGGAGCGCTACTGCTGATCCTCACCTATACCTACGCATCTCTTTGGAGATAACCGATACGGTAAAATTTAACGGTGTTTCTGAGGATATTATACGCTTACGCTTGTTTCCGTTTTCTCTCAGGGATCAAGCCAGAAGTTGGTTGCAATCACTGCCTTTAGGGAGCATCACTACATGGGAGGGGATGGCAGAAAAATTTCTTGCGAAATATTTTCCTCCTGCCAAAACCACCCAACTGAATATCGAGATCAGTACCTTCAGGCAGATGGATTCTGAACAACTATACGAGGCGTGGAAAAGGTACAAAGAATTAATTAGACGTTTTCCTAACCACAATTTTGCAGATTGGGAACAGATCGAGTGGTTTTACAACGGACTGAATGCACCTACGAGGATGAACGTGGATTCTGCTTCTGGAGGCACTATTTTCGCAAAGGACCCCACTCAAGCCTATGATATGCTGGAACAGATGACAATCAATAGTTTTCAATGGCCGTCTGAGCGTATGGGAGTCAAGAAGCCAGCTGGAGTGTATGCAGTGGATCCTCTCACATCGATCACCGCTCAATTATCTGCACTTACTACACAGGTAGCTTCTTTGTATAAGATTAATGTTGTAGATTTAACTGGAGTTGAAGGATCACATACCCCAGAGGAGGTTAATTATATCAACCCTAATGGCTACCGAGGTTATGGAGCTTACAGAGGTAATCCTCTTCCCAATAATTTTCCCCTAATTTGCGGAATAATGAAAATTTTTCATATGCTAACAATACAAATAAGGGTGATGGTAAGTTGTCTTTGGAGGATGTGGTTAGTACCTTTGTGCAGGAATCAGGTAAGAGGATGGCGAGAACTGAGTCTCGCCTCGACAGCTTGGAGGCGCACATGGCCAACATGGGCGCGTTGTTGCAATCCATGGAGACTAGCATTGGGCAGTTGGCACTGAAGGATAATAACAGAGGCCAGTTTCCAAGAAAAACTGAGGTAAATCCCAAGGAGCAATGCAATGCTATCACATTGAGGAGTGGGAAGCAAGTAGATAGATAAGAGTGCCAACCTGAGAGCAAGACGCCTGAAAAAGCTGTAGTTGAAGAGAAGGAAGTCGAGAAGAAGGAGCCTGAACTGGAGCCAAAACCGATGTACAAGCCTTCACTTCCATACCCGCAGAGGTTCAAGAAGAAGGCGTTGGATGAGCAGTTCTCCAAATTCTTGGAGATTTTCAAGAAAATTCACATCAACATCCCCTTTGCTGATGCTTTGGAACTAATGCCGAATTACGCAAAATTCATCAAGGAGATGATTTCCAAGAAAAAGAGACTGCTAGAGAACGAGGTTGTCAATCTGACTGAAGAGTGTAGTGCAGTGCTTCAAAAGAAGATGCCAAAAAAACTGAAAGATCCAGGGAGTTTTAATATTCCTTGTTCTATTGGTGGTTCTCATTTTACTTCTGCACTTTGTGATTTAGGAGCCGGTATTAATTTAATGCCATTATCTATTTACAGGGCCTTGAAGTTGGGAGAGATGAAATCGACTATGATTTCATTACAGTTGGCGGATCAGAGCATCACATATCCATTGGGTATTGTTGAAGATGTGCTAGTGAAGGTGGATAAATTCATATTCCTAGCGGATTTTGTAATTTTAGACATTGACGCGGATCATGGTGCTCCACTGATCTTTGGGAGACCATTCTTGGCCACAGCGGATGCCAAAATTGAAGTGAAAAAGGGGGAATTGTCGATGGGTGTGGAGTGCGAACGAGTGATTTTTTATCTATTCAAGAAGACACCTAGCCCACCCATCGAAGAATTATGCTTAATTGAGCCGATTGTGAAGTTGGAAGCGCCAAATTTACCAAAGAATAAGGCCACGAAGAAGAGAGCGAAATTTAAACGGCGGTTCGTGAAATTTATTTGGCGAGTGAAAGAGAAGAGAAAGACTTAATACCGGTGAAAGTCGGGCTGACGACTCTAAACCAAGCGCTTTTTGGGAGGCAACCCAAATTTTTTGTGTTATTTTATTTTATTTTATTTCATTTTTTTATGTTTATTCAATTTATGCTTTAATTTTTATTTTTTGTTAATCAGTTTTTTTTATTTTTATTTTTTTGATTTTTTTTCCAGGAATTGATAATTCTTGTCAGAGTTGCATGCGCGCTCGCTCAAGCTTTGAGGCGCCCGCTCGAGGTTGTGATTTCAAATCAGAATTCTATGCGCGCCCGCCCATCCTTCTAACGCGCCCACCTTTCCTCTATGCATTGATGCAAGCCTTAACCGTGCACAATCACGCGCAAACGCGCAACTATTCTGCGCAACACTTTGCGCAAACGAGAGCTACCAAAAGCGCGATTGTGCTCACCCTTGCGCAAACAGAGACTCCCAACCGCGCATGAACAAGCGCTAACGAGCTCCCCAAGTGCGCCATCTCTTGCGCAAACGATATTCCCATTGGCACTTGCAGCTACGCAATCGCGCATCTTCCTAGCCATCTTTAGCGCAAACAAAGTTTCCCAGCTGCACCAAACATGCACAAACAAGAATCATCAGCGCTTCCCTTGTGCAATCGCGCTAAACACATCCCCATCTGCGCAGCAATCCAAGCGCAAACGAGACATCAACAGCGCATCATGCTCGAGCCTCCAGCTGCTACTCCTTCATGCAGCAACTCCTCCATGCACAGACCAGCTTATCAGAGCATCCCAGCTGTTCCTTCCATGCGCAAACAACAATCATATGCGCATCCTAAAGTGCAATCGCGCGACCTTACCTGAAACAACTTCATGCGCAAACACATCCCCATCTGCGCAGGTTCCTTGAGCAAACGCACAATCTAGCTTCTACATCACCTGCTCATAATCTTGCGCAATCACGTCTCCTCATTAGCGTTACAACTCATGATGCAAGCTTCTTAGTCATGCAAGAATACAATTAGTGTTCAGGAACATCCATATCTTTCTCTCACTAGTGGATGGTGCCATAGATGATGTATAATCTTTCTATGGGCATGCTACAAATTCTTTCCGTGACTATAAAGATTATGACGCTGGGTACTGATGCTCGGTGTCAAAGGTATGTGTCCCTTGTTCTTTATTGTTTTTAATCATTATAGACAATGATTATATTAAGTTTGTAGGGGTAAATCAGTGTTTGATTTAGTCGATAGTTGTTCCGTTGAATTATTTTGTGCTTCATGGAAAATTTTTGTTGACTTTAGTTGTTGTTGTTAGTTGAGTTGAGTTGAAAAGAAGTCAAGAAATAAATGGCTAATGATGAAAAATTTTTGTGCTATAACTGAAATCCATGATTTTCCACCTATCTGATACATATTTTTGAGAAAATGGAACCAATTAGATGAACAATTTCCTATATATTCTGTGATTAATACTTGAATCTGATTTTTTAGACATACGGACATAGATATTATTGAGGCATTGTTTGAATTTTTGGGCCTGATTTTTATTGAAAAATTTATCCTCAGTTGCCTATTTGAGCCTACACTTATATTAGTACATTGAGGTACGACAAAAATCTGAATTTGTTGAAAATCATCGTTTACTGCTGATGATTATTTTTTTCTGCACTGATTGATATTTGTATGAATTAATTGTGGATTGATACTTGTCTAGAATTAGTTCGGACACTCTTTGAGGCGAGATACGAGCATAAATGAGATTAGGGATGATTTAGGCGATTTTTCTAAATTCGTTTGAGCCTTTCAAGCTACCCTGAATTGCATGTATCACTAGTACCTTGTTTGAGCTTTATTGAAAATCGAATGGCATGCGTGTAAACGTGTGATAAAACCTTACTCGTCATTATTTCAAGGTCCTACATTGAATACCTGAATAGCCTATACACTATTTCCTACCTTAAAGGGAGTAATTTGAATGCTAAAATGTTATATGCTCCTAGTTTTATTTGTGAAAAAAGGATGGTGTGGTGGATGAATTGAAAAGATAAAAAGAGGTAGTCGAAAAAAAAATTGTTTGAAAGAGTTGAAAAGAGAATTGAAAATTTTGTGAAAGAAGTTGTGAAAAAGTTGAAAAAATCATTGAAGTGAATTGGAAAAAGTGTAAAATTGTGAATGAAAAGGAGTCGAAATTAGAGCATGAATATAAATTACTCCTTATTTGAATTCTTATCCTTCATTTGTAGCCGTGAGCCAGGCCTTACATTACAAGCTAATTAAGTCCTATTGACCGAGTTTCAGTTGCCTAATATACTAGTGGAGAAGAGTTGCGAGAATTTAGCATATGGACTGTTGATTGATGCTTTTAATGATTATGAATTTCGATCGAAACACTTAAACATTATATTCATTGCATTTACCTATTTGTGAGTGTTTTTGATTAATATCCTATATTTGATCCTATGCTATCTTGAAAAGTCCTCATGATCTATGAATGTTTGAATTGAACTTGGATAAGGGTGTTTTGAACATGAGTTGCGGAGATTGTGAATTTATGCGGTTATTTTGTTATGATTTAAACTTTCGAGTGTTAGTAGGTTGGATGAGATTGGATATTAATTTTTGAAATCACTGCTGAGGCCGTTGCTCCATATTATTTCTTGGCTATTCTTGTTGGTTTGATAGAATGAGTTTTTAGAATATTGGTTTTGAATAGTTTTGCTCGGGACTAGCAAAAGTCTAAGTTTGAGGGTATTTGATAAGTGTATTTTATACACTTAATTTATATATGATTTTAATTGTTAATTGTTTGTTTCGAGCAGATTTATGCTGTGTTTTGTTGTCTTTGTGCTTACAGAGAATTATTTATTTTATTTGGAAAAGTGAAGAAAAATGAGAATTTATAGGAGAAAATTAAAAGAAAAGAATTGAGAAAGAAAAGAAGAAGAAAAAAAAGAACGATCAGAGACAAGAAGAGAAAAGGCTTTGAGCTTTCTTATTGGGCTTTTCTTATTTGGGCCAAAATGATCAGCTCTTGTTGTTAGCGCTTAATCTAGAGCAATCGCGCAATGCTATATTTCTGAGAGAATTGAAAGCGAACTGAAGGCGCGCTCGCGCCATTCCTAAAGCGCCCGCCCCGTTCGGAAATATGAGAGTTTTAAGTATTTCGGGCAATAAATTCTTGGGCTTTTTCTTGGGCTTTTATTCTACATATAAAAGGGGATTTTGATCGTGCAATACGAGGCCGCCACACACACACATTAACGCACATCAGAGATTGATCGTGAGCTTTCGGGAAAGACTTCTGGAGCTTTATCTGAAGAACGAAGACAAAGATCGATAGACCGGACACGGCGTCCACGACGGATTTGTTTTCTTTATTTTATTTATTAAATTCTGAATTTATGTTGAATTTTTTGAACATGTTTTGGTTTATTCATAATTTTATTATGAACTTATTTTTATAGTCTAGAGGTCGGATGGAACCTGGTGTAGACACTTTCATGAATTTTTTATTTTATTGAATTGAGTTTTTTCTAGATTAATTATTTTTCTAGAATTGATTGTCTTTTCAATTATCTGATCAATAATTGATTTGTAATATTTATTTGAAATCTGGAACTCGGGAGAGGAGATTTTGAATAGGACCATTGGAAACTACACTGTTAATTATTTATATTGCTCGGGAGAGTGTATAATTTTAACAGAGCTTTTAAAGAGAACATCGTTTTGAATTGATCACTGCAAGTAGATTCTTAATAGGGATATTGGAATTTAATTGTAGTTGATATAGTTTATTCGGCACTCGGGAGAGGAAATAATACACGTAAGTGTTCTTGGCTATTAATTCCTTGAAATTCATGAAGATTAATTAATTAGGATTGATTATTGTTGAAACCAGGTGAAATCTTTACCTCTAGACCAATTTTCTCTGATTGATTATATCTGAAGTTTGTGTGCGTGCGTGCTTTCAAAACAACATCTTGATTATTTATTTTCTGCAAAATTCTGAGATTTTGATTTTCTAGATAAAGTTTGGACTATTTTAATTACAAGCACTAAATATTTTCATTTTACTCCCTGTGGGATCGATATCTGATTTAATCACTATATTAAAAACTTGACACTCGTACGTTTGCGAGGAATTTTCACAACAACGAGCCAACAATCTTAACATACGCTGAAATATCATCAAAGGATCAATAATTCTCAAAATCAAAAGAAATAAATCAAGATTGAGAAAATCCCTCAATCAAGGTCATCCAAAATCAAATCTTCTGGATAACAAACTCTGCACAGTGAAAACAACTCACTTGCATCTCATAACTCCGAATGAGTGAATAATTTAGGCGCCATGAATACTCAATATCAAATATTTCAAGAATCATATCTCCATTTAATGTATCGATTCAGCATAACCAAAGAAAAAACTCATCTGTAACTGATTTTCATATCATCATCATCTATCTTCTAAATCTCAGGATCAATATTCAGTTCATAATCTCATCAAGTTGATAATTTATAAATTCATCAAGTCGGTATTGAATTCCAGTTCACAACTTGCACAACTTAAACTAAAGTCGAAAGCTTACTCGACTATATCTGTCATCTCTATTCATCGGCATATCTATCAATGCTGATTTAGATCTTGAACATATCTAATGCATCGAATATACTGATTTCGGCATATTTCTGAAATCAAACATCATATATCAAACCGAAATTACAGAATCTTAATTCGAGATTCTATCTCATATCATCATAGTTCTATTCTTCAGTTCAATTCATAAAGTCTCTTTTCTGATACAGAGGTGATCATATCATAAACTTTTAGCTATTATGTATCCATTGCACCAATAATAAACATGTTAAATATGTTACCTGAAATTTCATTCTCAAGTGCAATTGCATTCTGATCCTCTGTATACTTCTAGAACTGTTTTTCATTCGACTCTTCTTAGAATCTATGTTTCTTCGAACAGATTCTAGCAAATCTGCCTAAACTATCTTTACACTGATTGTTAGAATATCTTTCTCCACAATGAGTGTAATAATCTCTATCATCTTCTGTATTCAGAACTAGACTAATCTGTCTCGATTCGCTAGAGTTAGAGAATTACTTTCATATCTGCTCTGAAATAGAAATTGCAGCCAAAGTACGAATTATCGCACATACTGCAACCTATCTACAAATTCATTCATTCGGCCTTGTCATTCAACTTCAATTCTTTTAGACAAAGCTATGTCTTTCAGAAAATGTTTCAATCATCAACATTAATTCAGACATATTCTTCGAATTCAAGCCATTAATAATTCACTCAATCTTGAGCTTTTCATCATTTACAATTCAAAGAATTGTAATAGACTTGAAAATTCTAATAAGGCATTCCTCAAAATTCAAAATATTCAGCTTCTAAAGGGTATATGTTTCATTCTCATCATTTCTATCTGTTGCGGCAAAGAAATATACACAAAAATTCTGTTCTAAGAACTTACCAACAATCAATATACCTCTACCTTCTCATCATTTCTTCATCAGAATTCATCAGCTGATTGCTAGATCTCGAAGTTGGTATTTATTCAATCTGATACGATAAGCATCGGTATCTTCGAAAAATGTGAACAACTGATCAAGTTCTTCAAACCAATTTCTATCTACAATAACATCTAGTCATTCACTGATGTACTATTCTGTTCAATCAGATATATTTCTCTCAGCTGAGCACTACTGTTCTGTTCAGTCTGACCATACCATTCTGTTTAGTTTGGGGTTCTTACATCACCCAAAGAACACTGTTTTATTCGATTCTGGGTGCTTACATCACCCGAGAAAAATCTTATAACAAATAAGTAAGAAATTCAAAAATTTACAAATCAGTAAATTAAGCAAGCAGTTGAATTTCAAAGATAGATCATGCTCACATGCAATTTATCAAATCATCAAATCATCATATCGAGTAATGCATAATCATGCAATACTATAAATGCATGTGACTCACTCTACCCCGCTCAGCTTCTATCTAGTCCAGAACCTTATGGCTCTGATACCACGTGTTGTGAGGACCTCGGGTTGCTAATCTCGTCTTGGGGCAGCTAATGATTAATTAAACAATTAATAAAACAATTAAAGAATAATAAATCAAGAGCAGATTTTTTTTTTAAAAATCCGGAGCCTCGCTCGATCGGGCAAAATCAGCCGATCGAGCGAGCACCAAAGTCCTGCTCTCGGTCCCAAAATATATTGGCCTCGCTCGATCGGTGAAAAACACCCGATCGAGCAGTCAAAATATACCTGCTCTTGGGTTTTAAAAGTTAAGGGCCGCGCTCGATCAGTGATAATCACCTGATCGAGCGGGCTCTGCTTCCAGAAAATGACAGCAACATTTCTTGCTCTCAAACCAAGCATCATTAGTCCAAACGAATTCAATATCAACTCAAATCATGGTTTATCAATTTTATAACATGGATATATACATGTAGGAAGTTTAAAGCATCAAATCATGCATTTAATACATCAATCGGATAGCATAAAAGCGTGAAACAATAAGCTGCACTAAGTCTAAAAAATGAGCTTCTAAATCACAAGTTTCTTGCTAAAGGAAATGCTATCTAACTACCATTCATCAGCTTAAACCCGAGTCCACACTTGCTACATCTCTCTTCCGAGCTATCAAGGTCGTCTTTGATATGATTCTGCCCCCATCTGTTGCAATGCACACATACAAAATAAAGCAACAGCCGGATAAACTCCGGTGAAAAATCATTCTCAATATAAGCAACATATCAAAAGCATTAAATAAATCATATCGACTCTATTTAACTTGACTCAACAAATATAGTAAATAACGAATATCTAGATTAAGAATTGATTCATAAATTATCATTTCCATCAAGATTCGTATACGATCTTGACATGGATATCCATCTATCGAAATCATTCCGGAATTCGAAAATAAGGTCACCCTCCGACCTTGGCATAGAATCAATTCAATATCATCTCGTATCAACATCATATCTACTCAAAATTAAAGATCCACTACCTGAGATGGATCGACAACATCATAATCAATTCAAAACAATAAATACATATGTGATTTTGGCGGAAGAACTCAAGAGGAATCGATCTTGAGTTTCAAACTTCCTGACTCTCGATGTCGTCATTATACCTTCGTATTTCTTCTGTTTTGAACGCTTCAAATCTGAAACATAGCATCAAAACATTCCTAAAAATCTTCATTCTATTCAATCATTCCAAAATCTATTCAAATTCATCAATCTAACTTCATTCAAAATCATTTCAAACCTCAACATCTTCTTATTAGATACAACTCGGAGTCGTGAGTCGTTAGCCTTCAAACATCGTCTGAAACTGAGAAATAAATTGCTATATCATCAATAACATCTAGACAAATATCTTATCTCAGTTATAAGCTATCAAAACAATCCAAAAACACGAATCGATGGCGTAGCGATTAAAAATTGGTAACCGACTTAATATCGATTTCGAAGCTAACTTCAATTCACTTCATATCAACATGTATCTATCGAAACCAGCTAACTACCAGCATAATAAAATGCTACATAAGTCGACAAACATGATGAACTTCATGATTAAGTTCATTCCTTAATTCATTTTCAATCCGGCTTTGATATCGAACGGCGTATGAACTCAAGCACATAACATAAACTCATAATCTGATCTCTGCCATATTTTGATCTTCAAAGTATGCCGAAATAAATCAAAACTTACATCAATTCAAAGTACTAATCACAAGGATTCCAGAACATCTTTCGGAATTAAAATCGGACGCTCGGAACAAAAGTTATCGACGTTTGAAAATCGAAAATCTATAGAAAAAGAAGAACTCTCGGCTCCTCTGTTCTAATTTCTGAATTAAATGTATGAAATACACGTTGCAAGCTGATTCAGATAATTAAAATCAGATATGTATTGCAATATTACAATTTAGTCCCTCAATTCTTCAATAATTGCAATTCAGTCCTCGGCCTTCGTTTTAATTCAATTTCAATCCTAAATAATTTAAGAATATTAGAATTTAAATCTAAACTCCAAATATTCACAAATTAAATATACTCGGATTAAAATTAAATAAATTTGGATTAATTAAATAATCCCGACCTTTTGCATTTCAGCCCTTCAACCTCAATATTTGCAAATCAGTCCCTGATCGAGTTGTATCTTCACAATTAATCTTCTTTAATTCCCGAAACATGGAATTTAATCTCAAATTCCATAAATATTCAATTCGATTATTTATTCCTTTAATTTAAGAATTCTCGGATTTAATTCTCAAACTCCGTAAATTCTCAAATTAAATATTTTCGGGCCTTACACGGTCAATAGGTCTTATTCGGTTTATAATGTAAGGCTGGTCTTATGGCTACAAACGAAGGAAAGAATTCAAAAAGGGAGTAAAATCTGATTTTATCTCTTAAATCCACTCCTTTTCATTCACACGGCAAGCTCTTTTCATTCTTTCAACTCCATTTTTTTTCATTTTCTCTTTTTTTTTTTTCTCATCCCCTCCACTACTACACTTCTTTCGATTTTTTTCATTCCAATTCTCAACACACTATCCATTTATTAGCATTCAAATCAAGAGTATAAAAATCAAACATGCAATTACTCCCTAAAGGTAGGAAATAGTGTTTAAGCTGCAGGTAGTAGTTGTAGGACCTTGAAATAATGTCGAATGGGGGTTTATCACACGTTTTCACTCATGCCATTCGTTTTCAATTAGGTTCAAAAGAGGTACTAGGGACACAATGTATTAAGGGTGGCTTGAAAGGCTCAATCTAATTCAGAAAAATTGCCTATCTCATTCCTAAGTCACAATATACCCGTATTGTGCCTCGAGGGATGTTCAAGCTAGTTCTAGATTAATCTATCTCCACAATTAACTCATATGAATTCAATAAGTGCAGAAAAAGAAGAATCACCAACAGTAAACGATGATTTTGCACAACAAATACTCAGCAAATGCACCTCATGTGCTCGTGTATATGTGAAGCTCAAAGGGCAACTAAGGATATTGCATGAAATAATCAGGTAAGGCCCAAATGATCCAAACAACGCCTCAATCCTATCTATATTTGTGTGTTTCAAAATTCAGGATCAAACATAATTCACCGAGTATATAAGAGTTTCAAGTTCACTTGGTCAAAGTTTCAAAAAAAATTTGTTTGTCAGGGAGGCAGACATTCAAGGATTCAATTTCTCAAATAAAACAACTAAAAATCATCATTGACTATCTTTCCACTTACTTCTTTTCATTTTTCTCAAAAGTTATGCAACTCATACAACTCACACAAAAAACCAACAACCAATAAATTAAAAAACTAGACATGGAAACACAAACACAATTGACTCTCAAATAAACAAAGAACAAAGCAACACCTAACATCCTACTGAACTCCACCCAAACTTAAGGTGCATACATTGCCCTCAATGATATGACAGTATACCTCGGGTGATGACCGTCAGTGGTTACCACCATCACCATTAGGATGTGGATCAGCAGGAGGTAGGAATCTGGAACCATCAAGAAAGTAGTGTGGGAGAACAGCTGCAGAGAGGTCTATCATATAGTTCATAAAGACGCCAGACGTCTGCTGCATAGCTCGAATCTCCTCTCTCTGCTGCTGCTGCTCCTGTCGTGACAGGCGCACCTCCTTCTCTAGTCTAGTCAATCGATCAGCCGCAGAAGGAGCCGACTGATGCTGGGGTGCCTGTGCTCTACGTGCTGCAGCTCTCTCTTCTCTCGCCCGCTTCTCCGCTGGAGTTACCAAGCGGGTGTTGCAGTCAAATGCAATGGCGGCGATGGGCTTCAAAATCTCCTCCGTGGGGGCTCCACTCCACCCCGGCCTCCTCGCATAGATCAGTAATAATAACAGGCAGAGCAAGGCCGCCATTGGTTTTTCCTTGCACCACGTTCAGAATAGTTTCCTGGCAAACCAGACCTAGATCAATGGACTTACCCTCCACTATGCAATAGAGCAAGATAGCTCTCTCCCGTGTAACCTCATGCTCATGGTCTATCGGTTTAAGCCGAGCACAAATAAAGTTATACCACAGATTGACCTCATATTGCAGTTCAGTCTTCTTCAACTTTGATGGCATACCATCATGCCCATAGCGCCACTCAGCCCCCGGTCGACAGATGCGATGAATAACAGCTTCGTAATCAATGTCACTATTTTTGAATTCCAGATATTCATTGTGATCCACAGGGGGGATCTTACAAAGAGTATTGATGGAGTGGGAGTCGAATGGGACCATCTTCTTACGCACGAGTCCCTTCAACTGAACATGTTTCACTTTTAGGTTGGCGTAGAACTCTCTAACCAAAGGAACAACTGCGTCCTGAGGTTGCTTCGCAAATTCCTGCCATTGTCGGGCAACAATTTCCCGACCAATACTCGTCGTAAAAACACTTGGCTCAAAACCAGCAGATGCGTTGAATCCTCGCTCGGCTAGGATTTTCTTCCCAAGAAATTCTTGATAATATGCAGCAGCCTGGACGTTCCAGAAACGCCTAATATCTTCGGTAGGAGAGGGAGCAGAAGAAGAGGAAGCACCAAACTTAGTTTTCTTCTTGGGCGCCATCTATCAAACACTTGGGGTGCACTCCTGTAAACAGATTCACATATGTCAATATACCACACTTTTCTTCCTTCTAAACTTCAACAATACACACTTTACAACTTCACCACAATCACCAACCAAACAATTCACAAATAATAATCTCCCCAAACTTCAACAAAATCCACACTTCACAACTCCAACAATATTAATTTTGGGTAGAAGAAGAGCTTCAAACCCAGGAGATGAAAGTCAACACTTACCCAATATAAGATAGAACTCGATGTCCGACTTTGAAAAGCTCCAAACAATTCCCACGAACGAGATGAGCAACTCGACCCAAATTCACGCGTCTTCGATGGGTTGAGAGAAATTGGGGAAAGAATTTGGTGATAGGGATGTGGGATGTAGTAGACAATTTCTCAAATAAGGAAACAATTTGGAGAGGAATATTGCGTGAGAGTGGGAGGGTTTTAGGGATTTAGGGCTTTAGAATGTAGGATAGATGAGAAAGTGAAGATTGTATCGATCCTAGGATTCTTTAAAAACCCGTCGCGCGGGCGCTCAGTGTTATGGGGCGTGTGCGCCTGCGCATCGCATAAATTTATTATTCCGAGAGGTTGGATCACGCGGGCGCTCAGTGGAGTGGGGCGCGTGCGCCTGTGCATCGTGTTTCTACGAATTGGTGCCCAAGACTCGCGCGGGTGCGCGGTATAATGGCGCGTGCGCCTTCTTGACGTCTTTTTTTATATTTTCCGGAAATGAGAAATCGCGCGGGCGCGCGGTTTGGTTGGGCGCCCGCGCCTAGCCTTCGCAAAAAGTATGTTTTATGACTTTGAAGCTGTACGGGCGCCCAGTGGAGTGGGGCGAGCGCGCTTGGACTTCGAATCTGCCCAATTTTGTGTGACAAAACCTGTGCAAAAGTAAAACCATATCAATTCTCAAGTCACGCAAAATTAGTACTAAAAAAAATGACAAAAGAAACTAATGAAACAGAGGTGCAAAGACGAAAAAAATAAAGATTTGGGTTGCCTCCCAAACAATGCTTGGTTTATAGTCGTCAGCCCGACTGGATGCTGTGAATTTAATCAATCTGTGGTGGATCATCGAGTGTGAGATCATGCGCATCCTCTTCCTCATTCGCTTGGACCCCTTCAAAATAATGCTTCAATCGTTGGCCATTCACCTTGAATGTTTTCGCAGTTTCCAAGCTTTTTATTTCCACTGCACCATGATGAAAGACATCAGTGATAACAAACGGGCCAATCCATATAGAACGCAACTTACCTGGGAATAATCGAAGTCGTGAGTGATAGAGCAAAAATTTTTGACCGACTTCAAACACCCTTCTAGAGATCATCTTGTCGTGGAAGGCCTTTGTCTTTTCCTTGTAAATCTTTGAGCTCGCATATGCATCATTGCGTATCTCTTCTAGTCTTGCAACTGCAGCTTTCTATGCGCTCCACTCTCATCCGTCTGCATGTTGAAATTTTTAATAGCCCAGTAGGCTCGATGCTCCAATTCGACAGACAGATGGCATGGTTTCCCAAAAATCAATCGATATGGGGACATCCCAATCGATGTCTTGAACGCGGTTCTATATGCCCACAGTGCATCATCCAAGCTCAAACTCCAGTCTTTCCTAGTAGGATTCATTGTTCTCCAAAATGGATTTGATTTCCCGATTTGAGACCTCGGCTTGGCCATTCGATTGCGGGTGATATGAAGTGGAGAGTTTGTGCGTCACATGATATTTCTTCAATAAACTAGCCACAGTCTGGTTGCAGAAGTGCGTTCCTCTATCACTAATGAGGGCTCTTGGGATTCCAAACCTAGAGAAAATATTATGCTGAATGAATTTTGCAACCACTTTAGAATCGTCAGTACGGGTGACCTTGGCTTCCACCCATTTCGAGACATAATCCACAGCAAATAATATATAAATAAATCCATATGAACTAGGAAAAGGCCCCATGAAGTCTATGCCTCATACATCAAAGATTTCACATATTAAAACGGGTTGTTGAGGCATCTCCTTACGTTGGGATATATTACCTGTATTTTGGCATTGAGTGCATGACTTACAAAACATGTAAGCGTCTCGAAATATGGATGGCCAGAAAAATCCACAGTCCAATACCTTCCTATCTGTTCTTTTTGCTCCAAAATGGCCACCACAAGCATATGAGTGACAAAATGTGAGAATTGGGATTACCTCGCTTGCAGATACACATCGTCGTATGACTTGATCAGTGCAGTGCTTCCGCAAGTATGGATCATCCCACACATAATATTTAGCATCACTTCGGATCTTATCTTTCTGTGCCTTAGAGAATTCAGACGGAAATCCATTAGTAACTAAATAATTCACAATATTTGCGTACCATGGTAATTCCGTGCTGGCTGAAAACAGCTGCTCATCGGGAAACTCTTCTCGCAAGTTCAGCTCCTCATCCACATGAACTAGGCGACTCAAGTGGTCAGCCACTCAATTCTCGGTTCCGCTTTTGTCCTTAATCTCCACATCAAATTTGCTCAGCAGTAGTATCCATCTTATCAGTCTTGTTTTTGCCTCCTTCTTCGCCATCAGAAAACGAAGAGCTGCATGATCAGAATAAACAATAACTTTAGCACCAAGTAAATATGAACGAAATTTCTCTAAAGCAAAAACTACTGCTAAAAGCTCCTTTTCAGTATTGGAGTAGTATCTTTGGGCATCGTTCAGAATGCGCGAAGTGTAGTAGATAGCGTGCGATGCCTTCCCAACTTTTTGTCCCAATACCGCTCCTACGGCATAGTCACTGGCGTCACACATGATTTCAAATGGCTTGGTCCAGTCCGGTGGTTGGATGATTGGCGCTGAAGTCAATGAGTCTTTGAGTTTATCAAAATCAATTTTGCATGGCTCATTGAATTCAAACGACACATCCTTCTACAGCTGTTTGCACATAGGGGATGCAATCTTGGCAAAATCCTGAATATATCTCCTGTAAAAACCTGCATGGCCAAGAAAAGAGCACACCTCCCGCACACTTACGGGGTAAGGTAGAGACTGAATAATATCAATTTTAGCTTTATCTACCTCCATCCTCTTAGATGAGACGACATGACCCAACACTATACCTTGCCCAACCATAAAATGACATATTTCAGAATTAAGAACCAGGTTGGTTTCGACACACCTCTTAAGAACTAGAGCAAGATTAGACAGACAGTCTTTGAAAAAGTCACCATAGATAGTAAAATCATCCTTGAAGACTTCTAATATATGCTCTACAAAATCAGAAAATATACTAACCATACACCGTTGGAAAGTAGCCGGTGCATTGCATAGTCCAAAGGGCATGCGTTGGCATGCAAAAGTTCCAAATAGGCATGTGAATGTCGTCTTCTCCTGATCTTCGGGTGCAATCGCAATCTGAAAATAACCAGAATAACCATCAAGAAAACAATAGTAAGGATGACATGCTAACCTTTCAATCATTTGATCAATAAAGGGAAGAGGAAAGTGGTCCTTTCGGGTTCCGGCATTCAGCTTCCTGTAATCAATACAAACTCTCCACCCATTTTGAATACGGGTGGGAACCAACTCTTCGTCCTTATTTTTCACCACTGTAATTCCAGTTTTCTTGGGCACCACTTGTACCGGACTGACCCATTGACTGTCAGAAATTGGGTAGATGACCCCTACTTCAAGTAGCTTCAGAATTTCAGCTTTTACCACCTCCATCATAGGTGGATTAACCTTCCTTTGTGGTTGACGCGAAGGACTTGCGCCATCTTCCATCAGAATTTGGTGCATGCATGTGGAAGGGCTAATTCCCTTGATATCTGCTATGGTCCACCCAATAGCAGTTTTATTCTCCTTCAGAACCTTGACCAGTTGTCTTCTTGCTCGGCTTCCAAGATGTTGGAGATGATGACTGGTAAAGTTTCTCCTTTTCCAAGGAAAACATAATTGAGATGTTTTGGAAGCGTATTTAGTTCAACCACTGGTGCCTGTGAAACAGATGGGAGGCGCCGAGTATTAGAGATTGGTGAAGACAAATAAGAGACATCACCTGACTGAGGTAACTCAGGAGCACTGTTCAGAATTTTCTCAATCTCCACTTTTCGACTGCATCTAATTTCCTCTTCCGTCTGCATAATGGGTGCTGTAATAGCCACCTCTAGCTCATCTTTTCCTGTATGCTCAAAAACAACTTGGGCCAAGTAGTCCACAATATCAACAGAATATACAAAATCATCACTGTTAGGATATTTCATGGCATTATAGATATTAAATTTCACAACCTCGCCATCAAATTCCATAGTGAGTGTTCCATTGTGAACATCAATTTTAGTCATGGAAGTTTTCAGGAATGGTCTACCTAACAGAATAGGACTATTATGATCACCGTTTTCCATGTCTAGCACATAAAAATCGGCAGGAAAAACCAACTCATTCACTTGCACTAACACATCTTCGACTACTCCCCTAGGATATGCATTAGACCTATCAGCTAATTGTATGACAATTTCAGTCTTATTCAATGGTCCAAGTTTCAAGGATGCATAAATAGAGTATGGCATGACATTGATTGATGCTCCTAGATCTAACATGGCTTTTTCAAGTCTAATATTTCCTATAGTACATGGGATGGAGAACATACCTGGATCCTTGAATTTGGCGGGTAATTTTCTTTGGAGCACTGCAGATACATTCTCACCTAATTCCACTTTCTGACAACCCTTCAATGTCTGTTTCCTCTTTGCTGTGCACAACTCCTTCAAAAACTTTGTGTATCGAGGTACCTTCTTAATAGCATCTAGAAATGGAATATTAACCTCACATCTACGAAAAGTTTCATAGATCTCCTTAATCCCCTCACCTTTCCTAGAGTCCTTAAGTGCTAAGGGAAAATGGGCAACATGCTTATTGTTGTGAATATTCCTCGCAAGCGTACGAGTGTCAAGTTTTAATATAGTGAATAATTCAGATATCGATCCCACAGGGAGTAAAATGGAAATATTTAGTACTTGTAATTAGAATAGTCTAAACTTTATCTAGAAAATAAAACTTTGAGAATTTTGTAATAAAATAAATAATCAGATGATTTAAAAGCACGCACACAACTTTCAGGAATAATCAATCAGAGAAAAAATGGTCTAGAGGTATAGATTTCACCTGGTTTCAACAACAATCAATCCTAATTAATTAATCTTCATGAATTTCAATCAATTAATAACCAAGAACACTTACGTTTATTATTTTTCTCTCCCGAGCAACAAATAATGTTTATCAACTACAATTAAATTCCAATATCCCTATTAAGAATTTATCGTAGTGATCGATCACAAAACAATGTTTTTTTTTAAAAGCTCTGTTAAAATCATACACTTTCCCGAGCTGTATAAATAATTAGCAGTGTATTTTCTAATGTCCTATTCAAAATCCCCTCTCCCGAGCAATGATTTCAAATAAATATAACAAATCAATTATTGATCAGATAATTGAAAAGACAATCAATTTTATGAAAAAACAATTAATCTAGAAGAAATCCAATTCAATAAAATCAAAAATTCATGAAAGTGTCTACACCAGGTTCCATCCGACCTCTAGACTATAAAAATTAGTTCATACTAAAATTATGAAAACAATAAATAATAAATTCAAACATGTTCAAAATTAAATAAAAGATAAGAAACAAATCCGTCGTCGACGCCGTGTCCGGACTATCAAACTCCATCATTGTTCTTCAATTAAGCTCCAGAAATCTTCTCAGGAAAATCACGATCCATAATGTTCTCTGATTTCTAATGTGTTGTGGCGGCTCCCCCTCTTTCTCAAGTCTGACAAAAATCCTTTTATAGCGTGCGCAAAAGCCCACAAAATCAAGCCCAATAAGAATTTCCCGATTTAATAAAATCCCCAAAACACAGCAACGGGGCGGGCGCTCAAGTGAAGGCGCGGGCGTGCCTTGATCTCGAAATCTCAATTCTCAGATGTATCCACACATTGCGCGTTAGCTATTGAATGAAGGCGGTTGAGAAGCGCTGAACTTGATTCTTCAAGGCCCAATAAAGAAAAGCCCATTAAGAAATCTCTTGTACGTTTCTTCTCTTCTTTATTCTTTTCTTTTCCTTTCTCTTCTAAACTTCTTATTTTTCTCCTCAAAATTCCATAATTCACAAAATCACCATATAATTTCCTACAATCACAAAAACAACACAATACCCACATAAATCTGCTCGAAACAAATATTTAACAATTAAAATCATATATAAATTAAGTGTATAAAATACACTTATCAAATACCCCCAAACTTAGACTTTTGCTAGTCCCGAGCAAAACTATTAAATTCCAACAACTCATTCTATCAAACCCACAAAAATAGTCAAGAAATATTATGGAACAATGGCCTCAACAACGATTTCAAAAATATCAAATCCAAATCATATCCAACCTACTAACACTTGAAAGTTTTAGCCAATCACAAAATAATAACCGCATAAACTCACAATCTCCGCAACTCAAGTTCAAAACACCATTCTCCAAATTCAATTCAAACATTCATAGATCATGAGGACTTTTCAAGGAGAGCATATGATCAAATATAGGATATTAATAAAAAACACTCACAATTAGGTAAATGCAAAGCATAAACGTGTGTGCGTGTTTCGATCAAAATTCATAATCATTAAAAGCATCAATCAACAGTCCATATGCTAAATTCTCGCAACTCTTCTCCACTAGTATATTGGGCAACTGAGACTCGGTCAATAGGACTTATTCAGCTTATAATGTAAGGCATGGCTCATGGATACAAGTGAAGGATAAGAATTCAAATAAAGAGTAATTTATAATTTTATGCTCAATTTAACTTCAACTCCTTTCATTCACAATTTCACACTTATTTCACTTCACTCAATTTTTCAACTTCTTCACAACTCTCTCACAATTTTTTTTTTTCTTTCACAACTTTTTCAACCACATTTTTCAACTCTTTTTTCTACTACCTTTTTTTTCATCTTTTCAATTCATCCACCACACAAATCCTTTTTTCTCACAAATAAAACTAGGAGCATAAATATTTTAGCATTCAAATTACTCCCTTAAAGGTAGGAAATAGTGTATAGGCTATTCAGGTAGTCAATGTAGGACCTTGAAATAATGACGAATGGAGTTTTAATCACACGTTTACACGCATGCCATTCGATTTTCAATAAAGCTCAAACAAGGTACTAAGGATAAAATAGTAATAGGTAGCTTGAAAGGCTCAAACGAATTCAGAAAAATCGCCTAAATCATTCCTAATCTCAGTTTTGCCCGTATTTCGCCTCGAAGAGTGTTCGAACTAGTTCTAGATACGTCTCAATCCACAATTAAATCATACAAATCTCAATCAGTGCAGAAAAAAAATAATCATCAGCAGTTAAAGATGATTTTCACAAAAAATTCAGATTTCTCGTACCTCAATGTACTAATATACAAGTGTAGCTCAAATGGGCAACTAAGGATAAATTCAATGAAAATTAGGCCCAAAAATTCAAACAATGCCACAATCATATCCATGTCTGTATGTCTCAAAAATCAGATTCAAGCATTAATCACAGAGTATATAGGAAATTATTCATCTAATTGGTTCCATTTTTTCAAAAATATTTGTCAGATAGGTAGACAGTCATGGATTTCAGTTATCGCACAAAAATATTTTTCATTGGCCATGCATCCATTTCTTTCTCAACTTCTTTTAAATTCAACTCAACTCAACAAAAAACAACTAAACTCAACAAAAAATTTTATCTATGAAATTCAAAACTCAACTTTCAACCAAACAATCAAACAACTAAATCAAACATTGGTTTCTCCCCCCATACTTAATATAATCATTGTCCCTAATGATTAAAAACAATAAAAGGAACAAGGGAGTCATACCTTCGACATCGAGCATCAGGACTCGGCGTCATCATCATCATCTCCATGGAACGAAGGTGCAGCAGCAGCAGTATCATCAGAAGACCACTGCGGAGGAACTGGATAAGGCACAACAGTGGGCGGATAATTCTGGGCAAGAGCGGCAGTGAAGTCATGCATATATGTCATGTGTGCTCGCATCATCTTCCACTGCTTCTTCATCTAAGAAAGCACGACCGTAGAATCATCACGAGTAGAATACTCAGTGGCCGGATGCGTCGGTAGTGACATAGGTCCTTCCAAATGGGAAGGTGTTGGCTCAAAGTGTGGTAGTGGCTCCGAGGGTTGCGGTGGTTCAGCTGCCTGTTCAGAAGTACTGGCTGCTTTCTTCTTTTTGTCCCGTCTCAATGCACCAGTAATTCTTATAGGACCTCGAATTGGAAGAATCTGCTCCGTATCATCCCACACAACACCAGCTAACCGGCAAAGCTGAGTAATCAAAGACGAGTGGGGTAAACTGATAGTCGAGGAACCCCTAACTGCAGCAATAATAGACTCCTGAATCACCCTCCCAGCATCAACAGATTTTCCAGTGACAATGCAGTACACCAGACCAGCTCTAACCTTAGTCACATCAGATGTATGACCAGATGGCAAAATTCTGGCAGCCACAAACTCATGCCAATTATTCGCTTCTCGTCTAAGAAAGATGGATGGAAATGTAACAGCTTCATCCTTTGAATTCCTCTTCCATTTCGCCCCATCATGACACAAAGTCTGAATTATAATATTCTCTGGATATGACTCATTCTTAAACACCTCATACTCATCATCAGAAATGTCCAAATCCGGCATTTCATAGAGATGGTTAATTGTACTCTTATCAAAAGGCACCAATTTCCCTCGAACTCGAACTTTCAGATTCACGTCTTTGACCATCAAATTTGCATAAAACTCATGAATCAATGATATAACAGCATCTGGTGGACTCCTAACAAATGTCTCCCAACCTCTTCTCTTAGCTTCAATTAACGCCGGTACACTATGCTCTCTCAAACTCATTCCTCTTTCTTTGTGCATCCCTCGCTTCATTACATCAAAACAATATTCCTCTGCTGTGGCATTCCAAAATCTGTGTCTATCATATGAAGCAGCAGAGGATGAAGAAATTGCTCCTTTCCCTTTGGTTTTCGGTGGCATTGTAACTCAAAAACTCAATAATTCAACTCAAATCAATTACAGATGGAATTCTCACAATCCCAACACTAAACTTCAACCGACTCCAACAATGTGCAAACACAACTTTAACCCAAACAATTTAACAAACATTTAGCGTGCATGAAGACAATAATATAGAAAGTTCACTGCCAAATGTTCTTCACCCCACAATTCAAACACCCAAACAATTTAACAAACCAACTTATATCACGGCATAAATGTAATAGATAAAATTTTAGCTCTGTACCATTCAAGAACGAAAACGTCCCAAACCCTGGTAGATTCCCATGTTCTGTGCGAGGCGTGGATGGAGCAAGATCAAATTCTGAGAATCCCAGATTTACAATGGCCTTGTAATGAAGATCAAAATTCAGAGATGATGAAATTTTGTTGAGTGCAAGACTTTCGATGATTGTGCCAAAATGTGAGATTTAGAGCGGGACTAAAAAGAGAGATCGTGACTTTTGAAGTCTGGGAGGAGCAAATTAGGATTTTAAATCTCAGCGCTTTAAATCTCAGATGTTGCGCGATAGCGCCTCGTGTAGCGCAGACAGATAGAGCGATAGCGCTTAGATTAAGCGCGGTTGATGGGCGCGATAGCGCAAGATCTTGCGCTTAGAGGGAGCGCGTTAGCGCTTGTGTAGCGCGGTTCCGGAGGGCGATAGCGCTTGATTGGCGCTGTAGAGGGAGCGCGTTAGCGCTTGTGTAGCGCGGTTCCGGAGGGCGATAGCGCTTGTGGATGAGCTATTGTGTATTACTGCAACGAAGGAAAGGCGCGGGGGTTCGAATGGAGTGGCGCGGGCGCGCCTTTAAGTCGCAAAATAACTCCACTTTGGTCAGGTAAGGCGCGGGCGCTCCCATACATGGGGCGGGCGTGCCTCTTGCTCGAATTTGAGATTTATGGAGCCTGCAAATTTTTGAAAATTAAGAAAAATTAGCTCAAAAATTTAAAATAAAAAACTTAAAACAATTAAATAACAAAAATTAAATAAACTAAAAATAAAAACAAATAAAATAAAATAAAATAAAATGCTTGGGTTGCCTCCCAAGTAGCGCTTGGTTTAAAGTCGTCAGCCCGACTTTCACGGGATTAATTCTTCCCCTTCTCTTTCACTCGCCAAAAAAATTTCACGAACCGCCTTTTAAATTTTGCTTTTTTCGTGGCCTTCTTTGGTGGTTTTGGCGCTCTCGCGTTCGATGAATCAATCGCAATGTCGGCTTTTGAACGACCCTCCAAATTCATAACCGGCTCTCTATCTTGGCATCGGCAGTGGCCAAGAAAGGTCTCCCCAATATCAGGGGCATGTTTGCATCCTCCTCCATATCTAACACAACAAAATCCGCTGGAAAAATAAATTTATCTACTTTTACCAAAACATCTTCAATGATTCCAAGCGGATATGTGATAGATCGATCAGCCAACTGCAACGCGATCATGGTGGGCTTCACCTCACCAAGTCCTAAGCTTCTGAAAACAGACAAGGGCATGAGATTAATGCTAGCTCCTAAATCGCAAAGTGCATTATTAAAATAAGAAGAGCCAATAGTGCAAGGAATAGTAAAACTCCCTGGATCCTTAAGCTTTTGTGGCATCTTTTTTTGGAGCACTGCACTGCACTCTTCCGTTAAATTCACTACCTCGTTCTCTAGCAGCCTCCTTTTCTTGGACATCACCTCCTTGATGAACTTCGCATAATTCGGCATTTGCTCCAAAGCTTCAGCAAAGGGAATGTTGATGTGAATCTTCTTAAAAATCTCCAAGAACTTGGAAAATTGCTCGTCCAATGCTTTCTTCTTGAACCTTTGCGGGTATGGAAGTGAAGGCTTATACATCGGTTTTGGCTCAGATTCAAGCTCCTTCTCTTTCTCCTCAACTTTTTCCTCAAATTTCTTATCCGCAACAGTAGGAATTTGAACTCCAACGTCTTTGGCATTCCGCACTTTTATGGAATTGCACTGCTCCTTGGGATTCATCTCAGTATTGCTAGGGAACTGGCCGCGATTGTTGTCCTTCAGTGCGCTCGCCAACTGCCCAATACTAGTCTCCATGGATTGCAACACTGCACCCATGTTGGTCATGTGTGTCTCCAAGCTGTCAAGGCGAGACTCAGTTATTGTCATCCGCTTACCTGATTCCTGCACAAAGGTACTAACCATATCCTCCAAAGACAACTTACCATCACCCTTATTAGTATTGTTAGTATATGAAAAATTTTCATTATTCCGCAAATTAGGGTGAAAAGTATTGGAAATATGATTACCTCTGTACGCTCCATAACCTCGGTAACCATTTGGATTTATATAATTGACTTGCTCTATGGCCGGTGATCCTTCAACTCCAGTTGAATCTGCAATATTAATTTTATTCAGAGAAGCTACTTGTGTAGTCAGTGCAGATAACTGAGCAGTGATGGACGTGAGAGGATCCACTGCATACACTCCAGCTGGTTTCTTTACTCCTATACGCTCCGATGGCCATTGGAAACTATTGACCGTCATCTCCTCCAACATATCATAAGCCTGAACATGATCCGTCGCAAATATAGTACCTCCAGCAGCAGAATCGACATTCATCCTTGTAGGCGCATTCAGTCCGTTGTAAAACCACTCGATCTGTTCCCAATCTGCAAAATTGTGGTTAGGACAACGTCTTAAAAATTCTTTATACCTTTTCCACGCCTCGTATAACTGTTCAGTGTCCATCTGCCGGAAGGTGCTGATCTCGATCTTCAGTTGGGTGGTTTTGGCAGGAGGAAAATATTTTGCAAGAAATTTTTCTGCCATCACCTCCCACGTAGTGATGCTTCCAAGTGGCAGTGATTGCAACCAACTTCTGGCTTGATCCCTGAGAGAAAACGGAAACAAGCGTAAGCGTATAGTATCCTCAGACACACCATTAATTTTTACCGTATCGGTTATCTCCAAAAAGGTGCGTAGGTGTAGATAAGGATCGGCAGTGGCACTCCCATTAAATTGGTTCTGTTGAACCATGTTGATCAATGCAGGCTTCAGCTCAAAATTGTTTGCATTGATAGTTCCTCGAGCGATTCCAGAATAGTGAGCCTGGATCGTCGGTCTGAAGTGATCTCTAATAGGCACTATGGGAGCTTGGTTTACTTCTTGTTCAGCCATTCTTTCAAGTTCTTCTCTTATCTCTCTTCGCAAAGCACGTGCAGTGTGCTCGATCTCCAGATCAAAAAGTAGAGAATTAGAACTTTGAGATCGTCGCATAGACTACAATTAAAATTAAGAAGAAATTAATTAGCAACTTAAAATTAAAATAAAAAACTCTAAATTAAAATCTAGACTAATTGGTAACAAGACTAAAAATTAATCAAATTTACTCCCCGGCAACGGCGCCAAAAACTTGTTGTGAATATTCCTCGCAAGCGTACGAGTGTCAAGTTTTAATATAGTGAATAATTCAGATATCGATCCCACAGGGAGTAAAATGGAAATATTTAGTACTTGTAATTAATAGTCTAAACTTTATCTAGAAAATAAAACTTTGAGAATTTTGTAATAAAATAAATAATCAGATGATTTAAAAGCACGCACACAACTTTCAGGAATAATCAATCAGAGAAAAAATGGTCTAGAGGTATAGATTTCACCTGGTTTCAACAACAATCAATCCTAATTAATTAATCTTCATGAATTTCAATCAATTAATAACCAAGAACACTTACGTTTATTATTTCCCTCTCCCGAGCAACAAATAATGTTTATCAACTACAATTAAATTCCAATATCCCTATTAAGAATTTATCGTAGTGATCGATCACAAAACAATGTTCTTTTTTAAAAGCTCTGTTAAAATCATACACTCTCCCGAGCTGTATAAATAATTAGCAGTGTATTTTCTAATGTCCTATTCAAAATCCCCTCTCCCGAGCAATGATTTTAAATAAATATAACAAATCAATTATTGATCAGATAATTGAAAAGACAATCAATTTTAGAAAAAAATAATTAATCTAGAAGAAATCCAATTCAATAAAATCAAAAATTCATGAAAGGGTCTACACCAGGTTCCATCCGACCTCTAGACTATAAAAATTAGTTCATACTAAAATTCTGAAAACAATAAATAATAAATTCAAACATGTTTAGAATTAAATAAAAGATAAGAAAAAAAATCCGTCGTCGACGCCGTGTCCGGACTATCAAACTCCGTCTTTGTTCTTCAATTAAGCTCCAGAAATCTTCTCAGGAAAATCACAATCCATAATGTTCTCTGATTTCTAATGTGTTGTGGCGGCTCCCCCTCTTTCTCAAGTATGACAAAAATCCTTTTATAGCGTGCACAAAAGCCCACAAAATCAAGCCCAATAACAATTTCCCGATTTAATAAAATCCCCAAAACACAGCAACGGGGCGGGCGCTCAAGTGAAGGCGCGGGCGCGCCTTGATCTCGAAATCTCAATTCTCAGATGTATCAACACATTGCGCGTTAGCTCTTGAATGAAGGCGGTTGAGAAGCGCTGAACTTGATTCTTCAAGGCCCAATAAAGAAAAGCCCATTAAGAAATCTCATGTACGTTTCTTCTCTTCTTTATTCTTTTCTTTTCCTTTCTCTTCTAAACTTCTTATTTTTCTCCTCAAAATTCCATAATTCACAAAATCACCATATAATTTCCTACAATCACAAAAACAACACAATACCCACATAAATCTGCTCGAAACAAATATTTAACAATTAAAATCATATATAAATTAAGTGTATAAAATACACTTATCACTTATATTCAGATAAAGGAGAGAACTTACCTCTTGGCGCTTCATCCTTGGATGCTTTTTCTTCACTTATCTTTTGCTCTTCTTCTTCATTTAGCTTCTATTTGGGCTCAACCTCAACTTCTTTCTCCTTTACCTTCAATTCCTTCCCAGTTCTTAGAGTTATTGCACTTGCGTTCTCTCTTGGGTTCACCACAGTTTGAGATGGCAGACTGCTAGAATTTTGTGCTTCCAGCTTGTTGATTGCTGTAGCGAGCTGTCCCATTTGAGTAGTTAAGTTTTGGATACTTGCCCGGGTGTCCTGTTGGAAATCAGAAGTGTTAGTTGCAAGATCCTTAACTTTCTTTTCAAGAAACTCACCTGGTGTAAGAATTTGAGGGCGCTGCTGTTGTGGTTGAAAGGGTGGCCTAAAATCTTGATTTTGCGGTGGAGCCTGAGGTCCAGGTTGATTTGCTTGTTGATTCCCGTATCTAAGATTGGGATGATCCTTCCAACCAAGATTGTACGTGTTGGAATACGGATCATACTTTCGTTGTGGTGGTCCAAGAAATCCGCAAGTAGCGTTTACCTGTTCAACTGAGTCCTCTTGAAGGTTGGGACACAAGTGAGTTACATGTCCCACTGTATTACAAATTACACATATAATTGCAGTTTGTCCATTACCTACAGTCATATTCCGCACAAAATTTGTTAGTTCAATCAACTGTTGCTCAAGGGAAGAGACATTTACCTCGTTGTTTCTCCTGGGTGCATGATCAATTATGTTGGTGCCAAATTGCTGAGAATTGACAGCCATATTTTCTATTAAGTTCCTTGCTTACACCGGAGTTTTGTCCACAAAAACTCCTCCACTAACCGCATCCAGCATACTCCTGTCATGAGGTAGCAAACCTTCATAGCAATATTGAATTAAGAGGTTTTCAATTATCTGATGTTGCGGGCAACTAGCACATAGCTTTTTGAACCGCTCCCAATACTCGTGAAGTGATTCCCCCGTCATCTGCTTGATTCCATAGATCTCTTTCCTGATGTTTGCTGCTCTCGACGCTGGGAAATATTTTTCGAGAAAAATTCTTTGCATGTCAGTCCAGGCTGTGATCGATCCAGAGGGCAAGTAGTATAGCCAATCCTTAGCAGCACTCTTCAAAGAGAAAGTAAAGGCTCGAAGTTGGATCTGCTCCTCTGTTACTCCATGTGGCTTCATGCTAGTGCACACTACATGGAACTCCATCAGATTCTTATGAGGATCTTCACCTGCAAAACCATGGAAAGAAGGCAACAAGTGAATTAATCCAGATTTCAATTCAAATGTAGCATTATTTTCTAAGGGAGGAAAAGTAATGCATAAGGGTTGCTGATTCAAATCTGGAGTGCCCAATTGTCTGAGACTCAGGTTCGCATTAGCAGCCATCTCTTCTTCTTCTTCTTCTCTTTTACGAGCTTCTCGCCTACGCCTGTACAACACAAAGTGTACGCTTATCTATACCCCTTATTTTCTTGTAATTCTTCTGTAATGCTGCCATATAACACCATTCTGCTAATTTTCCTTTCAAAAAGGAAGCACGTCTTGCCAATGCATCAAGATTACTTGGAACATATTCTTTGATCAACATTTCTTTCCAAGGACTTGGCATTTTTGCGAAAAATAGCTGAATAGCTATATTTTCCTCGACTCCCGAATTCCATCTGTATTTAGTGAATAACATAATGTATTCATCAACTAAACAAATATCATGTAACTCGAGGCTATAAATAGCTTGAGTATATATTCTCCTTTTCTCTGTATCTTGATTATTGAAATAATCTACCCCTATGAATTGTGCTTTAAATAGGGTGGCCATTCTTTCACCAATCTCGCGAGGGATTCTCCTGCTAAGATTGATTCCTTAGTTTCTGGCATAGTCATTTCCCATGCGATCTTAACAGATCCCATTAGAATCATTTTTAGAAGTTTAATGAATCCTTCTTTATTGAGATCTAATGTCCCTGCTGCTATTCTCATACCTGACGTCCAGTCATCTATAAGATCTTCTCTGTTTTTGAAGTCCAAATCATCAAGGTTTAACATAATCCCATAAAGATGTATTGGATCTAAAACAGTTTTTCCTTAAGGAGTTTGATGGAGTGGGATTTTACTCCTTTTTGATCTGGTTCCTGCTGGATGTGAATTTTCTCCAACCTGGAACTTACTATGCGGTTCTTCTGTTTTAACCACATATCTTTGGGGATTCCTTATGAGTTGTTCACCTTCAGGGAAATTCATTTTTAGATCTACTACTTTGAGGTTCGCAAAAGAATCCGCAAGATCTTGTAGATCCTCGACATTTAATCTTTCTAAAGTAGTCATCAAATTGTTTTTTTCTCTGATACTGCTTTTATAAGATTAATCATCATTTCATCATTGGTTAAAGGTTTTTGAACCATTTTGGTTTTACCTTTCTGATGTAACAAATGTTTGGTACAAAATGAGAGTGGTAACCTTCCTCCTGTATTTCCTTTTCTAGAACCCGAAGTGTGTTCTAGATTTATGATTTTATTTTGAAGATCCTTTAGAGTTCCAAGAATTTCTTCTTGTTTTTTAAGGATTTCATCAATTTGTCGAGGTATTTCATACAGCTGGTTGCTGTAATATTGTACCGTCTTTTGAATTTCTCTATGATCTCCGGAGAGTTTAGAGGAATTTGGGGTAATCTCTAAAAATTGAGAGTTAGAAATCATTTTTCTTTATCTCTTCAATTTTAAGAGCATTAATCACAACCTGTTGTAAGTAATCTACTGTGAATAGATTAACTTGTTTATAAGATTTCATATGAATAAAATCCTCTTGATTCAAACCTTCGTTTTAAGTCATCTTTTGTAAAAATCTTCTCCTCAACAAAGAAAATCATGAATTAACGAATAATTACGTCTGAATAATTAACCTAAAGCTTTGATATCATTTTTGCGGATAATTCTTCGTACCATAATTAAGCACAAAATCTTCAGATTTTAGCATAAAGTCTTTATATTTTTAGCACAAATAAGCATAAATCAAGTACAAGAATTAAACATTTAATTATTCAAATTTGATGGTCCTAGGAAGCTATTGCAAAGAATCTTATGGGTAGGGAGCTAGGTCAATGTCAAGTTTGGATTTGGGGATTTATCACCAATTTGCTCAAAGAAAAATCGCTAATTACAGTCAAATTAGAATGCATTACTATATGATATAATTTTGTACATAGAGATGGATTACTTTTCGTACGCCGTATTCATTTGGGTGGGTAACATGTAACATCCTTTTAAATGATAGTTATGAAATCAATAGATAATCCATCTATTTAATTAGGCCATGCATGCATGAATGGGCAGCTGGACTATTCAGCTAAACGTGACATTTAATAATTTTAAAATAAGTTGTTTGATTTGATGTCCCTTTCTTTGTGAGATTTAACACCACTTGTTTAATTATTTATTAATATGTGTCAGTTAAGCTTTATATTTCATTTAACCATATCATTTAATCTTGAAAAAAAAAATTGATATTATTGTAAATTATATATTAAAATTAGATTGAAAATTATTGTGATGATGATGTGATGATATTTTAATTTTTGATTATGTAATGGATGACATATTTATTTTTGGATATTTCTCAATTGAGGATCTATAAATAGACATCAACATTTGTGAAGAAAATACACAAATTTAGAGAGAAGAATTATAAAGTGTAGTGTTTGATATATTTTGAGTTTTGGAGTATTTACTTTTTACCGTAAAATTTTACTTTTTCATAACACGTTATCAGCACGATCACTCGAAGTTTCTCTATAATTTCCGACGCTCCAAACTACAAGAAAAAGTCAAAAATATTCAACAAGTAAGAATATTTATTTTATTTTTTATTTATTTTTTATGTATATATACTAACTATATTAATATATAATTTCATGTTATTATATAAGAGGTTGTCTATGACACTGACCTTATAATAACGTGATATGATATATATTTATTATGTATATATACTAACTATATTAATATATAATTTCATGTTATTATATAAGAGGTTGTCTATGACACTGACCTTATAATAACGTGATATGATATATATTTATTATGTATATATACTAACTATATTAATATATAATTTCATGTTATTATATAAGAGGTTTGTCTATGACACTGACCTTATAATAACGTGATATGATATATATTTATTATGTATATATACTAACTATATATAATTTCATGTTATTATAAAAGAGGTTATCTATGACACTGACCTTATAATAACGTGATATTATATATTTTATTGCATATATATGCACTAACCATATTTGAATAATTTCATAATATTATATAAAAAGAGTCTATGGCACCTCATTATAATAATGTGATATGATATACATAATTATTTAATTATGATTATCATTATATGCATCACACGATTATCACGAATTTTTATTCAACACATAAGCATTTTTTTCTTACCCCCAACGGTCACGAACGGTAACAAACGGCTAGTTTTTACCCTATAAATATGTTCACTCAAACTCATTTTCAATCACACCAAATTCACTCTTTCTCTCAAAATATTTTCTCCTCGGTTTTTTTCGAAGATGAAGATGATGACATTTCTAAGGCTATTTTTCATATCGATTATGATTATCATGCTCACGAGTATTTTATTTATCGGTGATTATCCACCACACTTTTTCTTTATTTGTACACGTACTTGTACTCATTGTTTTTCCATTATTTTGTATTGTCATATTAATGGAAATTAACTAATAAAATGCATTGTTATTTTTTCTAGTACCACCATGTCAAATTTGGCAAAGATTGAATTCGTTGCGCTCGGTATCACTGGAAAGAATTATATGCCATGGACTCTCGATATAGAGATGCATCTTGAGTCATTGGGTCTAAGTGATATCATCAAAGAAAATAATATATCATCCTCACAAGAAAAGGCAAAGTCTATGATTTTCTTACGTAGACATCTTGATGAAGGATTGAAATGTGAGTATCTCACAGAAAAAGACCCAATGATTTTATGGCAAGGGCTGAAAGAAATATTTGAGCATATAAGGGAATTTATACTCCCAACCGCCCGTGATGAATGGAATACGTTGAGATTCCAAGATTTTAAAAAATCAGTGATTACAATTCTGCGATGTATCGAATAGTCTCGCAACTGAAATTTTGTGTGCATGTTGTTACTGAAATGGAAATGCTTGAAAAAACATTTTCCACATTCCACGCATCAAATATAACTCTACAAAAACAGTATAGAGTGCGTGGATTTTCGAGATATTCTGAACTCATCGCATGTCTTCTTGTGGCGGAAAATAACAACGAATTGTTAGTAAGAAATCATCAATCCCGACCCACTGGTTCAATGGCATTTCCAGAAGCAAATGTCGTAATTAAAAATAAAAACCAAAATCAAAGGCGTAGACAAGATTTTGGTCGTGGAAGATGTCGAGGAAGTGGGTGTGGGTGTGGATGAGGACGTGGACGTAAAAATTATCACGGTCGTGGTCGTGGCCGTGGATATGAAAATAATCGAGATATTTATTTCAATAACTCATCTCAAAAGAACGTCACGAACCACCCACCAAAAAGGCAGCATGAAAATACGAGTGAAAATGAAAATCACTCAAAACAATCTGAGAGTGTTTGTTATAGATGTGGCACTCCAGGACATTGGTATAATATTTGTCGAACCCCTGAGCACTTATGTAAGCTCTATAAAGAATCGACAAAGGGGAAAGAAAAAAAGATAAATTTTGTTGAAAATAGTAACCATTTAATTGGTTCAACTAGTTTCAATGCTGCAGATTTTATGAATGATTTCGAAGACATTGATTAAAAGATTGGTGGGACTAGATTGTAACAAATTTGTATTTTTCATGTATTCTTGTATTATAAAGCATGTTATATTTTGCATTTGTATTGTACTTAATTTTTTTTTATTGCATTTTTGTGAAGTTTGATATGGAAAATGCTATGAGCAAACATGGAAATAATATCATGGAAATTTGCATACCGGATAGTGGTACAACGCACACTATTCTGCGAGATGAAAGATATTTCTTGGAAATAAAACCAACAAAAACAATGGTGAATACAATATCAGGTCCTGTAGACTTGATTAAAGGTTGTGGAAAATCACATTTTTTGTTACCTAATGGTACAAAATTTTTGATAAATGATGCTTTATATTCACCAGAATCGAAAAGAAATTTGTTGAGTTTTAATGACATATATTCTCATGGATATGATACTGAGACGATAACTGATGAAAATCAGAAATATATGTGCCTTACCACATATAAATCAGGAAAGAAATATGTGGTTGAAAAATTATCAATGCTCCCTACTGGATTGCATTATACACATATAAGGCCAATCGAATCAAATATGGTGGTTAATAGTTCTTCAATATTAACCAATTGGCATGATCGATTGGGACATCCTGGTTCAATAATGATGCGAAGAATTATTGAAAATACATATGGTCATCCATTGAAAGACCAGAAGATCTTTCAGAATAATAAGTTTCAATGTAAAACATGTTCTCTTGAAAAACTTATTATAAGACCATCGCCAGCTAAAATCCAAACAAAATCACCCATATTTCTTGAACGTATTCAGGGTGATATTTGTGGGCCAATTCATCCACCATGTGGACCATTTTGATATTTTATGGTATTGATCGATGCCTCTAGCAGATAGTCACATGTATGCTTATTGTCAACTCGGAATGTGGCATTTTGAAAGATTAATGACTCAAATAATAAAATTACGGAATCAATTTCCCGATTATACAATCAAGAAAATAAGACTTGATAATGCTGGAGAATTTACTTCCCAAACTTTTAATGACTATTGTATGTCAATGGGAATTACTGTTGAACATCATGTTGCTCATATTCATACACAGAATGGATTAGCTGAATCATTGATTAAACGTATACAACTGATTGCTAGACCAATGATTATGAGAACAAAACTCCCTATTTCTATATGGGGACATGAAATTTTACATGTTGCGGCATTAATTCGCATCAGACCAAGTGCATATCATAAATTCTCCCCATTGCAGCTTGCATTTGGTAAATAACCAAATATTTCTCATCTGAGAATTTTTGGATGTATGGTGTATGTGCCTATTGCACCACCTCAAAGATCAAAAATGGGTCCTCAAAGAAAAATCGGTATTTATATCGGTTATGATAGTCCATCAATCATTCGATATCTTGAGCCTCAGACAGGCGATGTGTTTACAGCACGCTTTGCTGATTGTCATTTTAATGAAGAAATCTTCCCAATGTTAGGGGAGAAAAGAAACACATCGAAAAATAAATCACATGGTATGTACCATCATTGTTACATTTGGATCCAAGGACCAAACAATGTGAGAAAGATGTACAGCAAATTGTGCACTTGCAAAGAATTGCAAATCAAATGCCAGATGCATTTGCAGACACAAAAGGGGTAAAAAAATCATATATACATGCTGTAAATACCCCTGCTCGAATTGAAATTTCAAAGAAACAAATTGAAGACACTCATGATGTCATAAAACGCTTGAAGCGTGGAAGGCCAGTCGGTTCCAAGGATAAAAATTCTCGGAAAAAAAAGGCATAGAGAAACACGATGATCATAAAATGGAAAATGGTGTTCCAGAAGAAACACCTGATGATGAAAATGTTCTGTCCGAACCACAAACTAACAAGAATCGTGAAATCTCTATCAATTATATGAATACTGGAAAAATATGGAACCGAAAAGATATAGAAGATATTGATGAGATATTTTCTTATAATGTGGCATGTGACATTATAAATGAAAATGAGGATCATGAACCAAAATCTTTTGGTGAATGTAAAACTCGTCATGATTGGGCCAAATGGAAAGATGCCATTCAGGTCGAATTGGATTCGCTAAATAAACGTAATGTTTTTGGACCTATAGTCTTCACACCTGAAGGTGTAAAACCTGTTGGATACATATGGGTTTTTATTCGAAAGCGAAATGAGAAAAATGAAATAGTAAGATATAAAGCTAGACTTGTTGCACAAGGTTTTTCTCAAAGGCCTGGAATTGATTATGAAGAAACATATTCTCTTGTTATGGATGCAATTACGTTTTGATATTTGATTAGTTTGGCAGTGTCTGAAAATTTGGAAATGTGTCTTATGGATGTTGTTACAGCTTATTTATACGGATCACTTGATAGTGATATATACATGAAAATCCCTGAAGGATTTAAGATGTCTGAAGCACAAAATTCAAAACCCAAAGAATTTTATTCTGTGAAATTGCAAAGATCATTATATGGGTTGAAGCAATCCAGCCGAATGTGGTATAATCGGCTAAGTGAGAACTTGATGAAAAAGGGATATGTAAATGATCCAATATGCCCTTGTGTTTTCATCAAGAAAACAACATCCGGATGCGTAATTATTGCTGTATATGTTGATGATTTAAACATCATTGGAACGAATAAGGAAATTCAAGAAGTTATGATGTACTTGAAGGAAGAATTCGAAATGAAGGATCTTGGAAAAACCAAGTACTGTCTGGGTTTGCAAATTGAACAAAAAAAATGTGGAATTTTTGTTCACCAGGCAAATTATACAGAAAAGATCCTTAAACGTTTTAATATGGATAAAGCAAATCCATTAAGTACTCCAATGGTTGTAAGATCATTAAACGTAGAAAAGGATCAATTTCGTCCATGTGGAGATGATGAAGTTATTCTTGGTTCAGAAGTACCATATCTAAGTGCCATTGGTTCTTTTATGTATCTTGCAAATTGTACTAGACCTGATATATCTTTTGCTGTAAATTTATTGGCAAGATTCAGTTCATATCCAACAAGAGGCACTGGAACGGAATTAAACATATATTCCGTTATCTACGAGGAACGACAGATTTGAGACTTTTGTATTCCAAAGATACCAATCAAAGTATCATTGGTTATGCTGATGCTGAATATTTATCTGATCCACATAAGGCACGTTCCCAAACCGGATATGTATTTACTCGTGGAGGCACTGCAATTTCTTGGCGTTCACAGAAACAAACACTCGTAACAACTTCATCAAATCACTCCGAGATTATTGCGCTACATGAAGCAAGTCGTGAATGTGTTTGGCTAAAATCAATGACGGCATATCCAAAGTTCTTGTGGATTATCAGTAGACAAGAAGCCTATGACGCTGTATGAAGATAATGCTGCATGTATTGCTCAAATGAAAGAAGGATACATCAAAAGTGACAGAACCAAACATATCCCCCCAAAGTTCTTTGCCTACACTCAAGAGCTTGAGAAGAATAAAGATATTGATATCTGTTATATTCAATCAAGTGAGAACTCATCAGATCTCTTCACAAAGGCACTTCCTACGTCAACATTCAGAAAACATATATATAACATTGGGATGCGCAATCTACGGAATATTTGAAGAATCACTCATGTTAACATGAGGGGGATTTTACGTGGCTGCATTCTTTTTTCCTTACTATGGTTTTTATCCCACTGGGTTTTTCCTAGTAAGGTTTTTAACGAGGCATTATACAAACACGTAATATCACGATCATCATCACAAGGGGGAGTATTGTAAATTATATATTAAAATTAGATTGAAAATTATTGTGATGATGATGTGATATTTTAATTTTTAATTATGTAATGGATGACATATTTATTTTTGGATATTTCTCAATTGAGGATCTATAAATAGACCTCAACATTTGTGAAGAAAATACACAAATTTAGAGAGAATAATTATAAAGTGCAGTGTTTGATATATTTTGAGTTTTGGAGTATTTACTTTTTACCGTAAATTTTTACTTTTTCACAACAGATATGTAATACTACATAATAAATAATTTTCTCAATTTAAAAAAAAATAAAATAATTCTATATATATATATATATATATATATATATATATATATAAATTTTCAGCTGCCCAACCATGTTTTCTCATTTGGTCCGCGACCACTAAAATTCGGTATTGGGTTTGTGAGAACCTCGGGTTGCTAATCTCGTCTTAGGGCAGCTAATGATTAATTAAACAATTAATCAAATAATTAAGAATAGTAAATCAAGAGCAGAATTTTTTTTTTTTTTTAAAATTCGAGGCCTCGCTCGATCGGGCAAAATCAGCCGATCGAGCGAGAAGAAAAATCATGCTCTCGGGTTTGATCAATATTTGACCTCGCTCGATCGGGCAAAAGCAGCCGATCGAGCGAGCAAGAAAATTCAAGTTTTCTGCCCAAGAAAAACAGGCCTCGCTCGATCGGTGAACTTCACCCGATCGAGCGAGCTAACTTTTGCTCGAAATCTGCTGCTGATTTTTGCTGTCAAAATTTGGAACCATCTCGAATAACCTCAATACAAATCGATCAAAAGCATGCTACAATATCTAGGAACATTCATATATTCATATATGTAGTCTCTAGCATCAAAACATGCATTGAATACATCAATTCGAATAACATAATAGACATTAATCAAGCAAGCTACACAAAGACTCAAATGTGAGCTTCAAGTCTATAAGTTCATATCAAGTTTGATGTTATCTAACTACCATTCTTCATCTTAAAACCCGAGTCCACACTTGCTAAATCTCGCTCCCGAGCTATCAACGTCGTCTTTGATAAGCTCCTGCCCCCATCTGTTGCAATGCACACATACAAAACAAAACAACAGCCGAATAAACTCTGGTAAAAAATCATTCTCAGTATAAGCAACATATCAAAAGCGTTAAATAAATCATATTGACTCTATTTAACTCGACTCAACACATAGAGTAAATAACGCATATCTCGATTAAGAATTGATTCATAAATCATCGTTGCCATCAAGATTCATATACGATCTTGACATGAATATCCATCTAACGTAGACATTCCGGGCTAGAAAATAAGGTCACCCTCCGGCCTTGGCATAGAATCAATTCATATCATCATCGTATCAAAATCATATCGAATCAAAATTAAAGATCCACTACCTGAGATGGATCGACAACATCATAATCAAATAAAAACAATAAATACGTATGTGATTTTGGCGGAAGAACTCAAGAGGAATCGATCTTGAGTTTCAAACTTCCTGACTCTCGATGTCGTCATTATACCTTAGTATTTTCTTCTGTTTTGAACGCTCCAAATCTGAAACATAGCATCAAAACATTCATATAAATCTTCATTCTATTCAATCATTTCAAAATCTATTCAAATTCATAAATCTAACTTCATTCAAAATCATTTCAAACCTCAACATCTTCTTATTCGATACAACTCGGAGTCGTGAGTCGTTAGCCTTCAAACATCGTCTGAAACTGATAAATAAATTGCTATATCGTCAATAACATCTAGAAAAATATCTTATCTCAGTTATAGGCTATCAAAACGGTCCAAAAACACAAATCGACGGCGTAGCGATTAAAAATCGGTAACCGACTTAATATCGAATTCGAAGCTAACTTCTTTAACTTCATACGTAACTTCAATTCAGTTCATAAGCTATCGAAACCAGCATAATCATACTCTATATAAATTGAAACACTACTGGAGATTATAATCAACACAAACGATAGTCGTTCATCAATTCCGTTTCGATATCAAAGTGCATACAAGTTCAAGAACACCAATACAAACTCTTAATCTGCTCTCTGCCATAACTGATTTATAAACCTATGAGAAACATCAAAATACTTACACGAGATCGATTCCCTCGTCGCAAGGATTCCAGAACATCTTTCGGAATTGCAATCGGACGAGCGGATCAAAAGTTACGATGTTTTGAAAATAAAAAAATTCAAAGGAAATGGAGAGGGTCTCAGCTCTCTGTTCTGTTTCTTCAAGTTTCTGAATTATGAGATGAACTAACACATATCAATCTGATTAAATCGGATATGTATTCAAATAATGGAAATCTAGCCCCTCAAGTCTTCCGTAATTGCAATTCAGTCCTCGGCCTTCTTTTTAATTCAATTTCAATCCAAAATAATTTAAGAATATTAGAATTAAAATTGAAACTCGAAATATTCCCAAATTAAATATACTCAGATTAAAATTAAATAAATTCAGTTTAATCAAATAATCCCGGCCTTTTGCATTTCAGCCCTTCAACTTCGATATTTGCAAATCAGTCCCTGATCGAGTTGTATCTTCAAAATTAATCTTCTTTAATTCCCGAAACATGGAATTTACTCTTAAATCCCATAAATATTCAAATCGAATATTTATTCTTTTAATTTAAGAATTCTCGGAATTTAATTCTCAAACTCCGTAAAGTCTCAAATTAAATATTTTCGGCTCGGAAATTAAATCTATCATTTCCATAACTTTTCAAATCAATATTAGCCCATAAGATGGAATTTAATTCTCAAATCCCATAATTAATAATTTAATATTTTCGGGCCTTACAATTCCTCCCCTCTAAGGAATGATTTCGTCCTCAAAATCGTAGTCAATCAAACTATTCAATCTGATAGATTGAATGATTATCTGAAGTAATCTTACTTCAATCATTCAACTTTAATTTCGTATCTCATCTCTTCATCTATTATCAGATTCTTTCTTCGAATCTGCTTCTATTCTCTTGTATTTGATATCTATTCAGTTGTACTTTAAGTCATTGAAAATAATTAGTTCTGAGTTATTTCTTTCCT